>NC_090927.1:619226062-619862787 GCF_040938575.1 Ambystoma mexicanum | reverse complement strand
GGAAAAGGGTGGAAGAATATAAAGCTGATAGTACACACAGGAAATTGAGTTAACATAAAGTGTAGCTATCCCAGCGATAAGGTCCTAATGCATAACCAGATGGTCTGGGTTGGGTAAGACTTGAAACAATTTGTTTTGACATATTTAGATTTACTTGATTTCATGTGTATGTGTGTAATGATCCGTGATTATTGATTTAATAATACAATCTGGTGGATTTGAATCCTCATCTGGTTAGTAAAGCTCTTTGAGTTTTGTTGTTTTTATGATAAAATGTAAGGGACGTTTAAAAAAAAAAAAGAAAATAGATCTTCCCCTATTACAAACCTAGAATATTGAGCAACGTATTCACTGGGATCAGATATGCTATCCGCTTACACCTATTTTGGAAAGTCCTGAGAAAACTAAACTTTGCTGAATACTGCAGCACTCCTTCCTTCGTAGCAACTTATGTGCAATCTAAAACTCTTGCATACACACATACATAGATAAAATCATACTTTCTGTGGTGTGCTAGATCGTGAAATAAGGCCAGGCAATCCTTGGGGGCCTGCTTCCAGTATCCACCCTGTAAAACTAGGCCCAAATGAGGTATGCTGGAGATTTTACACATATCCCTCTTCATTCTGAATCTGGTAGACATGGTGAGGGATAACCAATTTCCTGATCCATCACGCATTGCCTTTCGCCTCCAAGTCCCGCCCCTGTGGTCAGAAGTATACTGTAAAAAGGAAGACATTGGGCCTCATTCCGACTTGGGCTGTAAGGGATAACTGTCACCGGTAAGGAGACCGGTGCCGTTAAACCCTTACTGTCCAATTCCGAGGTCCCTTAGCGGGAGCCGCAAAGAACGTGTTGTCTGACCACACGTCCTTTACGGGTCCCACTAAGGGACCAGGGCGCTAATTATGGGCCTGCTATTCGCGGGCCCGTATTTAGCGCCTTCCCCATTCCAATTGAGCCCTATGGGAGCTCAAATGGGAATGGGAATGGTTGGTTGAATGGGGACTTACCGGGTCCGCACAAGTCGGAATGTCCCGGTAAGTCCTGTAAGTGATTTCAATCCAGCACTCCAACTAAGTCAATGCCTAATGGAAACCCTTATTTATATATTTTGGGGATGCAGATTTTGTAGGCGACTGGTGAGATTTTGTCTACAATTTCAAAAGGGCCCCTCCAGGTAGGCAAAGATGTTCGCTGTTTGGCCTGGTTCCTTTGGAAATTGTATAAGTAGACCCGGTCTCCTACATTGTATTCTTTTTTGGTAGTCTTTAAGTCATAGTGGATCTTCATGCTGTCTGCAGATCTCTCTAGATTTCGCTGAGCATAGGTAAAAGCATGTTGAAGGTGTTTTCTTAGATTTTCAGCATACTCATGAGTTGTGGAGGCATTGATCAATGTCTGCTCTTGAGTTCTATAGAGCAGATGCTGGGGAAGCACCATCCTGCGTCCAGTCATCAGCTCAAACAGTAACATTTTAGTTGCAGATGAAGGGGTAGATCTGATGGCCATTAGGACAAGAGGTAATCGAATATCCCAACTTGGCCCAGAATCTGCCACAAACTTTTTTAATATGCTCACAATGGTTTTGTTGTATCTCTCCACTGCACCACCAGAGGCTGTCCGGTAAGCAATATGTAACTTCCTTTTGACCTCAAGTATCTCCCACATCTTTGTCATTACTTTGCTGGTGAAATGGCTACCTCTGTCTGACTCGATCTTTTGGGGTAGTCCAGAACGCAAATAGATGTGATTGATCATCAGGGCAGCTGCTGTTTCTGCCTTGCAGTTGGGGGCCGGGAGACATTCCACCCATTTAGTAAACAAGCATGTCACGGTCAACATGTACTTGTTTCCCCGAGCGGAGCGAATCACAGGCCTGATAAAGTCAACTTGCAAATCTGACCATGGCAGTGTCATCCCCCTCTTTTGGAGAGGCGCACTGTGTGAGGATTGTTGGCTGAAATTGTGCACACACAAGACACCCCTTAAAGTATTGGTCGAGGTCCTGCCCCATGTGTGGCCATTATGCAACCTCTTTTAAGATTTCAAGTGTTGTATGAAACCCCCTATGACCGGCTGTGGCCGCATCATGGGCGTGACTTGACATCAGGCTTCAGAATGAGGTAGGGACCACCCACTGATCATGGCCAGCTAGGGATCTCCTTACCAACAAACCGTCTTGGATTGGGAACATTTTTGGACATTTCATCAACACTCTGAGGTCCTCTTTGCCTATGTAATCGGTATCCGTCAGGGGAAAGTTCTCAGGGTCCTCAATGTGTTGATAAAACTTAACAATTATTGGATCCCCCTTCTGAGCCGTAATCAAATCAGCATCTGGGGTCTCCTTACTCCATTGTGCAGTTGAAAGATCATTGTGAGCATTTGTCTGGGACCTGGTGATAGCAGTGACCTGGTTTTTCCCCCAACAGGGACTCAATCTCAATTAGATCCCCTTGGATGGCCCCGGTTTTGGCCAGCTGATCAGCTAAGTCATTTCCAGTTTTGTCTGGTCCCTCTACTTTGGAAAGACCCTTGATCTTTTTCCAGTAGATGGTCATCCCATTCGAGGTGACCAGATCATCAATATTTTGAATTAACTTCCCATGTTTCAAGGGTTTGTTATTAGCACATAGCATGCCTCTGGTTTTACAATTAACCAGGTGCTCCACGAACCAGTTCCATACATAATCAGAATCAGTGATTATGACCAGTTCGTGGAGTTGGTGTTGAAAAGCAGTGAGGATAGCTTGATGCACAGCCATCAGTTCTGCCACTTGACTACTTCGGGGACCGATTTTGTACCCAGCGGAGGGTTATGGGGCATCATTCACCCATGCATTCCCTACACGGCCACAAGTTCTTTTTCTCTGTTGTTGTCAACATGGTAAGAGCATCCATCCACATATACAGTGGGCATTCCCTCACACTTGTCTTCTTCAAAGACTTTGTGTGGGGAATTGAGGTATGCATCCATGTTTTCCTTGATTTTTAGACTCTCGTCCTCGAGACAGTTTTCTCTGGCACAATCATGCAAGTCAGCCACACCTTGCGCGAGGGGACTCTTCTTGTTTTGGCCATATCTGACCTCCACAGGAAAGCCTTGCATTGACGGAATCCAGGAAGTAATTCAGGAATTATAGAATAGAAAACTATTTTGAGCCTTAAACCTTCCAATTGCAAAGGCGACCAATGCCCAGCACAACTGATCAAGGACGCTGCCAGAGATCTAGCTCCCTTCATCACAAAACTTATCAATGCCTCCTTTACCACAGGCACCATTCCATGTAACTTAAAGGAATCCTGGGTACTCCCCCTTCTGAAAAAACAAACACTGGACCCCAACATTCCTACAAACTACAGGCCCATCACCACAGTGCCTTTCTTACTAAAAATACTAGATCAGGTAGCCTATACCCAAATTCAGAACTTCCTTGAGGCGAACCAGCTCCTTGGCGTCCGCCAATCTGGTTTCCGACCTCAACATGGCACAGAGATTGCCCTTATCGACTTAAAGGCCCAAATTGACACACTCAGAGACGAGGGCAAATTAGCCCTCCTCCTCCTACTAGACCTCTCAGCCGCCTTTGACCTGGTGGACTATAGAGTCCTGTGCAACCACTTGGACTCTGCAGCCCACTTCTCAGGGGAGGCCATAGCCTGGATACAGTCATTCCTTAGTGACAGGACTATGAGGGTGTTATCCCCCTCAGCGGCAGCAGACCCAATACCCATCACCTGTGGAGTGCCCCAGGGATCCTGTGTTTCGCCAACACTTTACAATATTTTCACAAAGCCACTCTTTGACGATCTTGACAATCTGAGTGTCACCTACACCAACTACGCAGACGATACCCAGATTCTCCTGCCACTTACTGGGGATTACCGAGAAGATCTGGCTTTGGTGAATAGAATCTATAGCATCGTACAGGCATGGATGGCCAACCACGGCCTATGTTTAAACGATGACAAAACAGAGCTCATCATCATGGGCACGGCAGCTCTCATTTCTAAACTCAACCAAAATTACTCAGCATTCATCATCGATGGGAACACTATTAGGGTCGCCACTATTAGGTCACCTTGACTCGACCCTCTCCCTTACCAAACAGGTGAATTCACTGGCCTCATCCATGGCCTACACATGTAAATTAATACGAGCCGGGAAACCATTCTTATCAGTTGACAGTTGTTTTATTCTAGCCAGAGCCCTCATCCTATCAAAGTTAGATTATTGTAACTCCCTTTACATAGGGTCTACCAAACAAATAATCAACAGAATACAAGTGCTCCAAAATAATGCACTTAGAGCGGCCCTAAGCATTCCCAGAAGAGCACATATCTCCGAAATAAGACGAAAATACAAATGGCTATCTACCCAAGAAAAAATCAACCTCAAAGCTGCATCCCTCATCCATAAATGCTTAAATAATAAAGCCCCCTGCTACCTAACAGAACGATTCAATAGAAAAAACCCTACTAGACCCACTAGAACAGCTAGCCCTAACGGCCTCCTAGTACCCAAATTCAAACTTACCACCATTGGAGGATCCAGCTTCCCAGTTAAGGCAGCTCAATTATGGAATGCCCCACCCCATGCACTTAGATCTGACCAAACGTTCAACAAATTCAGGCAGAACACAATAAAATGGCTCACTGAGAATACTATGTAACATGCACTTGCCCATTGACCCACCACATGCTCAGTACCTGATGGTGGCTGACCTGCTACTATGTAAAGTTAGCTCTATGATGATTGTTTGGCTATACATCGTCTGTACTTGTTATTGCCTCACCCTGTGGTGCCACGTTCTGTAAATGTGTAACTTCTGTAAATGTGAAAACTTCTGTAGCTAAGCTGTAAACCTACTTGTTCTCATGTGCCCTGCTACCTCAGGGTCCGGTGCACACAACAAATAAATAAACAAACAAACAAACACATTTCCGGGCCGGATTCTGCCATTTTGGAGATATTGCAGAGGCTGTTGTGGAGTCCCCACTATGATGTGTTCCCCCTGGATGAACGGGCGGTAATTCTTCAATGCCCACACCATTGCCAGGAGTGCCTTCTCCCAATCATTGAATTTTCCTCCACAGAGGATATAGTTTTACTCGCATAGGAGAATACTTTATTGACCTTGTCATGCTTTTGGTATAATACTGCAGTCAAGCATGTATTTGAGAACTCCTTGTTTCTGACAGGGTACGCTAGGCAAGGCGCTTGTGAGAGGCTTCTTTTGAGTTGTCTTACTGCCTCGGCTTGTTCTGGACCCCATTCCCACTTGAACCCCCTTCAAAAGATGAATCAGGGGTCTTGTGATCTCTGCGTAGCCCTCAATGAACTTTCTACTGTAATTAGTCAGTCCAAGGAGGCTCCTTAGTTCCCGCAGAGTTGTGGGTTCTTTCAATTTCTGGAGGGCTTCCACTTTCTTTTCCTGGGGACAGAGACCCTGAGGAGTAATCTCATGCCCCAAGAAATGTACACAGGTTCTACACCACTGTGCCTTTTGAAAGGACAGTTTTTGCTCCGGCGGCCCTCAACTGTGTCAGAACATAACAGATCTCCACTATGTGTTCCTCCACAGTTGAGCTTTTGATGAGAACATCATCTACACAGGCCAGGTTACCCCTCTCACCCAGGTCGGGCATGGCCTTATGTAGGAAAATGTTGAATTCATTGCCGGAGTTGATGTATCCGAAGGGAGTCCGGGTCCATGTGTACTGCTGGCCCCCAAAGATAAAAGCCAGCTTGTATTGGTCCTCCCTACTGACAGGTACAGTCCAATATCCATTGGTCAGGTCTATTGCAGTGAATACCTGTGACCCCTGGATCTGGGCCAGCCCTTGGTCAATGTAGGGAAGAGGCCATCGGGAAGTATGGACCCGTTTGTTGAGCACCCTAAGGTCGGCGCAGAGTCTCCACTGGCCGTTTGGCTTCAATATCCCCAGCACCGGATTATTGAAGGTTCTGTGGACTGGACGGATTATCCCACGGGACTCAAGGTTCTTAATTATTTCAGTAAGGGACTCCATTGATGCGAGAGGCAAGCAATATTGCTTCTCAAACACTGGAGTCATGCCAGGGTCCGTGGGAATAGTTGTTGTGTGGATGTCGGTGCAACCACAGTCATATAAGTCCACCACAAAGAGATCTTGAAAATCCAAGAACACTTGTTTCAACTTTTGCTTCTGCTCCAGAGTCTTACAGGCATCAACTAGGTTGACTCTCTCTTCAACCATCTGCCTGATGCCTGGAAAGGCTTCTGGTTTCGCTATCTCAGCGGCCTCCTCCAGCTTGGTGGAGAAGTCCCTGGTCAAAGTGCTGATTTGGACTGGTGGATTCAAGTGGGAAAGGCAGCCCTCACGGACCTGGAAAATCACCTCATCCCTCCTGAAGTCACAAGTCACATCTTCCTTACCATAAGGGCAGGAAGTGTACACCAGGAAGTTCACCCTATGCTGGGTGAAGATCCTGTCTGGTGCTGTGTTGTCATCACTGTCACTGTCAGAACAGTCCTTGGGGATTGGTCCTAACAGTTCATTGCCTAAATCAATGGAAAAATGTCAGTCATCAACCGCCATTCCAATAATGGTGCCTGCGGCTAGAGTGATACTCTTTAAGTCGCTGTTATCCACCTCTATTGAAATGGTGTCATGTTCTATGTTGACTAATGGTGTTGGATTTACCCCCAACCCTTGCTGTTGGAGAGAAGCATTTAGATGAACATAAGCATCAGGGTTTTTCAATTTCTGTCCTCTTTTAACTTTCACTTCCAGGGAGAATTGTCGTGTCCTTTCTGGGGTGGTGAATTTCTCTCCAATCTAAATTTCAACTGCATAAGGCAGCAGTTGAGCTGACCTAAATGCTTTCTCTGGGTCATCAAAGCCCATGGGATTATCCGCTAATCGGGACCAAGCTTCGAAGTTTATTAGGTCCAAACTAATGGCAAAGCGATTGAGAATATCACTGCCTAAGTAAAAGGCGGCAGTGGCGTCTTGCATGACCCAACAATTATGGCCTATGCTCTTGTTGCCTATGGAGATTTTGAGCATACACCTGCTTGGCAGGAGATGTTTGGTGTTGGGTGTTTCCAGATCCGTTTCCCATTTGTCTATCAGTCTAAATGTGGGAATGGCTGGATCTTTTGGGAGTTGGCGGAACATGGCTTCGCTGATGAAGCTCTTCCCGTTGTTCACACACACACTCGGGCGAGAACAGAGTTCTTCCCTTCATTTAACTGAACATGGATTAACAACTGCTCTCCAATTTGCTGAATATCAGCCAGGCTCTGAGCTGATTTCTCATCTTTCTGGACTATAGGAGTGGGAATGTCTGATTGTGGATTGGTAAAGAATTTCACAGTGTTTCCTTCCAGTGTGGAATGCCACCTTATACTGGAAGGAAGGTTGATTTTCAGAAATAGAGAGGACCCCCCATCACCAGTCTGTTGTCCTACTGCTATTACTGTCACGTCTGGAATGTGGTTGTTCTGGAAGTGAAATTCTACTTGGTCAGATTTTTGTTCAACCATGTGGCATGTGCCGTTTAAACTAACATGGTTGACACTCTGTTTTAACTTTATTGATCGGCTAGTCTGGGTCCAGAGGACCTTGTTTACACAGTCTATTAGGGGTGACAACCTTCTCAGGAGGTCATTCCCTAGTAAACAAGGGGTTCCATCTGGAGTCACAACCATGACCGGGTGCTTCACCTTGTGTCGCCCAATTTTAATGTCCAAATCCGCAGTCCCCTCGACAGGAATTTCCTTCCCGTCAAAGTTCTGAAGTTGTCCAGGAAGAGAGGTGAGAGGAATTTGATAATTCTCCCCCTTCCTGAATTCAGTTTATCAAAGGCCTTTTTGGACAGAAGGGTAGCTTGGGATCCAGTGTCCACCAGTGCCAAAATTGTACCCTGTCCCTGTATTTGTACCGGGGCATAGTATCTTCCCTCCTTCTCCGCAAGGGGGCACAGATAATGTACATTTTTGGATAACTGGTGGGTGAGTTTTTTAGTTTTGGACATTGAGAGAGAAGAGATTTGGGCAGAATTCTGTGGAGAGTCTTGGGAATCTGCAAGAAAAAGGTGGCAACTAGAGATGGGAGAGGTTTTGAGTTCCCCTGGTTCTGGACTGGGCCGCTCCCCCCCTTTTTGGAGGCAGTCACCAGGATGGGTTTGAACCAGGGGATTTTCATGTTGTTGGTTCTGGGATGGGATGATGGGCAGCGCTAGTTCAGTCCCCACATCTACCCAGTCTGGATTTGAATCCTTTGGGACCCATTTCTCTTTGGGAGGAGTTCCCCCATCTCTGAAGGAGAAGATCCTTTTCCCAGAATCCTCTGAGGACCCCTCCCCTTCAATTTGGAAGATCTGTACCTCCTCCTCAAAATGGGTCTTTTTGGGTTCTTTGTTTCTCCTACCCCCCTATGCTCCTTGGGTGGCAGGCTTTCAGGGGCAGGAGATTTTGTTTCCAGTTCCTGGGTTTCCAGGGGCTTTCTACAAGTGGGGAAGGAAGCTTCCTCCAAGGCTTTACACCCCCCTTCCCCTTGTGCCTCCTCCCTGGGAACCAGTGGTTTGTCGGGGTGCTGCCCCCGTCATTGTTCTGGAGCACCAGGTCCAGTGTTTGGGGCGTTCTGGGCCGGCATGCTCATCTGAGGGTTCTGATGAGCCCTCAGCATGCAACCCAGATCCTGTGCCATGACCTGGCGCTCTAGCTGTGAAACCCGCTCAGGCTGATACAGGGTTCTCATTTCTCCCCTGGGCTGATCCCGGGAAGGGTAGCTATCCCTTCTCTGGTAATACACCGGGTTGGGAAGATTTGGGTACCCCCCCACCCTTGGCCTCCCCTCTCTCGGATTAGGTTGTCTGGGCTCAGGAAAGTGGGTAAGGGAGGATGGATTATTCTTGGGTGGAAAATTTTGTGGATACCTGAGGAAAAAGTTCTGCCCAGGATTTAGGGAATTTCTGCCCTCCTGGGGGAACTGAGGAGGGAAGTTCCCTGGGTTAGGGGCTGCTTGGTTGGATCCTCCCCCTTGGGCTAAAAGAGTCCACACATAACCCAGGATGGGTCTGTTCCCCTTGTAGCGGGGACTTACATAGTCAGGGGAGTGAGGGATCCCATTTATGGGACTACATCCTTGGCTCCCTGTCCGTGACTGGCACGAGGGCCTTCTGGTTTTGGGATTATTCTGTTGTGCAGGCAAATTTTTAGGCCCCCCATCTCCAAATCTAAAATGGGGGCAACCTTTACCTCTGCCACCTTAGCAGCAGCAGGGTGGTTGGTTGTTTTGGGGCTTTTTTGGGTATTCTTGTTGTCTATAGGCTTTTGCACCTCATAGATCTGGGTGGCCTGTTCAATGACCCAGTCTAGTGATCTTTTCTCATGAAAATCTCTCACTAGCTGGGTCATGAGGTACTTTGGTAGAGCGTGGAAAAAAGTATTAACAAATTCTCTGCTGTCCGTGCGCACCCTTCTGATAGTCTGCGCAAAGGCATGCTTTAGTTCCTGCACAAATTCTTGTGGGCCTGATCCTCCCCACATTGCAAGTTGTAGGCTGCCTTGCGAGCCTCTTGGGGATTTCTGTGTACAGAAAAATGCTTCAAGATGGCCGCCCTATAGGTGGACCATCTAGAATGATTTTGGTCCTCCAGCCACGCAAAGAAACTGGTGTATTCTGGTGAGAATGTCCATTTTACATACAAAATGCACCTACTACTGTCTTTCAAATGGAAAGTTTCCATCATCTGCTCAAAGTGCTCTAAGTGCTCCCAAACAGAATCCTTAGCGTTCTTATGATAAGGCGTTATGACGCTCCTTATTGCCTTGATTTGTTTTAAGGGGTCCTTAAGCAAGGCCCTTTTTGCCTTGTTGGCCTTCTTAGTTCGGGTAACCCTGGTCCATTCATCCTCTTTTCTCAGAGGCACTGCTCCCAGAGGTGCCCGTCTGATCTTCTAGGTTCTCCCGGATTGTGCGAGCCTGGGAATGGCTGGCAGAATGGGGGACCTAGTCTCCTGTGTCCTGGGGTGCTCAGAGGAGCCTTCTGATTCCTCCTTGGTCCCAGGATTTGATGAGTACCCCCCCCCACTGTCCTAGCTGGGTAGAGGTTTTTAGGATGCCCTTAGTGGGTCTACCCTCCTGTAGTTCCCCACTAAACTTCACAGTACTTGGGTACCCATACCCAGGTGCCTGCCCATCAATTCCTGAGAGGTACTGGCCTATGAGCCCCATACTTCTGACTGGATAATAATCTGCCATCCCCGTGGCCCTGGGCTCATGTGCGCCAGTGGACATGGGGGTGCCAGAGTCCAGGGACTGGGAGAGATGAAGGCCTCTGATACTAGGGTTCCTGAGGTTATGCTCAGGTGTTTCCCTTTCCCAGCAAACCTCATCTCTATCAGCCCCTGCTCCCTCTTGGCATGCAAGAACCTGAGATTTCTGATCCTCAATCAAGGCCTTACTAGTCTCTATCAGTCTCTCTTGCATGGCTACCTGCCTGTGGAGCTTGTTATTATTCTCACAGAGAGCCTCATTTCTCTCAGTTCCTCTTGGGTTGCTTTTGAATACTGGGCCTGTCTTTGCTGCAGGAGGGTTACCTCCTGAGTCCTGTCCATACTGGCCTGTCCCTTCCTTGCCAGAGCATCTTCCACCTTCCTGGTGTGGTGTGCGCTAACAATCTTGCATGCTCTTTTTGGAGGTCACCCATTCCCTGGAGGGGCAGGTGATTTTCTTCCAGTTTCCCTTTTAAGTGACAGACTTCCTGGCCTAAGGTGTCCCTTTCCTGCGCAACAGCCTGCCTCTGTGCCACCAGGTCGTCCCTCTGTCTTTGAAGGGCACCAGCTTTCTGGCACACTTCATCAAACTCTGCCTGGGTATCCAGGTCTTTCAAAATCAATGTATTGCTCTCTGCCTTCTCTCTATCTAGGTGGCTTAGCAGGGTGGCTACCTGCTCTGTGCATGCCCTGTTGAAATCCAGTTGTTGCTCCAAATTGTTCTGGCTCTGCAGTAGAGAGTCCAAACCTTCTTGGTACTCCTTCTGCAAGGCCAGAATTCTGGTATCCTGGTCTGCCTTTTCATGCTGCAGGATACTCATATCCTCTTTTATTTTAACTATATACTGCCTGCTTTCATTTTCTGACTCCTGGCTCCTCTGCAGCCTCTGTTTAGAAGAGTCCAGATTAGATTGGGCCTTTTCTAATGCCATCAGTTGCCTACTTCCCAGATCTTGGCCTTCAGCATATTTGTCCTGTATGGCTCCCATAGATAAATATAAATATGCCGCTATATTGGCAATCTTATTTTGCTCATCCTTGGCCTTAGGGGCCATATATAGTTCACTCAGGGCCACATATAAAGGACCCTGATCTCTCCAGATATCTAACCCAGTTGCAGTGATCTTGTGTGTGATTGCCTGCAACCACACATTTGTTAGGTGAAGACCTGGGCAGTTCCCTCTGGGACCACTGCAAAAGATTTAGGACTACAGGTGTTTGGCAGTAAACCCACTTGGTAGCAGTCTGTACCACACAGATTCACTTGGTAGCTGTGGCTGAGCAGTCAGACTTCCCTCAAGAAGAGTTAGGCAGTATGTGGAGTATACAAAATAGGGCAATCTACTCAGTAGAAGAAGCAAACACGGAACAGAGCTTCGGTGTAAAGATATATAGGTATTTATTTATAACAACACATCTATGAAAAACACACTGGCACTAATACGGTAAACAACTTCAATCACAATTACTATCAGTAAATCAATCCCCCTAACAATAGTTCGACAAGTCTAGGTTCAACGGCACCACTTATTTGCAGACAGAGGTGAATGCTTTAACCTAGATGGCACTCTAGTATTCGTTAGGACGGGAGAGAAAAGGCAGGGTATGAAATCAACTCAGTACCATCACTTTTACGAACAAATGCAAGGCAAGTAAGGCAGGGTCTACTGTAGATCGCAAAGTTCAGAGGCCAGGCCCACTCAGAGAGAGGCAAGGCGAAATGTTCCAAAAAGTATCACAGTGGAAATGCACTTCGAGTCTTTGGCGCAAATTGTCACAGAAAGATTGGACCAGTTCAGAACAGAAAGTTAAGAAAGCTTGGAGGCGACCCAAAGGAGAGGCGAGGATTAAGACACCTCACACTAACCATCAGAAAGGGAAGCCAGGCGGACACGGTACCTTGTATGTGGAGAGACAGCTCCGGCAGGGGCAGTTGTTCCTGGTGGGGCTTTGCCAAGAGAAGAGATGATCTCGTCGTCGAAGGAAAGTTGAAGATCGTTGCACCACCAGGGAAGAGACCAGCCGCGGAGTGCTCCATCACAAGGCACCACCTTTTGGTCGCGGTACAGTGGGTAGTGGCTATCCGGTTGCTAGGGTGCTCAGCACGGGCAATTCGACCACTACGTCCTGGAACGAAAAAAAAGCAAAGGGGACTGGTTGTTCCCACCAGTCAGGGGAAGAGACTCTCCAGCCGGGAGATCTCCTCTGTCGTTGGGAAGTGGTGAGTCGGTTCAGCAGGGCTCCACCGGAGGTGTCGTCGTTGCAGGTCGGCTCAGCTTTACCCTCGTCGGATTCTTAGGTCCTGTGGCGACTTCTGAAGATTCAGTCCCAAAAGCCCTGCTTTTATGCAGAAAACTCACATTCATTCAGCCTAGCTGTCAATCAAAACACGCTAAGTGGTGAGCGGGGTGGCTCACCACTTGGGTCAATCACACCAGATTGCGACTTGAGTTGTCACGGCAACTCAGTCCAGGGTGCCTAAACCCCCTCCCACACCCCCTGTGGTACCCAGACAGAATGGCACCACTTTGGAGGGCCTCTGTGAAGAAGCCCGCCAAAAGTGGAACAAAGGGCTCAACCTTTGGTTTAGGAGTCACAGAGACGAACACAGACGCCATTTTAAAAACCGAGTTCTGGCAGAAAATACCAACCGATAAATTTATTTAAGATAAATAAATCGGTGGTATGTTAGAGATTAACGAGAAAAAGTATTAACCCCCAACAATGGGAAGAATCCCATAGGGTTATATTCGGGGTCGAATATAACAAGTAGTTTCCACTGCCACCAGCCAAAACTCGACGAGGGGGGACGGGACAGTGCCCCCTCGAATAACATACCCAGGAGTAATCGAATTACCCCGACTAGTACGTCCACAATAGGATGGTTTGTACTAGTTCTGTTAGTAAATTTAGGTCTAGTAAAGCCAATGGTGACTTTACATGCCCTGGGAGACAGTAGTCGGTCCCAGGGTATGGAGTCTATGGTGGGGGTCAAAGCTGCCGGGGGACTCACTAGGTTAGGAAATTCAGCCTAAACAGAGAATTCTCCCTAACACTCGCACCCCCAAACTAAGGGACAGGAGGATTTAATCCACTCCTGGATGAATCTCATACCTCTTGTCGATGACATACATCCTAGAGAGACCATCAGCATTTTGGTGGTGACACCCTGACCTGTGCTCAATGGTAAAATCAAACTCTTGCAGGCAGATCGACCATCTCAGTAGTTTTGGGTTTTCCCCCTTCATTTGCATTAACCATCTCAAGGGTTGGTGGTCAGTCTGAATGACAAAAGTAGAACCATACAAGTATGGCCTAAACTTCTTCAGAGCCCACACGATAGCAAATCACTCTCTTTCGATTGTTGCCCACCTTGTTTCAGGATCCTTCAGCTTGCGGCTGATGAAGCAAACGGGGTGCTCCCTACCTTTCCCATCCAGTTGACTGAGTACGGCACCTATTCCTACATTTGAAGCATCTGTCTGCACAATGAAAGTTTGGTGGTAATCAGGAGCTCTGAGTACTGGGGCTTGGCAAAGAGCCTTTTTCAGGTTTTCAAAAGCCTGATTGCACTCCTCGTTCCATCTAACCTTTTTAGGAAATTTGGGCAAGGAGATGACATTCAGTGGAGAAGCTATGGTCCCATAGTTCTCAATGAAATTCCTGTAATACCCAGTGAGGCCTAAGAAGGCTCTCACCTGTGTCTGAGTAGTAGGTGTTGTCCAATTTTGCACAGCTTCAATCTTACTGAGCAAAGGTCTTATTTCTCCACCTCCTACCTCATGTCCAAGATAGACTACCTTACTCTGTCCAATTTGGCATTTACTCGCCTTTATGGTCAGATTGGCTCGTCCAAGAGCCTGCAAAACATCTCTTAGGTGGGTTACATGTTCTTCCCAGGAATTGCTGAACACTGCTATGTCATCCAAGTATGCCATGCAGAAGTCCTCCATCCCATTCAGAACCTGGTTTACCATCCGTTGAAATGTAGCAGGTGCATTTTTCAATCCGAAAGGCATTACCTTAAACTGGTATAAGCCAACGGGGGTAGAAAATGCAGTTTTCTCCTTGGCATGGTCTGTCAGGGCTATTTGCCAATAGCCTGACGTCAAGTCAAATGTGCTGAGGAACTTGGCGGCACCAAGTTTATCCACCAACTCATCTGTTCTTGCCAAAGGGTGGGCATCAGTCTTGGTGACTGCATTAAGAGCTCTATAATCCACGCAGAATCTAAGTTCTTTAGATCCGGCCTTTGGTACTAACACAACTGGGCTAGACCATGGACTAGTTACCCCGAGATCGAGCATCTTGCTGACCTCACCTTTGATGTGGGTTCGTACGTTTTCTGACATTCGGTATCCTCTGCTTTTGACAGGCAGACAGTCACCAGTGAGTATGTCATGCTGGCCCCAAGGGGTCAAGCCTGGTGAAAGCGAGAACAGAGAGGCAAACTGATTCAACATAGATTTGCACTCTTCTTGTTGCTCGGGTGTCAGATTTGAAGAGAGATTTACTCCTTCAATTTTTTCGTCTAAAGGTAAGCCTCTGAGGAGATCCGGAAGAGCTTCACTCTCTTCTTCCTACTTGGATGATGCTAGAAGCAACGCTCCTACATCAGGTCTCGAGACATACGCTTTGAGTCGGTTGGTGTGGAAGACTGTCGGAGCCTCCTTGGGATTGCCCAAGTCCACCAGGTAGTTGACCTCTCCGAGTTTACCCACAACTCTGAAGGGTCCCATCCATTTGTCTTGCAAGGCCCTCTGCCTTGTTGGGATCATAACGAGAACGAGCTGGTCTTGAGCGAACTCAACCATGTTAGCCTTTTGATCATGCCAGTGCTTGACCAATGCTTGTCCAGCTTTCAAGTTATCGCTTGCTTCCGCCATCATGTGTGACATTCTCCTCCGGAGACCTATCACGTAGTCAGTCACTCTGACTGGCTTGGGGGAAGGAGCACTCTCCAACCCCTCCTTAATCAGGGCCAATGGACTTCTGACGGGATGACCATAGAGGAGCTCAAAGGGAGAATAACCTTCTCCCTCCTGAGGGACTTCTCTATAAGCAAAGAGAAGGCATGGCAGTAGAATGTCCCACTTACGCTTAAGGGGTTCCTCTAAAGCACCTATCATGCTCTTCATGGTTTGGTTGAACCGTTCTACCAACCCATTGGTTTGGGGGTGGTAAGCCGTTGAGAACTTGTAAGTAACTCCACAGGTTTTCCACATGGCTTTTATGTAGTGGGACATAAAGTTTGACCCCCTATCAGAGATTACTTCCTTAGGAAACCCGACCCTAGTAAAAATACCAAGGAGGGCCTTAGCCACAGCCGGAGCTGTAACAGTCCTCATAGGAATTGCCTCAGGATACCTAGTAGCATGGTCTACTACAACAAGTATAAACCTGTTGCCTGAGGAGGTTGGAGGATCAAGGGGACCAACAATGTCAATCCCTACTCTCTCAAATGGGACTCCCACAACTGGGAGAGGCACTAAAGGTGCCACATTCTTGGCGCCAACCTTACCATAGGTCTGGCAGGTGTGGCAGCTCCTGCATTGTATTTCTACTTCAGCCCCCATCTTCGGCCAATAAAAGTAGAGAGAGAGCCTTTCCTTAGTCTTCTTGAAACTCAAGTGACCAGCCAAAGGAATCTCGTGGGCTAACTGCAAGAACTGTGGTCTGTTCTCTTGGGGTACTACAAGTCGTTTGTAGTTTCCAGGTGCAGACTCGGTCGGTTCACTGTAGAAGAGGCCATCTTCCCAGTGCAACCTGTATTTCCCAGGCTCTTGCCCTTCACCCTGAGCTTCTGCCTGGTGGCGAAGACCTTCCAGAGTTGGACATTCTTTCTGTCCCTTACTGAAGTCTGCCCTGCTGGGTCCACCTTCTGCCAGTAAAGACTGCAGCTCAGGATGGTCAACAGGATCCAGATCTCCAATGAGTTCCTGGCCTTCCATTAGGTCTTCTTCAGAGTCTAATTCTACCACACAGGGTTCTACCTCCCTCTCAGCCTCAGCTGGAGGTGGAGTTACGGGTGTAACTTTGGACAACAGCGGGGAAGTCCTTGTTGGCTGCACTGAAATGCTGGCTGCTGGTTTCGGTATAGAAGTCTTAGGTTTCCCTTTCGCTTCTGATTTCTTTGAGACAGCCGCTGACAATTCCAGTGGAGCAGGAGTGATTTCTTTCTTCATCATCTCCTGGAGAGTACCTCGCATGGTTCTCTCCCTTGCAGGTCTGGTTAGCTCCTGTAACCGTTTACTAGGAGGCCTGGGGGTATGCGACACAACTCCGAGAGTTTTCAAGTCGTTACCCAACAGAACGCGTCCTGGTACCTCACTCTGTATGCTGACAGGTATCTTCACAGTCATGTCGTTACACTGGATGAGAACTGGTAATTGGGGAAGCATCTGCACAGGCCCTCCAGCTAACTTGGTGAGGCGTTTGAGTGCCTTAGCAACATCCTCAGCCTGAAAAAACGATTTATCCACCACAGTTATGCTGGCCCCAGTGTCCCTAATGGCAGGAGTTTCCTGACCATTCACCTGGACACTGTCCTTATAATACTCTTTAGTATTATCGGGGATCGAATTATAGACGTCTAAATTCTGTTGTTCCCACAACCCCAGAGATACTAAATAAACTCCAATGGGTTCATCAGCCAGCAGTAGAAAGTTTCCACTTGCCATTTGGACTTCCTCCTCTGGAGCGAAGGCTAAGGAGACAAGCTGGACCCCTGAAGGTTTACCCTTACATCTGAGATCTCCTTTCACGTGGTCAGTCGAGCCACACACAAAGCATTTACCGAATGCTTTCTGGAATGGTGGCTTGTTCTGGCCTCCTTCTGGTTTGGCACCAGAAGACACACTATTCTGCTGCGGTTTTCCTTGTGGCTTACCCTTCTGGTTTTGTTTGGGGCCCTCTTTGGAATGTGAGTTATTTGCATTCTCTTTTGAGTCTTTTTTAGGCTGTTTTCCCTCATCCTTTTTCTGAGTTGCCCCAGAATCCTTATGAGTAGCCCTGTTGACAACCCACAAGTCAGCAGCCTTAGCTAGCTTCCTGGAATCCAATTCCTTCGAATCAGCCAAGTGCTGTCTGAGCTCCGGAGAACAGGCATCATAAATGGACTCCAACATAAAAAGATTCTTCATACCCTCATAAGTGTTCACTTTGTAACCCTTAATCCATCCCTCTAAGTTTTTCAACCCTTCACTCACCCAGGTAGCCCAAGGGGTACCATCATGCTTTTTGAGGGTTCTAAACCTCTTAAGATACTGGGAAGGGGTCTTCCCAAATCTAGCTATCAAAGCTAGTTTCACACTTTCGTACTCTTTCCTATCCTCCTCCCCCAACTCCATTACCACATACATCAGTTGCAACAGGGGGGAGCCTAGAGAACAACCAGGTAAGCAACTTGTTACCTGTGATGTTCTGGAGCCCATGATTGTACTCAAACAAACTCAGCCAATCCAACACATCCAACGTTGGTTCATACATACCAATTAATTCCTTCGGCATCCGGGGTCTTTTGGGACTGGAGCTTCTAGAAGAGCCAGAGACAGAAGCAGTTTCGACAGACAACTTTTTCATTTCTAACTCATGCATTAGCTCCATGTCTCGGAGCCTAAGAATGTGTTGCATTTCTTGGTGTTTCTGTTCAGTTTGAGCAGTAATCCTTCTGAATTCCAAGTCTATTTTCATTTTTTGTAGTTCAAGGATTTGAGGACTTAGTGTGGGACCTGTGTTAGGCCCTGTAGGTACAGCTGGTAAGGCAGACAGTGGGGCCGGGGAGGCAGGTTCGTTAGCCTCTCCTTCCTCTTCAGCCTCATCATCACTATCATCAGAACTATGATTTAGATCAACACCATTACTGTTATCTACATTTGCTGGAGAAGTTGGTTCCTCTGAACCAGTACCCAGACTTTGGTTTGCCAGCAATCTCGCTATCAGTTCTACTTTTTTGCCTCTTACAGAAAGATTCTCTTGTCTACAGAGGGCTCGTAAACTCTCAGTATTTTCACCTGACAAGGACTCTTCACTGTGAACTTCCATAGTAGACATGTTTTTGAAAGTTGCTTTTTAGTGCTAAGCTTTGTGGTTAGTTATCCTAAAGTGTTAAAAAGCACTCTAAACTGTATACTCGATACAAATCCCACCGCTGTACACCAGTGTTAGGCGGAAACCTGTGCAGTTCCCTCTGGGACCACTGCAAAAGATTTAGGACTACAGGTGTTTGGCAGTAAACCCACTTGGTAGCAGTCTGTACCACACAGATTCACTTGGTAGATGTGGCTGAGCAGTCAGACTTCCCTCAAGAAGAGTTAGGCAGTATGTGGAGTATACAAAATAGGGCAATCTACACGGTAGAACAAGCAAACATGGAACAGAGCTTCGGTGTAAATATATATAGGTATTTATTTATAACAACACATCTATGAAAAACACACTGGCACTAATACGGTAAACAACTTCAATCACAATTACTATCAGTAAATCATTCCCCCTAACAATAGTTCGACAAGTCTAGGTTCAACAGCACCACTTATTTGCAGACAGAGGTGAATGCTTTAACCTAGATGGCACTCTAGTATTCGTTAGGACGGGAGAGAAAGGCAGGGTATGAAATCAACTCGGTACCATCACTTTTACGAACAAATGCAAGGCAAGTAAGGCAGGGTCTACTGTAGATCGCAAAGTTCAGAGGCCAGGCCCACTCGGAGAAAGGCAAGGCGAAATGTTCCAAGAAGTATCACAGTGGAAATGCACTTCGAGTCTTTGGCGCAAATTGTCACAGAAAGATTGGACCAGTTCAGAACAGAAAGTTAAGAAAGCTTGGAGGCGACCCAAAGGAGAGGCGAGAATTAAGACAACTCACACTAACCGTCAGAAAGGGAAGCCAGGCGAACACGGTACCTTGTATGTGGAGAGACAGCTGCTCCGGCGGGGGCAGTTGTTCCTGGTGGTGGATGCAAGTCGGGGCTTTGCCAAGAGAAGAGATGATCTCGTCGTCGAAGGAAAGTTGAAGATCGTTGCACCACCAGGGAAGAGACCAGCCGCGGAGTGCTCCGTCACAAAGCACCACCTTTTGGTCACGGTACAGTGGGTGGTGGCTATCCGGTTGCCGGGGTGCTCAGCACGGGCAATTCGACCACTACGTCCTGGAAGGAAAAAAAAGCAAAGGGGACTGGTTGTTCCCACCAGTCAGGGTAAGAGACTCTCCAGCCGGGAGATCTCCTCTGTCGTTGGGAAGTGGTGAGTCGGTTCAGCAGGGCTCCACCGGAGGTGTCGTCGTTGCAGGTCGGCTCAGATTTACCCTCGTCGGATTCTTAGGTCCTGTGGCGACTTCTGAAGATCCAGTCCCAAAAGCCCTGATTTTATGCAGAAAACCCCCATTCATTCAGCCTAGCTGTCAATCAAAACACGCTAAGTGGTGAGCGGGCTGGCTCACCACTTGGGCCAATCACACCAGAGTGCGACTTGAGTTGGCACGGCAACTCAGTTCAGGGTGCCTAAACCCCCTCCCACACCCCCTGTGGTACCCAGACAGAATGGCACCACTTTGGAGGGCCTCTGTGCAGAAGCCCGCCAAAAGTGGAACAAAGGGCTCAACCTTTGGTTTAGGAGTCACAGAGACGAACACAGACGCCATTTTAAAAACCGAGTTCTGGCAGAAAATACCAACCGATAAATTTATTTAAGATAAATAAATCGGTGGTATGTTAGAGATTAACGAGAAAAAGTATTAACCTTCAACAATGGGAAGAATCCCAAAGGGTTATATTCGGGGTCGAATATAACAAGTAGTTTCCACTGCCACCAGCCAAAACTCGACAAGGGGGGACGGGACAGTGCCCCCTCGAATAACAGACAAAGGAGTAATCAAATTACCCCTACTAGTACGTCCACAATAGGATGGTTTGTACTAGTTCTGTTAGTAAATTTAGGTCTAGTAAAGCCAATGGTGACTTTACATGCCCTGGGAGACAGTAGTCGGTCCCAGGGTATGGAGACTATGGTGGGGGTCCTCTAGGATGCCCCAGTGTTACGGCACGGAGGGTGCGGTGTAACACACATAGCAAAACATATGAGACCCTATGGAGTAAAAGACCCCATAGCCCATAGAACACATTGACATTCAAAGGAATTACACACATTCATGTGCAAGAGTGGGAGAAAAAGAGTCTCACTCTTGGCAGGATGGAAAAAACAAACTCCAGAAATCCAGCAAATCTGCTGGGGGACTCACTAGGTTAGGAAATTCAGCCTAAACAGAGAATTCTGCCTAACAACATTCTGGTCCTGCTCAGTCCACTCACCTCTCACAAATAACTTATGTAAAAGGTGTTCTCTAGCTATCTTGATGTCTACCAATGTCGCCATTTTGGAAATATTTATTTCCTTCCTGATTTACAGAAGTTTTTTATTTTATGTTTGCAAAACAGACCGTTTCCTTAGAGCGTTCCCTTTTGAGGGGTGCTTTTACAGTGTAACACAGCGTGTTAGCCCAACAGGATTTATGTATCCTATTCATTAGCACACTCTATTAAGCTGCACAAGTGGTAGATATAATCCAGAAATGCCGGCCACAAGCCCCCCATCTGTAAGTGATTTCAATCCAGCACTCCAACTAAGTCAATGCCTAGTATGGAATGCCTAATGGAAACACTTATTTATATATTTTTATGTCAAAAGTTCTTTTAATTCTGGATGATGTACCCTTATATAATGCCCCTCTCTTTGAATCCCCCCGGTCTCACTGAACCAAGAAATAGGTTTGTTTTGCAAATTAAAAGATTTATTTGAAGAATTGAACAATATATAGATTATACTTTTATGAATATGAATAATATCTGAATATCACACTTATGAATATGGACAATGATAAACAATGGGTAATATTACAATATCAACCATCTCTTTAATCAATTAGCAGTAGGAATAGGAGGATTAATGTAGCAGAGAATACTTTGTGCGGATTCAAGGAAATGCAATGATAGGAAAGAATGCAACACAGAAATAAACTTGATATGAATTCAACCAAAGACAATATAATCACTCTTTCCCCCTGTTGTTATTCACTCCCCCAAACATGCAATATGGAGATATGGAATGAGGGCACACAGGTTTCAGGAATAACAATCAACAATGCAGTTCAATCCCGATTCCCCCAGCAAGCTTAGAGAGAACAGTAATGATTTTAAAACAGGTCAATTGCTTTTAAATGTAATATGAATTGAATGGGAGAAATGGTAAGAATGACTTCAATTCGCTAAATGGGATTCAGAACTAGTGAGAGTTGCTTTGGATTGGTTCAGGTCAACACTAGCAATGATTGTAGAATGATTAGCAGATGGAAAACGAAATTCAGAAGTTGAAAGCAAGAAATAGCTGTTTTTTTACATGGGGTGAAATTAAGCCAAATGCGAAATCGCGGCAACTTTTCTGCGTGCAGGAAACAAGATTACGGAATGACTATGAGGAATTGGGTTTGTTTAAAAGCGGAGGATGTTAGCTTCAAAATGACATTTAAATTTCGTTCCTAGCACATACGGTTGAAAAGTTACAGAGGTTTTAGTAGAGGTCGATTTTTCTCAAAAAGGAGTCAAAATTTCAAATGAAAGATGCGCTGTTGAAGATTTGGAACAAAGATTTCTTAACACTAAACAGTCTATGGGGCTGCGAACTACACGACAGCCCAGCCACCTATCCAGAGGCGCCTCCGGATGGTTTCTGTCTGCACAAGACGATTGCCTTTCTCCAGAAAATATATATTAGCGCCAAGATGATTATCACTACAATTATCAAGGGTTATGTGGAGGAGAGAAGAATTTAGGATAGACAAAAGAGATTCAATAATGCAGTTATGGATAGGTTGGAATGGGTGGATCGGGTTACTTAATACTAGAGGTTGGTTATGGACAGTTCTACACTAAATACTTACAACTATGGCTTGGAATGGAATGGGCCCGTCAAAGATCTGGTCAAAGGTTTGGACTGGAGTTCACTTGCCACCGGACAGGCTTCAGGGCACCTGGACTCTGCTCTCAGCAAGGCACTCTGGTCTGCGTGGCCTCTTGACTGGGTCTGATGGCTTCTGGGTTACAGCTCTGGTGGACTGATCTGGATCTTGGGTTCTAGCACGGTTCTTGGCCGGTAGCAGCAAAACAGCTCAGCCAGGCTGTTGGATCAGTTAGGTTAGGCCCCGTGCAAGTTAGGGGTTAAATAAGGTTTGCAAGATTTTTAAAGGCCTGCTGAAAAGGGTAAAGCTTTTTGGATTAGGCCTCTGCTTCAGGGTTCTAGAGTCTCGTTCTAGAGTCTGGATCTGGAGTCTGGTTCTGGAGTCTGGATCTTCCGGCAGGGTGCTTCGCCAGTGGATCAGTTGATGAGTTGAGAGTGTGTGTCTGTGGGTCCTCAACAGTCCCTATTTATCCATTTTCCAAAGTGGGTGGGGAGGCTGATTGTCTATGGCCAACCCTCTACGGATCTGATATGTCAGAGAATTTCCCCTCTCCTGATTTCAGAGGGGAACAGTGTGTCATCATGTGTCAAAGTGATGCTGCCATTTACAATCTAGGGAAGAACCTCCCCTTTGCTTTTACCCAGAAGGTCTCCTGTGTTACCACTGACATAGGCAAAAGTGGATGGTGGCCTATTTTTCAGATTTTTACTGCGCACTTTCTGGTGATTTTTAGCGAGCAGCATGCTTTCTGGCAGCTATTCTGATGTTTCTGCTGCAAGCAATGCACAGTAATGTTGCAGGGCCTGGACTAGTGGGTTGAAACATCCCACAGTCCCCATTGAACCAGACCGGACCCGGATCTGGTTTTGGAGGCAGCCTCTAAACTCGGAATGAGGCCCATTGTTATGAAGTGACCCAGAGGACCACTGGTTGCCAATGACAAACAGGAAACTTTATGGAGGACTTCTGTGCAAATCCTGTCCATGGCCAACATGAAATGCAATATTAATCCAGCATGGCAGACATGCCTTATAAGTGCTTGGTCTGTGAGTTCATGAACTAATAAAACACATAATTTCACCAGCAACACACAGTTTTCAAGCAGAGAATCAGTTGCCATGTTCACTTCATAGAGGAGAGTGTTGAGGTCAGCGGGGCAAGAAGTGGGAAGGTGAGACGTCAGAGTCGATCGATTATAAGAATGGTGGTGTTGGTGCCTGCATAGCTGGGTGTATTTGGAAAGTGTTAATGTTAATGTTAAAGAATATTTGTACAGCACACTATCACCACCAGAGTGATCCCCTGGCGCTCTGGTGGCTCTGAAAAAACAAATGGAAAGGGGGGAGTGAGTTAGTGGGAATACACTGGAAAAGTGCAAGAGAGCAGTGATATACTGTTGGCGGCCTCAGCCCGGTGGGTTCGTCGGCTGGGCTCAGGGTGTTTTAGTCGTTGTGTGCTTTTGTACGAGTCTATGTGTGGTTTGTTTTGTTGTTGCATTGTAGTGAAGTTCTTGCGGGTTGTGTTGTAGGATTGTGGTTGTGTTTCTTTAGAATTTGAGAGGTGTATGGAGAGGGGCGAAATTGTTAGTGGATTGGTTAATTGGCATTGCTGTCCAGAAGTGAGGTGCTGAATTTCTGTATTCTCTCCAGGTGGGGTGCGGGAGCATCTCTGCGTCTCTGTCCTGATCTGGCCCATCTGATACTCACAGTCCCTTTTACACATGGCATCCACTCACATTCATACCCTTGCCAGGTTCGGCTTCGGCCACCTACGTGACACCTGTCTGTATGCCGGGCAGGCAGGCGCTTGTGTGTCCCTTCAAATCTGGCCCAGAGAGCATTGCCAATCCAGTCGGTGCGCAGCAATGACTAGCCAAGGCTAATCCATCCTTATGTGGTGGGTGGTTGGCATTCATCTTATTCAGACGTTTATGCAGGCTATCGCTCCCAGACCCTTCCAAACGTTGCACATGCCAATGCTAGCAATTATGTTCAGGCACTGCTTTCATTCACAACACCATACGGTCAATGCCGATGCCTATGACCACAACTCAGTTCAAGTGCGGCAAGTGCTTACATTCACACACCTCTATACAAGTATGATATGATATGGCATTTATAACTCGCCTATACACAAGTGTTTCAAGGCGCGACGAGGCAAGGGAGGGCAACAAAGGGAGGACAGACAATGATCATACTAGGCTAGGTGTCATTCAGATTGCGCAAGTTCGTGGGAATGGGGCAGGGACAGTGCAGTGCATGGGAATAGATAATAACAATAGTAACGGCCAGCATGTGGCAAGTACAAGTGTGTGGGAAGGGGGCAGGGACAGTGCAGTACATGGGAATAGATAATAAAAATAGTAAGTAACGGCCACCAAGGGTAAGTGCAGATACCAGGTGTCAAGGACTGGTAGGGGGACTGTAGGGATACAGACACAGTCCCCAAGTGCAGGAGTTGCCAGGCGGGCAGTGCAGGTGTGTGATGCTGGCGGGGAAGGGACCTGGGCCCGAGATCAGAGGGTGTCCAGGTAGCCAGTGCAGTTCCAGTTACAGCCAGGAGGTCGGCAGAGGAGAGGAGGAGAAAAAGCAGAAGCAAAGAGAAAGGTTTTGAGGTGTTTCCGGAGCTAAAGATGGTTCTCAAGTTTAAGGGCGGTAGGGAGGCTGTTCCAGAGAGAGGCACAAGCCAAAGAAAGAGCTCTATCACCAACTAGTTTCTTGGAGAAGCGACTGACCCTGAGGGAGTTGGAGGTGGATGAGCGAAGAGCTCAAGAAGGAAGATATGTAGGAAGAGAGAGTTGAAGGTATTGAGGCCCCAGACTCCAGAAGGCTTTGTGGACAATGCAGAGGGTTTTCAACTTAATCCTCGCAGCCACTGGGAGCCAGTGCAAAGATTTCAGTCCTGGAGAGATACAGTCCTGTTCTGGATAAGTTGCAGAGGGCGGAGAGTAGAAGCAGGCAGATTTAGAAAGAGGCTGTTGCAATAGACCAGCCTAGAGAGAACCAGAGCTCTGGAGACAGTGAGCTTCTGGGGAAGGAGAGGAAAGGAAGAATGCCTCTGAGGAGGTGCAGCTGGTAGTGTGACTTCTTAGAGACATTAGAGATGTGAGGAGAGAAGGAGAGTGTGGAGTCAAAGATGACCCGGAGGTTTTTAGCCTTGCAGGTGGGAGCAGGAAGAGGGCCAAGAGAGGCCGGCCAGAGAGCTGCAGGAAAAGAGGTAGCAGGTGTGCCAATGAGGAGAATCTCAGTCTTACTGGCATTAAGGCAGAGGTCATTGGCAGCACTCTACTCCTGGATAACAGACAGACAGTCAGAGATGTGGGAAGGAGAGGAGGAGGCCGAGGGTAGCCTGAAAATGAGCTGGGTGTCTTCCACATAGCAATGAAAGTTGGGGCAAAGAGCAGCAATGTGGTGGACAAGGAGTGCCAAGTATTGGTTGAACAGCCAGGGAGAAAGGTTAGACCCATGGGGGACACCACAGGTACAGAAGAAGATAGCGGCGTGGAAGGACCCAAGTTGCACCTGGGAGGGTTGGTCAGAGAGGACAGAAGTCAGCCACGCCAAAGCCTGACCAGTGATACCCAGGTTATCATGGAGACGGTTGAGCAGGATGGCATGATTGACAGTGTCAAAGGCAGATGAGAGATCAAGCAGGATAAGGATGCGCGGGGTGTTAGAGTCAAGATTGGAGAGCAGGTCTTCACGGATGTTCAGGAGAGCAGTTTCTGTGCTCCTGGCAGCTCTGAAGCTAGACTGATGGTCATGAAGACAACTCACAGTTTCAGTGTGGAGATTAGGCTGGGAGATGGCCAGTTTCTCCAGGAGCTTTCCCAGGAAGGGAGTGATGGAGATTGGGCGATAGTTAACCGGGCAGGAGGGGTCGGCAGAGGGTATCTTAAGAGGGTGCCCAAGGGAGTGTTTCAGGGGGGATGGGAAGACTCCAGTGGTGAAGGAGTGATTGCAGAAATCAGCCTGGGCAGGTGCCAGGGAGTCGATGTGGATAGTTTTGGAGGAATAGGGGTGAACCTGTTTCGACGAGACTTTCATAGATCAGACTTGTCTAGAAACCTTATCTGCGGAGAACAGGGGATAGGCAAAGAAGGAGGGAGGAGAGGTGGCTGCAGAAGGACCAGAGGAAGAGCAAGGAGTAGAGTGAGGGAGGGGATAGGAGGAGAGTGAGGACAGGATGTCCTGAGTTTTAGAGATGAAGTGAGAAGCCAGTGCCTTGCAGAGGGCCTGGGAAGGGACAGGAGAGTTAGAGACCGCTGCAGGATTGGCCAATTCCTTGCACATTTTAAAGAGTTCAGCTGAGTTGTAAAATGCTGCAGAGTTGATGGCTTGGATATGAGCTCTCTTCTTGGTTAGGACAGAGAGCCAGTATTGCCTTTGGAGCAGACGGCAGGCCAGTTTGTCAGAGGATGAACATGAAGCAAGCCATTTCCTCTCAGCCACCCTACACTTGTGTTTTAGGGTGATGAGGCCTGAGACGTACCAGGAGTTGTACTTGGCTTTGGGCTTCAGGTGGATTCTCATGACAGGGGAAAGGATATCAAGAGTATCAGATATAGCAGAGTGGAGCATGGAGAGGGCTTTGTCAGGGTGTGAGTCAGCCGAAGGGGGAGGGGGGTGAAAAGGTGGCAGTGAAAGCCTCAACTGATATGCGCTTCATGGGTAGGATGACCGAGAAGGTGGGTGGCAGTGATGGAAGTGGCTTGGCCTGAGGGGCATGGAGGGGGAGGTGGGAGGAGAGGAGAAAGTGAACACTCCAGGAGAGAGGAGTGGAGAGAGGGACAGAAAGGGGAAGGTCTGAGGAGATCAGAACATCCAAAGTCTGCCCTCCACAGTTAGTTGGGCCAGACGGGATGATAGTGAGTGAGAGAGAGTCGCAGAGGTCGTGAAAGAGTCCAGAGGGAGGACAGGAGGCATCCAGGTGGATGTTGAAGTCTCCAAGAAGGATTTCTGGTAGCAATTATGATACGGGTTAGGTTTTTGGCTAGAGTTGGCTAGGGATGCTGATTTCTGTCCTCCTGGGTGTCGCTTGTGTCCTTATTTGACTTAGCATCATCTCTATTGTTGTAATAAGAGTTTCTCTGGTCGGTTCTGGGTATTGTCAGTGTCATCCTAAATTTAGTCATCCTTTTCTTTGTGTTTCCCGTTAGGTTGTTTTGGTTTTTCTGTTTAAATCTGTGGTGTTGAAGAGCCAGGTTTTTAGTAATTGTCTGAATTGTAGTTGGTCTTTGGTGTTTCTTATTTCTTTCGGGATGTTGTTCCAGGTTTTTACGGCTAAGTCGGAGAAGGAGGAGCCTCCAAGTTTTTTCTTAAGGTATGGTTTTGTTCCAGGCAGATTTCGTTGCTTGATCTGTGGAGTCTCGTTGGCTTGTAGATTGTTATTTTCTTTGTAGGAATTCAGCTCCTTGTCCACTGATTGCCCTGTATGTTATGCACATTGTTTTGAAGGTGATGCAATGTTTGACAGGGAGCTAGTGCAGTGTTTTTAGGGTTGGAGTGACGTGGTCTCTTCTGGATAGTTTGAGGCGCAGTCTGTCTGCTGTATTTTGGATCCGTTGTAGTTTCTTCAGGGGGTATTCTGGTATCCCGAGATAGAGGCTGTTTGCATAGTCAATTCTTGACATGATGAGGGTGACGACTGTGATTGTTTTGTCGGTGAAGGATTCTTCTTGCCGTGTGGAGGAGGAAGTAGCATTTCTTGATTATTGCGTTTATTTGTGGTTCTAAGGTTAGGGTGTTGTCCATCAGGACTCCCAGATTTTTTACTACCTTAGATGGTGTTGGTGCGGTTCCCTTTTCCATTGGCCATGGTGTGTAGGTGTTGTTCTCTTGGTTTTTGGATATAATCATGATTTCTGTCTTTCCTGGGTTGATTTTCAAGTTTTTGGCATTCTTTAGACATTTGGTTAGGGTTGAGTGATCAGCTTGAGTGTCTTCGATTGTGTAGATTATTTGAGTGTCATCTGCGTAGTTGTAGCATGTTATGTTGTATTTTTTGAAGATTCTGATTACTGGAGTTTGGTAGATGTTGAAGTACAGTGGTGATAGTGAGGACCCTTGTGGTACTCCACAGCCGTTAACTCGTGGTAGTGCATTTTAAGGGTTTTATCCATACGGTTTCTGTTCTGTCTGCAAGGAATGATTTATTCCAGAATAGTGCCTTGTCCTTTATGCCTATGTCTTCTAGTCTTTTGTTTAGGTTGTCATGGCTAACTGTGTCAAAGGCTGCGGAGAGGTCGAGCAGAATCAGGGCTGAGGTTGTGTTGGAGTCTGCGTTAGTTTTTAGGTCGTCCCAGATGGATAGTAGTGCTGTTTCTGTTCCTCTTGTGGGTCTGAAACTGACTTGTGCTTGGTGTAGCAGGTGGTGTTTTTCTACGAGATGTTGGGTTAATTTGTATACGTAGGTTTCAAGGAGTTTTGCTGTGTAAGGAATGTTTGAAATTGGCCTGTAGTTGGATAGGTCTTCTATGTCGCCACTTGTGTTTTTTAAAAGCGGTTTGATATATGCTGATTTGAAGGCTCTTGGTACAGTTCCTGTACCTAGTGAAAGATTTAGGAGGCTTCTGTAAGATTCTGATGACGTTCCTTGTGCAAGGATTGATTTGTAGATGTCAGGGGGCAGGGATCCATGGGTGATCCTGCTTTCTTGCTGTGTTTTACCAACAAGACAAATGCCTCTGCTGATATTTCTGGAAGGTTTTGGAGTTTGTGCTGTGGCTCTGTTTTAGGTCCGGTTGGTTGAATGTTGTGGTTGATTGGTCTGTTTTGTATGATTAGTCGGATGCCATTGATTTTGTTCTTGAAGTGGTCTGCCAGGTCATTGCAAAATTTCTCAGAGGGGTTTGGGGTGTTGTCGCAGCTTGGTGGATTTTTCATTTCTTTAATGATGTTGAACATTTCTTTTTGTCTGTTGGTGCCATTGGTGATTCTGTCATCATAATGCCTTCTCTTTTCCTTTAGTATTTCCTTCTTGTATGCGCAAATTTGTTTCTGGAACAGTATTTCTTTGTCTGGGTTGTATTCTTTCCTCCATTCCAGTTCCATCTTCTTGTTGTCCTTTTTCATGGAGCTTAGTAGTGGCGTGAACCATTTTGCCATTGCTCTTTTTTTTCGATGGGCTGAATGGTTTTTCTGGGGCAATCTTATCAATTGTATCAGCAATCCATTTGTGTAGTACCACTGCTTTCCTGTCTAGGCAGCCAGCTCTAGTTCTATAGTTGAGGGTTTGGTAATCTCCAGTTGTTCGAATAGGTTACTTGCTTTGATGCTTTTCCAGTTTATTTTTGTGGTGGTTGTGAGTTTGGGCAGTTGGATGCAGACTTGAGTTGATAATCTGATCTCGAATGGGATGATGAGATTGTCGCTCCACAGTATTTGTATCAGTGGTGCCATGGTGATAACTTTTCCTTTGGCAAAGATTGCATCGAGGGTGTGTCCTGCCGAGTGTGTTGCCCCTTTGACCAGCTGTCATAGTTTCATGGTTGTAAGATGTCCAATCAGTGAGTTTTGGGAGTTGGCGTGACTTTCTTCAAAGCAGATGTTGAAGTCCCCCAGGATGATTAGATGTTCGTGCTTGATGGCTATGTTGGTGATGCCTTCTATGAAGTTATCGACAAAGGTTGCATTGTATGTCGGTGGTCTGTACACCCGGATGAATGTGATGTTGGTTTTTGGGTTTGCTGATAGGTGTATGACCATGGTTTCACAGTTGATGATAGTGAGAGGTTTGTCTGTTTTTATTTTCAGGTGTCCTTTGAATGCTATTGCGATGCCTCCTCCTTTTTTTCTGTTTACTTGTATGCATTTGAAGTTGGTTGGTAGGCAGCTTTGGAGTGTGATTTTGTAGTTGTCATTCAGCCATGTTTCTGTGATGAATAGGATGTCAATGCTGTTGTCATCGTTTGGAGGTGTGGTTTGGTTTGGGCTTTATTGTTGGGGTTGTCTTTTGATTGGTGTTGAGGTTTCCTTTCTGGTCGATCTCTAGTTGAGCTGTTGGTACAGGTGCGTCTGTGTGGTTGTAAAGTTCTTCTAGCTTCTGTTTTGGGTTTTTGTTTTCATCAGGTTCTTCATCCAAGAGTTGTGGGTGTTGAGAGGAAGTTCCTCTTGTTTTGGTGATGTAAGGTGTTATTGTGTCGATTATGTTTTTGTTGTCCTTCCTTCTTCTGCGTGGTTTTGTTTGGTTTTCTGCTGTTGCTGATTGTAGCGTTGGGTTGGTCCGTTCTGGTGACCGGTTGTTTGCGAGATATGGAGTTAAGTAGAGGGATTTGTCTCTTCTCTCAGCGTTGGTTCGGTTTCGTTCCTGTCTGTGTGAGTGTGTTCTGCAGTTGTGAGTCTTTGTTGTCATTCTTGTGTGTTGGTTCTTTTTTTTTCCCTTTCCCTTGGTATAGGTAATTTGTGCTGCATTTTAAGTTTGAGGGTTGTTATGGTCATTATTTCTTTTGTTGATGCTGAGTTGATTTTTGGTTTGGTATGGCTGTCTTGTGCTGTTGTACTGGGTGTAGAGAATTGTCCATTACAAGTTTGAGCTCTATCTGTAGTTGGTGTTGACAGCTGGTGTTGCCGACTTGTTCAGTCACTGTCTTGAGTGAGGTAGGGAGGTAGTTGGGTTATATCGTTGGGTGTTATAGATGGCTGTCCTTAATATCCATCTCCCTTGAAGAGGTTCATTACGGTGAGCTAGCTATGTGGGGTTTGAGATAGCTATTAACTACAGAATTATCCTAATGGGTGTAACTAAGAATCACTGTGTCATCTTATGAGGCATGAGACCAAATCACAGTATCACTCCACAGTAATCAGCCAGTGATTTATGTCTCACTCTACAGTTCTGCTCTCTGGGTGTGAGTTAGTCAGTCACATTTGAGCGTCCTGTGTAGTTGGAGAGAGGCTTATGCCTGACAGATTAAATGGGTGCAGTGCTAAACACAGTTAGGTTTGAGACACAGGTGACCAAAGAGTTACAATACTAAACACAGCTAGACTTGAGAGTCCTGTATAGTGGGAGAGAGGCCCACGTCCAACAGGTTAAATGGGTGTTGTACTAAACACAGTTATGTTTGAGACACGGGTGACCAAAAGATTACAATATTAAACACAGCAAGATTTGAGACACAGGTGACATAAGATTCCAATATTAAACACAGCAAGATTTGAGAGTCCTGCATAGTGGGAGAGAGGCCTACGCCTAACAGGTCGTGTTGGTTGTTGTACTAGACACAGCTATGTTTGAGACATGGGTGACCAAAGGATTACAACACTAAACACAGCGAGACCTGAGAGTCCTGTATAGTGTAAGGGAGGCCTATGCCTAACAGATCAAGTGGGTGTTGTACTATACACAGCAGTATTTGGGACACAGGGGGCAATGAGATTACAATACTAAACACAGCAAGATTTGAGAGTCCTATATAGTGGGAGGGAGGCCTCCGCCTAACATGTCAAATGGGTGTTGTACTAAACACAGCAGGATTTGAGACACAGGTGACCAAAGATTCCAATAATAAACACAGCAAGATCCGAGAGTCCTGCACAGTGGGAGAGAAGCCCACGCCCAACAGGTTGTGTTGGATGTTGTACTAGACACAGCTATGTTTGAGAGACGGGTGACCAAAATATTACAATACTAAACACAGCAGGATTTGAGACACAGGTGACCAAAGATTACAATACTAAACACAGCAAGATCTGAGAGTCCTGTATAGTGGGAGAGAGGCCTACACCTAACAGGTCAAATGGGTGTTGTACTAAACACAGCAGAATTTGAGACACAGGCGACCAAAAGATTACAATATTAAACACAGCGAGATCTGAGAGTCATGTATAGTGGGAGAGAGGCCTACCCCTAACAGGTCGTGTTGGTTGTTGTACTAGACACAGCTATGTTTGAGACATGGTTGATCAAAGGATTACAATACTAAACACAGCGAAATCTGAGAGTCCTGTATAGTGGTAGAGAGGCCTACGCCTAACAGATCAAAAGGGAGTTGTACTAAGCATAGCAGAATTTGAGACATAGGTGACAAAAAGATTACAATGTTAAACACAGCGAGATCTGAGAGTCCTGTATAGTGGTAGAGAGGCCTAGGCCTAACAGATCAAAAGGGTGTTGTACTAAGCATAGCAGAATTTTAGACATGGGTGACCAAAGGATTACAACACTAAACACAGCGAGACCTGAGAGTCCTGTACAGTGTAAGGGAGGCCTACGCGTAACAGATCAAGTGGGTGTTGTACTAAACACAGCAGGATTTGGGACACAGGTGGCAATGAGATTACAATACTAAACACAGCAAGATTTGAGAGTCCTATATAGTGGGAGGGAGGCCTCCGCCTAACATGTCAAATGGGTGCTGTACTAAACACAGCAGGATTTGAGACACAGGTGACCAATGATTACAATATTAAACACAGCAAGATCCGAGAGTCCTGCACAGTGGGAGAGAAGCCCACGCCCAACAGGTTGTGTTGGTTGTTGTACTAGACACAGCTATGTCTGAGAGACGGGTGACCAAAAAATTACAATACTATACACAGCAGGATTTGAGACACAGGTGACCAAAGATTACAATACTAAACACAGCAAGATCTGAGAGTCCTGTATAGTGGGAGAGAGGCCTACGCCTAACAGGTCAAATGGGTGTTGTACTAAACACAGCAGAATTTGAGACACAGGCGACCAAAAGATTACAATATTAAACACAGCGAGAGCTGAGAGTCATGTATAGCGGGAGAGAGGCCTACGCCTAACATGTCGTGTTGGTTGTTGTACTAGACACAGCTATGTTTGAGACATGGGTGATCTAAGGATGACAATACTAAACACAGCGGAATCTGAGAGTCCTGTATAGTGGTAGAGATCAAAAGGGTGTTGTACTAAGCATAGCAGAATTTGAGACATAGGTGACAAAAAGATTACAATGTTAAACACAGTGAGATCTGAGAGTCCTGTATAGAGGGAGAGAGGCCTACGCCTAACAGGTCAAATGGGTGTTGTACTAAACATGCTTTGTTTTAAAGTATTAATTATTATGAAGGTGTTTTAGATAGGTTTGATGATTGTTCTAGGCTTCCAGGGTAGAGTAATTGCTCTGCTCCTCACCAAGACCACTCCTACCTTACTGGTCCTGGTCATTGCTGGTTGATGGCTGGCTACTGGCTACACCTGCCACACTTTCTGGAACCACCTCTGTTGGAGCCACCCTTTGGCTTGGGGTCCTTAGCCACAGGGGCTGCACGGGCAGAGGGCTGCCCTGGGTAGGATAGTTAAGTCTAGGTGGCAAAGGCTGCTGGACTAATCAGGGCAGAGGGTTGGGTCGGGAGGTGGGAGGGATAGGGGAAAGCAGGAAGAAGGTGCAGGCTGGGGAGAGGAGGCAAGGGGGTGCGTGTGGGCCTGGGGGAGCACCTTTTTTTTAACAAAGGATCAATGTGGCCCAAAGGAGTGAGGCTCCTAGAAACGCTCACCTGGCTTCTTTGCACAAAAGAAGTGAGTGGACGCTACTGCTTTTGGTAGACCAAGTCCACAAAGGCTGCTGGACCAATCAAGCCAGAGGGGTGGGTCGGGAGTCGGGAGGGTTAGGGGAAAGCAGGAAGAGGGTGCGGCTGGGGAAAGGAGGCAAGGGGGTGCATGGGGCCTGGGGAAGCACAGGATGTTTTCTTAAAACAAAGGATCAATGTGGCCCAAAGGAGCGAGACTCCTAGAAAGGCTCACCTGGCTTCTTTGCACAAAAAAAGCAAGCAGGCACTTCCGCCTTTGTAAAACCCAGCCGGCAAAGGCCTCTGGACAAATCAGGGCAGAGGGGGGGTCGGGAGGCGGGAGGGTTATGGGGAAGCTGGAAGAGGGTGCAGGCTGAGGAGAGGATGCAAGGGGGTGCGTGGGGGCCTGGGGGAGCATTTTTTTTCTTCTTCAAATAAAGGATCAATGTGGCCCAAAGTAGCGAGGCTCCTAAAAATGCTCACCTGGCTTCTTTGCACAAAAGAAGCGAGCGGACGCTATCACCTTCAGTACACTCAGCTGGCAAAGGCCACTGGACCAATCAGGGCAGAGGGGTGGGTCGGGAAGCGGGAGGGTTAGGGGAAAGCAGAAAGAGGGTGCGGGCTGGGGAGAGGAGGCAAGGGGCTGCATGGGGCCTGTGGGAGTGCAGGTTTTTTTAAAACAAAGGCTCAATGTGGCTCAAAGGAGCAAGGCTCCTAGAAACGCTCACCTGGCTTCTTTGCACAAAAAAGACACTGTACAAAGTGCTGCAAGTCACTGCATGAGAGAGAGAAGAGAAAAAGGAAATGGAACAGGAGTGCTGAGGAGGAGTTGTTGGTGAATAGGAGAAGCAGTAAGAATGAGTTTTAGGAACAGAGGAGGGAAAGAGTGAAAGAGCAGGGATATGCGTAGATGATCTGAGAGAAGAGGATGATCAGTTGAAGGGGTGGATGAGCAGTTCTGAGAATGATTTGCAGATGGAGAGGAAAAAGAAAGAGTTGAAGTTGGAGGATTAGATTCTGGAATATGAGGAGGAGAATGGAAAATAGTAGATTAAGGGGGAGGGGGAAAGTGGTGCAGGAAGAAGTTGAAGGAGGAGCAGATAAGGGATTGAAAGATGCTGGAGAAGTAGCAGTGAGGAAGTATTGCATGAAGAGTGGAGGCAATGTCATTGTTAGGGAGAATTCTCCAGAATGGCTAATTTCCCTTACCTACTGAGTCCCTCAGCAGCTTTGCTGGATTTCTAGGATACCTGGTAAGAGTGTGAGCCTTTTTCCCCACTCCTAAAAGTGTTTTGCTGTGTGTGTTTAACAGACCGTGGAGCCTCACCTACTCCATCGGCATCATATTTTTACTGTGTGTTACATCGCACCTTCAGTGCAGTGACACAGGGTTGTCTTTTTCAAACTTCCCACTTTAAACTCCATTTTCTGGGACTGAATAATGTCTCGCAGAACATGTAACGTTGCCATTGACGTTATTAGTCTTTTTAAAACCACAGACCCAGTACAAACTATCTTAAATAGAGTTCTGGAAAGGGTTAATAGTTATCCCTTTTTGTCTGTTTCTCATGGAACATTATTTCGTTCCCTTTTCATTAAGATTTGGCTGGTGGCAGTGGTATCTACCCTAGTTTTCCTACCATGGTCTATTTAAATAGCCCTGGTACTGTTTTAGACCATTTTAGTAGCCTCAAACTTAAACCCGCTGGACCACAATTACTTTTATTTGGTTCCGGCTGGGTTTATTCACCATTTCTTTTTGTAAATTTCTTTCTCGTGTTTTACGCAGGTTTGGTTCCTTTGTTCGCCGGCTTTTGGCAGGCTTCTGCACAGAAGCCCTCCTTAGGTGCCTGAATGTCTACGGGGGACAGGATGTGAGGAAGGGGTTTGATACTCCCTTCACAGGGTCTCCTTGGAGACCAATGACACACTGTGTGTGATTGGCTGTGGTGACTGTCCCGCTGGGACAGCCACCCTGCTGTGTGATTGACAGCCAGGCTGTGTCAATGGAGGAAAACTGCATAAAAGCAGGTCTCTGGGACTGAGAAGGCAGAGTGCCACTGGATCGAGAGAACCAAAGAGAAGCTGACAGAAGAGGACCTCTACCACGACTAAACCTCCCGGTGAAGCCCTGCTGCAAGTCCACATCTCGAAAATTCAATGATAGGGAAGATCTGCAAGGAATCGTCTCCCCTTGAGCTGGTGGGACCAACCAGTTCACCAAACTGCAAGCCAGGCCTCCATCCACTGGTCGAATTTGCTGTGCACAGCTACAGTGAACTGGATAGCCAGGAGGACAGGACCCTGCTTGGGTTTTAAGGAGCACACCTTTTAATTGTTGCTTTGCTCTGCTGTTGGTTTCTTCCCTGGGCAGTGCAGGACCCTCCAGTCTTCCTACTTCGTGTCAGTCCGACAGTCGCTTCAGGAACCGTAAACCTGCAGGACCTGCCAGGAGGGTCCGCCTCAGCAACAGCCTTCTTCTCCATTTAAGGTACTGTTCAAATCCAGTCGTTCATTCCGTCCGACCACGGTAAAAGTGCTTGAAATCTTTTGCCAATCTGAGGGCTTGTCCTTCTCTATTCTTTAAAGTAACTTTTTCTCTGACCAACTTCGTTCTGAACTCTTGGCAAAGACTTCACCGCAAACTACTCTGAACTGTGTGATCCTCTGCAAAGACTTTGGTCCATTGTTTGTTTGTTTGTTTGTTTTTATTATTTGTAATGCGCGCCTAACCCGGAGGTAGCCCTGACTTTGGCCCAAGCTTCTTGATTTGACTTCCTGACTGTAGTTACTTTTACTAGATTGCCCTGCTTACTTACTTGTTGGTGCTGCTCAACTTTTGTCTAACTTTGTCTTTCCCTCCCTTTTAAATTACTGGAGTGCCATTTTGCTTACACTTCATTTTGAGCTTAACTTGTCCAGAATCTATTGTGTGTGGTCTAGTGTATTAAGTTTGTGATTTTTCAACTGCTTGATAATAGTGAAATGTTTTATAACTGATGTGTAAATAAATGTATATTATTTTACTCAGAAACCTTGAATCAGTGTTTGTTTGAACCATAGTAATTGCTGCCCTTTGTGTAACTATTGCTACTGCTCGCTTTATTCTTGAGATAAGTCTGGCTGCTCAGCCATCGCTACCACTTTACTGTGTAGTACAGGCTTGTACCAAAGGTGAATTTGTACTGTCACTTGTAGTCTTAATCGTGTATGGTGTTCCCAAAGGGTACTGCATATGATTCTGCCTAACACTGGTGTACAGCGGTGAGGATCAAGTATAGTGATTACACTTAGAGTGCTGCTATCACTAAAAAGTAATATTAATCATGTCTGATATGGAAAGCTACAATCAGGAGACCCTCCTTAGTTACACTGTGGATTATCGCAAAAATCTGTGTAGCGAAATGAATCTCTCTGTTAAAGGTAAAAAGTCTGAATTGATTGAAAGGTTGTTAGAGAAACAAAGTCTAGAGGGTGGGTCTGAAATACCTAACGCCGCAGCAAATGTGGAAAATGATGAGGATGATGTGTCTATTATTGATGAGTTAGATGAGGCAGGTGTGTCCCACAATGTAGGCCTCACTGCTCCTCTGCCTGCTCAGCAACCTCAACCTTTGTCCACTGGGACCCCTACAGGTCCTACACTCAGTCCTGAATTCATGGCTCTGGAAAAGATGAGGTTTGCATTGGAATTTAAAACTGAATGAAAGCATCAAGAACTTAAGCTCAGAGAAATGGAGATGAACCATGCCTTAGAAATGAAAAAGTTGTCTATTGAAAATGCTTCTCTTCCAGAGTCTTCTAGGTCTTCCAGTCCTAAGAGACCCTGTATGCCTAAAGAAATTGTTGGTATGTATGAGGCGAAGCTTGATATTCTGGATTGGTTGGCAATGTTTGAATATAACCTTGGGATTCAAGACATTACAGGTAATCAGTTGCTTCCTTGGCTCTTCTCTAGGCTACCCACTGTTGCATCTGATGTTGTGATGGAGTTGGGGGAGGTGGATAGGATGGATTATGATTGTGTGAAGCTAGCTTTAATTGCTAGATTTGGGAAGACCCCCTCCCAGTACCTTAAGAGGTTTAGGACCCTCAAAAAGCATGATGGTACCCCTTGGGCTACCTGGGTATGTGAATGTTTGATTTGAAGTTTTTTTTAGATTGCATTGGTTGGTGCCCAGGTAAAGGGCGTTGCAATAATCGATTTTGGATAGGACCAAAGTCCTGGCTAGTGTGGTACAGTTGGCTGGTGAGAGGAAGGGGTGGCATGCTGTGATGAGCCTGCATGTGTAAACTGCTGCAGATGATACTGCATTGGTTTGTCTAGAAAGTGAGAGTGTGGAGTCAATGTAGATACCAAGTGTTTTGGTATCCTTAGCGACCATAATAGTGTTGCCATCAATAATGAAGGTTTCAAACGAAGGGTCAAGCTTGCTGAGTCTTTGGTGCGAGCCAAGGATGAGGAGCTCAGTCTTTTTGTCGTTTAAACACAATTCATGCTGAGCCATCCAGGCTTGAATGACTTGGTAGATGGCGTTGATGGCTAGGGAGTCAGTTTTGTGGTCTCCTGTGAGGGGGATAAGTATTTGGGTGTCGTCAGCGTAGTTCATATACGTGACGCCCAGTAAATCCAAAATGTCAAAGAGGGGTTTTGTGAAAACATTATAGAGTGTCGGGGAAACACATGATCCTTGAGGGACTCGACAAGTGACAGGAGAAGGTTCTCCATTGGCGGTAGGAGAGAAAACTCTCATGGACCTATTGTCAAGGAAGGAGTAGTAGGGCCAATTTGCCCTTGTCCTTTAGGTCCTCAATCTGGGTTTTGAGGTCTAGAAGAGCAGTTTCAGTACCGTAGCTTGGTCGGAATCCTGATTGCCTAAGTCCTAGGAGATTGTTGGTTTCCAAATACTCTTGAATCTGCGGGTATGCTGCATGATCAAGTATTTTAAGAAGAAAAGGGACCGTGGTGATTGGCCGGTAATTAGTGGGTATGTTGTTATCCAGAGTGGTTTTGTTTAAGAGTGGAATGACCCAAGCATCCTTGAGGTTGTTTGGGACAATCCGCGAACTGAAGTAGGTATTTATACGTGTGGTGATGAAGGGGGCTAAGTTATGAGTGGCCTCCTTGATAATGGGGGAAGGGCAGAGGTCCCCCTGACAGTTGGATGGTTTGAGGGTGTTAATGATATGTTCAACTTCCGTGATGGAAAGGGGTGAAAAGTTAAATGGTTGCAGAGATTCAGTGTTAGTTTTGGAGTTATCCATGGCAATATTCTGTGAGGGATTGGGCTGCAGACTGTTTTTGTTCCCATTAATTTTGGTTTGTAGGGTGGCAATCTTACCTAGAAGGGCCTTTTGAATGTTGGCACACAAAGAGCTGTCTTTGGAACAGGTGTCAGGCGGGGTAGCAGGTGATTCCAGTTCCTTAAGGATTTTAAATAACTCCTTAGTGTTGGATTGGGCTAGTTTGATGCGTTTATTGTAAGACTCCTTTTTGGCAGAGAGTATGGCTTCTTTGTAATTTAAAGATGCTAGGGCAACTCTTGCCTTATTAGCTTCTGTTGGGTGGCTCTTCCAACGTGATTCAAGGATCCTTTTTTCTTGCCAAGGGTTCTCAACTGTGGCGTAAACCAAGAGTTGAGGTGGAGCCGAGGTTTAGGTTTACGTAACTTGGCGGGTGCAATGAAATCAAGTGCTTTTAGCATGGTTTGATTGTACGTGTCAACCAAGACAGTGGGATCAGAGCATGTGGAGAAAAGATCATTAAGGGCGGGGAGGATGAGTGGGAGTAGTTTGGCGCAGGTAATATTGTGCTTATTTCTTGTGCTAATAGCTGGTGCAATGTTCGGCATGGTAAGGACGATTTAAGTAGGGATGCTGAAGGTGATGAGGTGATGGTCGGTCCATGTGCATGGTTGATTAGAGTTGACCATGGTGTCACAGTTTAAGTCAGCTATCGAATCAAGGGTCCTGCCCTTGGAGTGAGTTGGAGATGTAACACGTTGATTGAAGCCTAGGTTAAGTAAAATGTTGTTGATTTCGTGGGCAGGGGCATTATTAGGGTCAAGGTGGCCTAGATTGAAATCACCTAATACAATGATTTGGGACTTAGATTTGGTGTTGTCGGTGAGGACGTGAGAGAGGTCTTCGGCAAAGGTAGAGAGTGGACCAGGAGGTCTATATATGATGTGGAGTGTAACAGTTTGGTTAGGGGTGATGGTTAGTTTAGCTGTAAGTAGTTCAGCTTATGTGATATGGCAAGGAGCAGAGGATAATCGGAGATTAACCATGGTTTTGTGGATGATAGCCACGCCGCCTCCTTTAGATTGATCAGTGTTACGATCACTTCTAATGATGGTGTAGCCTTCCGGTATGGCTAAAGAGAGAAGTGGTCCTGAGGCAGCGTCTAGCCATGTTTCAGTAATGGCTATGAGGTCAAGGTCATGAGTTGTAATGAGATCAGCCATGTCGAGGGCGTGTGCTGTGAGTGATCTAGTGTTGACTAAAGCCGCCTTGAGGCAGCTTGTGGTACTAGGAGATGTCCGGGAGTGGATGTATTACGTGTGGGTGTGAGAGTGGGTTGTTGGGTGCTGGCTGCAGGCTTAGTGCATGATGGTTTGGCTAGTGAGTTAGTATTGGTTGGGTGGTGGGAAATGTGACGGAGTCTAGAACCTAGTCTAAAGTTTCTTGCAGGTGTAGTGCAAGGTTGGTTAGGTGTAGGCTTTGTTGCGAAATGTTGGAGCCATAGAAGTGGATCGTTAAGGTAGGGGTTGGCAGCTGGGAAGTTGACCGTAGTGGGCAGTGATACATGAGGCTGCTGTATGAGACACGAGGCGATGCTGGTACTGTGTGAATGCATATTAGGTACAAATTGTGATGTGCCACAGGTTAAAGAAAGTATGTGTGGGCAGCTCAGTAGTGAGGCTGTGGTAGTGGTGTAAATGCAGTGTAGTATTGGTACAAGCAGTACTAGTCGTTGAACTGAGAGAGGGTATATGCGTTGGTAGCAAGTGAAGGGGGTGCTCTGGGCAAGCATAGCAGCAAATGGGTGGGCTGACTAATGGAGACGGTATTTTGTCAGGCACTGGATGGGAAAACAACCAGGGTGTGCGGTGCTGTCTATTCTTTACAGATAGAGAGGTGTAACCATGGTGTGCCAATTGCGAGGGAGGCCAGTATTGATTGGGCAGACATGCAACAAATAGAGGCTGACATTGTGTTTGGTAATCAGGGGAAGGATGGAGCACATGAGATTGTCCGATCAGGGACATTCGTAAGGGCTACAAAGCAAAATCAGCAGGGCGGCAGATCGCAGACAATAATAAAGGCTGCATACAACGTAATAGCAAGGCGGCAGATTGCGGACAATAATAAAGGCTGCATACAACGTAATAGCAAGGCGGCAGACGGCAGACAATAATGACACTGCAAGCAATGCAATGGCAGCGGGGGGGTGAGTCGAATATAATTTGGGAAAGCTGCACCAGGTAAGAATAAGGATACAGTGTGATGGGGCTGGCAAGAGCACAGTGCAAAGGAGCATACAAGCACCAGTGAGAGCAGTATGCTACAGCAGCTAGTCCGAAGGCGAGAGGCCAGAACGTTCACACAGTGGGACGAGGATGATTACATAGCAGTGAGACAGGCAGTATTATGCAGAAACAACAGTATATACGCGGCCTTTCCGCTCGGATTACCGATGGTACAGTGGCAAAGCAAATTATACATCAGAAACATGAAACATTTAGCAGGGTAGTACATACGTTTTAGCGAGGTGCCCTTAGAAGAGCAGGCGCACGTGACGCCTGTGGGTGCGTAGAGTAGTTCATATATGGATGATGAGTGCCCCACAGATTAACGGAAAGTACAGTAGGCAGGCAAGGATAATAGCGTGGGCTGGACTTACAGTGATGAAAACACGAGGTGGATAGCAGCAGTTCAATCGGTTACAGGCACATGAGTCTTAACATGCTCGATGTAGCACAGGGGAAAAAGGGCAGAGATTTTAGGCGAACGGCCTAAACGTTTAGGCGAACGGCTAACGGAAGTTAGCTAAGGCTCCTGACTTGTGGGATGCCAACAGGGCTACTCACAAGGATTCTGGGGCAACTCAGAAGAAGGATGAGGGAAAGCAGCCAAAGAAAGATAACAAGGAGAATTCAAATACCTCGAATTCAAAAGAGGGTCCCAAACAGCAGCATAAGGGCACACCACAAGGTAAACCGAATCAGGCTAGTGTACCATCTGGACCCAAACCAGATGGAGGTCAGACAAACCCCCATTCATCAAAACATTTGGGAAATGTTATGTTTGTGGGTCAACTGACCATGTGAAAGGGGATCCCAGATGTAAGGGTAAACTTTCAGGGGTCCACACTGTCTCCTTAGCCTTCTCCCCAGAGGAAGAAGTACCTATGGCAAGGGGAAACTTTCACCTACTGACTAATGAACCCATGCGAGTCTCAGCTAGTATTTCTTTAGTGTTCCGAGCTTGTGGGAACAACAGAATTTAGATGTCCATAATTCCATCCCAGATAATACTAAATAGTATTATAAAGATAGTGTTCTTGTGAATGGCCAGAAGACTCCTGCCATCCGAGACACGGGAGAAAGCATAACTGTGGTTGATGAATCATTTTTCAAGGTGGAGGATGTTACTAAGGCACTCAAACGCCTAACCAAGGTAGCTGTAGGCCCTGTGCAAATGCTTCCCCAGTTACCAGCTCTCTTCCAGTGTAATGATATGACTGTCAGGATACCTGTTAGTGTGCAGAGTGAAGTGCCTGGTAGAATCCTGTTGGAAAATGACCTGAAAACTCTTGAAGTTGTGTCTAGTACCCCCAGGTCTCCCAGTAAAAGGAAACAGGAGCCCACTAGGCCTGAAAGGGAGAGGATCTTGAAAGGCTCTCCAGGGGAGGAGATAGAGGAAGCTATCACCCCCATTCCACAGGAGTTGCTCACTGCTATTTCTGGAAAGAAATAGGCAAAGGGGAAACCCAAGACCCCGAGAAAAAGACAGATAGCACCCTTGTGCTACCAACAGGACATCCCCAAGATTGTCCAAAGTCACACCTGTGACTCCTCCACCTGCTGAGGCAGAGTGTGAGGTACAACCCTGTGTGGTTGATCCAGTTTCTAAAGAGTCAGATCTAGAAGAAGACATTGTTTTAGTTGAGGATCTCGACTCTGTTGACTATCCTGAGCTGCAGTCTTTACTGACAGAAAGTGGACCCAACAGGGTGGACTTCAGCAAAGGACAAAAAGAGTGTCCCACTCTTAAAGGTCTAAGCCTACAGGCAGCTTCTCAGCTCGATGGGTAAGAGCCTGGGAAGATGGCCTCTTCTAGAGTGAACCGACTGAGTCTATCCCTGGTGACTGTAAAAAACGTGCAGTGCCCCTAGCAAACAGACTCCATTTCTTACAGTTGGCCCATGAGATACCTTTTGCTGGTCATTTGAGTTTCAAAAAGACCAAGGAAAGGCTCTCCTTATACTTCTACTTGTCTAAGATGGGTTCAAAAGTTAACAAATTCTGCAGGAGCTGTCACACTTGCCAAACCTCTGGCAGGCAGATTTCCTCACTATAGTTTCTTTTTCTAGATTGCCATGCTTATTTACTTGTTGGTGCTGCTCAACTTTTGTCTAACTTTGTCTTTCCCTCCCTTTTAAATGACTGGAGTGCCATTTTGCTCACACTTCATTTTGAGCTTAACTTGTCCAGAATCTATTGGGTGTGGTGTAGTGTATTAAGATTGTGATTTTTTCAATTGCTTGATAATAGTGAAATGTTTTATAACTGATGTTTATAAATGTATATAAATGTATATTCTTTTACTCAGAAACCTTGAGTCCGTGTTTGTTAGAACCATAGTAATTGGTGTCCTTTGTATAACTATTGATACTGTTCACTTTACTCTTGAGATAAGTCTGGCTGCTCAGCCATTGCTATCACTTTACTGTGTAGTACAGGTTTGTACCAAAGGTGAATTTGTTCTGTCACTTATAGTCTTAATTGTGTGTGGTGTTCCCAAAGTGTACTGCATATGATTCTGCCTAACAGTCATGGGTGAAGAAGGTGACAAGAACAGAAGGAGGAGGGGAGCAAAGGAATGATGCAATAATAAGGGGGAAATAGAGAAAATTAAGGAGGCCAAAGGAGCATCAGAGGGAGAAGCAGTAAAGTGTACCCGTGAGATGTCAAGAAAAGTTACTAAGAGGAGAAGAGCACTACTAGAAGTTGAAAAGGAAAGAGGAGACTGGTAAGTGAAGAGGAGTAAAGGAAGAGAGAGAAACCAGGAGGAAGGGGGGATAAAAGGGAATGACTAATTGAAGACTAAGTTGTTAGTGAGGCCTCTCATCTGGTAGACAAGGGAGGTGTTAAACCTTTACCAGAATGAGCCATGGGCTGAGTCCACCAACCGTCACCAAAGAGAATTCTAGAAAGGAAGTGCAAGTGCATGAAATGCAAGCACATGTTCTGATGACACGAATCATCCAAATATTGGGATGGGAAGCTGTTGAGAGACATCCTTTCAACTGAAACACGAGATCCAATAAAGAAATGTGGAGATTAGCAAAACCCTCGGGCTGTCAATGACTGTTCAGACACTTCTAGGGGGCAGTATTCAGAAAGGAAAGAACAGATTTAAGAGAGGAGATAGGCCATATTCCTGCTATCCTTAGTATACAATTACACCTTGCTAATTTGAGGTACTTATCATATGATAAATCCCTGTTTACTTATACTAGCTGGCTTGAATCATCTGTTGATCTACTTGGTCTAGTAACACTGAAGAAGTGCCACTTCTTCTTTACCTTACGCATCAAAAACAGATGCAATATTTATTTTTCCTCTTGCATTCATATAAACTTAGAGGTGATCTCTGTGAGGATATTACATTCCATGAGTTAAATCTTTGGTGTCATCATTTTTACTAATATATTTTGTATCTATAATCTCATTAGCTTTATTTCTGAGGATATACATTTGTTTAATGGACCCAGGATTCATGGATTTCTACTTAATCCCTCAGTAATTTATATTGGCAATATGTGTGGTCAATTCCTGTGGTCTCGCTCTAAAAGAGATTTTTCTGCTGTTTATATCTTCAATTTACCTTGGAAGATATTCCCTTTACCTCTTTGAGTTGGGACCAGAGGTGGATGATGCATACTGGGCAGAGTGCCATAGCCCTCTCATCATGCAAACTCTCTCATTCCGAGATGCACAATAATGACAGCACATCCCATAGAAAGCTGTGGAAGTGTCTGTTTTGGATATCTCCCATGTCTTTCTATAGGAAAAAACGGGAAGCTGGATTCAGGAAGGGAATTGTGAATCAAATTCGCTCCCTGCTTCCTGTCATTATTTTCTCCAATGTGCTAAGGAAGAAGGAATGGAGCAGATGCAAAATTAATGAGACCAGGCTTAACACAAGTTAAAACATTGATCTGTGTGCATGAATGTGAGTGTCTGTGTACATTTGGCTGTGTGCAGTGTGTTTGAGTGCTGGGTTAATGTGTAGCTGTGTGAAAGTGAGCATGTGTGTGCTTCTGTTGATGGATGTGTGATAACATCCCAGTAAGAATGAGTTAGTGCAGGGTACTGGGGGTGTGTAGAGAGGTGCACATTCCGACCATGATTGAAGGGGGTAACTTTTAAGAGAAGATTCTGCAGTAACTAGAGATTCTGAAAGCAGAGGATTGGGCCCAGGCAGATCCTATAGTGGCATTACTGGCAAATCTGGGCAGATCTTAATTTAGTGTGTTCTTAATGTAGCAGTATAGGCTTATATTGAGTCAGCACAGCCATGTCTTCTTACATGGGCAATAACAACATGAGTGTTTTGTACATGGGAATACTGCCATATATTTGCACAGCTTGAGTGCATATGATGTATTACAGTGGCATTACAGCCATTATGACCAAAGCCAACATATGTGTGTTTTTGCATGGCAAAACTGACCTTTGTTGACACAACCAGCACAGAGCTAGTCCTTTTCCATTCGCATTAGTGTTTTATGGTCAACGCTGGGCCTCATAACGAATGTGGGGGTAAGGCCACAAAAGCGCCTTTGTTACCATACCGCCACATTAAGAGTTCTGCTTGCGGGTACTGCTCCGCACACCTGGTCAGAGCAAGCCTGTGGCCTCAATCAAGTCCCACAGGTAAGCAGTGTCCTCTATTTACTTAAGAGACACTAAATGATTTAGTCATACACTGCAATCACACATGAGTACTCCCCTCACGTTCTTTCATTCATCTTTTAGCTTTATCTGAACATCTTGACAACATTGTCTCCCCGTCCTGATGAAGGCCATAAAAATGAAAAGACCCAGATAGCCCTTTTATATGGCCGAAACATCTTGATGTAGACAAAAAAATTTCAACCAAAGTGTCACATGTTTGCCCACCGCTTATGTACCGGTATATAATCTGTATACCTGTTTCACTTGTTTATATGTATTGACACTGTCGTTTCTTTGATATATCGACAGCATTAGTTGCATCATGTTATCTATATAGTTGTATGTGCAAGATTTTCACTTGCTTTTGTGTTGTTGTGCAATTTGATTTTGCTTTACTGTGTAATGTATGATGTTCACCCTTAAAACCACTAGCAATTGTATGTTATTAATTACAAACAGAAGTATTCCAAAACAACTAGGTGTGGTACTTTTTTTTGCTAGATAGAAATGGTGAATGAATAGTGAGGGGATTCCCTTTTTTTGACCCGTTCACCTGTTAAGTTCATGCTCGAATATTTAAAGGCAGGCATCATTCCTGAAGGATTAACAGTATGCAATATCCCCAGAGTATTTACAGACAACCCGAAGTTCATCCAGAACTTTAGCAGAGTGGGCAATAAATGTAGTAGAGATTGGTTGATCCTCGTGATAGATACCACTAAAGAAGAATGTGATAAACAAGGGACAGAAGGGAAAGAACTAGCTGAACTTGAAAAAAAGTTTGTAGAAGATAAATCCATCCAAGAAGCCAAAGACAAATTTGAAAACTTGAAATTGAAGTTGAAAAATACAAGAATATCACCATTGATAGGAAAGTAGCTAAATTCAAGAAAGATCTAACTACATATTCTGAAGAAAGGACATACCCATGTCTACGAATGACCTACTACACCGATATCTAACAGGAACAAGGCTATAACCGCAGAAACAGGGGTGTGACTTTTTCTGGCACCTCCTCAAGTGGCAGCGGAAGTAACTCAAGTGCGACGGGACTGCCTGGGCAACAACAACCTCAACCAGCCTTTTTTCACAGATGGGGAAAGAGAGGGAGATCCAGGAGGAGACCCATACCCTCAGGGCAGCAAATGGGCACACGCCAGTGGTACCAGAACCAGGGACCAAAAGCGGGATACCCATCTTCAACTTAGCCAAACGTTTGATTTCCACAGCCGAACTGAAACTCCTCGGAAAAGGCCTATCTTTCGTGCCAGCAAAGAAAGCACAACCCTTCGAAACAGAGTTGGAACTTCGCAGGTTTTTTAGAAACATCCGCCTGAAATACTTTTTTGAGACATATTTACCAGCAACTCAAGAAACATCCAGCAGAGAGGTGTCCTCCAAACAAGATAATATCTCAGGTCTTAAACAAAAATCCTTCTTCTCTCCACACCCACACACGGTTCCATGTGAGATTGAAGCATTCGAAAGGATAGTAACTAGGACTGTTTTGGCAGGTTTGTCAAAGCAGAATTTTTATCAAGATAACCTAGGACGCCAAGAAAGAACAGCCTTGAGGACTTTACAAACAGATAAATCCATCATGATTAAACCGGCTGACAAAGGCGGGGGCATAGTGGTCATGAACACCTAGGACTACAACACAGAATGCATACGATTACTGAGTGATAGAGAAGCCGACAGACCTCTAAATCATGATCCTACTCCAGAACTACAAGAGGAAATCAAAAGCCTTACCCAACTTGCCTTCGTAGAAGGTTGGATCTGTGAAGATGAAAAACATTTTTTAAACAAAGCAAATCCATGAACACCGGCTTTTTACATTTTGCCAAAAATTCATGATGTCAAACTGGATATTAAATTATGCCTCCTATTGTAACGATTGTATGTATATTGGCCTACGCCAAGTTGCTTAAAACTGTATGCGAACAACTCTCTACGGCAAGGTCTTAACCTTAGAAATTGATGTAGGCCGCCATCTTGTATCAAGCCGCAATTTTAGGTTCTCTTGCTGTGTAAAAGTCACCCTGTACGTCAAAATGGTGGACGATGCCATTCCGAACAGAATCTGGTCATCATGACCTCAGTGCAGCTAATTTATAACTTGCCTGCAGGCCACTTGTTAGGGTCGCAAACTTAGACCTTGTCTTTCTGTTGACCTGTGTGTAAATGGATTACCTGTATCAACGGAACTGATCTATGCGCATACTGATGTATATATTAAAAGTTGACCTGGCAAAGACCCTAGACCAGTAATACATTCATGGAATGGTTAACCCGCGAAGGGGTTGGACAAAAGGCTGGAGAAATGTATAAAAGCCTGATTGTCCCAATGTATAGTCTCTCACTGAATACATCGAACCCCATTGAAGTTCGTTGTGTTGTACTGAGGGCCGATAGCTATCTGATCTAGCATTGACTTTGTCACTGCTTGACCTTAAAATAAAGTACTTTGTATGTTCCTTTGTAACCGGTGTTTGGTGTGTTTCCTTTGGGCTTCCCGGCCTCATATTATTTTTCTGTTTTCACAGTTGGCGCCCGAATAGGGACCCTCAAGATTGATGCTGGACGATTGAAGGTTGACGCATGCTATCGGTCCGGGATCTGACGGTTTGATACTACGGGCCCGGCTGAACGAGACGCGACACCTCTACAGCGCTGCACGATCCGATCCTTGGACGATAGCCGTGTGGTCTGAGATGGCATCTTGACGAGGGTCCACTTTTGAGGCAGACAGATTTGCCGAAATCGCCAAACACAAGGTAAAATTTGTTAGGTAAGTTCTTTGATAAATCGTACGGTCCTCTTTAGGATTGGTCAGATGAGTCGTGACCCGACTCTTAATTTAACCCTGACAATTTAAATTTGGTGCATTGTACCTGCAGACACAATTACTGACCAGGTAACACCAAGTATTTGAGAAATGCCTGGGAAATTGTCTAGCTGCTTTAGGGCATTATTCCGCAGTGATCGACAATCTTTGGAATTTAGCCGCCCGGCACCACAGGAGTGGTCGCCAGCGTTTACTATGTATTGTAAGCATGGCATTGGAAGTGTAGTATTTAATGATATTTGGCACAGACAAACCAGACATGCCTCTGAACTTCAGTGGCCAATCAATGGTAGTTTTGAGATCCCTCGTATTGAATACTTAGAGTCGGTCTTGTTAAAGAAAAAGGCCAGACCTGCAGCATTTGATGTTCTGAAGAATTGGAAAAAAGAAGCGTTGCAGCAGCTTAAAAGTAGGGAAAAATATACACGCCGTCATAAAACGAACACTGAAAAGGCGTTGTTATATGATCAGGACAAACAGTTTGAGTCGGTTAGGAATATGGATAGGGCTTTCTCACTCGGTATTCAGAGAATCTATCCTTCTAAAGACCTTCATGTTTCTGACGAGTTTCTCGACAAATTCTTAAACGAGCGAAGGGGTGGTGCCTCTGCACCACCACTGTATGATCCTCTTCCTGTTGCTTTGCCTCTTCCTGCTGTTATTCCTGCTCTCCCTGCTCAACCTGTTGTTCCTATTCTTCCGGCTGTTGTTCCTCCGCCTGCTCTACCACCTCTTTCCATTGCACCAGTAATAACACCTCCATTGAATCTGCTTGCGCCTCCACTCCGGAATGGTTCTGAACCGACTATAGTTGATTGGGGTGTGGGGTCGAAGGTTGTTACTTGTAATACTGTCCCTATAGATAAGAAGCAGGATTTGTTTGCATGGGCTAAGCATTGTATGGAGAGAGATGATCGAGCTAATGTTTTCGCCACACTGTCTAATATGGATAATTTTCCTTTGAAGGTTTGGGGATTCATTTACGTGTAATGTTGGGTAAATTAAATAATGTGGATCTCCCACAAGGGCTGAGGGATCTGAATACTTTAGCACTTTCAAAAGACACTGTGGAGAAAGTACATGAGCATGTCGAGAGGTTATTTGAGTATAGGAGAGATTTGGAAAAGTTGCGGAATGAGGCTGACGAAGAAGAGAGTATGTATGTACAGAAACAATTTCTTCCGTGTCGTAAATGGGCATCTGAGGAAGCGCAAATTTGTACAAAAGATGCGATTAGATGGATTTCGGATTTATCGATAACTCCAGTTGAGTTATATGACACATACAGTCAATATATGCTAGAAATGCAGAGGAAGGTGATTCAGGTAATGGTAGAGTACCTGCAGGATGAATGTGTGAGGAAGAAGGTTAGTTGTCCCACAGAGTTACTGGGTATTTATAAGAGAGCTTTTTCACTTGACACTTCTTCGACTGCTTTAGCGCTCGACTTAGCTCTGTTGCTTAGTAAGCGTTCGGAGTTGCCTATATCTCAGTTGCCTATGAGAGAGGTACCTCCAACATTTGTCCCAAAAGTTGAGATTCCCGCTAATGTTGCAGCGGGTACAGCTGCTGTGGACATTCCTGCACATTATGTATCGCAGTTTGTTCACGTCCTGTTTTCGCAACAGGAAGTGAACACTATTAGGCAATCTATTCCCGACATTAGGAAAAATCCGACAGGATTCTATAAAGAGATAGAGTCCGTCTTGCAGTCCTCAGTGTTCACTCTAGGCGATATTGACTTGTTATTCCCTGTACTCCTGCCTGTAGATTTGTGGAAGCAGGTTAGAACAATTGATGATGCACCTGGGTTGGGAGATACGTGGGCTAATATAACTAGGCTTGATGGGGAAAGGCCAGCTGGTGAGAGACAGCCTCAGGTGATACTCACTTTGCCTGATAGAATCATTGCAAAATTAAAAACTATAATTCCCGAAAAAAGAATTATTTGGGACAAGCTTACGGCCTGTGTCCAAGGAAAATCTGAGGGTGCCACCGAGTTCTTTAATCAGTTCGAACAAGTATTCTCAGACTTCAGTGGACAGGATTTAGGCACAGAGTCTGGGAAAAGGTTATTTGTGGACAAATTCGTGCGTGGATTGCTGCCTGACATCCAGTCACAGATTATTTCTTCCGAGAGCGCTTTGGCAGGCGAAATACCAATCAGAAGTACTGCACATGGCTCAGTACTACGAGAACCGTGTCAATAATGAAAAAGATAGAGTCGAGAAGAGAAAAGAAGACTTAAAGACTAAAGTATTGTTACAACAAATTGTTAGAGGCCCCAGAGGGGGTAGTTCGCAGATTAGAGGTCAGTATGTTCCACAAGGGAACGTGCCCTTGGGTCCTGTGAACATTAACCAGTGTGCCTATTGTTGCCAGGAGGGTCATTGGCGTGCACAATCCAGGCAGGCAGACCTATATCCTTCAATTTTTACACCCGAATACACGGCTCAGTACAACTATTGCACTAATGCTGTGTTCCATTTTCACACGTGCCGGGCAGGCACGCCTGTATTCTTTTGACGGGGTGCTTCCAACAGTATCACTCATAAAAGACACTCACGCTTTGTGCCCAACATTTTGAACTGTAGGAACCCTTGTAAGACACCGATGAGACACATTTTGTTTTTTTTTGTAGATCTGAACGCGGGATGTCACTCTGTACTGTTGCCATGGCAACAGACGTAAACACCCGTTTAAAATCCTTCATTTTTCTCAATCTGATTATATATCCAACTATAATTATTGGTTTTACACCATCCCACACGGATTATGTAGTTATACCAATTGGACGCCGTATATGCGTTTTTTCCCACTCCAACATGGCCGTCAGTACTTAAACGCATGGTGGCTTAGCAACGGCGTCCGCATCGCATATCTGCCGTGCACTGCTGTTTTGAAGCGAGAGCTTTACGATCACATAGCAGCTCACCTACGTCAATGAGTGAGATCATGGCAGATTCTTTGCCCTCCTAGATTTAAACACAGATTTAATCTGCAACAGGTATGTTAGCGTACTCGGTTTGGACTGACGAACGCACATATAGACGACATTTGTTTTCACAATAGTTAACCAGACTGACATAGTTTTTCCACTTGCAGGAGATTTATCAAAACCATCCAGGCCAGTTATATACCTGATGTGACCGCACCCCCAACGCTACTTACCTATAGGTAAGCGTGTGTTCATTTTTTGGCATGGGGTAGCCACTCTCTTTATGCACTACTTAACAGTGCTTTGAAACATGTGAGGATACTAGAGACAACATAGCTCTCTGTTACTTCTCCTCTGTATGTAATAGGTATCCAAAGCGACTGCGATTCATGAGACACTACGAGTCCCAGAATTCTCCCTGTTTTTTAGGGGAAGCCTGTGTCCTCAATCAAGTCCCACAGGTAAGCAGTGTCCTCTATTTACTTAAGAGACACTAAATGATTTAGTCAGACACTGCAATCACACATGAGTACTCCCCTCACATTCTCTCATTCATCTTTTCAGCATTATCTGAAAATCTTGACAACATTGTCTCCCCGTCCTGACGAAGGCCATAAGAATGAAAAGGCCCATATAGCCCTTTTTATATGGCCGAAACATCCTGATGTCGATGAACCTTTTCTCAACCACAGTGTCACGTGTTTGCTCACTGTTTATGTACCGATATACAATCTGTATACCTGTTTCTCTTGTTTATATGTATTGACCCCTGTCGTTTCTTTGATGTATCGACAGCTTTAGTTGCATCATTTTATCTATATAGTTCTATGTGTAAGACTTTTGACTTGCTTTGTGTTTTTGTGCAATTTGATTTTGCTTCACTGTGTAATGTATGATGTTCAGCCTTAAAACCACTAGCAATTGTATGTTATTAATTACAAATAGAAGTATTCTAAAACAACTAGGTGTGGTACATTTTTGCTAAATAGAAATGGTGAATGAATAGTGAGGGGATTCTCTTTTTTTGACCCGCTCACCTGTTTTGTTGTTAAATATTGAGCCCTCCTGGGCAGAATAGGGTTTTTCCAGGAGCCCTTCTCTATAATCAGTTTCTGATAGTGGAATTACCATAATTATGGGCAATTCCAACATTAGTGTGTTTCTTATGTGAGAGTTTTGTCATATATCGGTATAGCTAGCATTGGCATGTTTTTCTATGGTGGCATTAATTACGTTGTAGGCAATACCACAACATGTGAGGTTTTCATGAGACAAATCTGGCAAATCAACGGGGTAGCCAGTATCTCTGACTTTGAGGTGGGCAACGCATCACACTTAGGCATACCTTTAGGGTGGGTAATGAGCTATACCTGGATGGATTTGGGTGTGGACAATGAGTGAAATTTAGATTGTTTAGAGGTGGGCAATGTATCACATTTTAGGTATTTGAGGGTGGGTAAAGCATTGCACTTGGACAGACGTGGGTTGAGACAGTGTATCACTCTTAGATGATATTGGGGAGCAGGGGCAGAAGTCCCAGGCCCATATGAGATTTCGGATGAGGTGATTGTAGAAGAAGATTCTATTAGGGAACTGGGAAAATGCAGGGGGGGTCCCCCGTAGAAGCTAGATTGTAGTGGAAACATAGTGAACATTAGTATTAACATCACGTATGCAGTAAGATGTCATTTTAGAAGTTACATATCATTTTGAAATTGAGTCCGAGTGCCACAGCTATGCCAGTATGCTCAAATCCGTCCCAAGATTTAGCAGGGTGTACGTACACTTTTTGTTCGCAGCACTGGAAGCCCTGCAGAAGGTTAATTCAATCGAAGACACACAGTTCTCCATTGGGCCTCATTACAAATATGGCAGTCCAGTGACCACAGCGCTGGTAGTGCTACCGGCACTGTTGTTACCGTCCTGCCACATTACGAGTTCTGCTTGGGGGTGCCGCTCTGCACGCAAGGTCAGACCAGGCATGCAGAGCGGTACCTGCGAGCAGAACTCGTGATTACACCGGCACCGTTATCAAAGGTGCCGGTGAAACCATGCTCCCCAACCCCATTCTGCCCTATAGGGCAGAATGGGGATCGGGAGCCTGCCCACACCAGCACCCGCAAATGGGCGATTACCGGCCCATTCAACTCGTAATGGGCCAGAAATGGCCCATTTGAGGGTGCCGGTAGCGAGTTCGGTGGTAGCCGCCGAACTCCTAATGAGTCCAGAGTCTCTTCTCATTAGTGAATTAGGAATGTAACCTTCAAGCCAAGAGAGGGCAGAAATTGGTCTTTCAAGAGCTATCCCACGAGAAGGAGGGTGAGAGCTCCAGGCCTTCACCAGTCCAGATTTCTAAGTTACAGCAGCCACAGACCCTCAAGCTCAGGACACAAGAATTTGAGTGCACTGCCCAGCCCAAGATCCCTGGCCATAAAATGATAAAATGGGCAATCGATCAAGAAGATCATAGGGCAGTCATGGGCTTCCCCCACCATTGGTTCATGTGATTTGTGCTTCAAGGTGCCAAAGGAGAAGGCATCAAATTTAGGACTGCAGGTGGGAAAGCTGTGGAGGCGGAGGCGTGTCTGGGATTGGAGCAGGGGTTCACATAGTTATGAAGAAGTTATCACAACCTCGAAAGTATCCGCCTGACTCATGTCGTTGTTACCAGGTGAACTGTAGAGCTATGAAAATAATGCATTTTATAACTAAAATGGCCAATTAGAGACTTTGCACCCGATGACGGAAGAGAAAGATCCCCACGTGGAAGAAGATGGACAGAAGATGGCAGGACCTGGATTTGTAACCCCTGTGACGTACATCACTTGTGATGCTGTGTACCTTTATAACTTGCTGTTTATGTTGTTTTCACCAAAGTGCATCATGGCAGGAGAGTTCTGAGCTGGCATGTACTTGTATTTTTGTGATATTAAACCTTGTTCTCCTTGCAAGAGGTGTACTGGGCTTTTCTCCCTTGTGGGTTGTATTTTTTCTGGTGTGAGCATTGTTAGGTAAGAATTGATGCAGTTACACTGTGTGAGACTACACAACACGTATTTGTTTGGTATCAGGTTACCCAACATTTGGTATAGGTCTGCATTACACAAGTTGGTAGTGTATCTGAGCAGCCAGGCCTATCTCAAGAGGGGTAAATGTGAGCTATAGAGCTGTACAAATGAAATATGTAAATACAAGTAGCCAAGTAACATTTACACTCAAGGTTTCAGTTGTACATAGTTATTTATTTAACATCAGGTTTTAAATAAGCATTCTTCAAAAAGGCAATTTGTGTAACATTGTAACTATACTTTTAAATTACTTTTCAGAATCAAAACATGTTAGTGTATAATCTTTGTATATTCTTCATACACAATTACTACACCCTGAGGTGACTTTATTTATGACAGTAATGGCATTTATATATCACACTAGTTACACATTTGCAGATTCTGAGGTTTCAGAAAGGAAAGGTTAGGGAAGGAAAAAGGTTACCCAGTTTCTCAGGATATGTACAGACCACTACATCTTCCAATGAAATCTAGATAAGCCTTTCCCAGCAGTAACAGCCTACAAAAAGCTTGCTCCCATGAGGGACACACAGTATCAAAATCAATGGACCAGAAGAGTCTGCAGGGAGCCAGAACAGCCAAAGTCAATTGGAGCACAGTCTATGGATCTGAGACACTTCTTCAATCAAAGTCTTGCACAAAGTTAGAGAGTTTGTAGAAAAATCACTCGTAGTGTCACAAGCTGTTAAGCCTGTGAAAAGCGAGTTGGAATCAACTTTCAAAAGTAAGCCACTGCAATTCCCATAGCTAAAAGGCAATAGGGTAAGTACCCAAGCCAAAACAGTACCTCTGGTTTGAAGAAGAGTGGTCCAGCTTGATTCTGCTTTGCTACATCGGTGCAGACCCTTGTTCCTGAGCCTTAGTCATGGGGACAAGAGTGAGGATGTCTGGAGGGCTCCTGCGGTGGTACTAGGGAGGTCGTCAGCAGCTACAGGCTCTTTTCGGTTCAGGAGCGCTTAGCAGTTTCAGCAATTAGCAAACGACACTGTCATGGATCTCAGATACAGGTTGGGCTTCCTTCACTCCTTGGGTCCTGCACTCTGGTGATGGGACTCTGGATCTGGTTGTCTTGCTATTGGAGGTTTCCTAGGAGATTCCTGGAGCTTAGAGCTGGATTTGTTACCTCTTCAGACATTTGACTCGACTACGAATATTTGACCCCTGGCATTGGTCTTCCTAAGCAACAGAGAGGCACAGCAAGTCGGGGGTGATGGTCCAGTGGAGTTTGTCTTGGGGTTAGTTGGTCCCAGTAACCCAAGTGGAGAAATAATTCTGCCCAGAACTTCTCTGTCGAGGTGAAAAAGGAGCTCAGCACAGCAGCAAGGCTTCACCTGACAATTCAAAGGTCCAGGAGGATGCAGCATGCTTCATTCACAGTTTCATTTGTTGGGTTTTCTCCCAGTGTTCTACTCTGCCTTTAGTCCCAAAACCCTCACCTTTTAAGCAGATTTCTCCCATTCATGCACAGCCTAGGCTGTCAATCACACAGCAGGGTGGCTGCCCTGAAAGGACAGCGAGCCAGCCAGTAAGGGCTAGTTGCATTCAGGCATTCCTAGAGACAAAGGACAGGGGAGTTTACAGAACCTCCCTCACATCTTGTCCTCCTAGACACACTGGAGCCAGAGCCGGGCTTCAGGGCTAAAGCCTGCCAAAGGCAAGACAAACAAAGGGCTTGAATATGTCTCAAAGCACAGAGTAAAACCCAAGAAAAACCTCACAATCAGAAAATGGCAAAAAAGAAGACAGGAGCCATTTTGACAAAATGCTCACCCATGGGTACTGTACTGCAGCTGACGGTTCAGCCTGCGGTAGAAAAGCACAATGGTAGGAAAAAGTCAACCGCTGACACCAGCCATTTAAAGTAGTGAGGGTAACATACACATGTTACATGAGAGAGTAGGATAAGGGGCTACTAGGTAACCCCCCAGCACTTCACATAAGATGGGGCATGCTGGACCTACTAAGAGAAAAGTAAGTCAAGTCAATTTCACTTTACTATTCTTGGGAACTGTAGTTCATACAAGAAAATATAGTTAATCCAAACAGGTAAAACACATTAGGGAGTGACAACAAGGTATCACTCCAGGGATGACATGAAAAAGTCTGAAGTCCAGCAAAAGAGCTGGGGTTCTCTAAGGTTGAAGGGAATATGCACAGAAATTGGAATGTTCACTAACACTCGCCTGCCCACTACCAGACTAATGGACAGGAGGAGCTATTCCTCACCAGGATGGAGCTCCTGTTGCAAGTCAGTTACATTCTTTGCTGAGTCATCCAGCAATCTTTTGTAACCCCTGCTAAGGTAATCTTTACCATTGGTATTCATTTGCAAGCTACATGACCTACAAATGCTGTTGGGTACATCTTGCTTGTTTAATGTATAGGGGATCTGATCTAACAGTATCTCTGAAGTTGTGTCAACTTCTCAACCTACAATACACTTTTTCTAGGGGTTCTTAGAAGGAAATCCCTTAGACCTATAAGGGCCTCCATGATTCCTCACCACCTCTCTTACATGAGCAGGTTGGGTCTCTGGTATCTTGGTTGGAGGGGTTGCGGTCAAGCAAGGTACATGCTTTCACTTCCTCTTAGATCTTGTTTTACCTGGCTTAGAAGTTTCTCTCCTAAAACTAGGATGTACCCTGGAGTCTTCAACAGAAGATCCAACAGTCTTAAGGTGTTTAGCCTTAGACTTGTCTTTCTTGGTTTTCCACCCGTTTCGAGAATTACCAGTTCTCACAGGCCAAGATAGTGGCCCTGTTTGCCTGTCCACCCCTTCCTCAGAAGCAGTGTGGACCAAAGACTGTACAATGATAGAGCATGGTCTGGGCTCCCATTTCCTTAATATTCTATTCTTGGATTTGCCTTTGTTAGAGGTTAACTTACTAACAAAATGACTTACAGTGGGGTTCTCTGTGGAGGGTCCAACAGGCTCAGCTAGGTTTCTTAAGGTTGCCTCTCTACCCAACTTTCTTTGTTCCTTTTTCTTCCTACTGGGAGGTCTGAGTGTACTGGACACTACTCCTAGAGTTTTTAAGTCATTCCTCAAAAGGACATTCCCAGGCACCTCATTGTGTACACTGTCAGGGATCCTTACTGTCAGATTGTTACATTGAATGAGAGCTGGTAGAATTGGAACCATTTTGACAAGGCCTCCGGCAAATCTAGTGGGACCTTTGGGTGACATAGCTACATCCTAAGGTTTGAAAAACGTTCATCCACTACTGTTCTGCTGGCCCCAGTGTCTCTGATGGCAGGAGCCTCCTGGCCATTCACAAGAACATTGTCCATATAATGCCCATTGGTGTTATCTGGAATGGAGCTATACATATCCATATTCTGGTTTATACACAGACCCAGGGACACTAAAGATACACTGGCTTGAAGTCCAAAGGGTTCTTCAGCCAGTAAGTGAAAGTGTGCACTAGCCATTTGAATTTATCCCTCAGGGATGAATGCTAAGCAGGCAGTGTTGTCCCCTGCAGGTTAACCCTTGCATCTTGGATCCCCTATCAAATGGTCCACAGAGCCACAGACAAAATGTTTCACAAATGCTCACTGGAATGGGGGTTTCTGCTGACCTCCCTCTGTTTGGGCACCATAGGGTTCACTAGACCTACCAGGTTTCTCTGGGACCTACCCTTATGTTGTTTGTGGACCTTTTCTGGGTGGTTAGACTTATATACTTCTTCACCCTCACTTATGTGCTGCTTTTCATCCTCCTTTTTGTGGGTTACCCCAGGATCCTTATGAGTGGCCCTGTTGGCTACCCACGAGTCAGCTGCTTGTGCTAGTTTCCTAGGATCAATTTCAATAGAGTCAGCCAAGTGTTGTCTCGGCTCAGGAGAGCAAGCTTCAAAAATAGATTCAAGCAAAAAAATATTTCTCATTCCTTCAAAGGTGTGTATTCTGTACCCCTTAACCCAACCATCTAATTTTTCAAACATTCACACACCCAGCAGTACCATCAGTCTTTTTCGACACAGTGCCATTCGTGAAGGATTGCCAGCAGCGATCCTTTCCTTTACAGCAGCTGTTTCAGGTGAAAATTAATTGCTTTACAGGTAATCGAGTTGTAATCACTTGTGCATGGGTGTCTTTTTCCCTTAATCTTTCACCCCTTATTTGGGTGACCACCAGTGACATTTACTGAGTAACTACACAGCCACCAACCCCAAACTCTCCAGGGCTATTGCTTCTTTCCCAGCTAATAGCTCATTTGGTTTGTGTTGCCTCCCTTCTGTCTCTCCCTCTCTCTCCGGGTCAGATATCATAAGTCAGGGTTCTGTAAGGGCAGATAAACAGGATCACTTCAATTGTCCATACAGCAATCTTGGGCTCAAGGTGACGTTTACCCCCTTCCTCCCCTTTTCAAATCCCTCTCACATGTCACGGGTGCATAGTAGCCCATTTGTGCAGCTGTCTGTTGTCTGTTTTGTTATGTATGATTCTGTATGATTTTAATTTGTCATTTTAATTACGATTGGTGATGTTATGTATGTTTTTGGTATATATGAGTGGTGTGAGAGGAGCAGGTGTGTCTGTTAAATGGTAGGCTAGTATTCTTAAATGTTGCATTGCAAATTAGCACTGCAAATATTGTTTTAGGTAATTTAGGTTATGATTGTTTGAATCTTTTGAGCAACAATACAAATGAGAATAAAGAAATGTTTGTTTCATATTCATTTAACGATTGCTTTTTGAAAATTTGGAATACATGACCAGGGGGCATTGTACTTCTTTTGTGGAGCTTAGCCTTGTGGCTGGATTCGTTTGGCACAGGTACAACAAATAGTCAATGGAACCACTCTACGCCAATCCCACCACCTTCCATCAGTGTTAGGTAAGAATTGATGCAGTCACACTGTGTGAGACTATGCAACACTTATCTGCTTGGTATTAGGTAACCCGCCATTTGGTATAAGCCTGTACTACACAAGTTGGTAGTGTAACTGAGGAACCAGGCCTATTTTAAGAAGGGTACATGTGAGCTGTAGAGCTGTACAAATGAAATCCGTAAATACAAGTAGCCAAGTAACACTTACACTCAAGGTTTTAGTTATAAAATAGTTATTCATTTATTTAACATCCACCTTTAAATAAACATTCTTTATAAAGGCAATTCGTGTAACAATGTAAATGTACTTTAAAATTACTTTTCGGAATCAGAACAAGTTATTGGACAATCTTTGGATATGTTTATTACAACATTAGTACAACCTGAGGTGACTTCAATTAAAAGGACAGTAATGGCATTTATATAGCACACTAGTTATCACACTAGTTATACTTTGCAGGTTCTGAGGTTGCAGAAAGAAAAGGTTAGGGAAGGAAAAAGATTAGAAGTTTCTCAGGATATGTGAGGACAACTACTAAATCTTCCAATGACATTTAGATAAGCCTTTACCAGCAGTAAAAGTCTACTACAAACTACCACTTATGAGGGACAAACAGAATCAAAGTCAATGGACCAGAAGAGTCTGCAGGGAGCCAGGACAGCCAAAGTCAATTGGAGCACAGTCTATGGATATGAGGCACTTCTTCAATCAAAGTCTTGCACAAAGTTAGAGAGTTTGTAAAAATCACTTGTAGGGTCACAAGCTGTTTAGCTTGTGAAAATAGATTTGGAATCAACTCTCAAAGGTAAGCCAGTGCAATTCCCAACTGGGAAAAGCACAGCTACAAAGCAATAAAGTAAGTACCCAAGCCTAAACAGTACCCCTGGTTTGAAAAAGAGTGGTCCAGCTGGATTCTGTCTTGCTACAGTGGTGCAGACCCTTGTTCCTGATCCTCAGTCATGGGGACAAGAGGGAGGACATCTGGAGGGCTCCTGCGGTAGTACTTGGGAGGTCGTTGATAGCTACAGGCTCTTTCGGTTCAGCGGCACTTTGCGGTTTCAGCGCTTAGCAAACAGCACCATCACGGATCTTGAATACCGGTTGGGCTTCCTTCACTCCTTTGGTATAGCACTCTGGTGAGGGGACTCGGGATCTGGTCATCCTGCTTCTGGGGGGCTCTTAGGAGACTCCTGGAGCTTCTAGCTGGATCTGTACCCGCTTCAGACGCTTCACTCGACTACGGATGCTCAACCCCTGGCATTGGGATTCCGAAGCAAGGGAGAGGCACAGCAAGTTGGGGGTCATGGTCCAGTGGAAAACGTCTCAGGGGTAGTTGGCCCATTAACCAAAGGGGAGAATGCGATTAGTGTGGAGCTTCTCTGTCGAGGTCAAAAAGGAGTTCAGCAATGCAGCAGGGCTCCACCGGGCAATTCAAAGGTCCAGGAGGATGCAGCAAGTTTCGTTCATGGTTTCTTCGTCGGGTGTTTCTCCCAGTGGTCGACTCTGCCTGTAGTCCCAAAACCCTCACCTTTTAAGCAGGTTTCTCCCATTCATGCACAGCCTAGGCTGTAAATCACACAGAGCCAGACAGCCAATCAGGACTAGTTGCATTCAGGCATTCCTCGAGACAATGGAGAAGGGAGTTTCAGGAACCTCCTTCACATCCTGTCCTCCAAGACACACTGGAGACAGAGGCGGGCTTCAAGGCTGAATCCTGCCAAAGGCAAGACAAACAGAGGGCTCAAATCTGTCTCAACTCATGGAGTAAAACCCAAGAAAGACCACACAAACAGAAAATGGCAAAAAAAGAGGACAGGCGCCATTTTGACTAAATGGTCACCCATGGGTGCTGTACTAAAGCTGAGGGTTCAGCCTGAGGTAGACAAGTACAATGGTTGTAAAAGATAAACCACTGCAACCAGCCACTTAAAGTAGCAAGGCTAACGTAAACATGTTACATGAGAGAGTAGGATAAGGGGCTACTAGGTACCCCCCAGTACTCCCCATAAAATGGGGTGTGCTGGACCTACTAAGAGAAACAGTAAGTAAAGTCAATTTCACTTTACTATTCTTGGAAACTGTAGTTCACACAAGAAAAGGTAGTTAAACCTTCTGAGAAATCTAAAGGGATTTCTCTGTTACACTGCACTGAAGGTGCTTTGTGTGACCATACAAAAATCTGATGCCTATGGAGTTTGTCAGACTCCAAAAACAGTGAAAACACCAAATCCAAATCAGGTAAAAACACATGAGGAGTGATAAAAATATCTCACTCACTCCAGGGTTAAAAAGTCCTACATCCGGCAAACAAGCTTGGGGTCTCTAAGGTTGAAGGTAATTAGCACATACATGAGAATTCACCCTAACAAGCATTGAGGGGTTACTCTACAATGAACACTGAGGGTGGGCAATGTATTGCACTTTTATGGCTGTTGAGGGTGTTCAGTGGTTTTGCACCTAGATGGACTTCAGGGGTGGGTAATGTTTCATGTACTGTGCACCTATGGATCTTAGCCGAAGGCACAGCCTCGCTTCCACTCGCACCTATTACCATAGATAACTCAAACACACTTTGCACAACACCTATGCCATAGAAATGCAGCTACCTTTCAACACACACATTCAAACTGTAGCTTCACATATAATATCTATCCTGTTGCACACTCGTTCCCCCCAACCAGTCAAATTGTTCATTTGTGATTATTAATGCTAAACATCAAGACAACATTCTTTAAGTTCTTCATATGTAGTTTTATTTTTCAAAATTGGCCTGACCCGTTTTGAGAAAATATCTCTTCTTCAGGGGCATATTCAATATTTCAATCAATATTTCAATCAAATCTAAAGAGAAATTTCAAAAAACATAAAGTTATTTGTATTGTAGGGAACATTGAATTGCTCATAATTCTTTATGTCAAACTGACCAGTAGCATTAATACAGGTATTGCAAGCTCATCTATTTCATTCGGCATCAATAGTACTTGTATTGTTTACTTCCTACAGTGAATATCAATCATCTTCAAATTTATACAATCATTGTAAGCTTGTAAGCTTGTACTCTAGGTCAAAACTGAAAATCTCCAATAGAGCTTTCTATACAATTGTATCAGGTATTAAAAACTTGGTGTAAATAAATGTCAGGACAAAAAACAACCTAACATATAGTCCCAGACATACTATCTGTAACTTCTCAAATGATGATTTAATTTATCTTAACTCTTGGTATTCATGAATCTCTGGCTTTCCATAGATCTGTGGCTCTAACATGTCCAAATCTCTGTCAAACATTTTCATTTTCATTTTTTTTCTATTTGATTCAATTGTAGAAACAATTTTTTCAAAAAATAAAAAAAAGTCCAATGTATCCGTAAGGATCCATAAAGATCCCCTTCAACCTTAAATGTTCAGAAATCCCATCCAGGTCATCCATTATGACGATTTCCGATGTTACCTCAGCCTGTCCTGTTGAGTTCCTTACGTAAACCTAGTTGTACTAAGGGTCTTCAACCAATTTGTATTGTCGATCTTCTTTCCGTTTATTTATTTAATCCCTTAGGAGACTTCTCAATGTTCACGTTGTTGTGTTAACTCAGGTTTTTGTAAGACATACTCAGACAATTTCACATAGGAAGTCTTCTTCCTCGATTGGGTTTTTCACACATTAGACAACGAGAGAAATTCCTCCTGTTCCCTTTAAGTCGTTGTCAGCTTAATATTTTCGAAGAAGGATGCCACCGCAATCACACTTTTGGTATTTTCTCCTTCATTAAAGGCCTGCCACCAGTTATTCTCCGTTAGAGTAGTGAACGGTTGCATTATTTTTCCTAGATAGGCTGATCGAGATGTACTTGTACCTTCACATTTGAGTAGAAGATGTCGACTGGTTTCTAGTATCTCCGCCGATTTGCAGTATCTACATTTGTTATGTGATGACAATTTCCTTATGAATTGAATTTCGTTAGTTTGTAGTTGATTTAGCCGAAATCTCAGATATGTTCTGGCTAACCTTTTATCGGGGAACTTTTTCAAGTAGCTTCTTGTGTCATATAGTTTTTTCGGGACCATTGGAAAGTCTTTCATCAGCTTGTATGATCACGCTATATCCTCTGTCCTGATCCAGTCTGCTTCATAGAGTTTTTTGACATTTTATCTGGCTTTATTCCAAGTGTCTCTTCCGAGACATCTAGATCTTTCAATAGACCCTAGTTTCTCAGCTTCCAGTCTTTCAGTGCATGGATCTTGTCAGTTGTCATCTCTTTATTCACCAATTCCAATGCTTTTGCTTTATTCTCCAATTGGACTTTTCGGTATAGCATTAGCATATTTCTCTCCTGAATCGCTTTTAGCGATACAAGACATAGTTCTCTCCTCAATAGTGGCATCGGTGTTGATTGTGCCAGATTGAGGACTTTCTTCCAGAAATAACTCTCGAGTTTAGTCCACATTGTTTCTGGTACTAGGAACATTGCATCTGCTCCGTGAAGGATTGAAGGTACCACCTTTGCTTTATAGAAGTTGATTACTGCCAATAGTGAAAATTTCCCATATTTTTTGTCGATCATCCGTGCTTGTATGGTTAAAGCTTTTATCTTTGTCCATAGCAGATTTTGCATTGCAGTTTCAGCCCCGCTGATGGACATCGTGACTCCCAGGTATTTGAAGTCTTTTACCTTTTCCAATTTTAGCCCCTCCGCGAACCAGTTCTGCTTGTTTTGACTCTTCTTTTTCTTGCATTCCCAGGCCATTATCTTGTTTTTTTCTGGATTCAGCTTTAGATTGTTTCGCTTCAGATATGCAATCAAGTTCGTAAGCTGTCTTTGCAGACCTGTTGGAGTGTTATCCAACAGGATGATGTCGCCTGCATATAACAGGCGCGATATTTTTTTGCTGCCAATAGCTGGAGGGAAGCATCTTATTTCCTTCTCATGCTCAGCGTAGTCAGCGATATACGCGTTATATAATGCAGGAGCCAGAGGACATCCTTGCTTCACACCTCTAAAGGTAGGTATTTCCCTCGACAGTAATCCGTCTTGCCCAAGCCTTACTTTAATAGATGTATCCTGATACAAGGTTTGAATCGGGCCCATAATAGAAACAGGGCATTTCATAGCTTCCAGCTTTTCCCATAATATATCCCTGTTGACCTGGTCAAATGCCTGTACCAGGTCAACGAATGCCATATATACGGGTTGACCGGTTTGCATGGCCTTGGCTTTGATTGTTGTCAACGTCAATATATTGGTCGATGTTCCTGCATTTTTTACGAATCCTGTTTGCAATGGATCACCCCTGTTTTCAGCTTTGAGCCAGGCTTGAAATGCTTCCAAGGTGAACCCTCTGTATATATTCCCAATAACATCCAGTAAGGATATAGGGCGGTAGTGGCATGGATCTTCTCGATTTCCACGTTTAAAGATTGGGACTACTATAGCTTTTCTCCATGATGGTGGTATGTTTTGCTCCTTGTTGCAGTTCTTAAAGATGTTGCTAATCAAGGGGGCCCATATCTCTTGATGCTGTTTTAAGTCACTATGGGCCCTTGAGTTGCTATGTTTTTTGATTTTTGTTAGGATATCTTCTTCCTTTGTTGTAATATTCCATGGAGACTCAATCCCCCTTTTCTTTTTTTGTGGCCAAGCACTCTCCGTAACAGGCAGTGGCGCAAATAGGTTGGAAATATGGGACATCCAACTCGCTTCTCCCACGCTGTTTTGTAATGCGATAGTACAGGACGTCATAGTGTCCTTTATTAGGGTCCAAAAGTCTCTTGATTTTTTTCCACATAATGTTTTTACATTGATTCAGAGTCTGCCTGGTATAGGGAATGCCTTTTTTGTATTATCCAGGATTTGTAGTTCCTATTGGCGTTTTTCCAGCTTTCTTGTGCCAGTTGTGTACCGTATCTGTTTGATATCCGTTTTAATTTTCGTAGGGTTCTTCTTCTCGTTACTAATTCCTGGTTATAGGCATGGAGGTGGTTCTTTGGGGTCTCCTTGATTTTTTTTTCCGTCTTTATATATTTTTTTAAAAGGAGCGTGTAATCCGCCAGCCTTTCTGACTTTTTTTTTTGTATTGGCTTCACCTTCTATTATGATAGAATACTTTTCAGCAATTTGCTTAATTGCGTTCTCCATCAGTTTTAACCTGGATCCATTGTTGTTCATGTCCAGATCGTGGTTAAGAAACTGTTGGGATTTCTGTAGATTCACCCATCTTGTATTCTGTAAATTATGGTCACTGTTTAGGGTTCTTACCATTGCAAAACTGACCGTCATTCCCAGCAACTCCTTTGACACAAATGTGTGGTCTAATGTCCATGATTGTTCCAGTCTTTGCCAGGAAGGGACCTCCACATTTTTATCTGATCGTAACCAGTGCAGATTGTGCAGGTCTCTTGATCCCAGGGTTTTTTCGAGGTTCTCACCTCTTTTCAGAATTGGTGCGGATTTAATTTTGGACCCGATGGTGTTGGTACTATTCTTTCCACTGATTCTGGTGTAGTTGGACTTCTGGGGCCAGATTACAGAAACTTTGCACCAATGCAAGGGCAAAGTTGCAATTTAGCCACACAATGTATGTTCCATCACCAACAATGGCAACCGGTATCACTTAGATTGTGAGTCTCCCTTTGAAAGACAGAATATAAGAAGAATTGGCCTTTTTTCCTAGGTAGCCTAACGAAACCTAACATTCAAATGTGAAGTTTAACTGTCTATACAGGATCTTCTATATCTAGAATGTAAGTCTCCATAGCGAGATAGAATACCATATGATGTTTTGACAAACATATTTCAGAGAAATAACGAGACATTTTCAGAGATTGTGAAACGCAATTTGAATGCGATGAGAGCTGTACGATCATTAACACACTGGTGTTTAACATGGTGTTTCACTCGCTTAAATACAGTCATGACTCTCCCATATATAGGCAGACTACAGATAGGCAGACACCATGGCAAACCAACATTGTTCTCTTTAAGAACTATGAAATTATACCTCAACAGACTCTATTAAGTTGCCCAGTCACTACTATGACCCTCTTTCTACAGCCTAATATCGGCCTTCTACCTCAGAATCCATTCTTCAGATTTTTCTTGTAAATTATTCATGAATGGGTGTTCCTCTTCTTGAACATGTGACCCACCGCCTTTTTCCACCCGTGTATCCCATTGAATATATTGACCTTTGTTCTAACCACTACTGGGCCCCACTGAAGCCCGATCTTTTGAGACATAATTTACACATTTTTAACAATGTATTTTCTGGTGCATTTTCCTACTTTTTTAGTCACATGACGTCATTTTCTCACCGACGGAACTCTAAAACTCTAACCGGATAGTTTTTTCTGCAACAATTAATCTGCCTCATCAAACCTCTCTCCAGTAGTAATGGGCATGCTTTAGGACGTCCTATAGTCACGTCACACAACCACGTGGTGACTGGTGACATCACCATGTATTTTACCTAATGCGCACTCATAACAGGCATAATTTTCTTTAACATTATGCAATACTCTAGTACTTATTCTTGTTATTTTACCCAGATTCTACCTTGAATTTCCCATATTCCATCTTAAATACATAAATCCGCATGTGCAGGACTATTGTGGTGATGTCACTTCACTCTACAACGTGGTGACGTCACCATAGTGCGACCTCTACATTAGGTGGCCATTTTACATTCCTCAGCACCAGCAGGAATGGAAAGGAAGTTCAGGCTTGCTTCTCCATTAACCTAGCATCCATTGGGGTAAGTGTGAATTTAAATTTGGACCGAGGTCCTGCTTTTCACCAACAGGCTGTGGCCTTTAGTAATGAAAATTTTCTCCACTACAAAGGTATCCATTTTTTCCATACCTTTATTTCTAGATCACTGCATTTAGCAAAGAGGGCACCCTTGTGGGATCTTCCCCCTACATCCACCAGCAGTGGCTACCATTCAGCATTGGGCACTCTGCCCTGCCGATAGGGTAAGGACATCTTACTCTCAATATATCACTCACTTTTTTCAAGCCTCAAACCACTTATACCATGTTCTTCTTACATTATGTTTAGGACCAACTATTGGACCATGATTAAGCATAATCATCCTTTAAAGATCCACGTCTTACAAAAACTTTTTTCTAGGTAAGACTACTAATCAGTCCTTTTAAATTCGATGTATTCTATTCTCTAATCTATCTAGCGACTATATTGAGATATATAAGCACTCCCTTTCTTATCATAAGGAGATGACAGTAATAGAATTTAACTTAACACGCTAATATTTATACTCGAAGGATTCCAGCCTAGACTCTTAATAATGAAAATGTTTGATAGAGATTTGGACATGTTAGAGCCACACATCTCTGGAAAGCCAGAGATTCATGAATACCAAGAGTTAAGATAAATTAAATCATCATTTGAGAAGTTACAGATACGATGTCTGGGACTATATGTTAGGTTGCTTTTTGTCCTGACATTTATTTACAACAAGTTTTTAATACCTGATACAATTGTATAGAAAGCTATATTGGAGATTGTCAGTTTTGACATAGAGTACACGCTTACAACCTTACAATGATTGTATACATTTGAAGAGGATTGATATTCACTGTAGGAAGTAAACAATACAAGTACTATTGATGCCAAATGAAATAGATGAGCTTGCAATACCGGTATTAATGCTACCGGTCAGTTTGACATAAAGAATTATGAGCAATTCAATGTTCCCTACAATGCAAGTAACTTTATGTTTTTTGAAATTTCTCTTTAGATTTGATTGAAATATTGATTGAAATATTGAATATGCCACTGAAGAAGAGATGTTTTCTCAAAACGGGTCAGGCCAATTTTGAAAAATAAAACTACATATGAAGAACTTAAAGAATGTTGTCTTGATGTTTAGCATTAAGAATCACAAATGAACAATTTGACAAATTCATTTTTTTAAAAAAAATTATATTTGTTAAATTGTTTGGCTCACTATGCTGAGCTTGTGAAAGTGTGCATGGGACGGGAGTTCCTCCATTAGGAACTTATTCTGTTTGTATTTATATCACAACTCATATGCCAGGCTTGACTGTTATCTCCCCTGCACCTTAAATACATTAAAAGCATTCATGCTTTAAACCTAACCTGAACTTAAGGAATTACCTAAACAAGGAGTGCATGGTGACACCACTGTATATTCTATGTTTTCTTACAGAGGCAAAACTGGCGTTATCAGTAACGCCAATATATATGTGTTCTTACTTAGGAATGTGTACCTTTATGTACACAGGTAAAATGGGCATTGCCTTATAGTGGCATTACTGCCACTGTGGGCATGTGCACAATTATTGGCAAATCCAACATTTCTGTGTTCTTAAGTGGGATGTCTGGCATATATTGTCATATTGGTAAAGACGTAGAATGCATACTGTGGAATGAGTATAATATAGGTAAAACCAACATGATGTGTTCTTTCATGGCTAGATGTGCATATGTTGGCACATAAAAATAGAAATGTCTTTTTACTGTGAAATTACTGGTTTTATTGCTCACAATCAACACAGAAACATACATGATACGTTGACCAAGAAATGTACTCTCAATTACATGAATTAATTATCCATTATTGGTCTGGTATTAGTCCAATCCTGAAAAACAAAAAAATGTAAAAAAGTAGATTCAAGACAAACTTAATTAAACCAATATTATTTCAAATAAAGCTACACAAGGTGCACACATCTACAGCCTTATTTATGCTATACAAAAACAAATTATTGTTATGAAACTCCCTAAAAACTATCAAATGACGCTGTACTTATAATAAAAACATACCAACTCATTATTCCTCTAACTAGTTCCATATGCGGAGCTTGCTGTTGAATGCGCCACACTCTAGTTCATACTGTGTTCCAAGTATGTGGTGTATACATTGGGTATGTGAGTAATGCCTGGATTGGTTAGGAAGCAAAGATGTATACTTCTTTGTACAACCTATATTAAGGTGCCTCAATTGCCCATAGCTGGTTGGGGTTGTTCATTCCTTCTGGGTTTATTAGCATGAATATCAGTATGGAAAACTCAATGAACCTCCTTCTAAAGGTGGTCTCCAAACAGGAGACCATTTGTGAATGGTATTCTTAGCTGTTGACTTTCTGTGAGCCGTCTGGGTGCAATACTCTGCAATGGCTATGTCTTGGACCAGAAATTGACTCCCATGGCCCTGGCTACATTAAATGCCAGTTCTGATAAAACATCGACATGATTTTACACAGACGGCAGCACCACAGCACCGTCAGAGACATCCTGTATGTCCTGGTGAAGTCATTAAAAACAAGAAAACACTGCCTAAGCTGTATAACATACATAGGTACTGGATCTTAAGGGCATATTATCCCCTTTCTACACTCACTTTAAAGACTCATCCAGCTTTGTATCCACCTGATCCCTGATAGGAGCACCCTCAGCCATTGATGACCTCCCCATTAAGCTGTAGAGAAGTACAACCATGCTGACTGACACATGGAGAGACTTTTCCTCCCCCTGGGTTGGGCACAGTGTGGCTTGGAATCCGGGCATACTGATAATCTCTGGTTTTTCAAATTCCGACAGGATGTTTATTTTAATGAAGGATCTTTCTTTTAATATCCTTAATAACTGGCAAGATGCTCTTGACACCCTTTTAAATTGGCAAATCTTTGGGTCATTATCAGAATCTGGGGTCTACAAAGAAAGGAATATCATACTCTTTGCAGACACCCTCTGTTACCTCTGTCACAAATGTGTCAGTTCAGGAATGCTATCTATTGATAATCATCCATTGTGGTATCAGCTGTACTGGGTTAGAAGAAAAAGAACAATAGAATGCCCTCAAGGAAGAATCTCTTTTTTCTCTGATGTCCTCCTGTTCCTTCCTTCATGGTCTGCTTAACTATTTCCTTGACCAGTTTGGAGGAAAGTTCAGACTTTTGGGTTTTTTGTGTGTATCCTCCACCTTTTTCCAAGTGGAGAAGAAGATTTAGAAGTGGATGAAGAAGACAACTTCTAAATTACTAGAAGCTTTTACTTTGATCTAGTTTGTATTCCAGTAGAGCCAATGGCCTCCATGGTGCTCCTTGCTACTATGAAGCATCACTTTCCTAGGCTAATTTTTTATGAGCCAATTTACACATGCATGCTCAGTTTCCCTCCAGCCCTTTCCCATTCTAAGATGCCTACCATACTTGTGGGCCAAGTAAGGTGGGTGAGACCCATTTTGTTGCGGCCCCCCTATCCCGCCCTGAGAAATGGAGATCCTAGAATTGCACTCACTGAACTTCAAAGTACTGCTGTGGTGTTATTATGTTCGTACCTTTCACCTGCACAGAGTAGCATCCAGACTCAGGCCTCTGATTTTCTGTGGTCGCTGCCCATCGCTCATACATTTCAAGGATGGTTGCTTCCCATCTTTGGCTCCCCCAAATAGCGGAGCTCCAAAAACAACAAGGGGCCTGCTTGCAGCTTCACCCCAGAACCATTGAAGGCAGCCAAATCAAATTTCCGCTCGAGCTCCATTACCAGGGAAACTTTGGTCCTTGTCCTGTAGACAGGACACATATTTCCTATTGCATTTTGGAATTTGCAAGGTCTTTTTAAATCGATGAGAATGAGGCCAGGGCACCCATCTAAAGGAAATCTGGTCGACGGTTCTTGTTGTGGAGATGGTAATCTCAAATGCAATTTCTGGGATGACGAGGTGGAGCTTGGAGGTAATGCAATTTGTTTTTGATCTTATTAACTCCTGGTACCTTCTATTTAGTCTCTTGTATTTGTTAATGCAAGTGACATGCACAAGGGAACATAGGGATATAGGATTCTCCTTTCTAGTTCTGTAGCCTTTGATATAGAAATGATTTTCAATCGGCAAATACTTTGCCTGTCTTCACTTTTCTAACGGTTAATTTCCAAAGGCTTCGTTTTGTCATTTCCTACTTTATTGGTAGTACACGCTTTTAAGGATGGGAACCAAAATATATTAGCAACATTTAATATTTAATTCCCTCACAAGTAATACATAGATACCTTTGATTAAATAGCATTGATAAATGCAAACCAAATGTGCTTGAATGAATAGAACATGTTGTTGAGATTGTTGGTTCTATGTAGATTGATTGCTCAATAATAATTGTTTATCCTTCAATTATGTTTCTATAGGGCTGTATTAACCTCATCTATCACTGGCCATCCATTGCAGTTAGGTGTAATAAGAAAACTGCAGAAAACGCTGACTACTGGATCTTGCGGAGTAGAAATATGCACATGCGAGCAGGGCATACATACACACAAGGACACACACACACAAAGAAAAATGGAACTTTCATTTTATGGCATTCATTTGGAAATAACCAACATGTATCAATAGCAAGAACCTTTTTTTTCCGTAAATACAATTTAATAATTCAGAAAGTGATATTATTGCACTTTATCATTGTACGGCGACAAATACATAACCGATAAATCATCTTCGTGTTGCTGTAATTTACACCGCTTTGTTATTCTGGGGTTTGGAATATTCCACACGCTGATAGCTACTTGGGCGCTTGATGTAGAGGCAGAGGAAGTAGCAGCAGCGATTTGAGTTCAATATGACACAGAGTCCCCACTTTCAAAGAGTGATGTGCATGGCAGATCGACCAGTTTAATAACCACAATCGTGCAGCACACAGTTTTATGCCACTGCAGGTATTTGGAAAAGCGTTTTTTTCGATAATAAATCTCTCATGTGAAAAATAACCCATTGATTGATTTTTTTTTAGATGCTACCATTTGTCGGGTAATCCACTTTTCCCCCATGCCTTCTCGCCATTTGCGACCAGACCACTCCGACTGTGTACCTTTGCTTGCTGGCCATTTGTAGCTTCAAGTCCAATTCTCGGCTGCATCAGCAACTAGGAGCAGTATTACAAAGGGGTTTGTGTCTGTCACAATGCAAATAAATGTCCTTAACCTGCGTAGGCCCAGCAAAGGTTTTCTGTGACATAAATTAAAAATACAACTCAGTCACGCATACAGCACATGGCAGTGATATTTGGAATAGTAGTCAGAACACAATGCACTTTTTGCCCCAAGGGAAGGCTCGTTGTATTGATGAGTCGCTTCTGCTTGAATTGTTTCTTTTTCCTGTCGCTACAATGACTAAAGAGAAAGTAACACCACCACCCATTCTATTGTCGGTTTGGTGGTAGATAGAAACAACAATGCTAAATGCCTGGTGACGCATGAGAATGCGTCATCTGATCTCCTGCAGGATTCAGCATGGGGTTGGATTAGCAAACAGATATGACATGACGAGCAGTCATGAGAGGTGAGTTTGAATGTTGCCTCCACCAATGCCTTTTTGGTATTGGTCTTGGTTATTTTTTTTGTTGGTTTATTTATTACAGACCTACATAATTATAAGAGGCAGGCTTCTTTATCTTTATCAAAATGTGTGCTGGAGTCCTTAATCTTAGTCATAAGCATTTCCTTATTCGTAGGCATGTTATCTCGTGGCTTGGACGGATGAGGGGAAAGGAGTGAGGGCCATACCTTCCCTCTACAAGTTAGTTGACATGTTCCACAACCTCTTGACATACACCAATGTTATGTATTTGTTTTGTGTTAAGTCAGGAGAGTATGTTTCTCTCTGCTGGCCTGTGCTATCAGCATGTGTTGTATTGTATTGGTTACATTTCGCTGTTTGCGTACCAAAAGACAATATGGGTTACCGTTTGAATCCAAAAAGAGCATACATAGAAACAGACATGTTTGGAGCAGTGATGAGCCTTTCTGTGTTTTGATACATTTTACACAGGGAACATTGTGGCCATCACTTACAGTTCTGGTGGCATACATTCTTAAGGATATTGACAAAGTTAAGTGCCAAGTAGACATTATGTATTCTTTAACATTGATAGCAAGGGAGGACTGTGGTACGGAATACATTCTAAAGGGACATATTAAGAACTTTGGAAGAGACGTTCTACAGACACTTCCCCTTCGTGTAACCATCTATTGAGCAAGACAATTACTCCTGAAAAATGCCCTCTATACTCTTAGGGCAGGCATATGTTGGCAATCTTATTGCACATGCATGACTTCAACATATGTAACAGTAGGCAATGCAATTTACCTTGAGACTTTGAGATTAAGAACGAAGCAATTCCTTTTCCACCTTTTGAGATCTTCAATAAATGTATTCATAGCAAATATATGCCTATATGAAGAGTATTTTATTAATTGGAAAATAGGGATATATTATATATTTGTTATGTTTGTGTCGTTTTAATGTATGGTAATGCACATATTTTTTTAATGTTGATGAACGGTCAGATAAACGTCCATACAGTCGTTTACAATTTAGCATTTGCAGTTCTGTATACCTATTATTTCCCTGTAATAGTATTATTTTTGTGCTTTCATAGCTTTCCTTGCGCAGCATGGAAATAGTCACCTGGAGTCCTGTTATTGTGTTTAGTGTATTTTCATTTAGACCATAAACTGTGCATTCCACAAACCGGAAAACAGGAGGAGGTATATTATGTCAAAAGAAAAACATGTATAAACTACTAACAACCAAATATTCACTCTCATTTCTTTCCCAGTGCTTATTTGCCAGATCCCAAATTCAGAGTTTATAAAATACAATGAGACTACAGGTATAAAATGAAAAACTTAATGAGCAAATATAAACTAACAATGGTGGAGCACATCAAAACCTGATCCCCAAGTATATCGTGGTTGCACCAGGCAGGCGTCTTCCTCCAACGCCATGGATGCTTCCAAGAGCAGCACGTGTTTGAATGCCTTTGTGTTGGAAAGCATGCTCATGTCACACTCTCCTCCCACTCAAAGTGTGCCTGTGGCAAGGGCCAGTGCATGAAGGCGCCAGTGCTTCCACAATACTGAATGGCAAAAGTCACCTATTAGTTGAATATTAAACCGCAACCTGTAAAGCTATGCATGAACTGAATAGAAACGGAAAATGTGGCTGTGTCTATGTGCACTGTGTACTGTAGTAAGGGATGATTTGATGTTCTTTCATGCTTCTTCAGGCTAGATGAACACAACCTTTAGTTAGGGAAGTGGTGAGAGCAATCGCCTCTGGTGGCATAAAGCCAGCTAAGATGGGCTCAACTCAACAGCAGCTTTTTTTAAATTGGCCTTCTTCAAAATCAATGTTGTTGCTTTTGTTTTGATGTCTTCATTAAATTAAAAATACACAAAGCAGTAAAAAAAAAGGGTACAAATACTAGTCACTGATAACAGTACTGTAACTTTGCTTGTGTACACTATAGACTGGCTAGTGGTAGCTTTTCATGTATTTCATGTATCAACTTGCATAGGATGGGTAAAAATAATCTGTTCAGAGATTGTCCTCATACCTTGCGGTACCTTGCGCAACTTGCGGTACCGTAATTAGCGCCTTCCCCATTCCCATTATGCCCTATGAGGCAAAAATGGGAATGGGGAAGGGCAATGGTGGAAGGGGGAATTACCGCCCCGCCAACCTTGGAATGGGGCGGTAATTCCCCTTTCCACCAAGGCGGTACCGGTAAATTACCGGCATGAACCATGGCGCTAATAGCGCCATGGTTTACCGCCTACCGTGTAATGAGGCCCATAGTCTTTTCGGGATTTCGCAGTTGGTGTACAAAGAGTGTTGCTCGCGCCCAACTGTGGCTGGACCCGCAAGAGGGAGCACCGAATCCGCTGTCTGGTAAAAGCGCACTCTTGATTGAGTCTGCCATTCACGTTGTAGATACAAGAGAAACTCTTCACAGCCCTCAGTTTGGGCACCCTCGAGGTAAATGGTGTATTGGTTTTTTGGTCTCTAATCTTCACATTCTATTCAAACATACACCCTCTCTTACTGACTCTCCTTCATCTGGTCTCCATTTTGTACTTTTTTGGTGTGCAAAAGCTTGCGCTTTTCTACCTCCGCCTTGTTTTGAAAATATGAGTCGCAATCTACATAGCACCAATCGCATGTGTGAAGCCCTCTCTGGGCGGCCAAAAACGATGATCACCAATGTTGCTAGCACTACCATTCCTTCGTTGCCATCAAGTAAAAAGTCCTTGTTGTCAATGTCACTTCATGTCCCCCAAGTGCCAGGTCCTCGAGCTATAGTAGACAACCTGACTCCAGCACCTTTAATGCCCCCTGAACCAAGGGATGGACCCTTCTCTCCCAAAGATATTCCTAACTTGCCCATGCCTTCATGTTCGGTCAAGGACGCAAATAATGATGAAAGCAATATGATGACTGAATTTCCACAAAGAGCTGTCCTTGGCCCCAATGGCAACGATGATCAGGGGGCGTTTGTGCCCATTTTGGACAACTCAATGCTTGCTCCTGTCGTAATGGACGAGTTGGGGAGACGGATTTGGCTGTCTCTTGGACCATCCACACCTGCCTCCACAGGTCGTCCGTGCCGGGAGCAGGTGCACTTACATTTAGCTGTCAATCCCTCTTATAAAGGCAACATTACTTCAGGAAGGGACTTTTTCGGATCCAGTTTCCATGAGACTGGCACCCACACAGAAGCGCTATTTCAAAAAGATAAATTTTCCTCTTCATCAAACTCACTCCCAGATCATGAGCAGAAGTCTGGTTCTCTTAAACATTTTGAGCTGAAACAAGGGAATATTCCCTTCTCAACACCAGAAGATACTCTCACGAATATCGAGGAACATGACTTGCAGAACTTTCCTGTTATCATGAGAATTCTCTTCCTCCTCGACAAGGGCCACAATCTCACCCATGCTACCCTTAGAGAAATGAAAGGTGATTTCGGATCCATGATGGCAAAAATTAGTAAAATTGAAGGCTATATATTGGCACAGGAACAGGCCCTCTTCTTCTATGCCACTCACATAGAGAAAATGTTGACTTTAAATCAACAAGTGGGAGTCCAGCAGCCCACTCTTACTACCATCTCAAGTGGATCACAAACCGACCGCGTGGAGAGGGACTTGAGCCCTGCAGGGAACATCTTCCCAGGTAACTACATTCTTAAAGGGTGAAACCATAAACCTGTTGGAAGTGGCCAAATTGCACGACAATCGTATTTTGCAAGTTGATCAGATTCTGTCCGATGCTATTTCTAAATGTCCCACGCTAGAAGGCGAGGAGGCTCCGAATGGATCGCTCGACAATGATGAAAAGAAAAAAACTTCACCTGATAGTTCGTCTGCACTAACCGACATCATTGACCTACAGGAAGCAACTATGCTCCAAGGGACCAAACCACACCATCAAATCGGACAAAAGGATGTAGCTCAATCAGGGTTGCACTTTATTTCTCGGAAGGCTAAGAAGTCGTTCCTTAGAGCACAGAAAAGGCTAAACCTTTCCAAAGCCAAATCAAAGGACACTTTGTCTAAAACTTCTAAAGCCGAAATAACAGGTCCCGTTAAAGTCACTGTACCAGTGCCAAATTTGAAAACCAACTCAAATATGATTGAGCCAGCTCTCAATCTATCAGAATTGAATGAAGAGAGTAAGAGGCTCACAAATTATACCACCATGTGAGCCCGAATCCACACACCCTCCATTGAGGCCATCAGCTAAGATCGCGGAAAAGACGCAAGTCCAACTTCATAACTTCTTTCCAATTATCCACAATAAAAAGGTAGGTAGTTTGGGCACAGTCGAGGAATGTACCTCTGATGTACAGCAGGCTGATGCCCTCCCTGCACAGACTTCGATTGGCTGTCAACAGGTGTTGACAGACACGCAGCAGGCGGGTCCCTATATCTCCCTTAAGGCTGCGACTTCGGAGACCATTGGACAGGAATCCAAGAAAGATCCCAAGCCCCCAGCAGCAACCAAATCATCTCCCAATTTGCATCAAACCTTTGATGATGACCCCGAATTACAGGGAAAACTGATTCCAGGCCTATTTGAGTTGTCTAGGGAGATGAAACACATCATTGGATGGGGAAGTGAGTCGAGCATTAATGGAACTACACGGATCAACCGATCCTTTTTGATGAACGTCTTTTACCAGATTCCATCTTTACGAATTCTAGCCACAAAAGACATTGGGCCTCATTCCGAGTATGGCGGTAAGGGATAGCGGCCACCGGTAACGAGACCGGTGGCGGTATTCCCTTACCGCCATACTCCGAGTTCCCTCTGCGCCCTCGCCCTTAACGCCTGCTTTGAGCAGGTGTTAATGTCGAGGGCGCAAAGGGGCCTCCAAGCCAATAACGGTGACCGTAATGAACGGTCACCGTTATTTGCATCTTCCCCATTCCCATTGAGCCCTATGGGGGCTCATTTGGGAATGGGGAAGAGCCTTGGTGAATGGGGAATTACCGCCCCGCCAACCTTGGAATGGGGCGGTAATTCCGCCATCCACCAAGGCGCTGCCGGTCCAGGTACGGCGTCAACCAAGGCGTTAATAGCGCCATTGGTTAGCGCCGTACTCGGAATGAGGCCCATTGAGTGTGTCAAATTAGCAAATGAGAACAACTTTAGAGGTTTGTGCAAATTACAATCCCCTATAATCACCAAGCTGATACTGGACCATAAAGATGATCTGGTAACCTTGGGTCTCTATACCTACATCTTTAGAGAGTTGGAAACTGCCTGGGCCTTTCTGGACTTTCTTCCCTCAGCCCCAATGGACAGGGCCCCCACAGGGCCGTCACAGCAAGCATTATCTGAATCTAACAGTGGACTACGGGACCAGCTTGCATTTTTAACTAAAGCTCTCAATAGTTTAAGCTGGATGGAACCACTTCTTAAAGTGGCAGCTACCATAAACAACTCAACTGCCTCCTCATAACTATTGGAACTAGCAATACTCTCTTGGAACTGCTCCGGGGCAAAGAACCTTCATGCATGGCTTAAACTTGTGGGGCCCATGCATATCCCTGAGATATTGATGTTACAGGAAACAATGGCACTGACAGATATTATCCTGGATGGATTTGCTTCACACTGTGTTCCAGCTCGCCGTGCTTCAGTGGGACGTCCTAGTAGCGGACTTGCTGTTCTTATTAAGAATGAGCTCAGATTCACAGCCAAGATCTTGGGTCACAGAGATACTTTTTTGATGGTTGTCTTGACTATGGCTGGAAACCCTGCCCATAAACTATTGCTTAACACAGTTTATTGGCATCCCATGGCGATGGGTTTAGAAATGGCCTTCCAACTTCTAAATAAGGCACTGACTAATGCCATGTTGTTGTACCCAACGTACAAAATTTTGATTGAGGGCGACTTCAATTCAAATCTAGAAATTGAAGGAACTAGATTCGACTGCCCCTAAATGACGCCTCACGCACAGCAGGCTCGAGTCAGGGGCAGGCTCTGGCTGGAATTTTTTGAAGCATGGAATATCCATCCATTGATTCTGGCAATATCAAGCAACCTAACCTCGTGGCAGCGAGGCACTTCCTCTTCACCGATCGTTTTGTTTTGGCATCAAGTGAATTGTCTGGCCACCTTGCTCCCACTCTGATTTCCAATGTTGGCTTGGGTGACCACAGTATATTGACCACTGTCCTTTATTTTACTTGCCAAACTTTTGACATCCTGGCTCACACTGCCCTTGTGGAGTGCAACCGTTTTGCCCTTTCTGTTCGCTGGAATGCAAGCACTTGCAGAAAACTCATATTCTTAGTCAACAGGGACATTCTTATTAGTGGCGACAAGCTGGCATCACCATCTTATGTAGAAAGTGTCACTAACAGGAATCTAAAGATTATTCAAGGACATCTCAAAGTATTATCCAAATTGCCCCTAAAACATCGGAAACCCAATGGTTCTTCTAAATACTTGATTGAAATAACAGCATTGAAACGTACAAAAAATCGTGGCTTAAGAATAGCGAAACAAATGTCTCCAACTGATGCTTTATATACATCAAGTAAAACCGGTATTATGGCAAATTATAGAACCAAAATAAAAGAAATACGCTATATGCGTTACATGTTGGATAATCAAAAAATGATTGAGCATCTATGCAAACGGAATGCTAGGGAAATATGGGCAACCCTCAGAAACCCCTTGAGCAAGCAAGTAACCTGCATGGTTGCAAGCATAGATAGATCCACCTGGCAAGACTACTTCAAGGCTAAGTATGCTTTGCCGCCCGAGCATGCGAAACAGGAATTTGAAGCACCCAAGATGACCATGGCATCCATTTGCACCTCGACACTGAAGGACGTGATTTGGGCAATTTCCAAACTCTCGTTCTCCAGGTCGGCGGGCCCAGATGGGCTTCCTCCATGTGTCATTAAAGATGATCCTCACTTCTGGGCATAAGACCTGCTCATCCGGTTTCCTTTAACATTCTGGATGAGAGTAATACTGCCTTCGTGGCTGACTGCCACAATTATCCCTATCCACAAAAAGGGTCCTCTTCATAATCCTGGCAATTTTCGGCCTATTGCCCTAATTGATGTTGCAGCAAAAGTCTTCTCACGCTTAGTACTGAATGACCTAGAAGCCCACATGATCACCTCTCCAGTTCTATCTAAAGTAGAAGTGGGTTTTCGCAAGGAAATTGGAACCCCCTTGAATGCGACTATCCTTGCTCACCTATTGATGACATCATGAAACGCTTCCAGCGGCCCCATATACATGGCCTCACTGGACCTCTCATCAGCATTTGATAGCGTGTTACGCAACCGACTATGGACAAAAATGTTAGCGTATGGAATTCCATCGCACATTGTAGCACTGATTGCCCACCTTCACATAAAGACGTCTTACAGGGTACGCATTAACGCTGCAGGATTACTGTCCAATTATATTACCACAATTGGTGGTAAGCAAGGTTGCAACCTTGCAGCCGTACTCTTTAATTTGTACCTTGCAGATATTGTCAATATCTGGAAAGCACCTGACATCTTTCCTGTGAAATTGGGACACCTACACCTAAGTTGGCTAACTTTCGCTGATGATGTAATTCTCGATAGAACTCCATTTGGGCTACAAAATAAACTTAATTATCAATATTGCCTACTTAACAATCTCACTATCAATTCAGCAAAATCAAATATTCAAATTTTTACAGCTAAGAGGAAATTGCCAAGATACAGGTGGCACGTGGTTCCCAAGAGATAACCATCAAAACTGAGATGAGATATTTGGGATACCAGCTTTCGAATAGTCTTTCGTGTAATAACTGGCAAACCTCATTAAATTTCAAAGCGGTGCAATTGACAGTTCAGATGAAACTGATACTTCAGCAGCGTCACTGCAAGTTTTCATTGTCGCCATTGATAGATAACTACCAACTGAAGGTTGGACGTATACTCGTGTATGGCTTGGACCTATGCCTGCTGAATATGGGCATTTTGAATGTAATCCAAGGCAAATTGTGGAAATCAGTTTCTAATTCATGAATTGGGCCTATATACCTTGGGTGATAGATTCGAATGGCGTATGTTTAACAACTTTATGAAAACGGTGTCACCACCAGCGAATTCTCTATATGAGTATCTCCAGATAATGCTGACTAATGACCATCCCTCATAAATTTCTAAGTTTCATGATCACATGAATAAGGTACTGATGTCTTTGAATTTCAACAAACAAGACATCATTAATCGTCCAGGACTTCATTTAATTCCTGGGTACTGAACTCAGACAAGATCGAAGGTTGCTCTTCTTTTGCCAAGTACTCCAACTTCAGAAATGCACAAAAACCTTGATGATTTTACTTGTTGCGCTTTCCCGACAACAAAGTGCGTGCGAGATATATGAGATTTTGTCTTGATCTAGTTCATTCTGGATCACGTATTCGAAAATGGCATGGGCATGTAAAAATTGACTTTGGTCTCAAATGCAGCTTTTGTACTAACGAAAATGAAACAGAGACTTTACAGCATCTTTTCCTGTTCTGCCCGTATTTTGAATATGAAAGAAAAACTCATCTTGGAGCTAACATGGGGTCAGTACCAAATCATGAAGGCTATGCTGTTTGGTCACGGTGTATGTGGGGCAGCACTGACCGGATCATACTAGCTACAGTGCGACTTGTACGCAAGATCGAGCAAGCCCCAAAAGAAAGCAATCAAGGGATCTCAGAGGCACCCGATTAGGTGCATAAGTTGCTCACCCTCCAGCTCATTGGGGAGGATGTTTTCATTTGAGTAGCGAACTCAATCATACGCACATGGAGTCCTTCGCCCCTTAAAGAACTGAGAAAATGCTCTGTTAAGATGGAGCTGACATTGGAATAGAAAGACAAATTGTTGTTGTTGTATGGAGACCTTGGTTTGACACGTCTTCCCTGCTTTGTGCAGCTGTAGGAGGTCTTAGTCTTGATCCATTTGTCCCTTTCCCCTTGCTACTGACAGTGCCCACCTTATTGCAAAAAGCCCCCGACTTCCAGAAAACACTCCTCTCGATAGTTGACACAAACACAGTGTGCTCTTCCAAGGAAGTCCTGTCACCTTGATCTAGTCGACGCACTAAATTACCACAGAACAGCTTCATGTTGGTTGAAGTCTTCTAATCCTTCCATTCCCATTGACGACAGTACTTAGGGCCTCATTAGGACTCCGGCACTAAACCGTGGTGCTATTAGCACCATGGTCCATGCCGGAGTCCGCCATGGCGGAATGGGGAATTACCACCCCATTCCGAGGTTGGTGGGGCAGTAATTCCCCATGCCACCATGGCCCTTCCCCATTCCCATTTTTGCCCCGTAGGGCTCAATGGGAATGGGGAAGGCGCTAATTACGCTACCGCAAATTGCGGTACCATAATTAGCACCAAGGTCCCTTTGTGGGTCCCTACTTTAACGGCTGGTAAAACCAGCCGTTACGGTCGGGTCCCGCAAAGGGACCTCGTAATTAGGCGCTAGGTGTTTAACGGCGCCGCAGCCTTTTACGGCGCCGTTAAACACTTAGCGCCTGGGTCATAATGAGGCCCTTAGTCTTGATGATGCTTGTAAGTGAGCTTTAGCTCCTATCAATGAACTGGTTACAATACTTTTATAAATGTGCTTCAAAAAAATAACAAACACAATAATATTAAAATAAGAATATATATATATAAAAAAGCTTTAATAAAATGAGGAAACAACACATTTTTAGTGTAAACAACTGAAGTACTAGTAGGAAAGTTACTCAGAGAATCCTGTTTATTATCTAATATAAGATGGATAGATAGGTCCCTACTAATGTACATCTAGGCCCCCTTAAGTTATTATAAATAATTGGAATATGTTAGCTATTGTACACCAGTGCCCCCTTCATCTGAACATACAAATTGGGAATGATGATTAAGGCTGATGCTGTTTTCGGCTGATTTTGCACATAGAATATTTTGCACAATTGCTCCAATGCGCACTTTGTACTTACTTGTAACCTCTACACGATTCTTTAAGGTGTATCACGTTTGTTGTTTGATCTTATGAGAACCATTGGTCAACAGATTGACTTCTACATTGTAATAAATATACACCCATTTACGGTGAAGTTGCATTTGCGTTTAGGTACGATCGCTACTTCTGTAGACCCTCATTAGCGATGCCTTCACCTCTGACGTTGCGGAATGATGCTGTTACTAATGATTCTCCGAAAAATTTCAATTCTTGAAATTGCACTTTGTGAAGTATGAAAAGATGACTCTGCTTATTTTAGAACACTGACACTCCTGTTCAAATGTGTAACTTTTAAACAAAAATTGCTTATATTTAAAAAAAAAAAAGATCTTGTATGTAGCTTATGCATCATGTTGGTTTTATGTATATTTCAGCGAAGCAAAGCAGTTTTATTACATTTGTAAAGGTTTTGTAAACCAAAAACAAATAAAGAATGTACATTTTTTAATCTTGTTAATGTCAGGTATCAACAGCAGGGGTTGGGAGGTGGATGAAGAGAACACAGTTTGATCTTGAGCTGAATACCACATTTGAATAAGGTGTTGGAAAGGGGTTCACTGAGTTTATGTTACAACACAGTATGTCTCATGCAGTCAACATGTACTGGAAAAACAGGAGAAAATGAAAAGAATACATAATCAAATAGTAAGCATGCACACATCCACCAGTGCTTATTTTTGTGTGCGTATATGCCACACCCAAACATTAGAAATTATATAAAACACTTGCACATAAACATGGGATAAACCAAAAGCAAAATAATAAAGGAAAATTAAATTTATTCTGCCAGTGAATATTTATGATTTGCTGAACTTATTGAAGGTAAGAGTCGTGTGGGGCACATTAATTACTGGCATACAGCTGATTTTGAGGTGCCCCAGTAGATGAAGCATTCACCCAGTTGGTGAGGCGCACACTGAGTTGAAACACTATTCCTATCACGGCTGCGCCTGGTTCTTTCAACCCAACAGCCAGCATTGCTATGCAGAATGACAGGCATCTGAATATAAATAATACTGCTAAATCAATATATTTACGGTGACATCCAACTTCCCATAGGAACATACTAAAATGATTTCCTTTGTATTTTTTGTTTTTTGTTCATGAATGCTAACCATATTTAGTAAATACACGGATATTGTGGATTTCTGCAAAGTCTCATTGTTTTCATAAAGAAAAGTACTCCTGCAGTAAACGTTTTATTTGTGTACTTTTTTTTATATTGGCTTTCCACAGATCCTGAAAGATACAGTATCCCATGATATATCACAATTGTTTTACTTTGATTTTCAAAATGTGTCAATTACAACTTGGCTTATGGTTGAAATAGAGTGTGGCAAAAAAAGATGCAGCAATCACCTCGGCTAAACTTGAGCTGCTTACATTTTAAGACTAAACAACATGTAAATAGATGGACCATCACTTATTGTATGATTTTAGGATTATATACTGATGAGTTTTCAGAATACTGTGACTACATTTTATATGAGAAATCACCTGATACTCATCAGAAAACAGTACTCAACATGGAATGCATCTGCAGGTAGATCATAGGGACTAACAAGATGAAGCTAATAGCTAACAGTACTGTAATCTTCATTAATACGGTTCAGTCATCAAAATAAGCTTCATACAAAAGGTTATTGTTTGTAAAGTAAAAATAAAATATCAAAAACACTTCATCTTAAAAAATAGGGAGGCCCCCAGGGGGCGCGCAGGCAATGGCTTCCTGAACATACCGCTCTCACCGCAGCCCGGCGTCGAGAAGGGATTGAGCCCCCCCGAGATCCCCCCGGTGGGCCCAACGTGGTGAATTGGACGGGTGACCCCATCGGGCACCCTCCTCGTGAAAGAGCGGAATCCGGCGAGCCCAGGGTCCCTGAGTTCGGGACTAGCGACTATCGGGCGGGAAGAGAGGCGCGGCCTGGGCGGCCCCAGCGCTTAAGGAGAGACGAGGCCTTCCCGCTCTCGCACGGGCACTCTGCCCGATCGGATACCCTCCCCCCGCAATTACCCCGCTCTCCGGCCTGGGGGAGCGGATTGACCGCGGCCTGGGACCCGGAGGCACTGAGGAACCAGCAACGGTTCGGGAGACAGGCTCCCTTTGCCCTTCCCCCCACCGCCCGGACCAGAGAGACAACGAGACAACGCTCCCTGCCCAGGGAACCGTCCCTGGGTGCTCGCGGTCCGAACCGCTCGAGCGGAGTGGGCCTGCGAGTGGAGGCCCCCCCATCAGGAGTCCCCGAGGCGGGCTGCCGCAGCCCCCGGAAGTCCCGGAGAAAGGGGGAAAGAGCGGCAGAGACACAGGGATCGGGCAAAGGTGAGCAGGCCCCCCACACACCCGACTCGGGCAGAAGGGGGCCCCTGGAGCCAGGAGGGACCAGTTGGGTGCTCCAGCCCCCCGGACAAAAATCATCATCTCCGGATTCGGGGTTATCCGTGTGTGAGACCCCCACATGTTGTTGGTGGGGCTTGTGCCCGCCCCCCCGCAACACGAGAGTCAACTGGCGGGGCGCTAGGGTCGCAGAGCCCTCCACCCCCTGCCCAACGAGAGGGGCCCTCCCGCTATGGCCTCATATGATCTCCTTCGAAGGGGGAGCCAGGAGAGGTCCCTGATCATCGGGGCGGATTTCGATCGGGGTGTGAGGTCCCCACCTAGGGACAGGTGGGGCGTGTGCCCGTCCCCCGGTAATTAACATCTCTCATGAAGCAGCCAAAGACCACCCGTCTCAAGAGGGGCGACCTCGCTTGGCTTCCCCCCCCAGCACACGCCGCCCCGGGGAAACATCAGATGAACTGGTGGGAATCCTTACAGGGATACCGCTTCCAGGAGATTCCCAGAGGTGACAAAAGAACTATGACCCAACCCGAGGACGCGGCTCCCTCCTCAGCGGCAATGGAAAGAGGCTTCGCCTCGATCTTGCAGGAAATCAGGGACATGCGCTCCGACATTGCCCAGAAGTTTGAGAAAATGGACCAGAGGGTGGACAAGGTCGAAGACAGGTTGCTACAAGTTGAGGCCTACCAATCGTCAACAGCGGCCCAGGATATACAAGTATGTATGAGGCTAGAAGCCCTGGAGAAGAGGGACGAGGAAAGGGCCCGACAGAAGGACGATTTCGAAAACAGGGAGAGGAGGAACAACCTCAGAATCTTAGGGGTGCCCGAAACGGAGAGGGATGTCACCCGAGTGGTGAGGGACATCATCACCCTCCTATTCGCAGAGGAGATGACAACTGAGCTCACATTCGACAGGGTGCACAGGGCGGGGGGCAGAGCGGGGCCCCCCCGGTCGATTTTGGTCCGGTTCCACTATTATTCGGAGAAGACAAAAGTGCTGGAGGAGGCCAGAAAAACCAGAGAAATCACCTACAATAATGCTCAGGTCTCCATCTATCAGGATCTCTCCGCCTACACTCTGGCAAAGAGCAGGATGTGCCGCCCCCTCACGCAGCTACTCAAAGAGAAGGGTGTGCGCTATAGATGGGGCTGCCCCTTCTCCCTGACTTTTGAATACATGGGCCAACGCTCAACCTTGATCACGGAAGAGTATATACGAAGAGCTATTCAAGAGTACACAGCGGACTCCAACCCCCGGAGGGTTCCGGTGGGGCCGGAGAAACTCAGACCAAGTGGCCCCGGCCCATCTGGAGAGAGGAGATGGCGAACCGGCGCAAGGAAATTTAGAAAAATGAGCACTCCATCCCCAGCGAAGGACGGAGAACGGAATGACTCCGAGGACTGAGAACGGGGGCGACCCTCCAGGTCCAGGACAGATGTGCGTAGACTCAGAGATCTTACCACTAACACCATCCCCACGAACAGCAAGTATATGGGGTAGACAGATGGGACGCAGCCAGGGGGGGACATTGGGGGCTCAAGGTGTAGAGCTTCTTACGTGAATTGCCTGGCCGAGGTGGGCGGGCTGGTGGTTCGGCCAAAAGCCAGCGATGGCGGAACTAATTGGCTGGACGCCGGGGAGGGGGTGGGGGTGTCTACGGGAGTTGGGGTTGTTCGGTTATGGTTGGGGAACGGGGGGCAGTTGGGGATTTGTTCTAAGCCCACCCGGGGGGGAGGGGGCAGAGGGGAGCACAAAGTAGAACCACGGGAGCATGCAAGGAAGAGAATCATGAGGGTGTTGACCGGGAGGGAGGTAATTTCAGATTATGGCGAGTCTGCCTGCCTTGGGAGTGGGCTCCCTCAAAGTCCGAGGCTTAAACACCCCCACAAAGAGATCGCTGGTTTGCAGGGAGTTTAGAAGGGCCAGCCTTGACCTCCTCTTCTTGCAAGAAACTCACTGGCCACGGGGGAAGGAGCCCAAATTGCGGGGAGGAGGAATTGGGGAGGTCTTCAGTGCATCCCACAAGAGCAAAAAGAGAGGGGTGGCCATCTTGGTGGTGAGGAACATGGGCTTTGAGAAAGAGGCCATGCTAAAAGACCCAGAGGGCCGCTACCTGCTGGTGCGGGGATCCCTGCAGGGGGCCCCGCTCACCCTAGCCGTCATCTATTGCCCAAATGAAGGCCAAATTCAATTTTGGGAGGAGGTGAGAGACAAACTCAAATACTTTGTCCACGGGACGATGGTGGTGGGGGGGACTTCAACATGGTCCTGGACCCAGTCCGGGACAGGAAACGAGCTGGGCCTCAGCCTTCCAGGGCGGCAGACGAGACCATGGCCCGTAACTTCCAAAGGGTCAACTCAGAACTGGGCTTGGTGGACACGGTCCCGACCCCTAGAACGCACACCCCCTTCTTCACTTACTACTCATCCATGCACACGTCATTTTACAGGATAGATTACGTCCTGGTGGACAAGACCCTGCACCCATTCATCACTGGCCATAGGGTGCACCCCGTCCCCTGGTCTCAGCACGACCTGGTCCGAGTCACCATAGCAAGGGGAGTGCTAGACGAACACAGGGGGAGATGGAAGTGTAACGATTCCCTGCTGAAGGACGAGGTTCTAGCCCAGGAGGTACTCGATGCCATTGCGGACTTCTTTGAAGTTAATGACAACGGTGAGGTGGGTTCACACACCCTATGGGACGCTTTCAAGGCCACCCTACGGGGAGTCCTGATTAAAATGGGATCCCAGAAGAAAAGGGAAAGGGAGGCCCAGGAAAGGTATCTGAGGTTAAACAAAAGTATTACGAAAAAGGGGACAGGGCGGATAGGATTTTAGCTTGGAAACTGAGGGAGGTACAGAGAAGCAGAATGGTGAAAGCAGTGAAGAATGAGGGGGGGAGGTAGGGTATGATACTCCCCACATTGGAGAGGCCTTCCGCCGATACTATGAAAGGCTATATTCGTCCGAATACAACAGGGGCGGGGGGGAGATTGAGGGATTCCTGAATTCTATACAGATCCCGGCCCTGACCAGGGAGATGGCAGAGGGGTTGGAGGGTCCGGTGACCGAAGAAGAGGTGGATCACGTGATCAGTGGTATGAAGGTGGGCACCTCCCCGGACGCGGATGGCTATTCAGTCTATTTTTACAAGAGGTTCGGTCAGCCCTGGCCCCCCACCTGGTTAGAGTGTTTAACGCGGTGCTGGAGGGGTGGTCTCTCCCGGACTCCATGATGGAGGCAATCATCGTGGTGCTCCCCAAAGACGGCAGGGACCCCGCGGAGTACTCCTCCTACTGCCCGATCTCTTTGTTGAATATTGACGTAAAGATCTAGGCCAAGATTATTGGGAGACGGATGGAGGCGATCCTGCCGAAACTGGTCCACGGAGACCAGGTGGGGTTAATTACGGGAAGACAGGGCTCAGATAACATTCATAAAACCATTGATTTGTTCCACTATGCCCAAGTGTCAGACCTAGACGCGAGCGTCCTATCCCTGGACTCGGAAAAGGCGTTCGACAGGGTTGAATGGAGATTCATGGAACTCACCCTCCAGAAGATGGGCTTTGGGACACACATAAGGGATTGGGTGGCTGCGCTGTACAGGGCCCCTAAGGCTAGGGTTCAAGTGAATGGCAGATTATCAGACCCATTCCCCCTCTTACGGGGAACAAGGCAGGGATGCCCACTCCCCTCTCTAATTTATGTCCTCACCATGGAGCCCCTAGAAATAGCAGTCAGAGCACACCCAGACATCAGGGGGATCAGGAGAGGTGATGTAGAATTTAAGCTTTCCCTGTTTGCGGACGATATCCTGGCCTACCTGGTGGACCCGAGATCCTCACCCCCCCCCTCCTGCCCTGTTGACCACATTCGGGCGCTTCTCGGGCCTAAAGATTAATGCATCTAAATCAGTCCTGCTCCCCATGAGATTTCGGGACCCGGGCCTAGACTCCCTGGACAGGCTTGAGGGGATAACGGTTAGGAAGGCCTCTATTCGATACCTGGGAGTCCTTCTAACCAGGGACCTAACCAATCTCGCCCCCGCCAACTACGATCCCGTTATGACACAGGTCACCGCCGATCTAAGGAGATGGGGCTCTATGATTCTGTCCTGGTACGGCCGCATGACAGCAGTGAAAGTGAACGTACTCCCGCGCCTGCTTTACCTCTTTACCGCTCTCCCTACCAGCGTCCCCGACCAAACCTTTAGGGTCCTTCAGAACGCGGTGCGCGAGTTCATATGGCAGGGCAGGACCCCAAGGACCGCAAAGGCCGCCCTCACCTTACCTAGGGAGGAGGGGGGGTTTGGGCTGCCTGACTTCCAACTTTACTACCGCGCCGCCCAATTACGAGTCCTCCTGGAACACATGAAAGAGGGGATGGGTACATACTGGTTGTACCTGGAGGACATGGACGCTCACCCACTTAAGGTTCGGGACCTCCTATGGGCCCCACGCAGATTCATTCCGAACAGACTAAAATCCCACCCAACATTGGGAGTTCTCTGGGCAAGCTGGAGGGAAAGCCCCCAGACGGCACACCTAACATTGTGGCGGTCCCCGATGTCATCCCTATGGGGTCACCCCCTCAGACTGGGAAGCAGGGTGTTTCGTAATGCACAGTCCTGGTCTGACTCGTGGATGGAATGGGCTGGGCAACTGTTTATGGAGGGGGAATTCCTGCCATACGAAGATTTGTGAGACGCCCTCGGGCGGGAGTCACTCTCTATATTTGAGTACCTCCGCCTGAAGGGAATCCTATGTGACCAATCATGGGGCCAAAGTTTAAAAAGGTAGCTGACCCCCTTTGAGAAACTTCTCGACACTGCGACCTCCAGGAAGGGGGCGGTGTCTGGGATGTATACAATTCTGAACACTGTTGACGTGGGGAGAAGGAGGGGGTTCAGCACCTTTTGGAATGATCTGGCTGGGGAGGAGATTTCGGAGGACTCCTGGTCAAGGATATTTAAAATAGCTTTCCATGGGAATCTGTTCACGGCGGACATGGAACACAACTTTAAGATCTTACAGGGGTGGCATAGAGATCCCGCCAAGCTGTCAAAGATGTTCACGGGTATATCCCCCGCTTACCCAAGGGGATGTGACCAGGTAGGCACGAGTGGTCACATGTGGTGGCATTACCCGAAAGTACAGGCATAGTGGGAGAAGGTAAGGGGCTGGATCGCCGAAGTCACGGAGGAATTGCTTCCCCAGAATCCTCTGACAGTGCTGCTGGGCCTCCCCCCAGAGGACACAGACGTATACAGATACCCTAGAATGTGGGAAACTATGCTGCGGGCGGGGAGGGTGGCCTTGGCCCAGAAATGGAAGAGCCCGGAGACCCCCACAAAGGAGGACTGGCTACAAAAGGTTAAAAACATGGTCTTGATGGACAAATTAAAGGCAATGATGAACAATGATTTGGGCTCATTCCAGGCTAATTGGTATGGGGTGCAGCAGATTTGGGGATGGGAAATTCACTGATCCTCTGGGAAGAACCATGGATGGAAAAGGGCGCCCATGGCCCGAGGAACTGCGGACGAAATACAGCCAAACATGCAGTTAATGTTCTCGCTCTTTCCCGAGCTCCGGTCACACAAAGCTTACAACGTGTCTCCCCATAAAGGGGGTTCTACTGGGACTAAGTTATTTGGGGGGGAGGGTTCGTTTCAGGAGGGTGAGGGGGGGTTTGGGCCTATGACTTGTACACTCTTTGAAAAAGCCTTCTGCCCATTTGTTACATTATGAAAATGTCAATTAAACAAAGTTTTAAAAAAATATATACATAAATATACACATGTAGGAAAATGAATACAATGCAATATGCCTTCTCAGAAGCATCCCATGAATTAAAAGAATCATCTTGCTACATATAGATAATGATTGCATCTACATCTCTACTAAAGAAAATACCAGCCTACAAAGCAACATGCTAAAATTAAACAATATATGCTAAGATCAAAAGAAACAAGGCTGCACAAATGTACAACACAACCAACATCTAATCTTCTCAGAACAAAGCTAAGTATATAAACAATGTTACACTTAAAACAGACAGCAAATTACAATGAAAAGCTCCTAACTCTATTTAACTGGAAACAGTATGGAACCCCACTCACCTCCGGAATACGTGCAGGCAGCCCATCCACCCTCCCCATGCCCCGCGGGCAGCCCACACCACATGGAACCACCCTACACCCCTGGGCATGCCCTGCAGGCAGTCCATCACCCCAGACAATGCCCCCCAGGCAACCCATCACCCCTGACCATGACCCGCAACCAGCCCACACCACAGGGGAACACCCTACACCCCTGAGCATGCCCCACAGGCAGCCCATCACCCCAGACCATGCCCTGCAGGCAGCCCATCACCCCAGACCATGACCTGCAGGCAGCCCATCACCCCAGACTATGACCCGCAGGCAGCCCACACCACAGGGAACCACCCTACACCCCTGGGCATGCCTGCAGGCAGTCCATCACCCCAGACCATGCCCCACAGGCAGCCCATCACCCCTGACCATGACCCGCAGGCAGCCCACACCACAGGGGACCACCCTACTCCCCTGGGCATGCCCAGCAGGCAGCTCATCATCCCAGACCATGCCCCGCAGGCAGCCCATCACCCCAGACCATGACCCGCAGCTAGCCCATCACCCCAGACCATGACCCGCAGGCAGGCCACATGGCACCATGCACTTGGGAGCCCTGACACATGTCCCCTCACCCCACCCCCATTGACGGCAACCTGCCAGCAGGCCCCGACTCATGTCCCCCACCCCACCCCCAGTGACGGCAAACTGCCAGCAGGCCCCGACTCATGTCCCCCACCCACCCCTATTGACGGCAACCTGCCAGCAGGCCCCGACTCATGTCCCCCACCCCGAGTGACAGGCACCTGCCAGCAGGCCCTGACTCATGTCCTCCCACCCCAGTGATGGCAACCTACCAGCAGGCCCTGAATCATGTCCCCCTACCCAAAACATCATCACAATCCAGACCCATTGCCCTTATTGCCACCCAAATCCTACCCCACGCCACCCCAGTCCAAACACCCAACCAAGCATTCCATCCACTCCACATTGAATTCCCCATGTCATGATAGAAACCAAATAACCAGTATGCCCATGAATACATGTCCGTCAGACCCACACAATGGCGACACATGACTGAGAAAACCCACATTGTGACATGCACAAAACGAATGAGAGAAGACCACACAAGTAAAGTAGAGAAAAAAACAGTATTAAATACTGAACTGAATGAATACAACGAAAGCACACAAGAAGAAAAAAAAATCCAAGTCTGGATGTCCAAAATTGAGCAACAAAAATGAAGGCTGTAATCAATAAAATCCAAAGTAAAATGGCTCCAAGCGTCAGTCCATAAAACAAAAACCCAAAGTTCCAAAAAAAGCAAAGCTTTCCTCCATGGGTCAAAAAATAAAGTAAATCCAGGTCCATAATTATAAACAAATGAATATTCAAGGGTCCATGAGCCCAACAATCCAAAGGAAACCTAACCAAAAACCTACCTAATAAATAACTATTTACAAAAAGGCGGGGCATAGCCCATGCGCCCGAAAGAAAAAGAAAAAAAAAAGGAAACCTACACCTACATAACTATTTACAAAGGCTGCAGGCTAGTCCGACGGCTCACTCTTTGATGTCCCGCGCCAGGGCATCATCGAACTCCACTTCAATGTCCCAGAGGCGGGCCTCTTCCCTGGCCCGAGGTCTCGCAGAGATGCTGCCATAGTCTCCTCCAACTCCCTGCGAGTTGCCTCGAGGCACTAAGCGCGCCTCAACGCCCAGTGCATGGAGTTCTCCGGCCTGACCATTGTGAGCCATGCCCTCTCCGCCCGCCGCCGCTCCACATCTATTTGCTGGCTCAACCGCTGCCACATGGAAGACACTCCCAATCCTTGGTCCTCCTGCCCGCCGGCCGATGCCTGCCCCTGGGATGTTGATGGCCCTGAGCATTGATCACTCCCACCCTGAGCCTGATGCTGCCGTGCACGTGCCCTGCCTGTTGACATCTGCACGTCCTACTCTTGCTGGGGTCCAGTTGGTGGGGAGGCCACCCCTGCTGACCTCAGACTCCCGACTGTGGCAGGGATGTGTCCTCTACCAGCCTGGCAGCAGGGGGCCCAGGTGATACTTGGGTGGGAAGATGGCATGGAGGATGACTGGCGCATAGGGGGTTCAGTTGAGGATGGGGGTCGCAAGAAGATCCAGCACACGGATGAACCCAGTGCTGACAACCTGTCCTAGTAGGTCGACACGGCCAAAGAGGTATTCAAAATGACATGCATTGTCCAGACGAGAACACTGCACGTCGTTCAGAATACCACATTGGCGCAACGCAACCCCAGCTAAAACAGGCTCAATCCGGTCACGGATTGCAACGTCCGCAGGGAGAGGAAGACCAGTTGTTGTTTGCACATCCCCTCCCTGAAAATGGGTCTGGACGGAGGTATCCCTGCTGGTGCTGGATGATGCAGTCACATGATCAGGGACAGGATTACACACAGGCACCTCCGCAGCAGCCTGTGATGCCTCCTGTCCCTGCCCCTGTACTGCACCACTAGCACAAGTGGAATCCCCCCTTCCAGTCCCCGTGCGTGGGCTTCCACGGCCTCCTCCTCAATGAAACCCCCCATCAACCTGGATGACTCTGTGCTATCTTCCTCCATAGGCCCCTGTGGGGGCTCAGCTGCCTCTACTGCTGCCGAGGAGTCCACCTCCAAACTCCACCTCTTGGACCTTCCCTCGGCAGCTGCGGCCATGGACGCGGCGCCAGACTCCTCACTCCCGGAAGATATCACTACCTGGGAGGTGAGCTGGGCCTTGCTTCTCCGGCTGGTGGTGGCATCACACTCCCCAACACTCATATCATTTGAACCCACACACATTCACAAATTAACAGAAATCGTGCAGCAGGCAGCATCATCCATACACAAACAACAGCATGAACATCCGAAGGTTGCATGACGTCACAAGCAACATGGGGAGTGCTGAACACATGCACACATGCCACCAGACAGACATGCATCTGTACATCTCCACCACCTGTCACAGTGCAATCATTGGCAACTATGTCACATCTGCCAATCGGGTTCCTACATGTCTGTGTCACATGCATCCATGGCGTATAACAGTCGCACACATGTCAAACACACACATCCACATGTACGCCGTGCACGTACATGAAGGAGGAACCAGCATCCATGTGTCACACCCCAACCATGGCATAGTACATACACAGAAATGCCAACATGTGTGCATCTCTACATGTAGTTGTGCATCATGCTTTGGAACACATACACCATTGATGTGCATCACACATGACTGGACTCACATGCAGCACGGTCATGTCCCTTCACATACACATCCATACATGGGCTTTTTCAGACATATGTCCAAGCTGCACACACCTGTCACACCTCAACATGCACTGCGTCCAATGAGTATGCATGGACACTTACCGCTCGACTCTGCACGGGAATGCCTCTCGAGGACCTGGAAGATGAAGCGCTGGGCAAATGCGTTCCAGGACCCTCATCTGGTTGGTGGTAAGTCAGACCCGGCCCCCCACTGCATCCACTGTGTCCAAGAGGCTCCAGGCCTTCCTGAGGTTCAGGACCTGAAGTCCTCCCAGCGCTTATGGATGTGTGGTAGGTCGTGGGTTGCCACCCCCTCCGCGTTGATGGCAACCCTGATGTCCATCCAGATCCTCTTCCGTCCATCCTTGTCAGCGCATGTTCATCCGAAGAGGGCATCATAATGCACCAGGACTTGCTCTACCAGGATGCCAACTTCTCCTGCAGTGAAGCTGGCAGCCCTCTGCCTCTCTGCCGGGGGGTCGCCACTGGTCCCAGATGGATTTTTGCCTGACATGGCAACCCCCAAGGCAGGTGTGGGTGGGCAACTGGAACCCTGCAGATGGCTGATGTGCAGGCACCAAATAGCAGGGCACGTCTCCAGCAGGCAGCAGTAAATGGCTCGTGGGAGGTGGCTTAGGGCTCTGGGGGGCAGGAAAATGACCTTCTGGGCAGGAGCGTGGTCTTCCGTGTGTTTTTGGGTGGCCAGCTTGATGCAGAGTGATTTGGCACGTGAAAAAACAGCATGTCAGCGTGTAATTCGAGGAACGGCCCTTAGCGCGTAAGCTGGTAAGTGACGTGACGCGCGCAGGCGTTTCCCTTGTCACAGGTGCATATTGAATCCGCACGTGCAAAAAGAGCATGTCTGTGTGTTAATGCGTGAAATTCGAGGAAAGGGCCTAAGCGCGTAAGTGACGTGATGCGCGCGGGCGTTTCCCTCAGCACGGGTTAAAGGTGAGCGGGGCCCAGCAGTTTGCTGTATGTGCTTTTCACGGAGACCGACACGTGTGATGCTACTTCTTGTTGTTTCACGCGCCATCACTACTTCACAGCGGATCAAGGACATATCTCTTCTTTTGGCAGGGGTCTTGGCTATACGTGTTTTTCATTACCACGCTAGTCAGACGGTGAGTGGAGCACACTTTTTTTCCCACTGCGGATCCCCCTGTGTATCGCTTACCCATTTTCGAGGTCATAGTAGCCTGTGTGTCCCATCGTATGTGTTTTTCATGTCTCTGGGTGCCACTGTGTACTGCAGGATGTTAATTCCACACACGTGGGCTACCAGGGGTTGTGTACATGGTTTTACTGCAGTTTTGGCGTACCTGAGCATTGCGTGACCTGTCATTTTCTCATTGGGGTCACATACAACCTTGCAGGCGCACAGGGGTGCTGTTTACATCTAGTATCCCTCCCCTTTCACCCCAATTTCCCAGGACAATTGTCGTGTACACCTCCCATTGGCGCTACTACATCTTTGCCATGGTTGGGAGGCCACAAAAGGTGAGGGGTGTCTCAGCTGGGCATCCTCCACATGGTGGGCGTGGTCAGGGACGTGGCCGGGCTGACCAGGGAGTAGGGGGAGTCCAGGGTGCCCAGGTTGGCTTCAGAGTGGGAAGAGGCAGGGGTGCACCACTTTGACAGGATGTTCTGCCACGTGTTGGTGCAGTCATGCCACCACCCCCTGTGGCTCTGAGAGATGCAGCTCTTACATCTGACACTGGCACCCATGTGACCCGGCAGTCAGTTTCATTGACTGCCACGGGCCCAATGGTGGTGGTAGCTGCAGGTGCAGCTGTGGCGACCACCACCCAGGCTCAGGGTCGACCAGCTCATGATGTGTTGGCACCTGGCGATTCCCAGGCAGAATTTCAGGTGGTCAGGAGGCACAAGGTAGGTGCACGCAGGGCTGCTCTGACCGAGGCACATGTCCCTGGGGCAGTATTGTCATCGGCTGCCCCGAGCAGCCGGGTGTTGGCAACTGCATGGGCAGATGCAGCCAACACCACCCCAGATGTGAGTCTGCCAGCCAGAACACTCGTGGTCAATGACCTTGGCACATCGCTGGTTTCTGCACTGGGTGCAGTCAAGAGCACCCAGCAGCCACTGACGCAAGTCAGGACCCCTGTCCTAGTTCCACCTGCCACTCCCTTGGTCCAGTCCACCAGAGCCACTGCCCCTACTGATGAGGGTGGCATTTTCCAGTCAGGGTCCGGACCACTGTCCAAGAGGAGGAAGGTTACTCCTGCACAAGAGGCTCGGACCCCAGACACGCCTCCGGCCTCCTGCACGTCGGGGAAGAAACCTTTCAGCAAGCAGGAAATTGACTTCCTTGTGGGCTACGTGTCGGAACACGACCGTGATATGCTAGTGGGCCCAAATTGTCACACTACGCCTGCCCAGCATTGGGACCACAGGAAGCATGTTGCGGAGGGTGTTAGTGAATTCGGACATGAGGTGGGCACAGCCCAGGAGTGCAAAAAGCATTGGGATGACCTCTGATGCTGTGCTAAGCTAAATCATGCCTCCAATTATGCCATGATTAGGGTGACTGGCAGTGGGCCACCACCTGAGGAGGAAGAACTCACTCGGCATGAGGTGATCACTGCAGAGTTCATTCCTGCAGAATTGGTCGAAGGAGTGGGAGGGATGCTGGATTTTGATGCCCCGTCCAGTGAGTGTTGTTGCGTGTTTGTCCAGCCCATGTGTGGTTTGCTTGTGTGATGTGTTGTGCTTGACTGCCACTACATGCTATGTGTACATGGTTCTCATGTGTGAGTTATGCAATGCTTCACTAATGCGTGCCTGCTGTGCAGCATGCTGGACATGTAGAGCAGACAGGGACTTTCCTCTTCACCACCCTTCACCCTACTCACATGCTAGTCACCTGGCTGCCCCTCTGGTCCATGTTCTAGCTCACTGGCCCTTCTGCATGTAGCCTGGGGTGTCTTTCCACTCAGCACTCAGACTATGTCATCGCATGACTGACATGTTGGAGTACTGCAATGGCCTGTTCAACTGTCCTGTGTACATGCACACTTCCCCCTGCCAACCTGCCAGACCCATACTGTGTGGTACATCCTTTGTCCTTGATGCAGGGTGTCTCACTCGGACTGTGCAGATGGCAAATGCTCCACAGGGACATGAGTGCCCATTCATGCTCCATGTGCATTCCATGCATGCCCCTATGTATCCTTGGCAGGATGATCATTGTAGTACATGTCCAGGATGTCATACATTTAATGGCATTTGATCATCCATTCCATGCTCACTCTGGCTCAGTCCTGCATCACGCACATGTTTAGGGTGACATAGTCAGTGTGGGGCACAGGCCTCCCCCTGTTTCAGGCCCCCTGACTCTGTTCAACTGGTTTAGTGCCTTCTGCACAAATGGGTGTACTACAGAGGGTTCATCATGTGTCCTGCTCACTGTCCCATTCTCATCGGCTGTGTTGTCAGTTGACTACTCAACACTGTCTGCCAATACACAGTTCTCTGGTCAACCTTTCACTGCCATGCAAAGCCTCCCTGCATTTTCACTAAGGGTGGAGGGGGCTTGAGGGGCCCCTGAGGGACCCTCGAATGTGGAAAAAAGGCACAGTCACCACACACAAACTGATATGCCAGACACAAGGTTGTATTCCCAAAAGCTAGGGTTTATTGCAAAGTAAATATTCTCAGTTGGCCAACTGGTCTCACGCCCCGCGACGTGTGTCTAACAGACCTCGGGAGATGCAAGAGAGCGAGACACAAACATCAGTTACATATATACAAAACTAACATCTTACAATCAGTAGTGTCACATCAAAAACCACCCCTTGCACATCTCCTTTGAACTGAGCATGATGATTGACAATAGTGATGAGTATGACACCTCAAACATTTGTTTTAGCAACAGTTTGAAATTTTGTAAGGCTGCAGACATAAGTCTTTGTTGAAAAGAACAGAATGCTTCTGTTCTCGCTAGCAAGCTGCATGTGGGGGCGAGAGCCACATTCCAGGCCTTCCTATCTCCTAGTGAAGGGGCCCCTGAGGGACCCTCGAATGTGGAAACAAGGCAAAGTCACCACACACGAATAGATATGCCAGACACGAGGTTCTGTTCCCAAAATCTAGGGTTTATTGCAATACAAAATAGTCCCAATTGGCCAAGTGGTCTCACGCCCCACGACGTGTGTCTAAACAGACCTCAGGGAACGCAAGCCACGAGCAACGTACATCAGTTACATATATACAAAAGGAGCACCTTACAATCAGCAATGACACAGTATGACACATTTGATGCCACCCCCAATTCATTTGCCTTTGAATTAGAGGTGATGATTGACCAGTGTGACAAATATGACACCTTAGACCACCATATTTAGTAACAGGTTGAAATCTCCAGTTTTACGGACATCATTCTTTGTTTGTGAGAGCACAGCGTTTCTGTTTCTCATAGGCAAGCTGTGCGTAGGAGACTGGCGCATACCAGGCCTCCCAATCTCTAAGTTTCGATTCTCGCTCTGGAGGTCAGCCCGCTCTCCAGGGCCTCACTGGGCTTAGGAAGGGGGGCTGTAAAGAAGAACATAATTCCACTCTTTAAATGCTAGTTTCGTACATTGCTATTCTTTCAAGAGACTCGCTGGCATTTATGTACTGATTAAATGCCTTGCTCCCTGTCTTCAAGGATATATTAGGGAGGGAATCGGGCATTTCTGTCTGGCTCGCCAGTGTAATGTTTCAACATGTTTTCATAGCCATGGACCATTGAAGCGAAATAATATCTACAGCAAAGCAGTTTTACATGAGGCAAAGAGGCAACGTTAAAGAGAACAGAGAGAAAACAAAATGGTGATTCTAGTCATCTTAAAATGGCCGCACTCTAGCTTGGCCAATAGCTATGTAATAACTAATGAGCATGTATTCTTAACACTTTAAATGAGGCGATTGGTCTTCGGCCAACCAATTATCATGCATTTCCTTCCACCCAGGGATGTCTAGATTTTCTAGACTGACAAACCCTCCTCTTGGCCGTATGCCAAACGCCTCATCCGTACATTATGTTTCACTTTTTTTTGTTCCATTTCCCATAATCTAGGCCGCATAGAGAGGCATAGCATGCAGAAATGAATAGCCATCTTTCTATGTACTACGTTCAATTCCCTGTCAGCTTTGGTGCAGGAGGGGGAATTCATTGATTCCGACATTCTTCTCTCGTCCTTCTTCTTCTTCCGTTGTGTTCGTCGCAAATATCTTTTGTTCTTGTGCTTCTCCGGATGTTGAAAAAGTTCAATTAATGTTTACAATCTTTTATGTCATTTGCTACTTGTCTTGGTTGCTTTTTCATTTCGGCAAAGCCTCCGTGCATTTGCACATTGCTCTAGAGTTTCAGAGCAGCGACCTTTGTGCCAAGTGCGCCCCGCTTGTTCGCTCGGGTTCCTGACACATGGACTTAACACCGAGGAGTTGTGTTTCATGAGCTGTCTAACTTGCACAACTCTTACGCCACCCTCCTCTAGGCCTCCGGTTCCCACTTCATCCGAAAATAGGAAACAGAGGCAACAAAGAGATGAAAATGTGATCACTCCTTCTTTCTGCTCCGCAGGTTGTACCAATTTGCTCCTGGTACCGTGTGATCAATGAACAGTGCGGATGCACTTCCGGTTTCAAGCTCCGAGTCAGCCTGGGGCACAGTGGCAGATGATGATGGGTGCTCGGGTGACAATGCAGGCTGTGGCACAACAGTAGATGGTGGGCACCACAGATGTATGCGTTTGGTGTCGGCCAGCAGAGATGCGAGTCTGCTGGACAACGTTGGAGCGCTCTTTGCCCTTCCACTTTTATGGCAATCCCATCAGGCTTTGTTTCAGGATTAAGCAGCTTTCGTGGTGGAGGACTGGCAATGGCATTTTTCGTTTCCGGAACCATTGCTGTCTCTTTTTTGTCTTTGTCTCGATCAGTTGACGTGTCGAATGGTGATGGCACTTTCTTGGCGTGCATAGCATGAATCCACACCTTCCGTCCATCCACGCATAGTGCTGTCTGCGTGGTTAACAATACTTGATATGGCCCACACCACCTGGGTGCTAATGATGTTTTCCGTTCGAAGTTCTTTATTAGCACCCAGTTTCCTGGCTCCAATGCATGTCCTGGGCCAGTATATCGTACTGGTAATGCCTCCTGCACCTGCTGATGAATCAAACATAGTTTTTTTACTAACAAATTACAATAAATGCTGAGTACAGGGTATTCAACCTCATTCATTTTCCTCGGTTGAGGTGCGCACCATACATTCGCCAGTCTCCCCATTATGATCTCATAAGGGGAGAGCCCAGTTCTGTCCTGCACTGACGTTCGCATGCATAGTAACACTATTGGAAATGCATCTACCCAACTCAATTTGCTGCCCGCACAGATCTTACTGATCTTGGACTTCAGAATTCTGTTATGGCGTTCAATAAGACCGGCCGAACTCGGATGTCTTGAACTGTGGAACCTCTTATCGATCTGCAATCCTGCACAAATCTGTAATATCAATGCAGCAACAAAATGCGAACCATTGTCCGACCATATGACATGGGGCAGACCAAAGCGAGAGAAATACTCTTTTAGCATTACTTTCGCCGTGCTCATGGCTGTGCAATCTTTCAAAGGATATGCTTTCACCCATTTGCTAAATGCACATATGATCACTAGAACGTACTTCAAATTTTGGCACCTTTCCATTTCTATAAAGTCAAAGTGAATCACTGCGAATGGCATAGATGGAGGTCTGAAACTTCCCGTTGGAGTCACTGTTCCTTTTCCCACATTGTGCTGTAAGGACGTAATGCAATTTTGGACCAACCTCTCGGCATTCTTTTTTATCAGGGGATTTTCCCAAACTGTGGCTAAATGTTGAACTATTTTCTTCGCACAGATGTGTGTGGGACTGTGAGCCATTGTAACCATTGCATTTACATACGCATTTGGCAACATCCATTTCCCGCTTTTCTTGTCCACCCAACATCCCTCCAAATCCAATTCTGCAGAGCCCTTGGCCCATCCCTGTATTTCATCGGCGGTAGCTTCCGCCGGCATTTCTTTAACCGTCACAATTCCATTCTCTATCATACAGGGCACTTCCTCCGATTGTACTGTCAACCTTTTTGTATTCAGATCAGTGGCAGTCTGTTTCACAATTTTGTCTGCAAATGCGTTTTCCTTTTCCCACGTTACATGTCACTTTTTTATGTGCCTCGCATTTCATTATTGCCACGTGTTTTGGACACGTAAGTGCAGACAGTAATCGCACAATCAAAGGGCCATGTTGTATTCTAGCCCCATGCGATGTTAAGAACCCTCTCTCGGCCCATAATCAGCCAAAGGTATGGACTACGCTAAAGGCGTACTGGCTATCAGTATAAATATTTACATTCAAGTTCTCTGAAATTTCACAAGCTCTTGTTAAGGCAATTATCTCTGCTGCTTGGGCGGAGTTGTAAGGAATTCTATTGCTCTCCACAACGCTTTTTAATGTGATGACAGCATATGCGGCAGTTGATGTGCCGTCAGGTAATTTAAAACAGGAGCCGTCACAAAACAGTTCCCCTTCTGGTTCTTTTAGGGGTGTATCACTCAAATCAATTCTCCCTTTTGTTTCTTCCTCAGTAACCATTAAAAAATCATGGGGAGGCAATTCAGTCCCACCAATTTTCCCTTCAGGCATTGGCATTAATTCTGTTGGATTCAAAGCGCTACACCTCATAATTTGGATGTGGGGCACGAACAATATGATTTCATATCTAGTCAATCTAGCAGAGGTGAGGTGTTGCATCTGCGTTCTATTGAGTAGAATATCTATGGCATGTGGCACCATCAAAATTAAGGTGTGCCCCAATACCATCCCTTCGGTTTGTTTCACTGACGCAGCAGCCGCTGCAACAGCTCGCACACATCGTGGTAGTACAGGGTCCAGCGCAGAAGAAAAATAGCCGCACAGCCTATTTCTTCCACCTTGTTCCTGTGTTAAGACAGACAACGCGCATCCTTCGTTCTCATGCACAAATAGCCTAAATACCTTTTCATAATTCGGTGTGCCCAAAACTGGAGCAGAACTCAAAATGTTTTTTAGCGAATTAAATGCTTTCTGACATTCTTCATTCCACTACAAAGACACCACAGCATCCTTCTTTGTTTGTTCCACCATTGGTTTTACAATCAAAGCGAAATTCATAATCCACTGGTGACAATATGAAGCCATGCCTATTATAGCTCTCACACCATTCTGTGTTGTTGGAATAGGCATACCGGAAATGCTCTTTATTCTTTCTGGCGTTAATCTTCTCCCTTCCTTTGATAGTAAGTAAACCAAATAAGCTACTTCTTTCTGACAGTACTGGAATTTCCTTAGGCTTGCATTATGCCCATGCTCAGCTAAATGGGTTAATAGTAAAATAGTACCTTTTTTACATATCTCTTCTGTGTCAGCGGCGATTAATAAATCGTCAATGTATTTTAACAATACACAGTCCGCTTGTAATTCTAACATGTCCAGCTGTTCCTTCAATGCTCTACTGTATATGCTCGGACTTTCGGTATAACCTTATGGCACGCGTGTAAATGTAAATGATCATCCTCCTAGAGTGAAAGCGAATAAATACCTGCTTTCTTTGTGTACTGGAATGCTGAAAAAGGCGTTTTTTAAGTCTACAACACTAAAATATTCTGTTGATGCAGGGATCATTGTCAAGATCGTAGTGACGTCTGGCACTAACGGGAATTGGGGATCTACCACTTTGTTCAGTGCACGAAGATCAATAATAAAACGGTTCGGCACTTCATTACTCCCTTTCTTATATACTGGAAGATTGGGGCTGTTACACACACTGCCTGTAATCTCTTCAATCACTCCCAATTTTACCAAATCAATCACAATACTTTTCAATCCTTTTTCTCCTTCCGCTGAAATTTTATACTGCAGAATACATGGTAGCGTTATTCCTTCTTTCAATGTAATTTTTACTGTCTCTATTTTCAAACATCCCACATCATTGTCATTCACGGCCCAAATGCAAGTTGGCACTGTACCCAATTCCCCTGTTAAAGGTTCCGTCATAAATTCAGAAGTCGGCATATTCTGGGGAGAAATCGTCAAAAATACTCCATCTGGTGTACAATGAATAACTGCACTCAGTTTTTTCAGTAAAATGAATGAATCCTAAAAGATTTTCTCCACAATGCTCTGTCAAAAGGAATGGACAATGTACAGTAAAAGGCCCTATTGTCACTGCTACTGGTTTAGATTCGGGGTTTATTACTGGGGTACCTGCAAACCCTACTGAAATATTCTGTTGCCCTGACAGAGGTATGCCTGGAACCAAGTGATGATCTATCGAGCACTTCTGTGCCCCTGTATCTATGAGGAATCTATGCTCTTCATTCCCAATCTTCATCTCTATGTAGGGTCCTTTCTGATTCACGGGAATAGACACTGGTTCCGACCCCTGTCCTGGGCTGTCCTATTGGGGTAACAATACATGATCTGATGTGTAATCACCACTGTTGTTACAGTGTGCACCTGTTTGTGTGTCAAAAATGTTCCCCCCTCTCTATTTCCCATTTGTGCACCCTGCTGATTTTGACTCTGATTTTGGTTCGGAGCCTGGCCTTGATGTTGTGCTCCATTCCCTTGATCATCCTGATGCTGCTGCATATTATTTCTGTTATGACCATTTGTTACCCTGTGGCCTCTATGAGGCCTTCTCTGACCATAACCGCCTCTATTTTGTAAGTGTGGGCATTGTGCCCGCCAGTGTCCTTCCTCCCTGCAATATGCACATTGGTTTAATCCCAAAGGCCCTCCATATGTATTAAAATTTCCCCTGTTCTGTGTAGTTCCCCTTCCTCTGTTGTGTCCTGCTACCTGCTGAAGTAATACCCACGTTTTGAAGTTTGCTCTATCCTTTGCTTCTCTTTCCTTTTCAGTATTTACCCTGTTTTCATAATATTGAGCCATGTGTAATATTTCTCCTAGCATTTTTGCTTGCCATGTACTTTCTGATGTCATTATCAAATTTTGAACTGGAAGTATTAATCCCCTCACATATTTATCCACAAATAACCTTTTCCCTGCTTCTGTACTCACATCCTGCCCACTAAAATCTGTAAATACTTCTTCAAATCTGTTAAAATAATCTGTGGCCACCTCATCTTTTCCTTGCACACACACTGTCATCTTGTCCCATTGAATTCTTTTCTCCGGGCCCAATTCTTTTAACTTATGTATTATTTGTGCCGATAGTGCTAACATATTCGCCCCTGGCTCTGCACCCACTGCTTTATTTCTATCCTCCAGTATTTAATTCGCCCACGTGGCCCCAAAGGCCGTCTCATCATCCACCTTTCTAATTTGTTTCCATATCTCTGCTGGCAAAATCACAGGGAATATTAAGTCTATATCACTCATTGTGAGCACCGCTGATTTCAATAAAGACTCTACTTCTTTATAAAAACCTGATGGATTTTTTCGTATGTCAGGGATTGTCTGTTTTATATTATTCACTTCCTGTCTAGAGAAGGGAACATGCACAAATTGAGCTGCGTAATGCGCTGGGATTACCACAGCTGGCGTATCGCCTACTGCGGGAGTCTCTACCTTCGGCACAAAAGTAGGGGGCACTTCTCTCATGGGGAAGGCCTCACTCACTAATCCTCCCCCTTCCCTCTTATGTAACAATATTCCCAGGTCGAGGGATAAGGCTGTTTCTCCTGTCCCCCGTTCCATCGCTCTCTTATACCCGCCAATACTTCAGGGGGGCTCACCTTTTTCTCGTTTCTATCTTTAGCTGTCAAATATTCTACCATTGTTTGTAACACTCTCCTCTTCATTGCTAAATTGTATTCATCAAATATTCCATGTATTTCCATTATGGGAATACTGGGATCTGAAATCCATTTTTGTGCCTCCCGCATGCACGCCTTCAGCTCCGCACCAGTTTGCGCTGCTGACGACGAGAATCGCTGCTGTCTACCCCTCTCAATATTCTTTCTCCCATTCCCCAGTGTGGCCAACTCTTCAGAATATTCTTCATCCAGTTCATTCTTTATCTCAAACAGTCGCTTCACATGCTCTTCTATCTCCTCATTCCTTCATCTACATCGGGCTAATGCATTCAAATCCAACAGTCGTTGCGGTGGTAACTTTCCAATTAACTTTTTCCATTGTCTTGACAAATATTCCCCCATGCCTTCCAACAATACCTGTATTCAATTGTTCCTTCTGAAGTCATACAGCAATGCTAGCGTGGATGCCTCATCATTGTCGTCTATATACATTTCCGCCTGTTTTTGCAGCTCGTGCTTTCTCTCCTTGCTGATCTCACTGCGAGTTACTCTCATATATTCATTCTGCTCGATTCCACTCATGAGAGGGGTGGTCGGAACAGTGGCACCTTTTTGATCGGAAGGTGGGGAGGGGGCAGTGAGAGTGGGATATGTCTGTTGGGGTTGTGGTAGTTGCAAGACACTCGGGCTGGCTGGCTAGTGGACAGTGCAATGTCTGATTCAGCCTGTGGCTGTGCTCGCACTGGGAGGCGCTGAGCAACGGGAGGGGTTTGAGCGACAGCTACTGACGTATTCTGTTTGGTTCCACTCCTCAGACCCTGCTTTGTTTCAGTCAAAATTTTGTTTATTAATTCGTCTGACGTGTGTAGCTCTCTTTGTGGATATATTTTTTCTGTTTGCTATTACTCCACTCCTCCTCCTCCTTCTCCTCAGCTTTCTCCGTCTTTGACTTATGCCTGCGCGCATGCTTCTCTCTACTTCTAAATATGAGCATCGCTTCCCTCCTCCAGTCCCTAAGGATGTCTAGTGCCCCAGGGCGTGCTCTTTTACTTATCAACACCTTTTCCAGATTATCTATACGTCCCATCTCGAAACTCCCATGGCTCGGCCACTGAAGGTCTGCCTGTTTTCTGGTTTGCTTATGCCAAGTCTCACACAACATTATCGCTCCCATACCATACTTTATGTACATCTCATAAACCGGCGTTCCTCCCGGAGGTGCTTTCTGGCCAGTTTCCAAAGATTGTTCACTGCAGCGGAATAATCCTGCTAAGGTAGACAATACCCCAGGCATGTTTTAACCTTACCCTTGGCTAATCAAACTTACTCTGGGTGTTTGATTTTGCAAAATCAACTCTCAACCAATATCAGGATTACTTACGAATCGGGGCACGACTCACCTGATCAATCAATTTGTCTTCTTCAAGACACAATTCGTCCGTATACTGACGCAACCAATGACGTTGTGTCTGCGTATCTCGGCTCTGCCTCGTTTTCGGGACCCTTGCCTCCTTGTTCGCTGGCCAGGGGTGTTGATTAGGGATCAGTGGTGCGCAGATCTGCAAAGGAGTCTCTCATCGCTTTCGCAAGGGGCGCCCCGTACACCTCTGGATCCCGGCTCGATCGCTCCTGTCCTCACCGTTCTTGTCGCCTTCCTTATTTTGCAACGTACGCGATGGAACAAGTGGGGGAGGGACCCTGTTCAGGTGCCATCTTGAAGGGGCCCCTGAGGGACCCTCGAATGTGGAAACAAGGCACAGTCACCACACACAAACTGATACGCCAGACACGAGGTTGTATTCCCAAAAGCTAGGGTTTATTGAAAAGTAAATAGTCTCAGTTGGCCAACTGTTCTCACGCCCTGCGACGTGTGTCTAACAGACCTCGGGAGATGCAAGAGAGCTAGACACAAACATCAGTAACATATATACAAAACTAACATCTTACAATCAGTAGTGTCACATCAAAAACGCCCCTTGCACATCTCCTTTGAACTGAGCATGATGATTGACAATCGTGACGAGTATGACACCTCAAACATTTGTTTTAGCAACAGTTTGCAATTTTGTAAGGCTGCAGACATAAGTCTTTGTTGAAAAGAACAGAATGCTTCTGTTCTCGCTAGCAAGCTGCATGTGGGGGGGGGGAGAGCCACATTCCAGGCCTTCCTATCTCCTAGTTTCTATTTGGGTTCTGGGGGTCAACTTGATCTCCAGGACTCTACAGGGCTCGAGAAGGGGGGCCGCAAAGAAAAACATAATTCAAGCAATTTAATGTTCGTTCCGAGCATTTTCACTGTGTTTTCGAGACACACTGGCACCTGTGGGCTGATTAGGATGCCTCGCTGCTCTCTTTCAAGGATAGCGTGCGGGAGGAGACCGGGTATTTCTATCAGGGTTGCTACGTTATGTTTCAGTATATTTCCCATGGCCTTGCATTGCACACTGGTAAAGCAGAATATCATGTCAGCGAAGCATTTAGAACAGAAAGCAATAAGCAAACGTTAGAGAAAACAAGATGGCGATGTCTGTCACCTTAAAATGGCCGCACTTCGGTCAAGCTTAGGATTATGTATTACTAACACTAAGAGCATGAGACGATTGGTCTTCAGCCAACATAGTACATTTCCCCATCATCGAGGGGTGTCTCTTTTTTCTGGATCGACAGGTTGCCTGTAGCCATGCAACCCATTGCATGCACATTGCACGTGATGCCTGAATTTGCCCTTACACTCCCTTTATGTTTATTGATTGACATCATAATGTACTTGTTGATGTAGATAGTCGGTAACGTACACATGTTCTGCACTGCACCAATCCACTTCTGAGCCATGTTACACCATTCTACATGCCTACTCACTGCTGCAATGTGAAAGTGACCTGGCATGTATGGTCAGATTGTCATCCCTTCACTTTCATGAAACGCACTGGCACAGGTGCATCCTGTGACACATGTACTCAGTATTGGAACACCCTAGCGGGTGTTTAGCAAAGTTGATTGGTCAATCTGCGGACTATACTAACTGGTATAGGCCTCAGATTGATTATAGCCTGCCAATCGGGTTATAATGACTGTGGAGCTGCCTGCAAGTGTGTATGTGTACACTTTCACATACATCAAAACAAGCAGCATTCTAGCTGCCTGCTTTGCTGTATAGGATGCTGTTCATAATCACCATACGGGTGTATATGAACACAGGTGTTCTTGAACACTTTCACATGTACATATGCAAGCAGCTTCAACGTTGTGTAGTGCAACATTGCAGCTACTCACTTATGTGTGTGTGAAAGTGTTCATTTACACGTGTGTTCTCTGCAGCTTTTTTGTTGAATGACTAATATGTAGTTGATTAACGTTAATACTGCTGCAATTTCAGCATTGTGCCCGTTATGTTCAACTGGCACAATCCTGAATGTGCACTGTCGTGCAGTATGTGTACTCCCAGGCCCACTTAGCTAATCTGGTGGGGCCTGGTCGTGATGATTTGACACACTGAATAATGTTTTAGGGGACAATCAATGCACAATGTGCTGTATCAGGCACTGAGGGGTGTTCTGGAGGCTTCCTGGACCGGCAGCTCGGACTGTACTGCGCGTTATGGTCCCTCATGCCTCGTTGCAGGCTCTCGCTTTGCTCGGGACATTCACTATGTCTACATGGCCCATGACGCCCGGTAGGGGCGGAGCTGCAGATGGATGAAGTTATATTGGTGATGATGATTTAGTGATGCATGTGTACATGAATATTACGTGTGTCATGGTGTGTTTGGATTCACTTGCAGCTGTGGCCATTTGGCTGTTCAGACATGCTTATGGTATCTGCCATTTCTTTGTTGCCATCTGTCATATCTGCCTGTGATATGTGCCTGACAGAGGTGGTGTGTGATGGAGGTACATGTACATTCAGTACATGTTTAGGCTTTGCTATTTACACACATCTACTTCTGCTTTTGGGATGCGTTTGCATATCAATGAAACTGGATGCATGGCGAATTTCAGCTGTGTGTGACATGTCTGCTTCATGTGTTGGCTGTCCATGTGATGTCTATGTTTGTGTGAGTTATGTGCTTCTGACATGTGTACTCATGTTTCTTTTTTCCACAATACAGATGATGATGCAATAGAGCCAGAGGATGATGATGTCATTCCAGACACGGGGTTGCTATTACATCAGCAAACCGGCACAAGTGGGGGTCGTGGGGTGGTAGACCACGAAAACCCACTTGTGCTCCAGACCATCGTGTCCAGGGCTGGCAATCAGTCTAGCTCTGATGATCACTCTGACAACAATGTTGAGCTGGATGCGCGTCATGTCCATTTGTCGACGGTGAGTGATCCTGATGTGGACAATCTTCTGTCCGCGAAACCTGCACTGAGGGGCCAGACAGTGTTGGAACCTCCACATGTGGTGGATTGGGACACACGGTCACCCTCCACAGCAGTTGCTGATGTGCCTGGGGCATCATGTCAACAGAGGGATGTGGTACTGCAGCCGCAGGCGGTGCCAATTCAGCGAGGACCACTGTTCCTTGGGCCCCGCGGGTGTCAAGTCCAGCAACGCACTGGCCGTGCGCCACCGGGGTATACTGAATGGGAGCAATCCATGTATGCCAATTCAGAACAACAGGGGGCAGCTATTGATAAGATCGCTGAGGGAATGGGACGTGTGGCCCAATGTGTGCTCTCCCTGCTAGGCAGGTGGACCTCCAACAGCGGGCAGCACAGTCCACGGCCCACTCACTCAGGCTGGGCATGGCTGCCTCAGACAGGGCACGTTGGGCTGAAATGGTGTCTCTGCATCAAGCACTTGCTGCTCACGCAGAGGCACACATGGAGGCCCTGAGGGATGACCATCAATCCCTCAGATCTACTCTGGGTGTGCTCAACATATCCCAGAGGAAGCAGACAGAGGAGAGGTTGGGGCAGCTTGAGAACCCATCTTGGCTGAGCTATGTGCAAGCTGGGAGGTGCTCTGGATTTCATGCGAGGCCATGCAGGCAGAACTCCATGTTACACTTGCTACCTTGCTACCTTGCAAGAGGAAGCACGCGTATCACGTGTGGTGCTGCATGCTGACCTACGTGCCATCGCCACACAGGACCGGGCTTACCAGACCCGCATGCTTGCTGCCGTCGAGGGGCAAGCTGCACATAGGCGTGGTCAGGCAACTGTGCCACATCCACCTTCTGTTTTCCATCCAGAGGTCGGGCCGTGCAGGCGTTGAGCCCATGGAGTTTTTTATCTCAACATCATTGCATGTGGGTGTTGAGGTGCACCCTGTACCTCCCCCCTTCTGGGTGCCTCTCCCCCCGTGTCATATGTGGACATTTTTATTTTATTAGTTTAAAATTGTTTGTCTATTGTGCATTCATGTGACGGTGTGGTGCTATGTGGCTTTTGAAAGCATCCACTGTCTGTTCCAGTTGGGCCCATTCAAGCTTGTCTTGTGTATGTGTTTGTGGCTTGGGGTCCTGACACAAATGCCACTCCTGCTTCCCCTTTCCATGCGCTTGCAAGGATGGTTAGGTGTGACAGCAATTTACTCAAGGGCATTGAACTTTCGTCCTATCTGTGGCCTATCTGCTGCTGTACTACTTGTGTTTACACCTCTAGTGGGGATTATGGATGTTTTCTCCACGGCATGTCTGCAATCAATTTTGGTGAGTACATTTTTGAACTGTCCATTTATTGAAGTTGATTGTGATGTATTTTCATTTCTTGCCTGTATACGTGCTTGATGAACTTCATGCTGTATTTGGTAGCTTGCGCCCTTTAGCTGTCAAAGTGACACTGATGGTGGGAGGGGGCCGGGTGGTGACAATGTCAAGTTGGAACGTGTTGAGTTCAGCCCCTCGGGATTGTGGAAAAGGAGGATGCATTAGGAATGTGACCCAAGAGGCACAACTCATGGCCGAGTCCTCACCTGAGATGTCTGCCTATACTACTACTTTTTTTTCCTACTGGACTACAGCTCTTTTACTTGTTTTTCACACTCTGGTGCCTTTAGTCCCTGTTTTTCTTCCTGCTACTGTCCTTGTTGCAGATCTGTCTGCCTGTCTCTCGGGTAGTTATTTACACATACTCTTACACTGCCTTGGTTTGCCTCATTACACTTCTGTTCCACAGCATCTCTCTCTCGCTCCTCCTGTCTGTCATCTATTACATCCATACCTTTATGTTGACTTTGGCCTTTTACCAATGCTATTCAACTGTTGTGGCTCTTAACTTGCTGTCAGACGGTTATCTCGCATTCACTGTGCCTTTCTAGACGTGTGCTGTCTCTGCCTTTCTTCGTTCACGCTATCAAGGATTGATTGGGTTTCAGCTCAACCACCCAGTTTTTCCAGCCTCCTTGGTTATTTTCTACTCAAGTTCCAGCTCTACCAATCAGTTGTGGCATCCTCATTGATTATTTTGTACTGAAATTGCTACCCATCCTATTGAACCATTGTTCAACTGTGCTACCTGGTAGTTATTCTATCATTCAGCTTGGACATGTTCTTGGCCATCTTCTGCGACTTCAAGTCATCTACTGGAGACTCTTCCAGGGTTTTTTGGTGCCTAGAGGCTTTTTCTCTGGTTTGGGGGTTTGGCTCCTTGGAGTTCTCTGCGATTTGGTATTTTTACCAGTCAAGGTCGCCTCTGAGGGGGCTGGACTCTATTTACATGAAAGGAAGAACAAGGAAACCAAGGGGAAGGGGGATCCTGAAGCCAGGTAGACTAGAAGGAAGAAGCTGACGGACCCCAGACACAGTTCATCTGAAGGTCATGGTAATGAGGAAATGAGAGAGGGGCTTTTGTTGTCGGACAGTACACTTGGGCTACAGTGATTGGGCACTCTCTGACATTGTCATTGGTGGGTACTATGTACATGATGTGTTCTAATGGTCAATGGCTGTTCCTGTGTTGGGTTTACTTTTCAGGTGTCAGGGTTTTGTGGTTTGACATACTGGGGTGTCCACATGGGCAATGTTCACATGTGATGTGTACAGGACACTGAGGGTCAATTCATTTCACATGCATGTATTGAGTGCATGTCCCTACTGACACACACACTTACACAATGCCCCACCACACATACGACCACCCTTCCATGCCCACACGTGCACACAGATTGCCTTCACTGGCATGACCACTTTCCATTTGGGGATCATGTACATGCGTCACTGGGTTGTTTAAGTTGCTTGTCCTTTTAATATGATGCTCAAGGTGTATCCCGAACACAATGGCTGCTCACTGTGCTGTGTGCTGAGCGGTGTGTTGCAGGAGACACACACAGCACACAGTTTTGGGATTTGCTGATTTTGATTGTCCAATGTGCATGCCAACAGGCATTCTGTCTTTTGTTGATGGTACTGCTGGTGGCATGCATTTTTGTATGACTTTGTATGTATGGAAGGTTGTTGGTCAGTCATTTCATTTGATTCCATGTCAGGTGTGATTGTCTCAGTTCTCTTTCCATTTATCACGTGTCACTTTGTATCAAATTGGTCATGTGATGTGCTTTTGGTTTGCTCTTTTGCTGTTGGATGCCATGTCATGGTGTGGCCGACAAGGGTGATGGGAGGGTTTGGGTGACAGACCAGTGATTTTCAGGGCCTGTTTTGCAGGGTGGTGGTGTGATATGCACCTTTCAGGTGTTCCCTTTGGTCACAAAGGATTGGTTATGATTAAGTCGCTAGGGATGCACACAATGTTGCACTTCCGTGGCAACATTCTCAGGGTGGTAAGGTTGTGACAGTTGACTGTCTCTTTGTCATCATTGATTGTCACCTGGTATGTGCCAGGCCTGTGTGCACTCCACAGGGGTGGGAGTTTAGGTGAAATATGTGGCCACAAGATGGGTCTGGGCTGCCTCTCCACGTGCCCTTTTCCCTCCCATGAGAAGCGCCTGTGCCTGTGGTTGGAGATGTGGGGGCACCACCATGTCCACCGGTACACCCCGCCGCATTGCAACATTGTGCAGGACACATGCTGCCACAATGATCCTGCACACTACTGGGGGTGCATATAGTAGCTGCCCGCCAGAGCGGTCAAGGGAGCGGAAGCGTGACTTGAGCACTCCAAATGTGTGCTCCACTATGCCCCTGGTTGCAATATGAGCTGTGTTGTATCTTACCTGGAGTGGTGTGGTGGGGTTCCATATTGGCATCATCATGTGGTTGCTCAGAGGGTAGGCACTGCCCCTGGGGAGGTGAGGATGGTTGTCATTAATTGGGTTTGTGCATTTGTCTGTGTGTGACATGCATGCATGTGCACATACATTTGTACTCACCAATGAGACAGGCCATCCTTCCCAGCTTCCAGGTCCCCACTCAGGGTGGACATTCTGTATATGAAACTGTCATGGGTAGACCCAGGATAGTTTGCAGAGACAGAGATGATGATTCCATGGGCATCGCATACAACCTGTACGTTGACGGAATGCCAGTGCTTGCGGTTGCGGTAGATGTTCTCAGTGGCCCTAGGTGGACGTAGGGCCACATGGGTGCAATCTATGGCACCAAGCACTTTGGGGAAGTGTGCCACCCTGCAAAAGTCATGGACTAAAGCCTGCCTTTCTGCGGGGGTTCTGGGCATGTATATGTGTCTGCGGACTGAAGGGCGCGCAGTCATGATTGCCAAGACCTGGTGTAGGCAGCGTGACTGCGTGGGCTGTGAGACACCCCCATCTATGGCAGTTGTCTGCTGAAATGACCCAGTGGCCAAAAAATGCAGGACATTGAGCACCTTTTCCAAAGGGCTCAGTGCTTGGGAGCACAAGGTGGGCGATGTGAGCCCATCCTCCCACTCTGTGACCAGGTCTAGGATGATACAAGGTGGAAACCTATACCTGCCATAGACCTGGTCATCAGGCATCCCAAAAAGGCTGGTCCTGGGCAAAAAAATGCAGGGCTTGGCTATTCTCCTCCTCCTGCGGTGTCCCACGATCAGTGCTGCGGGAAATGGGACATTCATCGTAGCTGTATATACGTGTTTGTTGTTTGTGCGCACTTTTATACTGCACGAGGACGATTCTGCCTGCCTTCGTGTGGCAGGCGTGTATACACCTGTGCGTGTCTTTTGGCGTGCATGGGTTTCCCCTATTCGATTCCATTAATACGTGTAGTTCGCAAGCGTGTGGGCGTACTGTGTATTTCCCAGCAGTACTTTCCCAATTACGCCCTAATTTTCACGTGTTGTTCCCCATTCCGCATGTTCCGCCCCCTTTTTGGTGCGTGCGCTACACGGTGTGCACTTTCGCTGTGCACATCGCGAACGGCATTCGGGATGTCGCAGTGACGTGTGCGCCCATGTGGGCCATGCACGGATTTGGCGCACATCACAGGAAAAACATGCGCAGGGCCTTTCATGAATCGCATGTGTGCGCTAGCTTTTTAACGCTTGTGCCAGCTTGCGACACAAATTTTGCCGCACATTTATTCCATGAATTACCTCCATATTCTCTTATTAATATCTCCATACCACCCAACACATTAAACATGAACTAACATTAACATGCCAAGTGCAAACACATGATGTCAGTATCAAAATGAAAACAACACGATGAACAGATTTAAAAACCAACACAGTGATAACAATCCAAAAAGGAGGGTGTTTTAATATTCTAGCAATATTGAGTTTATCTCACAATATTTCCAGTGTTAATGTTGTTGTTCTTATGTTATGTTTATTTCTTTAATGCAACACAGCCCTTGAAATAGGGCAGGTGTTGGCAGCAACACCACCTTATCTCTGAGACCCCAATGCTCAGCCTTAAGCACACAGATGACATCATTGATGTGATCATCAATAACATCACTTGTATAGAAGATCTCACATGAATGTAAAAGTGATTCAACTTGCTGCATCTAAAGTAGAGTATGAATTCAAGTTCAAAGCATTATTGGAGTTTATATTAAAACATACTTCCCATTTATAACCATAGTATTCCAACACATCTAAGACTGTCAGTGTGTGTGGAGCATTTTACATGAGGATATACACTGTTACCCTTAGCACTCTGTTTGTAAAACAGTCTCCAAAGCAAAGTAGACATTTGGAGTACTGCAATTATCCATCAGTCCACCAAAAATTACTAACATACATGAGAAGGACCAGTTTCCCAAGTTCCTTTAGTCTGCATTTCACAACACACCTATCATCAGTTTAATGAGGCAAAAGGTGAGCCTTGATCATGTAAAATAGTCAATGTTATGGGCGGTGACCAGTAAACTAAACCATGAGGAAACACATGCTCATGTTGTGAGTACACAGAATCATCAGGAGTCCATAACTTACCATACTAACATAAGTTATAATGTTTCTAGTGCATTGATTTGATATCTGTTTTTTTCTATATGCTCTCTAATACGACTCACATGATCCCTCACCTTTAATTATATGGACTACAGCAGGTGGAAGTAGTGATAGAAAACATCTGGAGATCCACATATCCACAGGTTGAAGGCCCCTTCTATACTCTATCTGAATATGTATATTATTATAAGCCAAAAGTATTTTCTGAAGTCATTCTACCATTATTGTCAATGTTTGAAAATGTATATGGATTTTGAACATTGATAGGGCATATTACATCTCACCCCAAATATAATCTAGGACTTTCAACATAGTTGGAAATGGTACACTATGCCTAGTACTTACCTGTGGCATCATTGAGGAGATCATAAGTCATGTCATAAATGATTACAGATGTGAATCATCACTGAATAAGAAAGAAACATCAAAAGCTATGTATGATAATGCTGACAATGAAAGAAAATAAATGACCCCGCAATAGGTTTGCTTCTCAACTTCTTCACAACAATGTTCTCTTTCTGTGACCAACAAGACTTTTTTCTCCTGAAAAAAGAACATACACCATAAAAACAGGATCAATAATAGAAGATAATGTGTAACCAATATAAAAATATATTTCCATTTTGTTTTTGCCCATTGTATCAGTACCAAAACAAAGTTGTGTATTTTCTTGTACGCATCCATCTAAGGTTGTATGATATAATAACATGGGCAGTGGAGGAAAAACTTTCTCACTGGAGATTAAAATATCAGCACTAAAAAGAATATTTATATTGAGTGTACCAATTTACAAATAACTTTACATTGCATTAAATATAACTGCAATTGATTGCTAAGGGTTATTTTAACTGTGTTAGCATAAGTTAACTTTAAACCCACCTATATGATAACAATCCAAAAAATATGGTACATCAAATTGCGCAGTGTAAATTGCCTAAACTGTCTCTTCCTTACTAATTAGATGTCTGTGTATGTGTAAGGCCAAAAGAATATTCCTGGAAGTGATAAGCGTTTACAAGTTAATACAAATAATTGCGTGTGAAACTAAAGTTTATTTGTATTATACAAAGACATTTTTTTGTGATTAGTAATATTTAAATTAGTGTTTCCGTAATACTATCAGTATTATTGTTGCTGTTACTATAATTATTAATATGAATGCAGATATTGTAATCATTATTCTCCTTACAATTGTAAGCAACAGAAATATTAAAAACTTTCAAGTGTTCTTTTGAAAAAAAAACAATTGAAACCTTATTAGTATTCCACTCACCACATTTAAGACTATCATAATATTATCTACTGTGATACTTGTGGAACATTGTATCATATGTTTCATTGAATACTAGATAGCCATCCGATCATGCAACATCTCTTTCTGGTACAATTAATTTATTTCTATTAAATGCTACCTTAATACGCTGTAGGATGCAATAGCAAAAAGCACATATTGTACCAACATATAATAGTGCTACTCATAAAGACATTGGGCCTCATTACACGGAAGGCGGTAATGGTTAACGGCCACCGTTAATGGTAACGGTGACCGTTAACCATTACCGCCTTACTACGAGGTCCCTTAGCGGGTTGGTGCTTTAACGCCTGCTTTTTGCAGGCGTTAAAAACCAACCCGCTAAGGGACCTCGGAGCTAATTACGGCACCGCAAAATTGCGGTGCCGTAATTAGCGCCTTCCCCATTCCCATAGAGCCCTATGGGGCAGAAATGGGAATGGGGAAGGGCAATGGTGGAAGGGGGATTTACCGCCCCACCAACCTTGGAATGGGGCGGTAAATCCCCTTTCCACCAAGGCGGTGCCGGTATTTTACCGGCATGAGCCATGGCGCTAATAGCGCCATGGCTCACCGCCTTCTGTGTAATGAGGCCCATTGTTTTAATACTTTCCCACAATATTTTCTTAAAACACCAGTTGAAAAATGGAAGGAAAGGAAGAAAATGGCCTCTTACAAAGAAGTGTTGTTCTTTATCACTTATCTAAAATAGTGTGCGTCCAGAACTGGGCCACATTCACACATTGAAAACTAGTCTCTATTGTTGACATTTGTCTACTGCTGAAATGTGCCTTAAGATAAAAAAAAAGTACTGTAACCAGAGATTTTAAATCATATTACATGTTCACCTAAACAGCTGCATGTTAACCCAAAATAATGTAGCAGGGATATAGAAATAGTAGCAGGGATATAAAAACATAACCTAACTATCAGTAGGAAACTTTACTACAACTATACATAATGTGGATCATGTGTTACATTAACATGGAGAAAGAGACAGTTTCAGGATGCTGTTGGTATACACAATACTTACATTTGTTTAAATTATGTAAATTACACATTTCCATTTTTGATCTTTAATGTTATTCGGCACTTTTTAGGGAAATGTGGTTAAAACCTCAAAGCAAATTGTACATTTTGGTTTTAGTAAAAGTAAGACAGCATGCTGAAGATTATTAGGTAATATAGGCTTGAAAGAAAGCAAATACGAGTTTCATACAAGGTTGTAAACAGGAGTTTACGATCCTCTTTCTGTTTTTTGTAAAAATCGTTATACAATTAAATAAAATAAAATAAAAAAATATGAGTTTATAGATGGAGACAGTTTGTTTCTCGTCACAGCCAAGTTGTATACAGTCCAGTGTGGATGCTTACTCGTTTGTGGAATATAATTCAAACTATTTCAAAACAAAAGATCACAAAGGACTTGCAGACTTCATGTACTGTTGAATAAACCAGGATTAACTTCCAGGACACTAAAATCTTTTAAGGGCAATTCAAATAACTCGCAAGTGTGCTGATGGTTTTTGGTGAGGTTGAACTTGCATTGGGTTCCAGAGCTTCTCACTTTGATTCAGGGATTCAATGAGGAGCCTCAAATGTCAGGATGATTTGTTGAGATAGTTTGGCCAATCAGAGCATGCACATTTACAAGAGGATGCTCAAGGTTCCATTAAAGGCAAATTTACAGGAGGACGTTCAAGGTTGTGAATGTAGAAAATTGCATGCATAGGACCAGAAACATGTAAGTGCAAGCATTGGTGGTCCATGGCGTGTAATTACCATACAACACAAAACACTCATGGTAAACAGATTTTTCCTTATATTCAGTACACCTGGACTGGGGATGCAGACCTTTCTGTTCCATTACCGTCACAGCATCACACAAAACAGGGACAGGTGTATGGTCATTATTATTCATGTTTACATATCAGAAAAACTATTATTGTGTTCCCTATATCTCACCATGACCAGAAGAACACCCTGGCCCTCCAAGGTGTTCTCACCATGGGTTGCGATGGTGCGCCGCCTATCTAAAAGAATAGGAAGGGAGATTCACTGACACTAAAACTACAATGAGACAATTACTCAAACTAAAACAGCTAAGACTGGGAGCGGGTTGTTCTTGGCAAAGCAGTTTGCGGGGGAAGGTTCAGAAACGTGTAACTTTACAGAGATTTTATTAACCCTCTGCGAAGTGTGCTAAACCTACTCATAAAAAACTATTTTTTGAAAAAAGGGGCAAATTAGAGCGCTTTCAAAACATACAATGTCTATCTATATGTGTCTATTGCTTTTCCTTTGGCACATTTAGATCCATAGTAAGAGTAATTACGTTACTTCACAGAGGAAATTTGAAAGACACAACAAATGTAATTAAAACTAATCATGTGTCATATAGGCACTGGTCATTCATGATTTGTTATTTTCTTGCATGTATCTCGTATCACTTGTACGACTTAGGGATGTCTGCATATTCTTAGGTCGACCGGTTTCGATGATATGTTTATTACATCATCTTCCTGAGGACCGATTTCTTTGTGCGCAGCATCAGTCTTCCACCCATCAGGTGTGACAGGGCACTCTGCCCAACCTAGTCAAACTGACCTATTTTATGCCGGGTGCTATATAGGAACTTCATTTTTGAAAGCACAAAATGCAATTCAAAATATATATTGTACAGGGACATTTTCTGAATGTGTTGCCTTTCCCCAATATGTAGGTACACACCACACTTTCCATCATTTTTCAAATACCTTATTGTGCTCAGTTCATGTATTTGGGGCGCATCATACTCAAGGACGAACTCATTTTCAAAGGCTATATGAATTAGGCAGCCTCTCATAGGTTGGGAGCCCAGGTATTTCCGCAGGAGGCGTACTGTAAACCGGAGAAGAGACAGAAACATTTTTTCTCAGTTCACACTGCCATCTGTTAGGATTTACACAAGATTGCGCCCATCATCTATGTGGGCTTGCAAATATTGCTACATATGTGTATGTGTATGTAGCGCAAGGCCCATTAAGTCTGGATGTTAGGTTGTATTTCCATATGATCGGGATTTATTTTTACCATGTTCGCTAGCCTTTGGTATTTTTAGCCTTGTGCTGGTGCTAACCCACTATCACAGTGCGTGATGCTCAGCTCTAAAAACATTCCACTTTTGTAACGGTCAGATCTTTTCACATTTGGTTTGGAGTGATGGTTTATCCTGTGCAGGCGCTCGCCGTGCACAGATATTTGTGAGTCATTATAGAAATCACAGCGGTTGTGTTGAACACATTCGTGTATGCCGACTTTTTTTCTGCATTAGTCAGGTTTTCAGTCATAAATCATTGCAGAGGTCATTATATGTTTATATTAAGCAAATTCATGTGTGCCGACTTCTTTTCTGCATTCGTCCGCTCGGCGGTAATTAAATATCCTGTGTAGGCGTGCACCATACACGGATGGCCATACATCTTTATAAGGATCGATACAGTTCTATTAAGCACATGTGCGTATTCTATCATCTTTTTTGCATTCATCAAGCTTACCTTTAGCCGCTCTGCGTCTGGGCTTTTCGTGCTGCGAGGCTCAGTGTGGAATCTCACACAAAAAAACCTGTTAGGGGGGTTTTCATGGAGATCAACCCTCCACTTATATGTGCGCATGAGTCAGAAAAAAGAGAAAGGACTTTTTCTCTCTTTGCACAGGGCAGTGAAGAAAGAGGAAGGGCCTCCTCCCTTCAGAGGTTCTGCGGTGGCCATCTTTAGTTGGTCAAAGGTGTTGCACAGCCGTACTAACTCAGTCTTTGTACAACCACAAGCATATTTAAGTGTGGTTGAAGGTAAACATCAAATGTCTTGATATAAAATCAGAAAACAGGGACTTCCTGCAGCTATGTACCATGGTGCTTATTTCCTTGCCGATAACTCACGTGCTTATTCCCCTAAGGCATTATTATAATGTCGTTACAGTATGGCACACAGATGTTTGGGCTTTGGAATGATGACAGCGTACTGTTGCGGCTGTGCATTCCGCCGCCAACGTATAGTCGTTCTATAATTGTGCAGAGCTGCTAGGTTTGTGTTATAGATGGTATGCATTGTTGAACTAATCTAGGTTTGGACTAGTCAGTGAACTGCATAGAGGTTCAATAACTTACGTGCTTATGCCCTTAAACATTATTATAATATCGTTACAGTATAACACACAGATGTTTGTGCTTTCGCAGTGATGGCAGCGTATTGTTGCAGCTGTGCATTCCGCCACCAACGTATATTGATTCTATATTGTTTGGAGCTGCTAGGTTTGTGTTATAGATAGTATGCATTGCTGAGCTAGTCTAGGTTTGAGCTGTTCAGCGAACTGCATAGAGGCGAGAATTGATGATACAGTCTCTCTCGTGTAAATTTCTACAGTTTCGATTCAATGTTGGAATACTTTATTTATTTATTCATTGATTTCATGAGAGCCAAGTCGTTCCACTGGATTTCTTCATTTAGCCCATTCCTTACAGTGTCTAGATGCAAAATCCAGTTTTGCTCTCTTTTCAATAGGAGATTCTAATACTTGCCGCCTCTGAGAAGGGGAGAAATTTTCTCGAGAATCGTCCATTGAAATTGCTCTGCTGTGTGGTTTAGTAGTTTAAAGTGTGCCACTGTTACGCTCACCTGGTCTCTGCGGAGGTGTTGGAGCACGGTTGCAGCCCTCCCTGGTGTTAGATCTCCCCCTTCTGGTTTCGTCTCCTGCGGATCAGCTATGGGCGGTGACAATTAGTGGCACTGTTCCTGCGTGCATATGGGAAAACTTGAATTCGCTGGTAGATGACTGTGGTATCTCCCAACCCCTTCTACCCAAGGTGCGATTTCTGTGGGCACGTACCGGCCCATAAGGCTCGCCTGATTAATGTGAATGATGAGCTCTCCATCCTGCTACTTCTGGCAGGGGTGCTTGTTGGTGGAATCTAGTTCTTTCACTGATTCCTGAGTACTAGTCCAGTCCGGCTGCGACTAAGTTCCTCTTTCTGCTTCCTCTAAATGTCTTTTGTCTTTTCCCCTCTTTCTGCTTTCTTTCAATGTCTTTGTCTTTTCCCTCTCAATGTCTTGATGTTATTGCTCTCAATGTGGTTGATTTGCACTGAATAAAGTTTTCTCTCAGTTTTTTCCCAAATAGGCGGAAATGCGGCCTAACAACAGCTGTGGAGGTGCGGAACGCGGCTGAGCAGAAGATAGATGTAAATGCAATGTTCAGCAGCAGGTGAGTGATGGCTTTAGGGAAAGCGCAAGGTTTTAATGGCAGCGAGCCCTTAACATAATGTCTGTTAAGTGTTTAACCTTGTCTTTTTCCTTTTCTTTGCAGGTGCTGTGAGTTCGGATGGAATCCATCGTGCCGTGGTGCCTGGATGATGCTGTCTGCGTTCCGGGGTGTTTGCCAGTGAGCCGTGTTGTCAGTAAGAAGATGTCTGCACTCCAATATGTTTGCAGGTGAGCCGCGGTGCCAGGAGGAAGATGTCTGTGCTTCGAAATGTTTGCAGGTGAGCCGCGGTGCCAGGAGGATGAAGTCCGCGCTCCGAGATGTTTGCAGGTGAGCTGCGGTGCCAGGAGGAAGCGTTCATGTAAGAGCAGGATTCTCCAGTGACAAGCACGGATGCAGATGGCAGGATAACTCCAGGTAAGATGAATCCCAGGCGACGGTGAGCATTACGCTGCACGGAGGTACAGAATAACGCAAAGAGTCTGCCTTGGGGTTGGGCTGGCTTTTATAGCTGAGCTCTTAAGGCCACACCCCTTAGAAAAGTTCTGCATACCTCACCCTACCACTCCTAAAAGTTAGAAGATGCACGTGCAGATGAAGATGAAGACCACACCCGGAGTAGTTACCCAAATGAGAGTTCTTGAGAGTATTCTTGCTTATGATAAAAGAGTTCCTGTTTATTTTAAGCACTTCTGCCCATAATGGAGATGCCCAGTTTAAATCCTTCCATGAGCCTGGACTGTCTCCAACCAGGCCCCCCATGTATAAATGTCCCAAAGGGATGTGTGTGACCCATGATGCCCCCTGCTCCCTCCACTTTATGGTACCACTCTTGTGATCCTGGGCAAGTGGCCATGACAGCCACCATAGGTGCAGTAAACTTGTGTGTCCTGATACAGGATTCATGTTCAAACAGCCTCTTTTTCAGGGTTCGGCAGGTCATGCCCACATATTTTAGATCATATTGTGATTAGGTAGATGTCACCCTTGCTGTTGCAGTTCCTAAATTTTCTTTGCTGCCAGGGGGTCTTCCATCCTATCTCAACACTCTTGCTTCTATTTGTCTATACGCACATCACACAGCTCCCGCATGGAGCATGGCCACTTGGTGCATTTGCACCCCAGATAGTATTGGGATTTGATTCATCTCTTGGTTCTTTTAGAGTACCTCAACACTGATGTGATGTTTTATGAGGGTGTCTTTTTCTCGTGTTGTTGCAGTGTGATGTTGCAAGGGATTTTTCTTGCTTGCTTGCGTGTATCATTTACTATCCTCCTCGGATAACCTCTAGACAGGAGTTGGTTTTTTAACCCAGATGCCTGTGTATTGAAGTCGACAATATTCATACATGTTCGTAGATAATGTGAAAATTGCCCGAAGGGCAGGTTGTCCCGCAGTGCACATGGATCGTAACTCGTGTAGGTCAATAGTGCATTTTGATCAGTGTTCTTCTTATACACTTTTGAGATTAGACTGCAATCTTGGACCAAGAGGTAAAGGTCCAGAAAGTGTGTTTCCTTTTTATTTGACTCTATAGTGAATATGAGATGTGGACTACATCTATTGATCCATCGGTGGAAGGCTTCAAGATCTGTACTGGTACCTTCAAAAATCATGAATACTGTGATAGCTCTAGTAGAGCATAAGAACCTGCAGGCTCAGAATCAATTCAGCTAGTTTCCTGGAATACTCGTGGATTCCATCATTTTGTCAATTCTAGTGAAAACTCACTTCATGATTTTGATATCATAGTGCTCCAGGAAACATGGCTAGTTGATCCTCCTTTTTGGGACGGTTTTGAGATTTTGTTGTTGCCTGCTATATCTCAAAAGAGAGGACGTCCTATGGCGGGATTAATGTTGGCAATCAGGAAATCAAAACATTTTGTGGCTACCTCATGCACGTGTCTGAGTCCTTACATCCAAGTTGTTAAATTAATAAAAAATCACTATGTTTTGATGATTATTAATATATACTGTGGCGAGGGCATTTAAAGTCAGAACTATTTTTTAATTATATGGTTGTGGTACTTGACAATTTGGCCTTGGAAGGTAATATTGATTTTATTCTCATTTTGGGTGATCTAAATCTGCATCTAATACCGGAATCAGGCAGGAGGCTTAACCTGGATGAACAGCAATGGTGTTTACTCATGGATGAAAGACACTATTTCATGGCGAATGGAATAATTGAAGGTGATATCCCAGCTAAATACACATGGTGCCGGGATCAATCACGGGCCATTATTGACTACATTTATATAAACCATGCCTTTTTAAACATAATTAAATCACTGGAGGTTAAACCTAGTGATACAAGTGATCACAGCCGGTTGCATTTAACCTGGAAGTGGAGTTTATCACAAAATCTGCCTCAGAATGAGAGGTACAAAGGGCATGTAGAAGCAAATAATGCAAGAAATCGACTATAGAACACTATCAGAATTGGACAAAGCGCTAACAAATGAAGATGGAAAGTGTTATGTGTCATGCATGCAAATATTTGTACAAGTGAAATCGGCGTCTCGAGGATACAATTATAAACATCAGCATGTGTTTGATGTGGTAGTCAAGGCAAAGAAAACTGAATTAAGATGGCAAATAAGACAGGCAAAACATCTGCCAATATGTGAAAGGGCCCCCAAAATAAAAAGACTTAAAACGGTCTATAAAAATTGGCAGAGGGGGAGGAAATCACTTTCTTTCCAACAAGATAGTGAGCAGATGCTTCGGAAAATTGTGGGAAAATCAGCTGCTGACATATGGGGTCTCCTGAATATAGCCACATATAAAGGACAGGCATCAGTTCAAATAAATTCCATCTCTGAACGCAAATGGTGTGAATACTTTCAGAGTATGTATCACTCTCCGCTATCTGGCCTGGTCTTCCCTACCAAAAGAGATTGCCCATATATAGTACAATACTCACACTAGGACTTGCTTTATTACAAAACAAAATTAAGAATGTCCCAAGCTATTGGGCCAGATGGCTTGGACAACAAAACATTAAAAGAACATCCAGAAAAATGGGCCGCAATTCTAAGTAAAATCTTTACACAAGTAATGAGGCGAGGCGAGATACCACCCTCATGGAAGAGATCCATATTAATTCCATTGTTTAAAAAAGGGAGCAGATCAGACTCAAGGGCATATAGACCAATAGCTCTGTTAGATTGTCCGGGGAAAATTTTTGCTTGCCTGGTCCTGCGAGACTTCAATGCTTGGCTTTCCAAAATAAATATGAGATCCATTTGAAACTGGGTTTTTGGCAGGGCTTGGTACTAGGATCAATCTAATCGTTTTAAATGCAATTATATCAAAACATCAACACCTAAAGCAACCACTTTATATTGCATTTGTTGATTTTCGCACCGCTTTCGATGCTGTTTTAAGATAACTTTTGTTTAGTAAACTGATGACTCATGATTGCCCATGGTATATCCTTAAATGGTTGATTGAATTCCATAATGAAACATCTATACAGATCCGATTGGATAGAGAGGGCCTGCTGTCAGGTTCAATTATGACATCAAGAGGGATGTATACTTGCTTCAGCCCTCTTTAACTTTTTCATATCGGACATAGGAATGGGGTTTTTGAATTGTATAACCGACTCACCTAAACTGGGTAATCAGGTCATAAGATGGCTGCTCTACGCGGATGACCTCCTCTTAATCTCCAAATCACCCATGGGCCTGAATAACATGCTCCAAGCCTTGGAAAGGTATGCCCATGATAACCAAATTACAATTAATGTCAAGAAGACCCAAATAGTACAATTTGCCAAAAGGAAACATTGCAATTGTACCATGGATTGGCGTATAGATAACAATAGAGTTGAGGTAGTAAAAAGTTACATCTATCTTGGTGTAAACATTAACAACGATAATCAAAATAACCTGTGTGAAATGAGCTTACAAAGGAAAGTAAACACACTTATTTGTCAAGCTTAAATTATAAATGGAAGATTCTGTAAATTTACTATCCAGCCATTGCTGGTCTTTTACAAACAGAAAGTCTCACCTATTTTACTGTATGGTGCTGAGACAAAAAAAGTGAGGCCATCCAAATTTTGGAATATGTTGGAAGCTAGGTATTGGAGAACTTTGCCGAAACTGCCCTCTTCAGTGCCAATGTCTTTAATTAGACATGAACTTGGTTTGATCTCGTTAAATGCCGGGTATAAATGGAAAGTTTGTGCCCTATACAGAAAATGCTTATCAGGAAAAAATGCTAGTGGGTTATTGAGAATATTGTCTGATTATATGCATTTTTCGACCGACACATTTATGAAAAGTTGGAGGTCTAAGGCGCAAGAATTTTTAAGTGCTGCTGATATAACAGAGGAATTGCTTGTACAGAATCCTGATCGTGCTAAAACTAAATTATGGCAAAATGATTGGATCTCGACCAGAGAATCATGTGGTCCATACAAAACATTAATTCCAAATCCATTTATGATAAAGACTTATGGATTAAAAGAACAATATCTTCTGAAATGCGCCAAACCGCGGCATCGCTTAGATCTTTTGCGCCTCAGTCTCAATTTATGGAAAACTAGGGAAATCACAACAAGGTGGTACCCACAAGATCAAATTATAAATATGTGTCGATTTTGTGGGAAAGCAAAAGAAACCTTAGAACATATTATTAGTGAATGCGTTAACCTGTTACGCTTGCGCATCAAGTATTTCAAAAGTTTGTTTTATTCCTCAGTGCGTATGGATGCCAAGGATTTATGGCAGCACATTTATCCTATTCAATCAAAATCCATTGGTTATGAAACAGCAGACTTTTTAACTGTACTAAATCTAGACATTGATGATCTTGATGATATAAAATCTGTTCAAGCATAATGTAACTAACGGTCTGGATGGGAATAATTTAAATATGTGATTCATGGTTTTGTCTTCTTCTCAATTTTAGTCTTTACTTGTTTTTATTATTAATATTAATTGTAATGTTTATAGGAATAAGTTTTAATTGTAAAATTAATTATTTTATTTAAGTTTTGTTGAAAGGTTGAAAATTTCAGCCGAATCAAAAAAAAATAAAAAAATTAAAAAATCATGAATACATCATCGATATATCAACACCACACTTTTATCTGATCATGTAAGGGTTTGTGGTGGGGTATACATTCTCGATTTCGAAATACTCCACATAGAGGTTTGCAAGGCTGGGGGCAAACATGGCCCCCATAGCTGTCCCAGAAATGTTTTGGTAATATGTATCATCATAAACAAGGATGTTCTTTGTGAGCGTTATCTCTGCAAGCTCAGTGATAAAGGCTGCATGTCCTCCAGATAGATCATTGTATGCCTCAATGGTTTCTTGTTGGGGGATGCTCGTGTAAAGAGCCTCCACATCCATGGTGACTAGCCATTGTGTTTCTACATTCAATTCAAAGGACCCTATAAGGATCAACATAGCCGTTGAGTCCTTCACAAAAGTCTTCATTTTAGGGACTTCATCTCTTATATATACGTCCACATATTGTGATATTGGCTTCAAAATGGATTGGATCCCTGATACTATAGGTCTCCCGGGTATAGGTGGCACTCCCTTATGCACCTTTGGTAGGGCATAGAAGGCTGGTAGTCGAGGGTGGTATGGCATGAGTAAGGTTGCTTCCTGTGCTGTGATGTATCCCTCAGAGAGTGCCTCGTCTACCACTGGAGCAATCAATGCTCAAATTGGGTCTGTTGATAAATGTCTGTAACATTTCTCATCTGATAGTAGGCAATTGACCATTTGATTTTAGTCTGCAAGGTCCATAATCATTGTTGCTCCCCCTTTATCGGCTGGTTTTATGACAATGCTGCCATTCCGTGCCAGGGAGTCCAAGGATCATACTTGTTCTTTTGTGCAGTTGTTTTGGATGAATGGTATTCTCCCTTCGAGTTCTTCTAACTTCATCAAGAGTGCCTGCTCGAAGGTTATAGATTCAGCCGTTTTGTTCTGCGTTGGTGGAAGAAACTGGGAAGGGGCTCGTAGGCCAGTCCCTGTTGTTGTTGTTTCCCCTACTTTTTCGGCGAAGAATTGTATTAGTGTTATTTTCCGCATTAGTTGTGTAAGTTCAATGCGTGCTTGGAACGGGTCCTATCTGGCCGTTGGAACAAAAGATAGTCATTTCTGTATGATCTGTTTTTCAAAAACCGATAGACTATATTTAGAAAAGTTCACGATTAATGAAAAATCGGTTGTGGCAGGTTCTGCCCCCTGCTGTGTTTAATCCTGGGGGAGAAAGTTTGCCATTTGGGCCTGCCTCGGTTGGTTCCGTGCTGGCCTAAAAAATGTTGTTGCTGGTTACCACCTCCGCCGAAGTTGCCCGGATGTTGTGCCTGGTCATTGAACCGCACCTATTGTCCTGGGCAGTTAAATTGGCCTGTTGCTGCTGCAGCTGCCCTTGCATCATTGTCTGACACTGTGCTGGTTACTTTGACTCTATCCCCTAGGTTGGGCAAAGTGCCCCATCACATCTGATGGGTGGAGGACTGATGCTTTGCACAAAGAAATCAGTCCTGAGGAAGATGATCTAATAAACATATAATTGAAACCGGTCGACCTAAGAATATGCAGATATCCCTAAGTCATACGAGATACATGCAAGAAATTAACAAATTATGAATGACCAGTACCTATATGACACATGATTGGTTTTAATTACATTTGTCGTGTCCTTCAAATTTCCTCTGTGAAAGATTGATAAAATCTCTGGCAAGTTACCAGTTTCTGAATATTCCCCTGTGAACTGCTTTGCCAAGAACAACCCGCTCTGCTTTTTTCTGGGACAGGCTTCCAGACTTAGCTGTTTTAGTTTGAGCAATTGTCTCATTGTAGTTTTAGGGTCAGTGAATCTCCCTTCCTATCCTTTTAGATAGGCGTCGCACCATCGCAACCCAGGGTGAGAACACCTTAGAGGGCCAGGGTGTTCTTCTGGTCACAGTGAGATATAGGGAACACAATAATAGTTTTCTGATATGTAAACATGTAGTTACCATATACTTTAAAATAACTCCCTTAGTGTTTGTCCAGTATTTTTTGTTTGTTTCTCCGTGATAAAAAAGCAAAAATACAATGATTCCTTCTTTATTTCTATACGTTTTGATATCCTGATAAAACTTAAAAGCCCAAAAAGTTGCTATTCCCATTCCTTCCCCCCAAAAAACATCAACATTGCATATTACGATTTCCCAGTTTCCACCTGCATGTTTTGTGTGTGTGTTTTACAGGTTTGCCATTCTTGTTGTACCTGTCATTAATTGAGCATAATAATATAGCCCTCTCTAGTCCATCAAGTAATGACTTACCTACTGACTTCATCTTAGTGCAATGCTTCATCGGTTCTAGATATTGCCAACACAATACACCTCTGCTCTAAACTGAGCTGTACTCTCCAACACTCCTGCTTATCAATAATGTATCATATTTGAGAAATCTGCATCCCTGCTTCATCAACCATATCCCCTCCCACTCATCCCAATTGTTTTTCCTCTTTGATTTTGGTGATTATGGTGTCTACTTTTTCTTTGCTTTCATCTACTCCACAAACCTCTACTACCTTTCTGCAGACTATGTTCAGGCACCACCTGGCAGGATCACAATATGCCACCTTCTGGGAAAAGGCCAGGTGCTGTATGACCTCTCTGATGGTGATGGGTACAGGATCGGTATTGGCTAACATAACACATTGTAGTAATGTTTTGTGTTGTGTCTTTTTCCTAGGTGCAGTTCCCTGTGTGTTGGATTGGTTCAATGGATGTTTTTGATTTTTAAATATCTGAGTTTCTCTTTATAACAGGAAGACGTAAGGAAGAGAATCATTTGCTTGCAGTGCATGGAAGAATAGGAGCTGGAAAAAGATGAGGAGCAGTATTTCTTCATGCTGGATTGATGAGGAGGGTGTGAATTCTGGACTTACAAGTCACCAGGGGCGGTCTAAGGCATTGGGATGGTCTGACAAGGAGAAGGAGAAGTGAAAGAGGAAGCAGAACGTTTAGAGAAGGACCCCTTGATCATGGGCAGAGGGAAGACAGAGCATCTGGGGAGGCCACAGATTGGCATGCCGAAGGTGGAGTCACCAACAGAGGTAGAGGAGGCAGGGAGTATAGTGTAGACTTCCAAAAAAAGCAGGGGAGAAAGCCCCTTTGGGGTAGCAGGACGGCATGATGGGGAGGTTCTGGAAGAGGGATCGGACACGTATCTAATGTGGTAGGAAGGGGCAGTTGCTGCAGCACCCTTGGGGAGTACGATGATATGATTTTATTCTGTGTGGGGGCAGTGCAGGGAAGGAGGTCTTTATCCAGCATAGCAAGTGTGCAAAGGAAGAGAGATTGCAACATGACATGCGGCCGGATACTCAATTGCTCTGAAAGACCAGATCTGTCCCCTTGTCTGCCAGTCATGACAGGGGAAAACTTAAATACATCTTTCAAGCTGTCTCGTTAATAGAACCATGGTGTATGCCTGTGTACATGGGAACAATGAAAGAATAGATTGTTTTTACATCTTCTGAGTTATTGAATAACTTAATAAACTGTGATATTTTATTGGGGGCATTACAGGTCATTCACCTTTATTCACCCACCCATAAATGCACATTTATAAATCCAACTTTATGAGGTGGAAAATTAATGCAAGTCTTTACAAACACCCAGTAGAAAAATACATTTTACAGAAAACATTAACAGATTTCCTCGGCATCAACAGATGTTCTGTCACATCCACGCACATCTTGTGCACCTCGATGAAAGCAACTTTATGAAAAATCATGTTACAAAACTCATCTGCTTCTAAAAGAAGAGATGCACAGGCAGACCTTGAATCACAAATTAATACTCTAATGCTAAAGGCATTAACCCCCCCTGTCTTTTGCTTAACACATGCACTAGTGAGAAATATGATCTAAACTTACACTTTACGGAAATAAAGTTGAATATGCACCGCTCTGCCTGAAACAATCATTTCATGAAGAAGTGGAACAAACCATAATGCTGCTGGCCCAAGGACCTTACAAAAGAAGAATCAGGAACACAACCTCTTTCTTCAATGAGGATGATGGTTCTGTGATTTCTAGCCCTTCAGATAGCAGACCCACTTTGTACAACTTTCTATGCAAACCTTTATCCTTCTGAAGACTTAGCTGTCCTTGAAGTGGAAGGCGATGTCATGACAAGCTTAAAACTCTGACTTTAGATAATAAGGCCAGATCGTTTTCAGACTGCCCATTCGAATGCTGGAGGTGTGCAATGCTATTAAACACATGTCCACTGGCGAATTCCGTGAGGATGATGGTGTGTACAGTGCAGCTAGCCCAAAAAATGACATACAGGCAACATCCAATAGGGTATTGATCACAATAATCACCAAAGATGGTCAGGATACCAACAAATGTTCCAACTTTTGACTTATTTCACTGATTAATTTAGCTAAGCAGATGTTTACTAAAATACCAGTGACTGGATTGGTGAGATTTATTTTGTATATCATGAATCCAACATAATTGGGGTATATACCAGGGAGGATGGCCAGAAATAATATGAGGGAATTCCTATGCATACTCTGACAAGAAAGAAGAACAGATTCCCCAATCCTAGCAGTATCATTAGATGCAGCGAAAGCTTCAGACAGGGTGAAGTGGGGGTACTTGTTTAGACTTGTTTAGAACAATGGACAATTCAGCCTATGTGAACACTTTTTAGATAAGTGCAAAGGCAAAGCTCTTTATAAGAGCTCTTCTATCCAGGAGCCATATATCAAATGATGTTCACATGAAGTGAGGACACAGATAAGGTTGCCCCCTGTCTCTGCTTCTATTTCTGCTAGCCATAGAGCCCCTCTAGTTAGCAATCCACCAGAACCCAATAGTTAAAGGGGGTGCATACACCTGCTTAAACCTCAAAGTTATTATTATATGCCAGAAATCCCATCAACTCTTTAATTACTCTTATTGCTATTATGGAAACAATCAAGGACTTCTCCATATTATGAGCCTTTAAAATAAATTGGTGAAAATGTGAAGCCCAACAGTTTCAGCAATCACAACAAAAGTTGATTGGCACCATTTTCTGTTCCCATGGGTATTCAAGGGGCTCAAATATATAGAAATTAAACTCAGTCCAGGTTTAAACAATGTATTGTCAGATAATCTATAAGAGACATGGAATGCAATACAAGCAGATATGGTCAGATGCCATGGTCTAAGACTCAGAATATGGGGAAAGATTTAAGTCCTTAAAATGGGTATCGCTCCTAAAAACATTACGTTTTGAATATGCTCCATTCCAAAGTAAATACGAAATGGCTGCTAATGATGGAGAAAGAATTACATAATTTTCTTTGGAGCTCCATTAAACTTATCGTTAATATCTGCAAATTATATGCACATCAAATAATTAATTGTATAGCTCAGCATTCCCCTTCACTTCAATTATTAATCTATACACTGATGACACAAGCAAACCGAATTGGTACTTTTTTGAGGACATGTTAACTAGCTCTAGACAAGATCTTCTATTTTGTAATGGCAAATCCCCCATTGACCCGAAACCTACACTAATACAATTACAACATTGCTGCAAAAGTATTCACTCTCTTCTCCGTATTAGTTTGCACATACCCTCAGGAGCACACCTGTGGAATAATGGTAAACTGAAAAATCAGATGAAACCATTCTGCTAGACCAACCTAGAGCTTCTAGGGAAGCTCTAGGTATACACCGCCTCACCCTTTGTCATTGCCATGAAAATACTCCAGCATTTCCTCCAGCATGCATTTCCCTTTTTATTGACCAGCAAAAAGCAGGTGGATTCCAGAGCAATCCATTGTAAATGCTGCCTGTCATGCATACATGTCTGGTGATGATTACTCAATTTGTACGGCGGAGTGCAAAAGGGTTGCAAATAAGCATGCATGCCACCTTTTTGCCCCTACATTTGCACTACGCTGTACAAATGTTGAAAATTACGCAGAGGGGACCTTTGTACATCAAGGTGCAAAAATAACAGGTCCCCTCCATGTAATTACTGGGGAACGCGAAAAAATATTTAGCAGATGCAGAGGATTTTATCATTTTTGGGTGGAGAGATTTCAGAAAGTACCTAGTGGTTTTAAAACCCCTGCTCCAGCACAGGTGGTATTCCCTGCAATACTGTATGAAGTAAGGAGATCCTGGTACATTACCATGCCACCTGGAAAGCCAGATCAGAATTGAAATACTGCCTGGTATAAAACAGACATTATTTGTTCGCTGCCATTAAGTTAAAATAAAAAATAAAAAACCTCTTCAGTCCCCTATCCCTGATGTTGGCACTGATGTTGCTCAATTGTTCAAAAAGGATTACCAGCTGGTATTTCAAATACTGGTGTATCTCAGGAGATATACATTGCATTGGCAAACCTTAGAACTAACATATAACATTTGCTGTTGTCAGCCACCATAATGACTATCTTCCATATGTGACTTCTATTGTAGGTTAGGCTGTAAATCCGAGCCTGTACAAAATGGATTGTGAGGAAAGAGCATGGGAAATGGGATGCTTCTAGTTAGCACTGAAGTGGGAAGGTTCACCAATGCCTATTGCCTGGACTCACTTCTCTGTCCTTCAAATAAGGTGTTATGTCCATGGTTATCTGATAGGCCACTCGTGAAAAGGTCTGGTGTTTTCTGCACACATTACCAATGTAGGGTGGACCCTTGCAATAGACATCACTGCAGTCTGGTGTTTGCCAGAGGTGATTAGTGCTTGCCATAAGGTCTCAACAATATTCAATGGCATTTGCCTGGTAGTCTTGCTTATCCCTAGCCATTGCTATGTTTCAGATATTGAATTGTCTCCTCAGACTTCGGTGGATGGTAGCAGGGGACAGCTCCTTTGGTAATGGCAGGTAATGGTGTTTTCAAGTGTGCTCTAGCACCTTGAAGCATATGGCATACTAGATGGAATTACCAAGTAAATACCTCAGACCAAATAACCAGACTGACTCAAAGGAGATGGTAAAATACTGCTTTAATCTCAAGAAGTAAAGTAGGGTGAATTTACATTCATCAATTTGACTCATGCAGGATTACACAGATTTTTAAGTCATGCATATGCTATATAATGCTATATGTGTCATCAATGATATCATCCTACGCGGAAAACTTCAAAAACCTATCAAAGGATGGGATTGGATTAGGGGATCATATAGAAAATGTGCATGTTATTCCCTCTTTGCTGGTCTGTTTTCTGTGAGACACATCCTGAGCTACTTCTAATCACATGGTATAAAGCAATCGTCAAAGCAGAAAACATGGCAGTTGATTATATGATAAAGTGCATGGCAGGCTATTCGAATTGTTTGGCAACCCATATCCAACCTTGGACATTTGGCTTGTTAGCAGCACGTACATAGAAACGAAGCCCAGGTGGTTGGAGATACATCAGTTCTTCCTTTGTTTCCCAATTAGGCCACCCTCTTTCATTGGGAGGCCTCATGCCAGTGTCTTCTGTTTGAAGGTTGATCTTGTTGTCTGCACAGTCTTGGGACATCCACAGGAGTGTAGGTACACTGCTATCTTAGCTCCAGGGCTAATGAATAGCCCTTGTTTGCAAGCTCGTCACACGTGTTGTAAGACCATGGATTTGTCCATATCAACAGTGCTTTTAACATTATTTGATTCAGCTTTTTCTGGGATCAGTTCTCATTTTGTCCTTTAGAGACTTGCTTACTCTGTCCCATATTGACTTTATGCCGTTTAATCATACAACATTTGGCATCAGTAAGTGTTTGTGTTCCTACTAATCTTTAGAAAATATGTCCTTGTGCATGGTCTACTCATAGACTACTCTCGTGCTTTTTCTTCATCTCTCGAAATAGCATCCATGGTTCAAAGCCAATGTACTCCCATATTTCGTAAGGAAAACAGCCTTTTGCATCGCATTTCCAACTTTAAGATCCTGGGCTAGTGATTTTGAGATAACTGGGTTGATTGACATGAGCTGTTGTCCATCTTGGTCTGATGGTAGTCCTAAACGTTGAATATATACCTCTCCTAAGCAAGCTTCTAAGTATTGTTTCTACCTTGCGCTTCAGCATATTTAGTTATCGACAGGGGGCTACTTCATTCTTCTTTTCATTAGTAAAATACTTGAGCAAGGAGTACCTGTTTCTAATACTGCTTCAGTTACATTGTTATTCTTAAGTATTTTCATATTGATTCAGCATTGATTCATAGATCTTCTTTCGGACATTCTTTTGCTGATATAAGACTTTATTCAATGTACATCCATATCATGCATTGGTTTATTCATGGCTGCTTTTTGACAACTCAGCATGGAACATCCTTCTTGGTAGGTTTCCTCCACTGTTTCAACATGAGGGTATCTTCTGAATGGCTGCCTGAGAGCATATAGTTTTTCATACAGTCGACATGGTATGGGCATGTTGTATACACTTTTACATCGGTTTCCAATTATAGCTCCTCATCTGTTACTCCAAAAGGTTGGGGGTGAGAGGGCATTGACTAGGGAGAATTTGTCCACTTGCTCCTCTACACAAGTACAATCAAGACATCACCTGGTAGAGATGAGGTAGTCAAGTGGTCAAAGGTTGTTGATGGCACACATATTTCTAGAATGCAATTAAGGTGAGAAAACATTTGTTTTGTTTAACCTGAATTTACCAAGCATTGTCATGCAGTGGATTAAGAGACAGCACAAACACACATCCTTTAATCAGTATGTGCTGGTGTTAGTCAGATATTTTGCATGGTATTGTGATGTTGTTAAAACAGTGCATGGGGCATTTTGACCTCTTTCTGTGACGTTTCTGTGAAATGGAAAGTACTTAGGGGATCTAGTACTGGACCTTTATCCAACTATCTAGTTGGTGCTGTATCTCCTTTTATTTCTATACCTTCCGCAGCTCCATGTCTTTTCAGCACACTTACTGTTTAAGGATTGGAAAAACACTGCTCCTTTATATTATTTCATGATCCTGTTGGCAGTTCAATCTCTAGGCACCCACAATGTACACTGCTGTTAATGCTTCATTGACTGTGTCAATCCAGTCACTTTACTGGCTCTCCAACACGTTCTCATGCAATACTGCACATAGAAGGACAGACCTATGCTTTGCAGTTGAACTAGTTGCAGTTTTTGCATGCCACACACCACTGCACAATCTTCTAAAAGTAATACATATTCTCCACCATCTGGCAGCTAGATGCTCCCAATGTTCTTGTATGCACTGGTCACAAACCTTGGGGAGACTTGAGGAAATATTTATTTGGACCACTTTGAACAGCCCTCTTTGAATCACAACAATACTACAAATTTGTTTAAAGTGTCCCTTGCTTCTCCAGTGCCTTTTTGTTCCAGCTCAGTCATGTATGTTGTTGTCTATTACAGCATACTATTACCAATTTTTATCAAAATTATCAGTTTATATTCATTTTATAAAACCATTTCAATAAAATACATTATTAATCATCTTTCAAAGACAAATTCTAAAAATGCATTAAATTTGGACGATATTGTCCCAAAAACAATCTGTTACCTAGTACATTGGTTTTATGGTACTAAATGTTTACATAGAACAAGTTTTCATTCGGGATCTATTGTAAACACCTGTCTATATTGACAAGAGAACCCAATATTCCCAACTCTTTCTGTTCATCCGTACGACTGTCACCCATTCATTCAACCATTCAACAATCACAACAAACCAACATGTTTCTTTCCTTTGTTATTTGACACAATTCACTAGGAAATTCTTCTGGGGTATGTACTGTAACAGTTTGTTATACATAAGCCATTCTGGTCTTCTTGCACTTTTTGGTGAGTGATCTTACGTTCCACTCCCTTCTATCTTGCGTCTGGGCCAGAACACCAAAAGGATATCTGTAGGAAGCAATTATACGAAAATTGGTTTTATCTTTCAACCAACTTGACTATAGTTTAATTACTACAAGAAAGAGTGTATAAATCACCAGGGAAGAGTACAACTTATTTAACTTTCTTCCTTTCATTTGTCATTGGCATGCCTCACTTATTGAGGGAAACAGGTATACGCATTAGCAATTCTGAAAAGGTTTATCTTTTTTGTATCAACCCTCTCATTCGAGAATTGACATTAGAGCCCTTGTTTTTTTACAGGCTCCACCTTACGAGTTGTATGTCTTATTAAATGGAATATATGCAGCAGTGCGTTCTTTACCTTCTTACTCCTGCATATGCATTTTTCTATCGTCTCCAACCATCTTACGATGTGTTCATCTCTAGATTCAGGTGTTATCAGTGGCGCTATCACGCTCTTCCTGCGCTACCTATTTCCGAAAACAGTAGTAACATACAGCCACCTGTTAAGGCTACGTTCTTCTTATTTACCTTTAATAGCTTTACAGATTGTTTGTTTCTGTGTCGTTACACATCATACCTTATTGTCAGATCTTAATCACACAAATCCCTGGAGGTTTATCCTTTCCGGGTTTTCATCAACCGACTCCAGATCACTGGCAAAGTCTAGGTCTTCCTAGGGTCCCAGGGCTCCTTTCTCACAGTGCTTCCTTTCTAGACACTGGACTGGCAAAGATGGGGAGACAATTATTGACATTAGCCTGTTGTTTTTATCCTTTACTCTTAATTATTCTCTTCCTGTTTTTATTACATTAACTTACATCGAGTTGAAGTACAAATATTACGGTTCCCAATCTTCTTCAGGTCCCTGGATTGTCACTCCTCAAGTTTTAAAATTCGGTCTGTAGGATGCACAAGCCTAGGTGAACATAATATGGTCCTTTTGTTCAAACATAGTGCTTTTCCTACATCCCGTTCTTATTCTGATTTTTGAATGGGCTCTATTTGCTTACCTTGTGCTCACGAACAGCAGCTGATTCCTCTCGCGGGTGCCGACCGCCACTCCCTCGCCACTGGGACAGCTATCTCTCGCACCATCCGATGGATCCACACGCCTGTAGACTGGCTCCTTTTTCTTCTTCAAATTCAATGTTGTTCCCGGATCCCTTTTAAAGTCACGCTTGCCTTTTTCGTCATTCCTTCACGTCATCGCATCCGGGTCCTGGATTCAAGGTCGTTTACTCAGATCCACTCGATCCCACGTTCTCTTCTCCTCTTATACAGCGGGCACTAAGGTCATTTGAATCGTACTGGCCCTTTAAATCTGAGTCTGGACCCACACTGGCAGTATTTGCTTCTCCTTCTTGTAGTTAGGGTTTTAATTCGAACCCTCTTCCCTCATAGATGCTCTCTCCACAACCCTACCTGTAGCTCCTCACTGCCATCCTATGATCTTTCTTATGTGAAAATTAAAAGAGAATTAGCTTTTTTTATTCCCCATGTGTATGTTTTTCCTATAGAACTACTTTCAGTATAATTTGGGAATGTAAACTATTTCCATTAGGGCATCTAATTGCTAGGGCGTCCTGAGCAAATGTTGGACAGAGCTAAGAGTAGGAGCCTACATCTTTATGAAAATCTTGCTGTGCCCCTTGTTAGCCCCTTTTTGCCACTGGGTGCCACAAATATGCCACAAAGAAAGAACATACAGACAACATACAGATCAAACTCCAGCACACAGTACACAGCTCCACTGAAGCAATGATTCCCATATCTTCTCCTCAACTGCTACACTGCACCGACAAACATCAAATCAACAATCTCTTCAGTACACACATCCCACAGATGTGCTTCCTCACAAAGACATGGCTAAAATGGCACCAAACCCATACTATCCCTGACATACTACCCTACCACCACAAAGACCGGCCACACAAAACTGGTGTTGGCATTGGCATCACATACAGAAACTCACATTCAACAACCACACTCAGCCACCATACACACCAATTAAATTCCCCTCTCAGATGCTCCCATCCAAATCATTCACAGACCACATTTATCAACCTCATATACTGCCCCAATCAAACAATATCAACTCCCACTCTGAATGGACCGACTTTATGGGCAGCAATCACAGCTCTCCCTGTTCCAACATCTACCTTGGTGATTTCAGACCAGATATTTCCCACCAAGACACAAACCATTAGTGAAGAGCATCATCATAGCATTCTCCACCCACACCCTTATCCAACAAATTACATACCACACACACATTTTTGGCAACATCCTCAACATCATGATTTCTTGGAAAAGTGTGGTTTCTATGACGAAAACGAATCTGGGTATCATGGTATGACCACTTTGCCATATCATTAACTCTCTCTCTCACCCAACATCCCCCAACCTGCCACATTTCCCTCCTGCCACAGCCAGGTAAATCAAACACATAACAAAAACAGCCTTCATGCTACTCTTTCCATTCCACCTCCCCTGACACTGACCCACCATACTTCCAAAACCTGAACAATTACAACATCACTATCACCAAAGCACTCAATACAATTTCTTCGTTAAAAAATGCCACCACCACCAAAGTACATGGTTCCATAAAAGATCCAGGCAACAGAACCTGTTCCTTTGTACTGGGCAACCCCTCAAAGACGGTTGATCCAAGTACAAGATAGGCATATGCAGGGTCCGAGCCTCTCACTACTTCGAAGATTTGCAATATGCCCCATTAACACACCTTTTAAAATAACAAGGTCCCTCTCAAAATCATCATCCAGACCTAGTATGCCCCTATCCAACTGAGTAGGCAACTTCCTCATAGAGCTCAAGGTTTAATCCTCTCTCCCTTACTGTTTAGCATGCAATTTTCTTGAGGGACGTTTGGTCCCACTGTTATGCTGACAACACCCAGATGTATTTTAAACTTACTGGCAATTTCTATTAGGATACTAACATAATGATCAACATCATGAACCACGTACATATCTTGTGACAACTGGAACAAGGCTGTGGAATAAACTTCCTGTATCTCTCAGAAATGAATCAGACCTTTATTAATTTACAAAGCTCTCAAAACATCTTTTTTGGCCATTTCTTTTTGAATATCAAGCGGCTAAACCCTGTAGCATTGCCCCATATAGCACTCTCTTGCCTTCAGGTTTGAGCACCCTACAAATGACCCAATATAAATACTAATGAAACATCAAGATGCACAACATCACAGAATCCCTCCACTTTACAGACCTGCACCTAACCCACATACCAAACATCCTTTTAAACCCTTTCTAGTCAGGTTTCCATCCCAGCTACAGCACAACGACTGCAACACTTCATATCTTGGTGGACCTCTACAACGTCACTGACAAAGGACACACATCCATTCTAGTTCTCTTCAATCTCTCTGCATCTTTCAACACCAGCGACCACATCATCTGCCTAGAGATCCTGTCCCACAGATCCAGACTCTCAGGCATTGTTCTCAACTGAGTTACTTAATTCCTCCTTAACAGTGCACACTTCATCTCCATAGCCCCAATGAATCAAATCCTATGCCAGTCAAGAACTACATACCACAAATATCTTCCCTATTTCCCCTCATTTGTGTTTAACTTATAGATGCCACAACATCCACTTTTATAAATAGGCATATTGCACACAAATATACTTCAAAACGCCCATTGAACTCCACATGCTCAGGCCTTTCCACCATCAACTTCTGTATAGCCACCCACTTCCTAAAGCGCAAACCATCCAAACCAGAATACCTCCTCATCTGCCACCCCTACACAAACCTGACCTTACCCCTTGATCAAAGAACTCACCATGAAGAACTCAAACATATTCCACCCCACACTAGTGAAGCCACACTCAACACATAACACATAGCTACCGTCATCAAAGCATACCATCTGCATCTACACCTTCTATGCTGTATAAGACGCATCTTTGCCCTTCATGACTTCCATATGGCAGTCTGGGGTCTAGTTCTCTCCAAGCAGTAGAAACACAATCCTCACACGACCTTCCTGTCTATCCAGCCCACTGTAGCTCTGTACAGTGAATTTGACCAGAGGATGGGTCCGGCTTGCAGTTTGCGCGAACTGGTTGGTCCCAACAGCTCATGGGAAGAAGTTTACTGGAGTTTCTTCTCTGTCGTCGGATTCTGGAGATTCGAACCTGCACAAGGGCTTCACCGGGCGGTTCAGTCATGGTAGGCATCCTCTTCAGCCAATTCCTCGTTGGTTCTTTCGTTGCAGTGACGACTCTGTCTTTCCAGTCCCAGAGACCTGCTTTTTATGCAGTTTTCCCCCATTCATACAGCCTGGCTGTCAATCACACAGCAGGGTGGCTGGCCCTTAGCCAAACGGACAAGAGTGTGACTTGTGTTACCAAGGGAACCCATGGGAACCCATGGCAGGGGCATAAAGACCCCTCCCTCACATCCTGCCTACCCAGACTTTCAGGCGCCTTAAGGAAGGCTTCTGTGCAGAAGCCCGCAAAAAGACAGCGAACAAAGGAATCATCCCCAGTTTGGCACACAGAGAAGAACACAAGAAAGACTTTAACAGAAAGAAATGGCGACTAAACCCAGCCAGAGCCAAAATAAAATGTATTTGGTCAAGCGGGTTTATGTTGGAGGCTAATATAATAGCCTGAAACAATACCATTGTTATATAATATAACCGTGGTAGAAATGTTTTGGTTCTTACGACTGCCACCAGCCAAGTCTTAATGTAAAGGAAGCAAAACAGTGCTCCAAGAGACACAGACAAAAAAGGAATACGAATTAAACCTTTCCAATACTACATGTAAAATGGGGTGTACTGGGTCTGTAGTTTAAAGAGACTACATAAAATTATTGGCAACTTTACATGCTTCTGGGAGACAGTAGTCAGTCCCAGAAAAATGGAGTCAGAGGGAAGTCTAAAAGACAACCCTGTGTTACTGCACCGAGGGTGCTGTGTAACACACACAAAAATGGTGCTCATGAAGTAGGTGAGGCTCCAGAGCCCAAAATCACACGAATGGTAAAAACACACAGAGCAAAACACATGTAAGAGTGGGAAAATAGGCTCACACTCTTACCTGGTGAAAAAAATAAATCCTAGAAATCCAGCAAAGCTGATGAGGTTCTCAATAGGTATGCAACATTAGCCATTTATGAGAATTCTCCCTAACAGTCAGTCTTCAGGCAGCCATGCAGTGTTGTGCATGCAAATAGCAGCCCTTAAGAGGAGGAGCAGTCTGCTACCTCCATATGGAGACCGGTGACCACTGTGCCGTACAGCACATAGTTAATGTTTACTTACGGCTGCTCTCTGTTTGAGTGGTGTCGTTTTTTGTCCTCGTCACATGTATTTGGTGGTAGAGGATCATGAGACGTGCAAGCCGATCCCCATTGCAGGTGAATTGCTCTGACCATTGTTTCGAGCAAACACAATGAGCACTATAAGGAAGTGTTATAATGGTGTGGGGTGACACTGATTGGGCACACGCTAAGGCACATTGTGGTTAAGGTCAGTGAATCTGGAATATCCGATTGAAGGCGGTGTGATCCACAGACTTGCCATGCCTGTTACACTATGGTGGCACTGCATGGTACAAAATAGTTTATATGTTCAGAGTTATTAATAATCTCTTTTGTACAATGGGCTATCATTGTTTGATTACAGACATCTCATTGAATGATTGCTGAAGTTGAGAAATTATTGTCTTCAAAGAACACAAGAATCTATAGAAGTCAGAGCTGCTGTTTTGCACAGAAGCAACTGCTGCTGCTTCTGTTTAAATTCACAATATCATACTGTGATGGTATTTGGTCAGAATTAAGCTTAGAAGAGCAATAATCTCATTGTGGAATATAGATACACATGAGCCCCCACTTAGCCCATTAGGAATTAAACATTTTGGGCCGACTAAAATGAAATTCTACACCAGTTTCCTATTTTATTATTGTGTATAGTAGTGTCAAGACTTCCCTTCGTGAAAAATGTGTGAGCACATTATGCTAATAAGGCTGTCTTGAACTGATTGTGGATTTATTTTACATCCTTAGAATGTATGTAAGATTGCACTAGGCACTTTATAAATGTATATATGAGCGTGAATGTGTATTTATTACATTTGCTGTGTTTGTTTGGTGAGTTGTGAAATTGCATTTTCATCTGAAGTGGGAAAATGGGAAAACACCCTCCCCACATTCTCATCCAGACCCTGGCCTAGAGGATCACGGCCCAAGCTCCCCCCTGCGAGAGGAGTTTAACCCGCTCACCTCCTTACTAGACGACAAGGTACCATGTGTTTGTGGCCCGCATGCACGAGGAGCATGCCCACTACCATGCCCTGGCCAAGCCGACGCCTGCGACATGGACCAGATCAACTAAAACAACAGCCACAAAGCATGAATATTGTTAGAGATGCCATGATGACATAGCCAACAGACAAGAACACCCGTGCCACCATGCACCCTGGTCACTCACACACCAATCCACACGAAGAACATACTCAGTGCTATGACTTATCAGACTGACACACTCACGGACATGCATCGTTGTTATTTTTCACATAGGCCTCCTACAGCACCGCAGTAACGCAAGATGCCTCAAGAGCTCATGTATACGCTTGCAGACACTTCATGCTACCCTACCCCCATAGAGATGCCATCATATATATATATATATCTACTACTACTTGTGACACACTGTCACCCTGCGGCACCCATGTTAGTAATTATACATCGCCTCCCAGAAAACTAGGCCCGAGTAGGCCACAAGTAAGAGGCCTCAGGCCAGAGCCTCTAAGACGAAAAACCTTTTCGAGACGAAAAGCAATGCGCTGACCATGCAGAACGAGTCCCAGCGAGAGCCGACCGCCAAGGCCACAATGTTGCAACCCACATGCCGAGCTCTCAGTGCCAAGGTTACACCTGCCGCAGCCAAGCACCCCTCTGGGCCGAAAAAACAAATTAAATGCTCATAATTCTGCTCCAGCTACGGTCTCTACACACGTGACCAAGCCAAACTGACAAGATGCCAAGCTCTCGAGACAGAAAGTCGCCGGGGTCCCATGTCTGGGACACAGGCTGCAAAAACGAAGCAACAAGTTGGACACCTACACCGATGGGAAAGGCGTGATCATCAGCCACTAGAAAAAGACCTGTCCATTGTCTGCCACTAACACATAGTTGCACAATGTTGCCAACACCAGGTACCTTGCGGGCTGGGAACAGGATTGGTCCCAGGCTTGGGGGCTCACGAGGGAACCAATCATAGTACGAGGGGCTCCTCACTGACGCCATTTCGGTTAGCCAATCACCAAGGGTCCCTGTGTAACCATTTTACTGTAGCAAGTGTTAGGGACAACCCAAGTGTGCCACCTGGCCTGTCCTTATCCACTAACATTCCTCCATATAAGCATCTATACTAACCCTACCACGCGGGGAGCCAACACGAAGAGGCGATAGGTTTTGTGATGGTTTTTCCCAGGTGACGCGAGCAGTGAGTCATACTACGGTAAAAAGGGCTTGCGAGCCCCACTAAGAACGAGAGCGTCTCCCCGGATGCATATGCGCGGAGAACGATCCCTGCCATTCCTATAATAAACAGCAGTAATTACTTTGCTCTTGCGTGTCCCTCATACTCCTTTTGGGATGCAGGAGGAGTTGGGGCCTCCCCAGCCCCGGAGGTCCGCGGACGGCTCTGCCGGACCCCGGGAGATCACCCCGACAAGTTGGAGGCACTGCTGAGATCTGTTTGAGGTCTACTTAACCTACCCTATAGCATAACTACCAGGCCTCCTGCAGCGAGGCAACCCGGCAGCGCGGCCCACTCTGGCATTGCCCCCTTTTGAGGACTACAGGACCATCGTGGAACTGCGAGAAGACCGGACAGCACAATTCGGACATTGGCCCTCGGGAGCCGACTTGAAAAGTATCCCGCCCGCGGTTGGCGAGTGTCCAGATGTGGTCCAGACGAGGCGCGGTGGCGAGCCACTTTGGAGGGGTGCCGCGGTCGAGCGGCCCCGACTCACAAGGACTTGGTGAGTATGGCACACCCAACCAGCAACGTAATGTTGTGCGGGAGGGGGGAGGAGTTGTAAAGAGGGAGGGGGCGGTTGTAACAGTGTGTGGAAATTGATTTTGACTGTTCTGCGGCAGTAGAGGTGTAAGGTATAACGGGACAGGCACGGGGACTGTCCCCTACAGCGTCACAAAGTGGGTTGGGTGGGGCCTCAGGCACTCACGTGTGATGGTTAGAGAGCGCGGATTGGTTCGAGATCACGGACACCTGTGTAAGAGGGGGGGTGGCTTTCCTATGAGTTGACGTTGTAGATCAATGAATAGATGAGGTTCCCTACTAATTGAGTGTTGAAGCTCGTTAAGTAGATGACATTTTCCCGCAGGGGGTAGCTAGGTTGTTTACCGAGTGTGGAAGATAATTGGCTGGTTAACCTCCTGTGGAGAGGGGGCGTATCACACGTGATGCGACGCAGCGTGCGCAGACCAATTATGTTAAGTAAATTGATTGTTGATTACCTTGCTCCAGACGAGGCAAGAAGACAGCTGTGGGGTTAGTGGGGTATAACAGTGTGAGAACAAGAGCACATTTGTGAAGTTTTGAAATGTATAAGTACTTACAGTGTGTTGTAGAAGTTGGTGACATCACCCATAGGGTTTGATTAGGACATTGCGATGCACCCCGCGTCCATCTAGGGGTGGCCGGGGACAGAGGGTATGAACGGATAGGAGGCAAGGGAGAGAGGCGGCCATGCACGGAGAATGCCGGCCGTGCTCAGATGGGGAGGGGCCACGGGGGAGAGGCTGCTGCGCACAAAGAACGCCGGCAGCGCTCAACAAGGGTTTGTGAAAGTAGAGGGTGTGGTTTGAGGGGAACGAGGAAAAGGTGAGGAGGAGGAGTTGAGTTGAAGGTGTCACGAGTACAAAGGAAGAGGAAGGTGGGGCAGCCCAGAGGCACGCCGCACAGGGCATGCCGCAGGGGGCTTTGTGTGCCACGGCCGAAGGGGGCCGTAGTTATAAGTAACAACTGTACCATATACAAGATTGCTTTCCTTTCCAGCGAACAATAGAAGTCCCCAGCTTACGGGGCCAGGTAAAAGGTAGACATTTGGAAAAGTAAAAGTTGTAACATGGCCCTGTACTATGGCTCGGGGGAAGGAGCGGGGTGGAGAAACATGGGAAGCGCGTTAACCACTCCACTTCAGCACATCTGTACGACACTGACACCACACAGGGAGAAAATAATTAAATACATTATCGAGTGGACACAAGGAATGGACAACAAAGTAAGAGTACCATGGCCGCCTAACGGCAGCTTCGATACATATACACAACATAGTTTGTTAACATACTTTCACAATACCTACAAGGGGAAGAAATTAGCAAGTCACTTAGAAGTTTTTGACCTCTGGAAAATGTTCCAGGGAACTAGACCGGGGGACACAGGTATGTACACAGTACAGGGGGTAAAAGAGGAGAAGGGGATAAGGGAGGAAAACCAGGTACAGGAAGAGAAAAAGAAAGGAGGGGGCGGGGATAAGAAAAACAAAAATGCACCCAGCACTGAAGAAAGTGAAGAAGAGGCAGAAGGATGCAGTAGCAGAGGCGAAGGTCAAACAAGAAGGGGCAGAAGATGTGCAAGTGGCTAAGGTAGTAAAAAAGGAGGAAGGAGGGTTGTACCCACTAACAGAACTTAGAGAAGCAGCCAGACAGCAATTAACGGCTGCTGAAGGATACTCCAGCCCCGCATGCAGACCCCCGCCATACGCACCCCCAGATGATTGTAAAAGGAGGATGGGGGATGTAGGTACGGTAGATTCAACAACTACGCAGGTAAGGAAGGGGATGACAGTAGGTCCTTGGGGAGGTTTGCAGACGTAGGACCAGAGGAGTGGATAGCAGCGCAGGTGCTTCTGAAGCTCCGAGGAACATTAACTAAGGAAGAGGAGGATACAGTGAAAAAGGTAAATAAGGAAGAGAAGGAAAACACACAGACAGGGTCAGAGGTAAGTGAAGAAAGAAAAGGGTGACTATCACAAGAGGAGGAAGAGATATTGGAGGAAAGGTTGCCGGAATTGAGGAACGTGCGAAGCGCCTTGCTCAAGCAGTTCGAGGAAGAGACACCGAAGAGGTCGAATGAAAAGAAAGCACATAAGGAAGAGATGGCGAGAATGAAGTTGAAGGAGGAAGAGCGGAAAAAGGAAGGAGAGCGCATTAGGGCAATAGTGGAAAGAATGGCGCGCGCAGAACAAAGGGAGATGAGAAGGAAGGAGGAGGAGAGAGAAGAGAACGATAGGGAAATGGGAATGTGGAAAAAGAGGATTATAGCTGAAAGCGCACGGAAGTATGAAGAAGGGAAGGTAATAGAAAGCATACTAAGAAGGGAAGGGGGAATAAAGGGGAGAAAAGAGGATGAGGAAAGGATACTAGCAAAGGTAAGTGAAGAAATATTGGAAGAAATAAAAAGGAAAAGAGGAAATAGGTGGTGAAGTAGTGGAAAAGAAGGAAGCGGAGGAAAGAGATAGGAGGATGGAAAATGGAGCAAGGAAATACACACGCCATGATAAGGAAATCGCATCAACATCAACACAGATAGCTGAGGGTAGAGGAGGTGAGTACACAGATGCAGATTTAATAGATCTAAAGGCAGTGACAGTGGGGGGAAAACGCACAGAGTGGAGATTGACATTAGCTGATGGGTTTTGCAGCAAAGAAGAGGAAGGTTCAAGCATCAATGGAAGAGATGGAAGTAGGGAGAGTTTAGACAAACTATACATAACACGCACTAATTGCGAGTCACCATGGGCATGCGAGAGAAGGGGAGGACCAAGTGCAGGAGAACCAAAGACCAGGGACACAATAGGGAAAATGCCACACACCCTAACACCCACACCCACACAAACACCACGCCCCTCACCACGCCCACTGACACCAGCCCCGTGCACACCCCATATGTTGGCTAACTTAGGGATCTCCCAGGACGCAGGCAGCAAGAGAGAACAAGCACGCCAATGGTAGGTCTAGAAGGACACAAAAAGGGGAGGAGGGATATAGGAAGTGAAAGGGCAAACACCTGTAACATCGACAGCATTGAAGAGCTACCAGACATGGAGGAAAATGATGAATATAATGACATAGCACCACATAGGAGGATGAAGGAAGAGGAGAGGGGGTACAATTTAATGCCACTACTAGAGAGGGGAGGAACGAGACCACAATACATCCCCTGGAAGCATGCAGACAAGGAAAATATAAAATGCAGACTCCCATCATTGAGTGCAGGAGCTGGGAAGTGGATATATGAGATGGAAAAACACACTGTGGGGCAAACCTTAGCGGTGGGAGACGTGAAGGGCCTTCTAATTTCCATACTGGGGGATGCTGATGATGACATATGAAAGAGGGCGGGATTCCCCGGGGTGACAATACATGACACAGCACATGATGGAGCACCATTTGCCAATTGCAGACATGCGCTTTGGCAAGCATTGAGAGTACAATTCCCAGACACTTCAGACATAGGAGCAATTACATCACGAAAGATGCGTGAGAATGAAGATTCTGTTGAATGCATCCAGGAGATTCAGGAGAAGTGGTGCTTGGAAACACGGGAACCTTGGGACAAAAACTAGCAATTCTTTACCACATACTAGTACAAGGGCTCCCGGAGCAAGTACAGAGACAGTTAAAGAAGTTAGTGGGGATGGAAGCTAAAGGATGGCCAGAAATACAACTGACAATAGTACACTATTGCAGGATGAGGCAAGAAAAAATGAAACAAAAGGAGGAGGATAGAAAGGCCGAGGAAGCAAAGTTGGTTCAGAAGAAGCTATCGTATATGCCATGAAGGGAGTACTGATAACAGCCCCCACACAACCACAGGCAACGGTAACACAAGACACAACACAACTACAGGTAGCACCACCACAGCAAGCACAAAAAAAAACACAGAAACTGCTTCCTCCCCCGACACACATACAACAAATGGGGGGAGGTTATATGCAAATGGGAAACGGGTACTCAAACAACTACAGAGGGAGGGGTGGGCAAATGAGAGGGAGAGGATATGGCCCACCCATCAACCAACAAGGGGGAGGGTTCCGAGGTTACAATCAACAGGGACAGCAGGGGTATCAGGACTACATGGGGGGACTTCAATGGCAAGCACGGGAACCACCGACATGTTGGATATGTGAGATAGTAGGACACATGTCGCGCACATGTAGGATGAGACCAGCACAGGCAGCCTGGGGGGAACAGGGACAGCAAGGGCCTATGGGGAACAATAGGTTTACCAACAGCAGGGGACAGGAACAACTACCACCACAACAAACACAAATGCCACAACAACAACAACAGACATTGCAACCACAACAGCAACAACAACCACACATGCAAACACACACACCACCCAAGTATACAGCAGCAACAGCAGGTCCAAACTGGCCAACAATTAGCACAAATGCAAGACAATGCAATAACATCTACTGACACACCTGTAGCCCAGACACAGCTTGGGAAGGTCACACTATTGGGTCACAACCCATACACAGGAAATGGAAAGTCACTATAGCCACAATAGGACAGCCCACAGACATCCTTGATTTGTCCCATCCTACCAATAACACCTAACCCTGCGGAGGAACCACGCATACCGGTGACGATAGGTGACAAAACAGTTTCCTTCTTAGTTGACACAGGGGCCACTAGGTCATGTATAAGAGAGGGGAAGTTTCAACTGTCAGGCAAAGCTATGAACACTCAAGGATTATCTGGGGCTCAAGGTTGGTTCCTTTCACAGATAACATCTCCCTATCTGTAGGTGATCATGATATGTCACTGCCACATTCAAAAAAGTCACCAGTGAACATACTAGGGAGAGACATCATGAGCAGACTGAACATGACTATCTCCTTTACTGACAAGGGAATACCTTGCTCTACACCAGGCATAAGCATGCTCACAGCATGACAAATATTACAGGCCTATTGCAGCAAAACTGTAGCAAGAGCAGAACCAATAGATGGAGAACAATTCCAATATGGGACAGACATGGTAATAGCATAGCTGCCAGGAATTGAAGGGAAGGTTTGGAGGAGGCCAGCAGCTTACCTTTTCCGACCCGAAACACCATCCAGTGAGAGGGAAGGGACAAGGATATCACTGAGCATTGAGAGCATTGTGGCAACGTGGTGCATGCCCAAGACAGGTAAGGGAGGGCATGGAGGGCAGTTATAGCTCTAGCAGAAGGGTGCTGACTAACACAAGTATTTGATGAGGAGCTCTTCTCAGATAATAATAGTGAGATGGTGTTTCAAATGAGCGTCTACATCTGGGTGACCGTAACATACAGAGACATAGCACAGAGGATGGCACTGGCGCTAGAAGTACCAGCAGCTACAGTAGTGCCGTTTTATGAGGAGGATATGGCGAAAGTACCTGCATCTCTATGGACCACCAGTCTATATGACATGGGCTGCATCAAGAGCATTGGAGGTGTGAAAATAAAGTTGAAAAAAGGGGCCATACTGCCGAGAGTAAAGTAATACCTGCTATCAAAAGAGGCAGATGAAGGAATATATGAAACAATAACCACCCTAATAGAAAGAGGTATACTAGTACCATCAGAGTTCCCATGCAACACTGCTGTGTACCCTGTGCGCAAAGCTAAGGGAGGGTCTTGGCGTTTCATCCAGGATCTAAGACCCCTCAACCACATTATAGAGGCAGAATACCCTATAGCGGCTAACCCAGCCACTATACTATGTGGGATACCAACAGAGGCATCACGATTCACTGTGATTGACCTCAAAAATGCATTTTTCTCAATACCTCCACACCCTGATTCACAAGATTTGACAAGTTTCACATAGCGCAACACAAAATGGAAACACACGAGGTTGCCTCAAGGGTATTGTGAGTCACCATCCATCTTTCACAGGGTGATACAAATGGACTTGGGAAACATTGAGATGGAGAGCACAGTGCTACAATATGTAGATGACATAATCATCTGCAGCACAACAGAAGAGAAGTGCAGGAGAGACTGTGGATGCTCACTGTGTTAGCAGAAAAAGGGTACAAGGTAGACAAGGAAAAACTACAATACTGCCAAGAACAAGTGCTCTACATAGGCCAGCTCATCTCACAAAATGGAAGAAACATTGCACCTTAACGGGCACAGGCCATAACAAACACACCACAACCACAGACAGTGAGAGAACTACAGCAGTTCTTAGGCCTATGCAATTACTGCAGGGCTTGGGTTTTTGATTACAGCTCATACACAGGACCACTGCTTGAGGCACTAAAAGAAGCAAAGAGAGGGGAAAAGAAGTTGAGATGGACCACAGAAATGACAGAGGCATTTCAGGAACTAAAACATGCCATATCCACAGCACCAGTACTAGCCACCCCAAATTATGAAGAACATTTTTTCATCTTTTCACATTGTAGTTCAGCAGTGATGAGAGCAGTACTGACACAAAAAACTAGCATGGGGCACAAACCAGTAGCATTTTACAGCGGGCACCTGGACCCTGTACTGTTAGGACACTTCCCGTGTGAGCAGAGCCTGGCTGCCGCAGCCTTTGCAGTGGAAAACCATCCTCAATAACAATGGGTTGCCCAACTATACTATATGTGGAGCATTCCCTTTTTGCCATTTTGAATAAACCAAAATCAGCACTGACCACTCAAAGGGCATCAGGATACGAAGTTATCTTGTCCAGGCCTGAGTTAACAATTGTAAGGTTCATCAATGTGAACCCAGCAAGGTTCATAGCAGCGGTAGTGGAAGATGGCAACTATGCACATGACTGCACACAAGCTATCGACACATATTCCAGCACAAGAAAAGTTGAGGAAAACGCCCTAGAGGGGGGAGAAATACTGTACATTGATGGGTCCTCAACAATCGACCAAAGTGATGGGGTCCGCAGAACAGGTGCAGCAGTGGTGAGATTGACAGAGGATTGGATATATGTTCCAGTGAAATGTGTCCAGCTGCCACAACACTACGCTGCCCAGGCAGCAGAGTTAGTGGCCCTAATTTTAGCACTAAAAGTAATCAATGACAAAAGGGTAACTATGGGCCTCATTACACGGTAGGCGGTGATCCAGGGTGCTATTAGCACCCTGACCATGCCGGTAAATTACCGGCACCGCCTTGGCGATAAGGGGATTTACCGCCCCATCCCAAGGTCGGTGGGGCGGTAAATCCCCCTTCCGCCATTGCCCTTCCCCATTCCCATTTCTGCCCCATAGGGCTCTATGGGAATGGGGAAGGCGCTAATTACGGCACCGCAATTTTGCGGTGCCGTAATTAGCTCCGAGGTCCCTTAGCGGGTTGGTTTTTAACGCCTGCAAAAAGCAGGTGTTAGAGCACCAACCCGCTAAGGGACCTCGTAGTACGGCAGTAAGGGTTAACGGTCACCATTGCCATTAACGGTGACCGTTAACCCTTACCGCCGTCCGTGTAATGAGGCCCTATATATTGTGACAGTGCATATGTCACATCAACTGTACACTCTGGGTTAATTAAGTGGCACCGAAGAGGATTTAGAAGGGCAGACGGCACCCCAGTGCAACATGCCCTACTACTTGCTGAACTAATTGAAGTAATTGAAGACCCCAAAGAAGTGGCCTTGGTGAAGTGTCAGGCCCATACAAACAGGGATGATCACATTTCCAAAGGTGATGAAACAGCAGACGCACATGCTGAACATGCTGCGTACTACGGGGAGATTTGGATCCCCCCAGAAAAAGGAAAAGATAAGGGGAGAGTGGGGCAAGACAGATGCTGATGAAAGACGGGTACACTCATATCCCTGAGAATGAAATAATGGAGTTACAGGCAGCAGCACCCATGGCAGAGAAAGAACTATGGGTTAAAAGGGGATGCACAATGTCCCCCACAGATGCGTTATGGCAGCAAAACAATACAGGTAAAATAGTCATGCCCCTGGCCTTATTGAAAACAGCCCTGGCCCAACTACACCATCCCGCACACACAGGAAAAGAGGTCATTGCAGCACGAATTAAGGAGGGATGGTTCTGTCCCGAATTAACTTCACACTTTGCAAATTTCATTAGTAATTGTCTCACTTGCCAACAGTTTATGGCCGGTCACACGCTGCAAGTGATCAAAGGTATAATACCCCGGCCGGAAGGACCCTTCCTACACCTCCACATTGACTACGTTGACATGATCAACATATGTGAAGGGTACAGATACATGATTGTGGTAGTATGCCCATTTTCAAGGTGGATCGAAGCCGGTCCATGCTCCCATGCAGACGCCTTTTAGAGCAGCAAAGTTCCTGGTGAGGGAGGTCTTCCCAAGGTGAGGGGTGTGCGAAGTATTGCGGTCAGACAATGGCCCCCACTTTGCCAACGAAATGTTTCAGCACATAACTGCTCTCCTCGGCATCAAGCACAAGTTTGCATGTGCGTACCACCTACAGGTGAATGGCGTGTGTGAACACCTCAACGGCCTCCTAAAAGAAGAGATAGCAAAGATTCAGCCATCTACCAAGAAGAGCTGGCTCTACTGTATCCCCTTAGCACTATTTGAGTTAAGAAACAGGCCAGGGTCGGGTCACCACATCACACCCCACAAGGTGGTTACCGGGCAACAGATGCATCTCCCACTGACACCCCTCTCAAGGGCCATAACAGATTGCCACCCTGTTCGAACTGTTTTTGGTGATGAAATGTACGAATATATAAATTCCATGATTACTAGTGTCACCTTATTCTCTCAAAAGCTCGAGAGGACGCGGGGCGGGTCGAAGACCACCCAACAAGAAGATAATACAAGTGAAGGACAGGAACAAGCAGCACAGTGGACAATAAGAGAAGAAAATCACGTCCTCCTTTGTAATTTCAATAGAAAGTGGAATAGCCCAAGATTTACTGGGCCCCACCAGGTCGAGAAAGTAACTACTAGAGCAGTGAAGCTACAGGATAAACAGGTCTGGACTCACCTGCACGACATCAAGCCCTACAAAGATCAGACCCACCCTTGCGTCGACGACAGGGCAACACAGCAGCAACAGTAACGGAAGACAACGCAGCAGCAACAGCAACAAAAGACAACAGTGACACAGCCCCTTACTCATCCCAAACCCCAGACACAACTAAGGACTCAAATGGACAATCGCCCATAGCCCACCCCATGGTCACGAGATCACAGAGCAAACAAAACACTGCCCCGCCCAGCCCCGCCCCTGCCACTACCTAAATAAAAGGACATTGTCTAACAAACTATCATATCGCACCACACTTGTAGACACGTGCATGTTTTCTTTCTCTTTTTTGTCTCGCACATGCAGGTACCGCGTAAAACTGTTTTTGTATAATGAAAAGTGAAGTAACTAACATTGCGTTTTGCCCAGGGGTAAATGCTGCCCACAGATGTCGACACACCCGAAGCACTGTCACACCAATTTGTATATGTTATAAAAAGACGAAACTATTTAAAGAAGAGAAAAATATGTGTGTATTACAACACATTCCTTCTGGGCATAAAGCAATCATTCCCACATCTCCATGAACATTTACCAGCCCTAAGAGATAGGTCGCTAAGATACGCGTGGGAGCAGCTTTTCGCTTGGGCATTACACGATTATTTGATAGGGAGAGCTTGAATAAACAGAACTAACAAAATTAACGCCTATTTTTAGAAATGTTCAGGTGGGCACCTATATTGTCAATAATAAGCTGCAGGACTGCAGCAAAGGTAAGAGAAAAATGCTGGTGATATTAGTTATTATATTAAAAATTATAGGTTTGTTGTTTATCACTGGTCTACTTGCTGCTACTGTCTGGCAGGCACACTATGCTTCTCATGTATTGGCTGCACCCCCTACTAATGAACCCCCTACCATGGCTGCAAAAGGTACAGTGTCAGGTGGTACGAACAGAACAAGATCAAAAGGGGGGAGGATTAAACATAGCACACATGTTGATAATAATGGGGTTGACACATATTTTACAGATTCTGCACACGTCTCAAACACCATGTGGTATCAACACATGTCCAAAATTGGTAAGGGGACAACTAAGGACAACTGCTATGTGTGCTCACTGATCCCATACGCCATGAGCGCCTCCAGAACATTTGTGGCTACTGAAGTACCAGCAACATGAGTAGAATGCCTGATATACCTGGCCCTGTTCCAAACAAAAGGACGTTTCCAAGGGAGGATCGCAATAATAAAGTGGAAGACGAGAGACACATACCCGTATGAAAATAACTTCATCTAGACACTCAACATGTACAATAATTACTGGCAGCTAACGGAAGGACTCCAGTACATGACGGATGGGCCAGACAAAGGAGAGACGAAAGAAGTAACGCTGAATTACCTACCATGTGAATGGCGCGCAAGTGAAGTTGCCGAAGTAATGGGGTGCTGGGAAAGACACCTGCTGCTAATATATGGGAAAGTATACACAAAGGAAGGATGGACAGACAGGGTGTGGGGAGCGAAATGGTAACACTGACAAAACCAAATATAGCAAAAATAGACGAAGAAAACAACAGGTGTTTCAACGGATGGATTAAGACCGCCGGACTGGTGACCTGGTTAGAGAAGGACGAAGACCCGGTATCAATACTTCCACTAACTGCACCAACACTATGTTATCAACACAACGGAGACAGACATGTCGGAAGGAACAGCAACTGCAAAAGGATAGTGACCATAACTAAGGAGGGTGCCAGTACAGTGGTCTTAATGGACCACTATTGGGCCTGCGGAGATAAGGCATACCCCAGCTTGCCGCCATCTTGGAAGGGACTATGCACCATGGTACACAAAAATGTACCATCCTTAGTGGTACCACAGAAAGATGTGAACTTGACGAGCTTCCCTAAGATGGATGAAGGGAATAAAAGGAGGAAAAGATCTGTGACGATTGAAGGAGGAAAAGAAAATAACAACACAAATATATTGTCAAGAGTAAAAAGACAAGGAGATCAACTGACAGGAAACTACCTATGGGGAAGACCCGAAACAGCTTTCAGTGACATTCCACCAGGACACAGACTGTTTAGCAGAGCGGCAATGTTCTTCTCATCAATAATACATCCAGGACTGCAGGCGTATGCAAATGCAAAATGGCTCCAAATAACAAGATGGGTGACAATAAACTCCACCGTCAATGGATTTAATGCAATAAAAGAAGAATTGAGGGCATTACGAATGGTAGCACTACAGAATAGATATGTGTTGGGTCTCCTTACTGCAATGGAAGGAGGAGTTTGTGCAAAAATTGGAAAATCATGTAGCACATTCATCCCTGTTAATGACGCAGATAACGGCACCCTCACCGAGGCAGTATCACAACTTGCCAAGATGCACGCCAAGATGGAAGAAGAAGCTAAGGGAGTGAAGAAAGATGGCAGCGGTTTTCTTACTTGTGGTCATGGATGCCATCATGGTTGTCAGATGGCCTTAAAATAATAGATGGGTGCATAATATTGGGGATGGCTGTCCTTTTAGGATTAAGGTTGTGGAGAGTCCGGACAGCACGGACGACTGATGAAATGATGGAAATGATCAGCATGCACGCCTTAATGCCAGCAGAAGACGACAGACACACAGATATAATAATAAAGGAAAGGGAGAGATTACACAAGCAAATATTAGAAAATGATTCGCACCCACCGTCTGTGAAGGTAGAAAACCCAAGGAACCCAAAGAGCTATGTTGGGAAGTGGGTCTACTGCAAACCCGGTGGTGGATGTGTGTATATGTACTGGTCATTTGAAGATCATGTGTACCAGTATGGACACTTAGGAGGGATAACAAAGGTATGGAGACCACGCGGAGACAAGAGAGCGGATAATATTGTGGTCGACAAGTCGACCAGAGGGGGGACTGAAGTGGAAAAATGGGAAAACACCCTCCCCCATTCTCATCCAGACCCTGGCCTAGAGGATCACAACCCAAGCACCCCCCGTGAGAGGAGTTTGACCCGCTCACCTCCTTACCAGATGACAAGGTACCATGTGTTCGTGGCCCGCATGCACGAGGAGCATGCCCACTACCATGCCCTGGCCAAGCCGACGCCTGCAACATGGACCAGATCGACTAAAACAACAGCTGCAACAGCTGCAAAGCATCAACATCATTAGAGATGCCATGACGACATAGCCAACAGACAAGAACACCCGTGCCACTATGCACCCTGGTCACTCACACACCAACCCACATGAAGAACATACTCAGTGCTTTGATGTAGCGGACTGACACACTCACGGACATGCATCGTTGTTATTTTTCACATAGGCCTCCTACAGCACCACAGAAATGCAAGATTCCTGAAGAGCTTGTGTATATGCTTGCAGACGCTTCATGCTACCCTACCCCCATAGAGATGCCATCATATATATATATATGGCACCCATGTTAGTAATTATACATCGCTTCCCAGAAAAAAAGGCCCGATTAGGCTGCAAGCAAGAGTCCTCAGGCCGGAGCCTCTAAGACGAAGAACGAGTCCCAGCGAGAGCCCACCACCAAGGCCACAATGTTGCAACCCACATGCCGAGCTCTCAGTGGCAAGATTACACCTGCTGCAGCCAAGCACCCCTCTAGGCCGAAAAAACAAATGAAATGCTCATAATTCTGCTCCAGCTACGGTCTCTACACACGTGACCAAGCCAAACTGACAAGATGCCAAGCTCGCGAGACAGAAAGTCGCCGGGGTCCCACGTCTGGGACGCAGGCTGCAACAACGAAGCGACAAGTTGGACACCTACACTGATGGGAAAGGCGTGACCATCAGCCACTTGCAAAGACCTGTCCATTGTCTGCAACTAACACATAGTTGCACAATGTTGCCAACACCAGGTACCTCGCGGGCTGGGAACAGTGATGGTCCCAGGCTTGGGGGCTCACGAGGGAACCAATCAGAGTACGAGGGGCTCCTCACTGACGCCATTTCGGTTAGCCAATTACCAAGGGTACCTGTGTAACCAATTTATTGTAGCAAGTGTTAGGTACACAACCCAAGTTTGCCACCTGACCTGTCCTTATCCACTAACATTCCTCCATATAAGCATATATACTAACCCTACCACTCGGGGAGCCAACCCGAATTGGCGATAGGTTTTGTGATGGTTTTTCCCAGGTGACGCAAGCAGCGCATCATACTACGGTAAAAAGGGTCTGCGAGCCCCACTAAGAACGAGAGTGTCTCCCCGGATGCATACGAGCGGAGAACGATCCCTGCCATTACTATAATAAACAGCAGTAATTACTTTGCTCTTGCATGTGCCTCATACTGCTTTTGGGACGCGGGAGGAGTTGGGGCCTCCCCAGCCCCAGAGATCCGCGGACGGCTCTGCCGGCCCCCGGGAGTTCACCCTGACACATCCTTTTCACAAGTGTTGTTGTTCACATTGGTTTTATGTTGCACAGATAGGATGTATGAATTAGAGAGCAGTTCAATGAGATTACTAAATGTGTTGATGTCCCACTGTATTATATGAATGATAAATATTGAAATATTGGATTACTAACTTCACAATTTTCTATTGTCCATGTTGGTTTGTGTGTTGTTTACAATCTGTGTTTAAGCCCCATTTCTTCCAACGAAGTAAATGGTACAATCCCCAGAATGCATTGGTTTTCCTAAATGGAAGACTGCACTAATGCACCCCAGGTACAATGAGCACTCTTTCTGAAATGATGAACACCTTGGCATCCACCGCTGGCGGCAGCTGCACTCGAACACAGCAAACTGCCTTGCAAAGCTGCAATGCCCACACTCCCACCTCACAGGTCTCCCAACGCGCAGGCCGCATGCACGGTAACAGCCCACGCCACTCTCTAGTGGCACACTGGCAGGAATATCATCATCGTTGGGACTGGCAAGAAGCGAAATTAATTTTTTCGGAGTCACTTTATCTGCAGGTGATAGAGCGAACCCCCCTGAACATGTGTCTGTGCTGCATCTGAACTTAGAGCAAATCAAAGCACAGTCCGTGTGTGATGCCGCGGCTGACTCACACATGAGCACCACATTGACTGACCACACAGGAGCCCTTTTACACCCGTAATAAATAGGCATTTCTTGTACATTGCAAGTCTGATTAAAGACTCCATGTGGAATGTCCTATTTACCAGACTACCGGCTAACTCTAACAGCGCAAATGAGAATAATAAGGCAAATGGCCCAGGATCATAAACTGCAGTAAAAGTGAGAGAAGATGGGATTACAACCTGGTCCACTGCCCCTACCTTAAAAACACATATACTTCTAGACTAAACCTTCTCTTATCACCATGACTCCAACGACTGCTCTGCTCAAATCAAAGTTTCCAATTGATGCCCCATCTTCCTATCCGCCTTTCAGCGCTGCCAGCTGAGCAGTGCACTCACAGATATACATTGGCTAGCTTCTCTGATTACCACTGAGAATAGAGTGTGGGCAGCTAATGTGTGGTGTTGGGGAGGTGGCCGAGGGGTTTCACCAGCTGCCTTCTTCCTAGTGATGCGTTTGCAGCACTTCTGGTGCAATGTATCAGTGCGCCTATCTGCAGCCTTATCTGTGGTCGCCACCACAGGGGATAATGTGAGTTGCACAAACACTAGCATCAAGCCAGTTTCAGATCCTCCATGTACATCTTTCCCAGTCCTTGTTAATTGTAGGATTTCGAAACAGGGGAAGAGTCAATCAAGCAGATTTTAAGCACACTTCAATTTTTAATATTGCTATGTATATCAATCAATGATTTTATTTGCCACTTGCAGCATAATTCATTTCTGCTACTCATAGTTGTTCTTGTCAGATTTCAAACCAATGACCTGAATACTGGTTCACAACAGCTATTGTAGACCGCACAACAGGATTAATCAATCCCCAAGCGGTCCCTGGTACAGACACAAACGTTACCAGGCGTAGTCATGGAATTTATGCCATATTAGTTAAAGAAAGGGCTGCTCCAAAACACCAAGAGTGTAGGGGGACCCGTTTTTTATTTTTATAAAACTGGGACATGCCACCAACATACAGTTTGAGAGTTGCTGAACTTCAAGTGGGGTAGGGCTGTCAGAAACAATCCCGTGGATGTAAACAGTGCCAGTTTGGCTCTAACATTTAGCTACAGAGGAACTTTTTTAAAAAATTGAATTGCCAAGCCGGCCACAAAGCTGTCTTGTCAGTAGTCTCTGCGGAAAGACTGTTACTGCATGGCAACAGAGAGGTTGCTAGTTCGAGACCGTCCCTGGCTGTGATCCCGACTTAATGCTTTGATAAAAAAAGATCCCCAAAGAATTCTAATCTATACTATTATACAATCATGATGGACTGCTTTGATCATGGGGTTGACTTGCCTAAAGGGACCACTCAATATTTCCGATGAGCCTCTGGTCCATAGGGTTATGGGTAACCTGGATTTTTGCTTCTCTTACCTTCTCCCAGTCCCCCCTTCTGCCCCTTTCTTTCAATGTTTCTACATTCCTCAAATCCCTCCAAGGAAATAATTGATGTAAAGCGTTCAGTATGTTATTCCTCACTAATTACACATGTTTTATGCCAGTTTCGTTCTTAAGTCTAACTACTTGTTAATCAATATACATATATATATATATATCACGTGTTTTAAAACTATTTGGATCAATGTTTCCAACTTTTCTTTTGCGAACAACCCCTCTTCCCCCATGAGCCTTACTTAGAGAGGTTGAGTTTGCTGGCTGTCTTCACGCGCAGGTTGTAATATTGGGCCACTTTCAAAGACACTTCCAAGGCCACATTTGGGCCCCAGTCCACCCCTGGCTTATTCAGGCACTGTCTTAGACCAGCACAAATTAATCCTCACACTTCTTAATAAGGATATCACGCATTTCCAGAAATCTAAAACCTCATAGATTTTTAAACACTATGCACTTCCTTTCCCTGAAGTCCTGTTAAAAACCATCACTAGCAAAGCCAACAGTTTTGGCTTATGTATAACTATCAGGCATTTGGAAAGAACTGCTATTAGAAGCCCACAAAAGCCCAAACTGTTGGCATTGCCAATGCTTGTTTGTTTTGCGGGCCACACTCCTTCTCCTGTCCCTTTGGCATCCTTGCTGTTTTTAATATTTAGAGCATGAGAAGCATGAGGAAGCCCGAATGAAGTACTGTATGAAAACCTGATATCATCATTGTTATCACTATTCATTAATAACACCGTTGCTTGACGAATTTACCGTTTCGGTATTTGGTTCTTTTGCTGCTTTTTTAGTTTTTGGGTGTGGACATTCAGCATTACACATATCCTCTACAGCGCACCTTTGCAATCAGGCAACTGAGGGCTGTAATTTGTGTGCTGCCTATTTGTATCCCCATTCCCGATTACATGTCCAGCAAGTACGAGGCAACATAAACTTGTTTCATTTGTTTCCCAGATGACACAAGTTACGTCATAATGCCCAGTTCAAGTTTGGACCAAGTCCTGTGTGAGCTATTCCTTACGCTAATGTCAAGAATGATGCAAACTAGACCTGCTCCTTGTTTAAACCAGTACATTGTACACCTTTTACATGGCTCTTGGTCTATGTGCACTGGCTACCTTTTCTGTATTCTACAGTGAGCTCTGTTTATTGTACCTTTAACTTGATTTGCTATCAAACTGGCAAACTGTGCAGCTTTCACACTCCAAGAGACATATGTTCTTGTGAGATATACTCAGGGGGACAATGTTCTCTGAATAAACAGCTTTCTTTTCCAGAAACATATGCTTTGTTTTTCCTCCCAGAATTTATTGATTTGCTCCTCTTTATTTTTTTTCAGCATGGCATAGAACTATGAACGGCCTGAAGTATTTGACTAGATCAGCAATTTCGGTTTGCAGTTTGCAGTGTGCATAATATGGGCTTACATTTCGCACAGCCAGCCATATCAGATGCATTTGAACCGTTCTATGGTATGTTTGAAAGAAAGTCTTGCATTGTTTTTAATTTTGTACAACATATTTCAACTAAATCAACACACCTTATTGTGCAGTTAGACATTCGGCTGTGCAAGAAGTTTGCCAGCAGAATTTTACCTTGAGGAACATGTCTTAATTTCAAATTCTACAGCCTTTTCTTGTCTTTCCGAATTAGTTGAAGACATTGGAACATTTAAAATACACTAATTGCCCTGCAATGTAAATTCTCAAAGCACCCTGAACTTGTATCAACAAACACCTAATGCAGGTAAAATCCACTGGCAATAAATATTCCCGCACAGTTTTGTCAATCTTCGTAAACAATAACAGGGCATTTCATTTGCAGGTTGCTATGTGCATGGTTAGTTTATTTGGATCAACTATATGTGCAAGTACCATGTATACTCACAAAGGAAATCAATCCATTTAAAATATGACCTACCATCACCCCACTACATTAAAGGATACAGATTATTAACCAATTACGACAATGTAAAATTGATTTCTTGTATTTATGCTTCTGTTGGAATATAAATGGCAACATCTGGGAAATTGGTTTTATAGCTTGTGACTTGTTCTTTATCAGGTATATTGTGGAAATAGCCACTAATAACCAAAAGAACTTACTTTCAAAAGTAAAGAAATGTCCCCTGAACCTTTGACCTGACATAATAGGAAACTTCAAAGTTGCAACGCTCTTTAATGTGGCATAAGTCACCATAATGTGGATGGGTATTCCAACATGTTGGTCCCGAGCTTGCTGTGACTGGAGTTCAGGCTGCACCTCATTGATGACGCCTAATGAAGACGGAACATGTCTTCGGTTGCTTGTTGTGCCCTCTAGAAGGAATAGGAGCTCTCAGTTCGGGATATGTGTAACTTTTAGTAGATGTTTGCTTCTTCTGTAAATCCACAGCAGTATGGACAAGGCTGGCTTAGAGGGGTGCCTAGAGCCATGCCAGTGCATAGGGTTGCTTCAAATCCATCCACTCTTCAGTGTTGCACAGCGTTCCCCAAGCCTCCACAATAGGTATATTTAGGTGGAAGACTGAAAGGTTTTATCTAACTGCATTGCAGTGAGCCAGCTAGCTGGTTGTTGATGACTACTTGTTATAAACATATTTTTGGGGTGGGATATTACAATACACAGCCTCATGGTGGCCCAAGAAATCATCCACATAGGAGGGAAGAAGCTCATGTGAATAACCAGCTTGTAAAATGCTGGTGGCAATTGCAAGATGCACATTTCAGCAGTAAAATGCACCCATGTACCAGAAACAGACTAAGCATATGGCGGTGGAATGCAGAAATGTTTTTTGCTCATGCACATGGATCCCTGTTCACAACTGGTAACTGGGACACAATTACTGGCCAACCCCACCACCACCATAAACAATGTGGCATGCCCTCTTGCTCCACGGATTCTCAGCCTGCCTGGTGACTTTACTCTGCCAGTAATAGTGAGTAGGTGCCAACAGAGACCTCTTAGTATGTCCCATTTAGTCATGCTAGACCCAAAGTACAATGAGTATTTATCCAGTAATAATGAGCTATGAATACGCAATTCAATGAGTCCAAAGATTGGTAGAGGAAACTAGATTCTAGGGGCTGACAATGCAAGCAGAATATCGGACCTGCAAAGGGCAACATAATCACAATGTTGATACTATCAAATACTGCTTGTGAAAATGACCTGGGGCAGAACACATTATTCAATGCATGAAGTCTTTACTGCATAGGTCTGAGTACCAATACTAGCAAATACAAAACTAGATATACCTCTTGCAAAAAGCAGGTGGCAATGATGGTGAGTTGAGGTGAAATAACAGGCCCTCCACCCCAAAGGGATATAAAAAAGCACACCAAAACATCCACCAGCCTGCACTGAACCAGACTGCCAGGTGGAGCCCAGTGGCTTCACGTGGAATAAGTACTCATGCTTTCTTGGGTCATGGCTGTTGACAGCCCCCTCCTAACTCTTTTTTTTTTCAATGGAGCCTTAGTTGTTGCTGTTTGAAGCCACAATGTTCTTCTCTGTGCTCCTCGTTGGTTGAGTTTTGGTGATTCTTTTGCCCCCTGTCCCAGGCTACACTTTTACATGGTTACAAACATTCCTGATGGGTTGTAGGTTGCTTTAAAATTCTAGACATGATAAGGAGAAGAGTAGGATGGGAAGACTCTAGTCAACTGCATTAATGCTAATATTGGGACCTGCATATTCTTTACCTATACTATATTTACACAAAGACTAAGCAGAAATGTGAGAGCAGTCTTGATGTGTTTCTATTTTTGAGGATAAAAGACACTATATTGCAAGTGTAAATAAATGTTGTTAACAATACAATCGTGTAGAAATTAAACTGATAACATTAAATACTAATCATAAAAACAAGAGTAATAAGAATTGGTTCATAGCAGTACAACCATGATAATATTGCTGAAAGCCTGTTAGGTGCTCAGGTGTAGTGGTTTCTCTACCACTAAGCGCCAAGCTCCAACTGTATCCAGAGCCTGCATCATGTACAGTGCTATTCTCTGTCGCAAAACCTGCTACAGGCCCAAGTGGCAATTTAAGCCACCTTTGGAATGGGTGTTCAGGATATGATTCAAATCACAATTGTATATATTTATAGGAGCACTAAACCTGGCACAAAACCTCTGTTCCATTTTGTGTTTGTCAACCTCCGCTGTCAGCATGTCCCAATCATGTATATGCAGATCTATAGGATGTTCATAAGTGGGATGATTATATAACTCATGGAAGAACCTACCAACACCACTGCAGTAATGTAGGCTACTAAGAGGGAGCAGGGGCACTCCTAATCTCCTTTGAGATCCTTGGCGACCACCTTGTACAATGATGTGTCATCGTTGGCATGCAAGGTCTCAACTAGTTCCTCCTTTGCCTTTTCGGCACATTTTAATCTCTTCACCTTAAGACCCTTGCGCTATTCCTTCTGAGCATTCCTTATCTATACTCCCATGATTAGCAGGGGTTGTTTTCACAGGTTTTGAGTGGGGTTCATCGTTGGCATGTCTGATGTTGAAAAGATGGAGGTTCCAGAGTTTTGGGGCATAGACAGAGAAGGTCTGTTTTTTGGTTGTTTCCTTCCTGCACTGGCAGAGTTCAAGTCTGTACATGTCCTTACTTCTGGTGGATCATAGGCCTTCAGAGGTGCTGAATTTCTCAGTGAGGTAGCTTAGGGACTTCAGGGTGACAGACTTATAGATGATGCATCAGGATTTGATGATGATGCAGACTTTCAGCGAGAGCTAATGCAGTTTGATGAGGGGTGCAGTGATGTGGTTTAATTTGACGAATCCATTGATGAGTCATGATGCAGCATTCAGGACAGATGCCAGGGCAGTCACCGGACGGCCTTCCAAAAGGGTATTGCCACCATCCAGACGGGAAAGGGCCATGACTTGAACAGAACATCTGAAGTTGTTTACGGGGATGAAGGGCTCAATTTTCCTCAGGAGAGAAGGTTGGTGTTAACCTTGTGATAGAACACAAATGCCTCACCATCCCCATAGCTTTCAATAGCTAGAACACACTAAACCTTGCCAATATGGACATTTACTGAAAGAAACAAAGCTGAACACACCTGATACTACAGGAAGAAAATACTGTGATAATACAGATTTGAGTACTTAAGACACTAGACATCCTTATACTGATAAAATCACCTGATAGAAAAAAAGACAGCATCTCAATGGGTTACACCCCAAAATAGACATTATTTTTAATAACTATTAGAATGTGAGGAAACATTATACCCAACAAGAAAAGGCAGGATATCAAAGACAGATCCACATAGGAGCAAAGAGAAAACTCTACTAGAAAAGAAGGTTTACTATTCTGAGGATATGTATAAAGAGATCCTGTTTACCAAACTGATACACTTCTCACGCAAAACTTAAATAATACCAAAAGCATGTAAAACTGTCTATGTCAAAAACATTTTTCAAAACAGAGCTGGAGACCAACCAGACACTTCCAAATACCAACCTTGCCAAAACATAGAATACCCAGACGCCATTATAGAATTCAACACTTACATCAAACCACTGATACAGGCTAATCAATAATTAGACAACTCACAAGTCAGCTTTACATGTATGGGAGGCACCAAATCATCACTAACATCCATCTGGAATAATCTCAAAATATCTGTAAACAGAAACCCTACCTCAGCACTCATACTCCTTGACATCTCAGCAGCCTTCTGCACAATCACCAAAGTATATTTATCATTCAACTGAAAGAAACTGGACCCAGTACCACCCCTTTAAAATGGAGGAGCTTCTTCCTATCTGACAGAAAATAAATCACCTTGCGTTCCCCTTCTAACTCAAAACCACAGACTATACCTTGTGGAGATCCATAAGGATCAAGCCTTTCACTGTTCTTCTTCAACATCTATAGGCCCCACTGGTGAAGATAATATAAACACATGGGCTCACTTGTTATACATTTGCAGACAACACTCAGTGAATATCCAAAATCACTCATGAGAAAAACTCTTGCACTACTCTGAGCAATGTCTCACACAAGCAGGCAAATATGTAAAAACATATCCATTTTGCATTTTAATATTGGCCTAAGCACACACACTTTGAGCTGCACCATAGAGGTTTCCCCGAAAATGCCACATTTCCGAGTTTTCATTGTGAACCCAGTAAAGATTCACAAAGTCACCGCTTCGTAAGCTTCTCTAAAAATGCCCCTGCACAGGAATGCTAAAACTGCTGAGCACATTGTTTGTCTTTAACCAAGAGCCTTGAAGTACTGGCACATATGTAGCTAATCTGTAAATTAGGTGCCTTCATGTCTTCCTGGGCTCTCTTGCACTTCCACAGCTAATTGTGAATGTGCATCCAGACTATTAAAGTGAAGCACAATTCATGGCATATGTTGTTCTGAATGACAGAGTTACCGAGTAGAAATACAGACTGACCTTTAAGTCTAGAAACAACATAGATAAAGTAGCAAGAGGAATGTTACCTTGTGTTAGGAACATGATATACTCCTACACCCCACTCTGCTCTGCTTCCCAGACAATTAAATGTCTGTGAGGTGACGCAGAGTGTTCTAACATATGTTGCTATGGTGAAATGCCCACGTCTGTAGGTCATGAACCATCATCCCGTGATGGGTTGGCACACATTTACCATGGTGTTGTAATGTATAAAGATTGCTCACTCCCGCATGTTTTAGCTCACTTTCTCTATGCTTGTATACATGCATTGACAAACCTGGGTCCGCTCGAGCGCTAATAAACTGTTGTTTATATATTTGTTCCTCGTGACTGGTCTGTCTTCATTTCTTTGCAGTAGCCTCATATTTTTGGACTAACAAATAGACAACATCGTACCTAAACCTCAACTCGGACAAACTATAAATAATGATAGTTTCACACACATCACACCTGAAACACCTCTACCATGGCCCTCCGAAAATTGTATCTATCCTTGAAAATTGAAAGTGATCAAGAATCTCGGCATACTAATGGCCAATGGTCTCACACTGGACCCCAAGTCAATCTAATAGTAAAAAGTCCTTATATCAGTTATGCTCAATTAGGGAAATAATGCTCTATCTCACTTTCCCTCACATAAGTTTCATAGCTCACAAATAAGCAACAACATATTCAAAACAAAGCAGTTAGACTTTTATTCAAACTCAACTATCAGGGAACATTTAAAACCTGCTATTTGTACTGGTGTCCGATCAAAACATTAATTCACATTAAGGCCCTATGGATAAACCACTGAGGTCTCAAGGGTCAAGAAGCCGAATTCATTCAACCTCACACTTCAATGCATAGTCAACTGAAACTAGCTGATCACTCAAAATACAGTGTAAACAGCACCTCTCAATAGACTAATCTTGGCACACAGAAACACTATAGAAAAGTGGCATTCCATCTACCTTCACCTTGGTTCAAAGCCAGCTCATGGTATTTGAAAAAGAAACCAATGAGCAGAAAACGAAAACTCCTTTGGCATGTATAAAAGTCTAATTTGATGACTCCAACGTTTCCTCATTGACAAAAACAGAACATCGGACACATGTCCAGTACAGTCACGATGAAGCTCAACAATTCTCACCACAAAGCAACAAACAGAGGCAGCGGATTCTTGTAACATGCTACTCTGCAGGACCACCGTCTGACCATATCCACTAAACCTCAATGTGTCTGCCTTTCTCACTACACACAAACTCAAACCTTTCCCTAACCTCCAAACAGCACAACTCTACATGTTGAATACCAACTGACAAACCCATCCCTCAGCCAGTGTATGCCCACACTACAGGCACAATGTTCCCTCTCGGGGCAGGAAGACCTCAATGCTCCTAGTATTTCAAACCTAAGATGCTTCCAGGCAAGCAGTGCTCAAGGTAATTCCGATCTGCGCCATCAACACAAAGCACTTCAATCTTGTCTTGACTTCCCCTCCTAACCAACCAAAACTATTCGCTCTCTCCAAGCTTCCATCTTTCCTTGGTCTCATTAAGCATAATATTCTTTGGGCAGTGTATGCATGTTACTTATCCAGAACAGGACTGCAAGACTTGTCTTTGGCCTCAAGCCCAGCGATCATATCTCTCCAGCTCTGAAATCTCTTCATTGGCTCCTAGTTGTGCCAAGGATCAAGTTCAAAACCCTCTGAATCATCCACTAGGTTTTCTGGGGCCCGGGATCACACTACCTCCAACTCTCTCTTCCTAAACATCTCCCTTCTTGAGCTCTGTGCTCATCCACCTCCAACTCTCTCAGGGTCAGTCGCTTTTCCAAGCAGAGAGTTAGGGGCAGATCTCTATGTTTGGCTGGGGCCTCTAACAGTCTCCCTGCCTCTCTCAGACTTGAGCAGAACCACCTCTGGTTCCGGAAGCAACTCAATACTTTCCTCTTTGCTTCCGCTTTCTCTCTTCCTCTCTTCCTCTCCCCTGCTGATGTCATGACTGCTCCACGCACTGGTCACCTGGCCACAATGTGATCTTGGGCCCAGGCTCCTGCATGTCCAGCTGCACCTCGCACTGCCTCTTGGCTCCCCCAGCATGTGTCGTCTGTATCTGCAACCCTACAGTCCCTTCTCTCTGCACTTATGAGCCACCCGTTGGCTGCACTTTCATATTTTCATGCACTGAGCCACCCACTCGCTGCACTTTTGAGTCACCTGCACTCCCCCCTCAGCCCTTCTCCCCTTCCATTTCCCGGCACTTGTGTGATCTGAATGACACAAGGCCTAGTAAGATTGTTGTTTTGTCCTCCATCTGTTTCCCCCTCCTTGTCTTGTCGGTCTAGAAACACTTGTGTGCAGGTGTGTTATAAATGCCATATCATATCATACCTGTCCTGAAATGCTGCAGACCATTATATGCCGACCCTCCTTTTGTGATACTCTTTATGTGTAGATTGTTCGTCAAAAAACTTCTAAACTCTTCCATGAGAAAAGTGAACATACTTGAAATATATGGAACTTTGTTTCATCATTCTTGGACCTCTAATGTGTCTTTTTCTTGGCCATTTCATTGCCATCCTACCGCCACTGCAACATGTTTCACATCCTATCCCGCTTCCTGTGTTTGGTGACTGGCATGGTCAAACTTTCTTTGTGACTTCTATTTTAAGTAGCCCCCTGAATTTCTGTAGCCTTGGGAACCCCCACATTTTAATGGCTTTGATTTTCATTGTTTATTTCTGTCTGTGGCAAATCATGTGCTGACCAGTCATTTATCTGCCTTTCTTTCTTTCTTTCTTTCTTTCTTTCTTTCTTTCTTTCTTTCTTTCTTTCTTTCTTTCTTTCTTTCTTTCTTTCTTTCTTTCTTTCTTTCTTTCTTTCTTTCTTTCTCTCTTTCTTTCTCTCTTTCTTTCTTCTTTTCTTTCTTTCTTTCTTTCTTTCTTGCTTTCTTTCCGATAGCCGACTGTTTAGACTAGGTAAAGAGACCTTGTGCTCCGTATGAACTGCCATCTGAGTATTGTCTGCGCACATAAGACTCATCCCTGTGTAAACGTTCGGACAATACAGAGTAAATCTCAAGCGTGGACACAGGCCGAACTACATTGTGAAGGGATATAGACTAAGGCTTACCACGGGATCTGAGAATATACATCACCATTGTAACTTGATGGAAATGCAAACTCATGCAATTATTCTGCATATTATTGTATAAGCTGTATGTGAACTAGGCCTGAACTGTAGACCACAAATTATTAACATGTAGAGGGGCTGGACAATATTTCTGAAAACTGCATAAAAGTACGAATCTCTAGATGTCCAGCACTCTCTCTCCTCTCTTTGACGGGCTGGTACTCATTGTGCGGTGTTGAGAGCCAGATAGCTATCTGTATCTATATTTCTTTGTACACTGTGCAGAATAAAAGATCTGTGAATCTTTATAGCCCGTGTTCGGTGTATTTCCTTTGTGGTACTCAGCCTCGATATTTCCTTTGCTTTTACAGATGGTGCCCGAATAGGGACCCTCAAGATTGATGCCATCTCGTTGAAGAGTTGACGCGGCTATCGGACCGAGATCGGACGGTGAGAAAGGGGGCCCCTTCTTGGATGAGACGTGACACCTCAATAGTACTGCATAACCCAATCCCCGGACAGTGGGCATGCGATCCGAGACGGAATCTTGATGAGGGTCCATATATCGAGGCGAGCAATTTTGCCAAAATCACCAACCACAAGGGTCATTTGTTGTCCTTAGTAATCCGATCGGACCTCCCTTTGTCCTTGGATCAGGTGAGTCGTGTCCCAACTCCTAAATATCCAGATTTTTGATTTGGCGTATTGTCCTCATGAGTACAATTATTGACCAGGTAACACCAGTAATCAGACATGCCTGGGAAATTGTCTGCCTGTTTCAGGGTGTTATTCTGCAGAGACAGACGATCTTTGGAATTTGGCTGTCCGGCACCACAGGAGGGGTCGGCAGCAAGTACTATGTACTGTAAGTACGGCATTGGTAGTATAATGTTTAACAATATTTGGCACAGACAAACTAAACATGCTTTTGAACTTCAGTGGCCAATTAATGGTAGCTTTAAAATTCCTCACATAGAATATTTAGAATCTATATTATTAAAGAAAAAAGATAGACCTGCAGCCTTTGATGTATTGCAAAATTGGAAAAAAGAAGCTATGCAGCAAATTAAAAGTAGAGAGAAACATGCACGCAGACATATGTCGAACGCCGAGAAAGCATTAATGTACGATCAACAAAAACATTCAGAGTCAGTTAGAAACATGGATAGGGCTTTTCAACTTGGCATTCAGAAAATATATCCGTCTAAAGATTTTCATGCATCAGATGGTCTGATCGATAAGCTTTTAAATGAACAAAGGCCTGGTGCCACTGCGCCACATCCTTATGTACCTATTTCTGTTGCTTTACTTCTTCCTGCTGTTGTTCCCCCTCCCGCAGTAATTCCTGCACCTCTTAATACTCCTCTTATTACTCCTCCACCACTACCTATTGCTCCACTTCCCATTGTCGCTCCTCCACCTGTACCTCCACCTTTGCCTGCTGCCATGGGTCCGGTAGATTTGTCTTTGACACCAGTGATAGCACCTTCATTACCTACTGTACAAAATGTGTCTACTCTTTCTCTTCCAAGTGGTTCTGCTCCGCTTGTAGTTGATAAGGGAGCAGAATCGAAGATTGTAACTCGCAATACAGTTTCTAAAGAAAGAAAGCGAGAGCTGAATGCATGGGCTAGACAGTGCATGGAGAAGGGTGACCAATCTGATGTCTTTGCTACACTCTCTAATCTGGATAGTTTTCCTGAGAAAACTGTTTTTATTGAAGGGATGGGAATCCATTTATCCTAATGTGGAACAGACTGATGATGTAGATATCCCACAAGGGTTGAGGGATCTGAATGTTTTAGCATATTCATGAGATACTGCAGAGAAAGTATATGAGCACGTTCAGAGGGTATTCGAGTTTAGAAGGGAGTTCGAAAAGTTACGGAATGATGAAATAGATGCTGATAGATAGAAACGGTTCCCTCCTCTTAGTAAATCGATGAGTGAAGAAACACGAATTTGCATGAGAGATGCACTTAGATGGATTTTAGATATGTCGATATCTCCCGTAGAAGTATAGGACACGTATAGTCAGTATACTCCAGAAATGCAGAGGAAAGTGATACAGGTAATGGTAGAGTACCTACAGGATGATTGTATACAGAGAAAGATTTGTTGTCCAGCAGAATTATTTAATATCTATAAGAGAGCTTTTTTGTCTGACACTCCTTCAACTGTTTTAGCGCTCGAATTAACTTCTTTGCTTAGTAAGCGTTCAGAGATGCCTGTTACTCAGTTACCTATGAGAGAGGTTACTCCAACATTCGTCCCTAAAGTTGAGGTTCCGGCTAATGCCGCAACAGGCGTTGTCGCTTATGATATTGATGCACATTATGTATCACAGTCTATTCACGTCCCGTTCTCAAGAAAGGAAGTGAATACCATTAGACAATCTATCCCAGGTATTAGGAAGAATCCAACAGGATTTTATAAGGAGATAGAATCTGTCTTACAGTCATCAGTATTCACTCTGGGTGATGTAGATTTGTTATTTCCTGTGCTGCAAACCTGCCGATTTGTGGAAACTGATTAGGAAAGTAGATGATGTACCAGGGTTAGGGGACACATCGGATAATTTGACTAGGCAAGATAGAGATAGGCCAGCTGGTGAAAGACCACCGCAGGCAATACTGACTTTGGCCCTCATTACGACCCTGGCGGAGAACCATGGTGCAATTTGCACCATGGTCCATGGCGCTAAGCTGTCAACTCCGCCATGGTGGTTGGCGGACTTACCGCCCCATTCCGACCTTGGCGGGGCGGTAAGTCCCCAATCCCCATTTACCCTTCCCCATTCCCATTTTTGCCCCATAGGGTATAATGGGAGTGGGGAAGGCGTTAATTACGCCACCGTAAATTACGGTGGCGTAATTAACAACAAGTCCCGTAGCGCCATGGATTTTTCCGCCTGCAAAAAGCAGGCGTAAAAATCACCATGGCGCTACGGGAACTCGTACTCACGCGGAAAGGTGCGCCATGCTTTACGCCGGCGTAAACCCCTTTCCGCCAGGGTCGTAATGAGGGCCTTTGCCTGATAGAATAGTGACAAAATTGAAAGCCTTAATTCCTGAGAGAAGGATAGTTTGGGACAAAGTCACTGCTTGTATCCAAGGAAAGTCTGAGGGTGCTACTGAATTCTTTAATCGGTTTGAACAAATATTTTCAGATTTTAGTGGACAGGATTTAAGCACAGAGTCTGGCAAAAGATTATTTGTGGACAAATTTGTGCGTGGATTGTTACCTGACATCCAGTCACAAATTATGAGTTCTGAGAGCACATGGAAAGCTAAGCCTGAGTCTGAAGTGTTGCATATGGCTCAGTAGTACAAAAACCGAATCAATAATGAGAAGGAAAGGATTGAGAAAAAGAGGGGTGACATGAAAACCAAGGTATTGTTGCAACAGATTGTTAGAGGACCTAGAGGGGCCAGTACACAGTTTCGGGGACAGAATGTTCCACAAGGTGATGTACCGTTGGGTCATGTACACGCGAACCAATGTGCTTATTGCAGACAAGAGGGTCATTGGCGAGCACAATGCCCGATCCTCCAGCAGAGGTCGAATAATACATATGGTATCATGGGTAGACGATCCAGAGGCTGCCCTGGGGTAGGGGGCCCTGGAAGAAGCCAGTTTTCTCAGAATTCTCAGTCCTTTTCGCAAGACAATCAGCCACTGAGTGTGTATAATAGAAATATTTTTGATCCTCCTTCTACTGCTTATCTCTCTGATGATATATTGTTTCGCTAGGATTGTCCGAAGCAGGGTTTGGAACCTACACCTATTCCCGTTAATCAGAAAGGTCCCTACATTGAGATGATGGTGGGAAATAGGAAACATCTATTTTTGATAGATACAGGAGCACAGAAGTGTTCCATTGACCATTCACGGGTTCCAGACATTCCACTGTCAGGGCAAACTAATGTTTCTGTAGGGTTTTCTGGTACGCCAGTGGTTAATCCGGTTTCTCTGAGGTACGGATTTCACTGAGTCCAAACATGGATCACTGTCCATTTCTTTTGACATCAAACTGTGGTGAAAATTTGTTGGGGTTGAATCTGTTGAAGGAATTAAATGCAGTAATTAATTTTTCTTCGGATGGAGTGCGTTTGACGATTTCACCACAGCAAATTTCTACCTTCCAGTTTCTGACTAGACCTTTGCCACCTGAATTTAGTGACGTTCCGGAATGTGTATGGGCAATTGACGACAATGATGATGGTATTTTACCAATTGAGCCTGTTAAAATAGTTTTGAAACCTGGAGTAAAGTTGCCACGTATTCCTCAGTATAAGATTTCGATTGATGGTGAGCAAGCTTTGAAGTACATAGTTGCTGATTTTGTACACCGTGGGGTAATTGAAGAAATTGCAGGTAGTTTGTGCAATAGTCCGATTTTACCAGTGTATAAGAAAGGGGATAATGCAATTCCTTTTCGTTTCATTATCGACTTATGCGCTATCAATAAGATCGTCGCTCCACAATTTCCCTATTGTGCCTGATGTGACAATGAGATTAACAATGATCCCAGCTTCTGCTACTCATTTTAGTGTCATCGATCTTAAGAATGCCTTCTTTAGCATTCATATACACAAGGATAGCAGATACCTATTTGCGGTCACCCTAGGGGGACGCTCGTTTACATTCACCCATGGTCCACAAGGGTACACGGAAAGAACAGCTCGACACACTCGAGTTGCCTACTGCTTATATATTACTTCAATATGTTGGCGATCTTCTTTTGGCTGCAGATTCAGAAAGTGCTTGTAAAGAAGGCACTGTGTTATTGCTTATTCATCTAGCAAAACATGGACATAAAGCTTCACTGAAAAAGTTTCAATATTTTCGACAGGAGGTTGCCTATTTAGGCTATCTCCTGTCAAAGGAGGGAAGAAGATTTACACCTGAACGAATTGAAATCGTTTCTAGCATGTCTGTCCCAAATACGCAGACGGAAGTCAGAGCCTTGATAGGAATGGCTTCTTACTGTACACAGTGGATACCGAATTTTTCGCTAGTGATGAAACCAATGTTGGCTTTGACAAAGAAGGGCATTTCTTTGCCATTGCCATGGAACTTGGAACACCAGAGAGCTTTTGATTTGCTCAAGACTGCACTGTGTTCTGCACCGGTTTTGGGCACACCAAATTATGAAAAGGCCTTCGAATTGTATGTGCATGAACGTGATGGATGTGCTTTGGCTGTGTTAACACAGGAACATGGAGGGAAGAATAGGCCAAGCCGTTACTTTTCCTCCACCATTGATCCTGTTGCATGCACTTTGCCGAGATGCCTGAGAGCTGTCGCAGCTGCAGCTGCATCTGTAAAACAGAGTGAGGGAATGGTCCTAGGCCATGCTTTAACCTTGTTGGTACCTCACTCTGTAGACGTTCTATTAAACAGAACGCAAACACAACATCTTACCTCTGCACGATTAACGAGATATGAATGAATCTTGTTTGCACTGCATATTCAAATTAAAGATGTTGTGTATTGAATCCAGCTGAATTATTACCTCTTTCGCAAGATATCGCTTGCAGTGACAAAACGTCACATGACTGCATTTATACCACAGAACAAGAAAGTAAAGGCAGGATTGATTTGAAAGATACACCTCTCAACGACCCACAAGGAGAGATGTTTTGTGATGGCTCTTGTTTCAAACTTCTGGATGGTACATCCACTGCTGCTTATGCCATCACTACATTAAGCACGATTGTGGAAACCAAAAGAATTTCGCATAACTCTGCGCAGGCCGCAGAGATTATTGCATTGACCCGAGCTTGTGAACTTTCTGAAGGGCTTAGAGTGAATATATATACTGATAGTCAGTATGCTTTTGGGGTGGTTCACAACTTTGGTAGACTTTGGGCAGAACGAGATTTCTTGACCTCACATGGAACGAAGATTCAATATGGCACCTTGATAGTTCAGCTACTCTCAGCGCTTGCACCTCCTACTCAGCTAGCAATTATGAAATGCGCGGCACATCTGAAAATCATAGATGATGTAGGAAAAGGGAACGCTTTCGCTGACCAGATAGCCAAACAGACTGCTACTGATCTCTATTCAGATATGTACACTACAAAGGAAGCCACAGACGTTGTTGAAAGAGAAAGTATATCGTGCCTCCTATTGTAATAAATATATTAACATTGGCCTACGCCAAGCTGCTCGAAAGTCGCTTGCGAAAGAAGTCCGTGTTGCAAGGTCCTGACCTTAAATCCATGTAAACCGCCATTGTAGGTCAAACTGCCATTTTAGGATTCGCTTTGTAAAAGTCACCCTGTGAGTTAAAATTGTGGACGATGTCATTCCAGAATACAACATGGCCGTCTTGACCTCTGTACATAGCTAATGTGTAACTTGGCTGCAGGTCACTTGTTCAGGTCATGAACTGAGACCTTGTCCTTTGTTGACCTATGTGTAGAAGGATTACTCGTGCAATGAAACTAATCCACGAGCGTATGTTGAGACAATGTATTCAAATACTGAACAAAGAACATCTGTTTAACTACATTGTATTAATGTTTGAGAAGGCCTGCATGGAAAATCTTAGACTACACAGTTATTGCATAGGCTTGTTGATACATGTATTAAAGGCAAACCAGTTATATGCGGTTCTTTGAGACTTGGAACAAACCCTAGATCAGTGATGTATTAAAAGGAATATTAACCTGAAGTGGGGCTGGACATCGTGCCCATCGAATTTATAAAAAGCGAATGCATTCTAATGTACAACGTTTCTCACTGAAAACACTGAACCACGCTGGAGTTCGTTGTGTTGTACTGAGGGCCCATAGCTATCTGGTTTTGCTCTGTTTTTGTAACTGGATTCAGTATAAAATAAAGTACTTTGTATGTTCCTGTGTAACCCGTGTTCGGTGTATTTCCTTTTGGGGTACTCAGCCTCGATATTTTGATTCTGTTTTCACAACGTCTGTACTATAGATGAGGGAATCGATTCCATAAAGAATATCCAAGCAGATGCCACTCTAGAGGAAACTAAGCAATGGGCTGAGGGCTTGGTGAGGTTGGATGATGATGGGTATTGGGTGGATAACTTAGAGGGAAAATGGATGTTGCCAGATGCATACATCACTATGATGGTTTCAATGGCTCATGGTCCCACCCACACATGTGCTAGGAAGATTTGCAAAATGTTAGAAACTGTCTGGGTAAATGTTAACATCCCGAAAACTGCAGAGCATTTTGTCCCAAGTTGTATGGTCTGTCTACAACACAATGTGGGGAAGGGTACATCAACACCAAGGGGTAGTTTTGGTCCACCTTCTGTCCCTTTCAAGATAATTCACTTTGACTTCATTGAAATGGAGCTTTGCAATTACCTCAAATATTTTCTGGTAGTCATTTTTGCTTTTAGTAAATGAGTTGAAGCTTTCCCTGTAAAAGATGCCACAGCAATGACGGCAAAAACCATGCTCAAGGAATATTTTCCTAGGTTTGGTTTCACGAGGGTCATCTGGTCGGATAATAGTCCACATTTTATCGCTGCTGTTATTCTACAAATATGCGCGGGATTACAGATTGATAAGCGATTCCATTTGGCCAGACATGCTCAGAGTGCTGGATTGGTAGAGTGGCACAATGGAATTTTAAAGAACAAACTCGCTAAGACGTGTGTCGGCACCAATTTGAAATGGCCGGACGTCTCACAGATAGTGTTACTCTCTACGCGTACAATCCCGCAGACTAGGACTGGGCTCTCCTCATATGAGTTGGTAATGGGGAGGCCAGCTAACATTTGGAATCTTCCTAAACCTAGGGCTTTGAGGGATATAGAGCATGTACTTCTTTCTGTATATTGTGACCAGTTAACTCAAAATCTGTATTTGATTCATCAATAGGTGCGAGAAGCCCATCCAGCCAAATAAGAGGTGCCAGGTCACAGCATCCTACCTGGTGACTGGTTGCTGACTAAAGCTTTTGAGAGAGCATCCTCTCTCGCACCATGGTGGAGAGGGCCTTTTCAGATCCTATTGGCAACACAGACGGCCGTAAGAGTAGAGGGAAAGCGTCATTGGATTCACGCTTCACATGTCAAGAGGATACCTTTCCCTTTGCCACACGGCAAAGAAGATAAGGAGAAACTTACTTGCCCTGTTCCCAACGATCGATCAGCGTTGAGCAACACTGAGGGTGTTCTGGAGACACTCCCTGAGCCTCCAGGGCCTGGGGAAATTGCTGCTTAGTCTCCACGCTCCTCTACAGATCCTTTTGCACCTTTGTCTGGTTCTGCTGCAAATTCATCACTTCCATCTGGAAGCAATGACACACTGTTCGCAGATCACACTGTACCAGGAGTCACAAGGTACAATCTGCGTCCTCGGAGCTAGACTTACTGCACTGTTCGGCTGTGCCCACAGGGGAACAACTATAGAGCTTGTCCTTCACCACATTTTTTGCATCTGAAGGAAAGTAGGTGACTGGGGATAGGGAAAGACTAAGAAAATGCATGATCAGGAGATCACCAGCAAACAGACTACAGAGTTTTTCGCAGGAATCTTTACGAAAAAGAGAACAGCTTCAAAGGAACAATGCCTGTTATCGCCCCTGCTTGTGCGGATCAAACAAGTGACTGTGTGGCCAACAATGACAATGGACGACCAAATACATGGTCTTTTAAAATGTGTTGTTTTCTTGTAATTGCGTTGAACATTTTCACAGTATTAGCTGCCTTAGGATTTTGGTATATGGAAGAAGTACTTTCACTTGAAACATTCTTGCACACTGAGAATGTTCCTACTGTATCTACACCTTTCGTGCACCTGCACACTCTATCTCCTAGATACTCTCAACATAGACATAGCTATCATAATAATACATTACTGCTAATAATGAAGGCAACTCATGCCATTTTGAATAGGACAAACTGCTGGGTTTGCTCTCATTTACTGCAACATGGGGAAAAAGGGTTGGGCTGGTATATTCATCCTTTGCCTTTAACTAGTGCATGTTATGCTTCTCTATGGGCATTGTTCTTTGGTCGGTGGAATGATAGTATCTCAGGGAATTTTGATGGGACAAATTTGAACGAATTTGAAAGGTGAGTTTTAACGCATCTGGGATGCTCACTCTTTGTAAATAGGAGCAAGTTTAATGTTGCTTCTATTAGGCCTTCTGATAGACTGTCCCGACCTTTTCAATCTCTGATTTCTTTTAAGATGGCTCCTATAGATAATAGGGTGTCCACGCCACCTTCTTAAACTGTTAAACATAGCCCCAACTCTGTTTCTTTCTGCATACGAAGGAATGGTGCTCAGTCAATGGGCGATTTCAAAGGGTTGCACCAATGTTGCAAACTTGACCAGTGAGGACAGACCTTTGTATTTAGGCGAACCTGTCTACTTCATTTGCGGTAATGAAGCTTTTCCATGGCTACCTAGGGATTGGCAGGGAACTTGTTATTTGGGAATTCTGCTACATGGGGTATATGTAGCCAGTACCACTGAAATCTCTAGGGCTCGTCCAAGGCAGGATGAGAGCGGTGATACTCCTCCACAAATTCTGGGTGATGTAGCAACATTCTTTGTACCCTTTTAGGGGCAAATTATGAATTCTGAGGACATTAGGAGGCTAGCAAGAGTACTGGAGAAAACCATCAACCGGACCACTGACATACTCTATAACATGACTCTACAGCAGAAGGCAATCAGATTAGTGGCGCTACAAAACCGGATGGTATTAGATGTCATCTTAGCTGAGCGTGGTGGAGTATGCAAATTAGTGGAGTCGCTTGCTGTGTTTTCGTACCATATTCCTCCCCGACCATCTTTAAGGCAATACAAAATCTGCACGTCCTGAGTACTGAAGTACACGTTACCGAGGGGAATTGGGATCTTAGTACTGGGACTTCTTATGATCTTGGGGATGGAAGCTTCTCTCGGTTTTATTGATATTTATGGGTATTCTGTTGTTTTGCTGTTGCTGTATACAATGTCTTCCTGCCATATGTTCAATGTTAGGGGGATGTTCTGCACAGACTATAGGAACGTTAGGACCAAAGGTACACGCACCAGGAAGAATAACGAACAAATTTGTGATGAAGGAAATTTCTGCTGCAGATCTTATGACAATTGATATATCTGATGAATGTGATTCAGGATGCACGGATATTGAAACGTGGAGTTACTCGTGAAGCAACTAATCTCTAGTTTAGCACTTGGCTTAGGCCAAAAGGAGGGTTTGTTAAACGAAAATAATATAGTGCCTCCTTTTGATTCATATTGGCCTAGTTCCAACTTTGGATCGACTTTGCTGCCATTTTAGAGTCATCCGCCATTTTGATTTCTGTTCGTATGATTCTCTGTTCTAAAATGGTGGACTCTGTTTTCAATTTGCAACCAAGCCTCCCGACCTTTGAGTTCTGTCACTGTTTAGGCTGTCTGAGAGCCGACTGTTTAGACTAGGTAAAGAGACCTTGAGCTCCGTATGAACTGTCATCTGAGTATTGTCTGGCGCATGAGACTCATCCCTGTGTAAACGTTGGGACAATACAGAGTAAATCTCAAGCGTGGACACAGGCCGAACTACATTGTGAAGGGATATGGACTAAGGCTTACCGCAGGATCCGAGAATATACATCACCATTGTAACCTGATAGAAATGCAAACTCATGTAATCCTTCTCCATATTATTGTATAAGCTATATGTGAACTAGGCACAAACTGTAGATCACAAATTATTAACATTTAGAGGGGCTGAACAATATTTCTGAAAACTGCATAAAAGTATGAATGGGAGTCATTCCGAGGTTGGAGGTAAGGGATTACCGGCGCCTGTAAGGGCACCGATGGTGGTAATCCCTTACCTCCGTATTCCGAGTTCCCTTTGCGGGTCCCTCTTTACCTCCTGCTTTTAGCAGGAGTAAATTACGGGACCCGCAAAGTGACCTTGGAGTAAATTACGCTTACGGTGCCGTAATTACCTCCTTCCCCATTCCCATTGAGCCCTATGGGGGCAGAAATGGGGATGGGGAAGGGCTATGGTGAATGGGGAATTACCGGTCCATCCAACCTTGGAATGGACCGGAAATTACTCCATTCACCATGCCGGTATTCCATGGAGTAAATAGCTCCATGGTTGCCAACCATGGAGCTATTTACTCCATGGTGTAGTCCTAACTCGGAATGAGGGCCAATGTCTAGATGTCCAACACTCTCTCTCCTCTCTTTGACGGGCTGGTATTCATGTGGGGTGTTGAGAGCCAGATAGCTATCTGTATCTATGTTTCATTGTAAACTGCACAGAATAAAAGATCTGTGAATCTTTATAGCCTGTGTTTGGTGTATTTCCTTTGTGGTACTCAGCCTCGATATTTCCTTTGCTTTTACATATCATCCATTTGTTCCAATCCATCACACCCACAAACTTTCTACCCCATTCCTCTCACACACCTCACCCAAAACATCCACTTCTACTCATCACATTAATAACACTGACAGCCCCCTCAGTCCAGCAGACTGGATCCTTCATTTTGCCTCACCACCTACCCCACTGATACCCTGCCCATTGAACTCCCGAAACGAGAGACTAGGATCTAGCTTCATAACTACAAAACCCCAATTAGGCCTACCAGACAGCCTCTCTCAACCAAAACCATTCCAAAACTACCTAATTCCACCCTTGTCGAGACTACGAAGCCCAATAAAAACTCTAGCCCATCCCACCCTATCATCAAAGGAGCCCTTATCAATGCACAGTCTCTGGTCGTGCATGCACTCGACATTGCTGATCTAATCTCCACCAACTGTCTCGACTACCTCATCATCACCGCAGCATGGCTGCATCAAGCAGCAGGTCCTGCTCTATCTGTAGTGCTCCCTGAGGGTTACACCATCATTAGGTCAGACAGAAACACTGGCAAAGGAGGGGAGTAGCATTCATAGCCAAATCTCACCTTGGTCTCAGAACTGTGTCTCATGTCAGCCTCCTCACAGCAGAACTCCTGTCAGTTCCCAATCTCAGCAACCCGAATGCTCCTATTGCACCTAATCTACCGTCCTCCGGGCCCCATCTCATCATTTGAGGAAGACATCACAGACCTACTAATTCATAACACCAAGCCAGGCTCCTAAATTATCCTGCTAGGAGATTTCAACTTAGGCCTGCACAACCCTAACAACACTAATGCTACCTCTCTGGAAAATTCTATATCCCAGATGGGCTTTAAACACTGTATCCTGGGGCACCTGCACAATAAGGGCAGAATGCTGGACTGTTTGGCAGACCTCAACTGCTCTACCACAATCCTCCAGAACAAACCCACTGCATGGTCAGACCATCATTGTATCTCCTTCCCATTCTGCAGAACTCTCCCCCCAATCCTAGCTCTGCAATCACCCCCTAATCTCTAGCCAGAACAACTGAAACATCATGCTACAAAACCTACGTCCTCTGTTCCATGCTATCCTGGACCCGCCCAACTACAAGGACCTAGACTCAGATAAATTGGTTGACCTCTACAATGACACCTTAAAACTAGCCATAAAAAAGGTCGCCCCTATCAAACAAAAAAAAGCTAAACCCGTAGCTCACCTTAATAAATGGTTCACGACCGAACTGAAAACTCTCCATAATGACAAGAGAGCTACAGAAGCCCTGTGGAGAAAATCACCTACCTCTCCTAACAAGACTGTGTTCGCCTTAGCTACGGCCTCTTATAAATTAGCCATCCTCATTACTAAAAAAGAGACTTACAATAATAGAATATTAAATGCCAAATCCGGTATGAAGGAACTATTCAGCATCCTGAGGCAACAGGAGTCTCCTGCTCCTTTAACAGAAGCATACGTCAAGTTTGCGGCTTGGTGTGCCAACATTCAAAAGGCCCTATCTGACAAAATCACTATGTTACAAACTAAAATAGAGACAAAAAAAACAATCTGGCCAATAGCTCTAATATGAACACCTCTCTGGGTCCTCTTCCCCCTGCCTGCCCCCCCTTCTTCTTCTCCCCAGTCACTCCGTAGGAAGTGGAAAGTATTATCCTTGGCCTAAAACCGTCAAGGTGCCAGGGTGATATTTGTCCTGCCCCTGTCATTAAGGAAGGCACCAAAGACCTGGCCTCATTCATTGCTGCTGTGGTCAATTTGTCATTCAACACTAGTTTGGTCCCCAAAAACTTCAAGGAGGCCTGGGTCATGACCCTCCTAAAAAAAAACAAATTTAGACCCCGACATTCGGACCAATTACAGGCCCATCCCCACTGTCCCGTTCCTCTTAAAAACCTTGCATGGAGTGGCCTATCTTCAAATCCCAAAACATCTGGAGGACAATAATCTACTTGGTCTCTGTCAATGTGGCTTCAGACCGAGACACAGTACTGAAACGACCCTGTTGGACCTACCAATCCAAATGGACAAAGCCAAAGATAAAGGCAAGCTGGACATCCTCCTGCTGTTAGACCTCTCTGCAGCATTCGATCTTGTCGATCACCAGATCCAATCCCCACCAACTGCAGAGTACCTCAGGGCTCCTGCGTCTCCCCGACGTTATACAACATTTTCACTAAGCTTCTCTTTGATCGTCTTGACAACATAGATGTCACCTGCACGAATTAGGCAGATGAAACCCAGGTTCCGATTATGGTGACTGTATGCTATGAAAATGATTCCAACCTGATCAGCGAAATCAATCTTGAAATCCAGGCATGGATGGCGGCCCACAACGTGTGTCTTAATGATGACAAGACAGAGCTCCTGATCATTGGGTCACAAGCTTGCCTAAACAAACTCGACCCTCGCTATATGTCTTTCAGCATCGATGCCAGCACCATCAAGGTTGTAAAGGAGGTCAACACTTTGGGAGTATATTTAGACTCCACCCTCTCAATCAAGAAACAAGTGAGCGCCACAGCCTCCACAACTGCTTACACCAACAAGCTGATTAATGCATGCAAATCCTACCTGTTCCCCAACAGTTGCATCACGTTAGCCTGGGCCCTGGTCTTATCAAAGTTAGACTACTGTAAGACTCTCTTCTGAGGCTCCACAGTACGAAACCTCAATAGACTACAGGTCCTACAGAATAACGCCTTGAGATCAGCGTTAAACATCCTAAGGTCCATCCACATATCAAGCTTCATAAATGACGTAAACTGGCTCCCAGTACGCGACACAATTTTGCTCTGCACCCTTATTATCATGCACAAATGTCTGTCAAACACTGCCCCTAAATACCTCTCTGACAAATTCTCCAGAAACCAACCAGCCAAACCTAATACATCCTTCTACACGCACTGCCTCAACATCCCAAGGTACAATCTAAAAACAGCTGGAGGAGCCACTTTCACAGACCTGGCCGCGAAATTCAGGAACTCTCTCCCTCTCACAATCAGATCTGAACAGCCCTTCTGATCCTTCAGAGCCAAAGTAAAGAACTGGCTCACAGACAAGACACATTAACAATCTCCAGGTTTCACCTGTGTTTCTTATCTGCTGAATCCTATGTGTTGTAACCTCTACTGAAACCCATGTACATAATCTCTTCTCATACTGTATCAACGTTCCTTCATCTTGTACTGTCGACAAAACTGTATCCACCGGCGACATTTCCTTGCACTTACCTGTATTAATATGCATTCCGACTTACTGTAACACTTAGTCGTCAAGCATTACTGTCTATCTGTATGATTCTGTAACTATGTTTCAAGCTTAAGCGCCCAGTTACCTCAGGGTTAGGTGCGCATTACAAATAATAAACCAAATTAAACTAAACTCTGAATATTTTTACACGTCGTAACCTTTCTTCCGTTGATTCTTCTTCTTTCTCTCATCATTAACTCTTCCATGACTCCCATTTTGATCTTCTCTTCTCTTTCTCCTCACCTAGCTACCAGTACTCCAGGTTTGGGTCTATTTGACCTAAAACATTTGACCTAATCACATGTAATCATATTTATTTGACCTTTTTTTCAGTCTAAAATGATGGGGGAGACCCCTTGCCACTCCCCCCACTTCCCTCAACCTAATCAATAGGCTTGCCTACTCCCATATATATTTAATTAAATTTGACCCCAAAAAGGGTAAAAAAATTGCGATCAAATGTTTTAGGTCAAATGTTTTAGGTGAATTATGCTAATACTGTGCTCTACACTCTTCTGTATGATCTGTTTTTGATTCTACTTTCCCTCTACATCCTTTCTCCCCTACGAATTGGCTCACTCCAAGTCTGATTTCCCTTCACCGTAGCACGAGTAAAGCAGAGCGACTTTGGAAAAATGCTCTCTCTCTTTCCCACCTTGCTATGCTTTCAATGATGCATTTTTCTTTTGATTCTGCCTTACTCATTGCAAGTCGTGAAGAAAACAGCTCCTGGCTAAACCCTGATCTACCCAGGTGGGTTAATAATTCAAATTAAAGAAAATGATCAGGTGGACTGAACTCATGGACACACACAATTGTTTACTTACAAAGTGAACAACGATATTGCAGATTAAGGAATTGACAATTTTCCTTTTTGCCAAATTATTTTAATGCATAAAAAGTCACTTTAAAAGTTGTTTTTCAACAGGACACAACAATATCTAAGAATGATACATTGATGTTTTCTCCAGCCAAATTGACTGGTCCTAAATACACGGTGACATTTATAATCCCTTACAACATCTCTGGATCGTGGTGGACAGATTACATGTGGACAACGTACATAAAAATACAATATTTAAGTGTTGACACTAGACACTGGGTGGGGGGGATCGATACAACACTGTTTTGCCCATTCATTAGCTGTTCTGTATAGCTGAGAACTGATTGGCCTTCATCAGGACAGGAAGAAAGTTGGAATGAAGGAGTCCTATTTTGCTCTGTCGGGGAATGAGCAGAGATATGTGGTTCAGAGTGTGTACTAGTTCAGTTGCTAATTTGAGTAATTTCAAATAACATTAAATGCATGTCTTATTAGATAAAGGAAGAACCCCTTTCCCACAGGAATATCAATCTATCTGAATGTAGGACACAGTGGGTAGTTGAGATCTACCATCAACATCTACCATCAACATTTTGCCCTTTTACAACTAAAGGTACAAGGGTATTCAAGAAACACCAAATATATGGCAGTAGTCTTGTAGATATAATCCAGAGTCTTCACTTTTTGTATCACTGCGCAGCAAAATTAGAACATGGTAAGATCAATTACCTTTTTCCTGTGAGAAAGAGGTTCTTCCTTTTTCTAATAAGACATGCATTGAATTCTATTTGAAATTACTCTAATTAGCCACTGAACTAGTCCATACTCTGAACCAAATATCTCTGTTCATTCCCAACAGAGAATGTCACATGGTTTAAAAAGGACAGATGTAAACAATGTCCTGGCTGTCCCTAATAGAAGAACACCCTGTCCCTGACAGGAGTTCCTGGCCCTCGTGGTGGATGGTGCACCGCCTATCTAACAGCGATAGTGGAAGAGAAGCTGTACCTAATCTCTATCAATTGAACAATATCAACTTCTGTTAGAATTAAAATGACCTGAGATACAACCAATCGGCTATTATTAGTCACACAGGACTGGATATTAGATCCTGTCAGTAATACCTGGCTGATGGAAACAATATATTTGTAACCTGGGATTTTTTATATGAGTTCAGTTATTTACCCACAAGTGTCAAACATACCAAACACAATTGGTTGTGCTCAAAAAACATGTTAAAAACAAGTGCCCATATGCTTTGGACCTCTAAAAGGCTCACTGCACATGACTGCAGTTATGTTATTGTATAGTATATTCCTCCTTGTTATCTGGGATATCACAATGGTCATGAGACCTCCTCATGACCCATTGATTGACCGGTTTCGATGGCGAGCAAAATTAAACCATCTTCTTCAGGACCGCTGCTTATGTTGTGGTAATTTGCATTCCAGCATGCCACTGTGTTGTACAGTGTAGGCGAGCACCTCTGTCTCCTGTACGGAGACACAGGATAGAAGAAAGCTGGGTGTGAGTACCCCATTGGCTTCATACTATCTGCATTATGTCAGGATAACAGCCACATTGTTTCAATAATCGTGTTTTACTCTCTGTCTTATCTCTGAAGAAACTGGTACTTGCCACATTATTAGGTGGCTGTGCCCATTCTCTGATGGACGGGTGGGGGAGTGCTGCTCAAACTAAATCATATATGAGCTTGGTTATGTCATATCAACCTGTATCTGGTTGTGGCTGTATAAAAATGCGTTTATGCAAATGGTTCTGATTGTATAAGCTGAAAGGGGCCCCTAGGGGTCCCTCGTGCTATTGAAACAAGGCAATAAAACCATACACGAAAAGATGGGCCAGACATGAGGTTCAAATTCCCAATGCTAGGGTTTATTGCAAGCAAAAATAGTATCAATTGGCCAATTCTGATCTCACGCCCCGCGACGTGAGTTTCCTAGACCTCGAGGGACGCAACAGAGAGAATTACGTACATCAGTTATATATATACAAAATGCATATCATACAATCAGCAATGTCATGTTTAACACCCCTCTTTATTAAGTTCCTTTGAACTCGGGATGACGATGGACATATCCGACGAGTATGACGATTATGACACTTTCGGTGTCTATTCTAGTAACAATGTGCAATTAGAAAGTGCGGAGACATCTTTTAGTTGTTGAACAAAACACAGTGGTTCTGTTCTTGGAAGCAAGCTGCACACGGGGGAAGAGCCTCATTCCAAGCTTTGCTATCTATGAGGTACTATTCGTGTCCTGGGAGCCAAAACGTTCTAAAGGGTTTTGCGAAGGGGGGCCGTAGGAAGAGCATAATTCAAGCCTTTAGCTGTTTTATTCTAACATATTCTACCATCGTACAAGAATGGCTGGCAGCTGTGAAGTGATTAAATGCCCTGCAGCTCCCTCCCAAGGCTACAGAGAGGGAGCGTGGGCATTCCTCTCTGGGCTACTCATGAGGAGTTTCAACAAACTCTTCAGTCCCGCGATCTTGTCCTTTCATATTCAGACAACAATGTTAACAGTTGAGCAGAGTAAGCAGAATCCACAAGAATTTCAAGCTGCAAAGCAGTTTAAGACAGAAAGCAATGAGCAATGGTTAACAAGCAAAATGGCGATTCTTGCTACATTTAAAATGGCCGCTTGTTGGTCAAGCATAGCAGTGTATATTTCTATAATTCGGTTCATAAGACGGTTGGCCTACGGCCATCAAGTTACGTCTGTCACTCAAATGAAGGGTATTCATTTTTCCAGATTGACAAACCCTCCTTTTGGCCGTATGCCAAACGTCTTATTCATTCATTGTATCCTCCTCCAATGAGGATAAGTCTGGGGTATCTATGTCTGAACCATCTTCATCATTAATGTCTATAGCCATGAATTGTTTTACTGTTTTTATTTCCTCAGTGTCTCTGTTATTTCGGCCATGCGTTTGTTTTCCTGTCGACACCATGTGCATACATCCCTTAGTACATCGATCAGTTATTTCAGTGCAAACTATTGGTAAGCATTGTATACAACAGCAGCATGTTATGAATATCTCAAGTACCATCATTAGTATCGAAATTAACTTCCATCCCCAAGACCGCAATAATCCCCAAAACCAGGATCCTATCCCCCAACCCCCTTCTTCAGTAGAGAGTGTGGAATTTATAACATGTAATTTCCGGATCGCTTTAAATATCCTAGGGGAGTAGTCATCTATATACACACAGCATGCAGTTTTTACGAGTTTGCAAACTCCCCCACCATCAACTAAAATTATATCGAGAGCCATCCTGTTTTGAAGTGCCATTAGTCTTATTCCTTTTTCTTCTAACGTCATATTCAATAAAATATCTGTTGAGGAATCTATTGTTTTTTGTAATATTCCAGACAGTTTTCTTATATTGTAAGAATGTTCTATTTGGGACAAGAATGGTAGAAATGATTTGGCTATATCCATTGCTATCATTCCATCCTCGCTACTCCTTTGAGTTCTACCTTTTGTTCGTTTGGCTACTTCTGCTGTCTCCAAGAGGAACACTCCCGGAAACAGTAGACCTAGGTAGCATGTACCTCCCCAGTTCCTAGGTAACCATGGATATGCTTTTTCTCCACATATAAAGTAAACAGGGTCTCCTACGTACACGAGTTCTATTTCGTGTTTTAAAACCACTGTGTTCAGGCAGCTGCTAAACGTTCCTACTTTATAGGAACCCTTTTTCTGTAGACATAGTGGAGCAGTTTTGGGGCTGTGATGCACTGTATAGGCAGGGGGCACAGCATCTTTATTCCATCCATCCCTCATTCGAAATGTCATTACTGATGTTTTTTCTGCTGGCAGGGTTGGTCTATTTTGCCTATGTAATCTATCTAGTCTTGTTATCTTTTGTGTGTTCTTTCTCATGGGTTCTAGTGCAAACACGCAAGCTTTTTGGAATATGGAACAACCCACAGGTCTCATGATCACTTCCTCAAATTCATTCATGTTGGTTTTATCTAGCTGACCCGTATTACTCTTGTTCCATTTCCCAAAGAACATTGCACTTAATGTTACCTCACATGAATAAATCAATGGCTCAATGGCAACGGTTGTACATACCAGCCTATCCCTTTCCCACCGTGCTGTGGTAAATGGGCGCAAACCCAGCAATATTTTTTCTTTGAAATTGCATGGGTCATGTTCATGATGAGCAACAATGTATTGTTGCCGTATCCTTCTCTATGTCTCTCTTCCATTGGGGGCAAAGTACCAGTGATTACATGAACCGGGCTTTCAGTAGCTGCTTTTGGCAAAAGTGTTTCTAATGGGTGCACGTACTCCAGGAACCATAGTGTGATAGATGTTATTGTTGGTACTACCATACTTAAGAAACACAGGACCAATGTCCAAATCAGTACCTTATTCCTTTTACCATGCTTTTTCCCTAAATTTAAAGTCTCTAAATCTATTATATTTCAGCAGGGGTGCAGGAGGAGGCTGATGCCGGTCTTGACTTGTTCTTCATCGTCCTTCTTCTTGCTGGCAAAGTTCGTCACAAATGTCTCTCGTTCTTGATGACAGAAAAGTTCAACAAAAAATGTCACAGTTCAATTCTGCCAGACTTTTCACAGCCTAGATCACTTATCCAGTCCGGCCAAGATTAGTTGTTCTTTCTCCCACTGCTCAGACGATTTCTGAACAGTTCTTTATTGATAGAGTACTATGTGCATCCAGCTTGTCCCGCTCTGGCTTAGGACACATGTACTCTATCAGCCTTAGTACTTATGTGCGTCCAGCTTGTCCTGCTCTGGCTCCTGACACATGTACTTTTATAAGCGCACCGAGGAGCCGTGAGTCTTGAATTGTCCGACTTGCAAAATTCTCACACTTCTCTCCTCTACGCCCCTGGCTCCTACTCCGTCCGTGAGTGGAACCAAAGGCAAAAGAAAAGCACCAAAGATCTGTGGATCACTTTGCCTGTCAATGCCACAAATTATACCGATTCACTCCTGGTATTGTATGATCCGTGAATAGTGCCGTTGCATTTTCAGTATCAGGCTCAGTGTCAGCCTGTGGCACAATGATGGGTAGCGATGAGCGCCGTGGCAATGATGCAGTTTCTTTCTTTGGTTTTGGTGCATTTGCAGAATCTGGTGGGCACCAAAGGGGTACACACGTTGTTTCTGCTCGTGTTTGCAATGCAGGGTTTGTGTCGCTCGGCAGTGATGTTGTTTCTGTTGAGCAACGTTGGGGCACTTTTCGCCCTCTCCCCTTACTGGCAGCCTCCTCAGGCTCTGTTTCGAGTTTCACTTCTCGCTTGCGCTTTGTTTCAACTTTCACTTCTCGCTCAGGCTGATGCTGTGGCAGTGGACTGGCAACAGTTTCTTTCGTTTCCGAGACCGTTTCCTTTCTCTGGTCGTCGGAAGTTGTCAGCAGTCCTGTGAATCTTTTTGCATGTGTTGCATGGATCCATGCCTTCCGTCCGTCTACTCGGATGGCCGTTTGCGTCGCCAAAAGTAATTGGTAGGGGCCGCGCCACCTGCGTACTAATGCTGTCTTCTGTTTTTTATTAAGACCCAACTTCCAGGCTCCAGCGAGTGCCCCGGTCCGGTATATCGCACTGGTAACGCCTCCTGCACCTGCTGATGAATCAAACGCAACTACTGTATTAAAAGTCCACAGTACGTGCTTAACATAGGATGCTCGACCTCACATAATTGTTTGGGCTGCAGTGCGCACCATACATTTGCTGGTCTCCCCATTATAATCTCATAGGGGGAGAGCCCAGTCTTAGCCTGCACAGACGTGCGCATACACAACAGCGCTTGGGGTAATGCATCCACCCAACTCAACTTGCTCCCAGCGCAGATTTTTGCTATCTTTGAATTCAAGATTCCGTTATGTCTCTCCACAAGCCCGGCAGAACTGGGATGCCTGGAACTGTGGAATCTCTTCTCTATCTGCAGACCTGCACAGATCTGTAGCACTACTGCGCCCACAAAGTGGGGGCCGTTGTCTGACCACAGGACACGGGGCAACCCAAACCGGGAGAAATACTCCTTTAACATTACTTTTGCTGTTGACATGGCAGTACAGTCTTTTAAAGGATATGCCTCCACCCACTTGCTGAATGCACAAATCACCATTAACACATATTTGTAGTTCTGGCACCTTTCCATTTCTATGAAATCAAAATGGACCACCTCAAATGGCATGGAGGGTGGGCCGAAACTACCTGCTGGAGTCTTGCTTCGCTTCCCTACATTGTGTTGCAGGCATGTAATACAATTCTGCACTAGTCTTTCTGCATTCTTTTTTATGTGCTCGTTTTTCCATACTGTGGCTAAATGCTGTACCATCTTCTTCGCGCAAATGTGGGTAGGGCTATGCGCCATTGTAACCATTGAAGTCACGTAACAATTTGCAACATCCAGTTCTTTGTTTCCTTGTCCACCCAACATCCTTCCAAATCTAACTCAGCAGAGCCCTCAGCTCACCCCTGAATCTCTTTGGTCGTGGCCTCAGCCTGCATTTCTTTGACTGTGGCAACTCCATTCTCTATCATACAAGGTACTTCCTCAGTCCGTACTGTCATCATTTTATTTCCATAATCTGTGGCTGTTTGCTTCGCAATCCTATCTGCAAATGCGTTTCCCTCTCCCACTCTACATGTTCCTTTCTTCTGCGCCTCGCACTTCACTATAGCTAGGCGCTTTGGAAACGTGAGTGCAGACAACAATCGCACAATCAAAGGGCCATGCTGAATCCTGGCCCCATGTGATGTCAAGAAACCCCTCTCAGCCCAAAGTCGGCCAAAGTTATGAACCACTCCAAAGGCGTACTGGCTGTCAGTATAAATATTCACGTTCAAATTCTCAGAGAGTTCACAGGCTCGGGTCAGTGCTATTATTTCTGCGGCTTGCGCCGAATTTTAGGGGATTCTTCTGCTTTCTACAACACTCTCTAGGGTAGTAATTGCATATGCAGCTGTTGATGTGCCATCAGGTAATTTAAAACAAGAGCCATCACAAAATAACTCTCCATCTGGCTCTTTCTGTGGGAAATCGCTCAAGTCAATTCTTCCCTTTGTTTCTTCTTCAGTGACCATTAAACAATCATGGGGTGGTGATTCGGTGTCACCAATTTCTGCTATGGGCAGTGGCATTAATTCTGCAGGATTCAATGCGCTACACCTCATAATTTGGATGTGGGATGCAAACAAGATGAGCTCATATCTTGTCAGTCTAGCTGAGGTGAGGTGTTGCGTCTGTGTCCTATTTAATAGAACGTCTATAGCATGTGGTACCATCAGAATTAAAGTGTGCCCCAATACCATTCCTTCCGTTTGTTTCACTGGCGCAGCAGCCGCTGCGACAGATTGCAAACATCGTGGTAGTGCGCGCGCTACAGGGTCTAACGCACAAGAAAAATAGCCGCACAGCCTATTTCTTCCACCTTGTTCCTGTGTCAAAACCGCCAATGCACATCCTTCACTCTCACTCACAAATAGTCTAAAGATCTTATTATAGTTAGGAGTGCCTAAAACTGGCGCAGCACACAGTGCAGCTTTCAATTGCTCAAACGCTTTCTGACATTCCTCATCCCACTGTAAAGGCATCTCTGCATCCTTTTTAGTCAACTTTATCACCGGCTTCACAATCAACGCAACATTACATATCCACTGCTGACAATAAGAGGCCATGCCTATTACAGCACTCACTCCTTTTTGAGTTTTTGGAATAGGCATACTAGAAATACTTTCTATGCGTTCTGGTGTTAATCTTCTCCCTTCTTTCGAAAGTAGGTAACCCAAACAAGACACTTCCTTCTGATTATACTGGAATTTCTTCAAACTTGCCTTATGACCATGGGTCGCTAAGTGTGTCAATAGTAATATAGTACTTTCTTTACAGATCTCTTTCGTGTCAGCAGCTAATAACAAGTCATCTATGTACTGCAAGAGTACGCAACCTTCGGGTAATTCTAGCATGTCTAGCTGCTCTTTTAGCGCTCTGCTGTAAATGGTCGGGCTTTCTGTGTATCCTTGTGGAATGCGTGTGAATGTGAATGATCGACCTCCTAGAGTGAACGCGAACAGATATCTACTGCTTTTATCCACTGGAATGCTAAAGAACGTGTTCTTCAAATCAACTACACTAAAGTATTCTGCAGTAGCCGGTATCATTGTCAGTATTGTTGTGACATCTGGGACCAAAGGGAATTGTGGGTCTACCACTTTGTTTAATGGGCGCAGATCAATTATGAAACGATAGGGTACCTCATTGCCTCCTTTCTTGTAAACTGGAATGTTGCACGTGCTACCTGCAATTTCCTCAACGACCCCCAATCTCACCAGGTCAGTAACAATGCTTTTCAATCCCTTCTCACCTTCAACAGAAAATTTATACTGGGGAATTCGTGGTAGTGTGACACCTTCTTTCAAAGTTATTTTTGCTGGCTCTATTTTCAAGCATCCTACATCGTTATCATGCATTGCCCACAGACAGGTTTGTATTCTACTTAGCTCTTCTGGCAACTCTTTTGATATAAATTCCGTCACTGGTGCATCGTGAGGCAACATCGTGAGGAACACCCCGCCTGCCGTACAATCTATGACTGCCCCCAATTGTCTCAACAAATTTAATCCTAGCAAGTTCTCTCCACAATTTTCTGTCAAAAGAAATGGACACTGTTCCGTAAATGGTCCTATTGTAATTGGGACAGCTTCGGACATGGGGTTAATTACTGGTGTACCTGCAAACCCTACAGAAACATTCTTCTGCCCTGACAGTGGTATCTCCGGAACCAAGTGGTGGTCAATCGAGCACTTCGGTGCCCCTGTATCTACAAGGAAACGGTGCTCCTTATTCCCGACTCTCATTTCTACGTAGGGTCCTCTCTGATTCACGGGAATAGACACTGGTTCCGACCCCTGCCGTGGGCTGTCCTATCGCGAAAATAACACATCGTCTGATGTGTAGTCACCGCTACTGCTATAATACGTGTTTGGTTGTGTATCAAAAATATTCCCATTTCCCCCTCGATGTTCTCCACTCTGATCATTTCTCTGTTGGCCCTGCCCGCCCTGATTTTGGTTCGAAACACTTTGTTTCAATGCCTGGTTCTGTAGCGCTTGGTTTTGACCATAGGATTGGGTTTGAATACCTCCATTGGTATATCCCTGCTGCTGCTGCATGCTATTTCTGCTTGGGCCGTTTGACCCCTGATGTCCTCTATGAGGCCTTCTCTGACCAAACCCACCTTTATTCTGTAGGTGCGGGCATTGCGCTCGCCAGTGTCCTTCCTCCTTACAATACGCACATTGATTTAATCCCAATGACACCCCATGCATATTATTCACATTTCCTCTGCCTTGTGCGTTTCCTCTACCTCTATTGGCCTCTCGGCCATGATTTTTGCATATACAACCTTGATGCCTCCTTCCTACCTTTCTAAATATACTCACTACTATATTCAGGTGTAGCAAACATCTCAGCATATCTGTCTTCCATTTCATTTTTTACTTCAATGAGTTTGTGCACATGTTTTCTTACATCCTCATCTCTTTGCTCACTGCGTGCTAACTTACTCAAATCTAACAATCGCAGTGGCGGTAAATTCCCGAGTATCTTTTTCGATTCTCCCACCAAAATTTCCCCCATGCATTCCAACACTACCTATCTCTCGTCGCTTCTTTGGTACCCATACAATGAGGCCAATGCTGCCGTCCCATCATTAACTTCTATGTACATTTCTGCCTCTTGCCATAATTCAATCGTTCTTTCTTTGCTGATCGCGCTTCGAGTTACCCGTCCAAATCCTGTTCCTTCAGCCCCGCCTCTCGCCTCCCCGGTCTCAATTTCGACTTCGGGAGGGGCGGATGGCGCTGAATCTGTCTCTGGAGCGGGAGGTGCGGATGGGACAAGTGACACAGGTGGCATATGTGAAGGGCCTTCCTGGATGCTGGGAAATTGTGTGTCCGCGCTTGTGGGAGTGCTCGTGCTGTGGGTGGGGCTTGGGTAAATGCTTGCGTCAGGGGAAGTGCTTGGGCTACGGGAGGGGGTATGAGAGCTACTGGTTGGGCCTGCGCAGTCACTGCTGGTGTGTTTGGTTTCGATTCTGGTTTTGGGCCTCGACCCGTGTTAGTTAACAAATGTTCCATTAATTCGTCCGCTATGTGTAGTTGCCACTGCGGGTATATTCTTTCTATGGTCATCTGGTCACGCCTCCCTTCCCGTCTTAGACTTGCCGTCCACTCCTCCTCTTCCTTTTCTTCTGCTACCTCAAGCTTCGTTTTGTGCCTACGTGTATGCTTCTCTCTACTCCTAAGTCGGAGCATTGCTTCCCTCCTCCAATCTTTGACAGTCTCAAAAGCTGCAGGTCGCGCTTTCTTTCTTATTAGCACCCTCTCTAGGTTATCTACCCTCCCAATCTCAAAACTACCATTAATCGGCCACTGATGGTCGGGTTGCTTTCTAGTTTGCCTATGCCAAATTTCACAAAATATTATCGCACCCGCACCATATTTTGCATACATATCATAAGCCGGCGTTCCCCCAGGCGGTGCACTTTGGCCATATTCTAAGGACTGTCTACCGCAGCTGAAAATCCCTGCTAAAGTGGACAGTACTCCAGGCATGTTTCTTTAACCTTCCCCTTTGGTTAGCTAACTTTTACCTGGACGTTTGAATTTGCAAAATCAACACTCTACCAAAAATCAGGTTTTTCTTTGAATCGGGGAATTACTCACCTGATAAAACAAGTCGCCTGTCCTAACGCAACCTGTCCCAACGTCGTGTCTGCGCTTCTCTGGCTTCTGCCTCGTCTCGGGACCCTCGCCTCCTTTGCCCTCTGGCCCGGTACGTCGATCAGGGATCAGATGTGTGCAGATCTGCGGAAGGAATCTCTCCTCACTTCTACAGGGTGCCCCGTACACTTCTTGATCCCGGCTCGACCGTCCCGTCCTCGCCGTTCTTCCGCCTTTACTCCTTTACAACGTATACGATGGGGCAAGTGGGGGAGGGTCCCTATTCTGGCGCCATCTTGAAAGGGGTCCTTCGTGCTATGGAAACAAGGCAATAACCATACACGAAAAGATGCGCCATACACGAGGTTCAAATTCCCAATGCTAGGGTTTATTGCAAGCAAAAATAGTATCAATTGGCCAATTCTGATCTCACGCCCCGCGACGTGAGTTTCCTAGACCTCGAGGGACGCAAGAGAGAGAATTACGTACATCAGTTACATATATACAAAATGCATATCATACAATCAGCAATGTCATGTTTAACACCCCTCTTTATTAAGTTCCTTTGAACTCGGGATGACGATGGACATATCCGACGAGTATGACGATTATGACACTTTCGATGTCTATTCTAGTAACAATGTGCAATTAGAAAGTGCGGAGGCATCTTTTAGTTGTTGAACAGAACACAGTGGTTCTGTTCTTGGAAGCAAGCTGCACACGGGGGAAGAGCCACATTGCAAGCTTTGCTATCTATGAGGTACTATTCGTGTCCTGGGAGCCGACACGTTCTAAAGGGTTTTGCGAAGGTGGGCCGTAGGAAGAGCATAATTCAAGCCTTTAGCTGTTTTATTCTAACATATTCTACCATCGTACAAGACTGGCTGGCAGCTGTGAAGTGATTAAATGCCCTGCAGCTCTCTCCCAAGGCTACAGAGAGGGAGCGTGGGCATTCCTCTCTGGGCTAATCATGAGGACTTTCAACAAACTCTTCAGTCCCGCGATCTTGTCCTTTCATATTGAGACAACAATGTTAACAGTTGAGCAGAGTAAGCAGAATCCGCAAGAATTGCAAGCTGTAAAGCAGTTTTAGACAGAAAGCAATGAGCAATGGTTAACAAGCAAAATGGCGATTCTTGCTACATTTAAAATGGCCGCTTTTTGGTCAAACATAGCAGTTTATATTTCTATAATTCGGTGCATAAAACAGTTGGCCTACGACCATCAAGTTACGTCTGTCACTCAAATGATGGGTATTCATTTTTCCAGATTGACAAAGCATTTTAGTGTATAGAACCAGTGTGTGTCCACCCACTTGATATTAATTGGTGGTCTATGTGGAGCGAAGAACAGCGTGGTTCTTAGACATGCCAGCCTCTGGTTTAGTCGCTGCGCATATCATTGCTTTAAACAAAGTAAAGAGGGACATCGCCAGCTGTCAGGAACACAGGGAACTAGTTATTGTGAATGTAATCTATCGCTCACAAATTTGTGAGTGCTTACCTTACTGAGCCACTTGAATGTGTGTGCATCAGTCGCCGTTCGCTCGGTCTGCTAGAAACCAGCATTTCCCGTGCGGGCGCAGAATAAAGTATGTTCCGCGTTCGTCATGAGGGGCGTGGACTATGTGTCACATGACTGCGGCATTGGTAGTACACAGCAGCCATTTTAGAATGGGCAAGAGGTTTCAAGTTAAGCCAGGTCAAGTGGTCTATTGGCATCTATAATGCGAAATATCCAGCAACGCTACAGTATGGACATTTAGTATGCACAAGCTACGTAGTTCTCATTCTTATTGCATTGGACTGCATGATCCATATACAGGAACTATTGATGTTTCAGTGTGCATTGTGTAATAACAACAAAAGATGGACTTTATAGATATTCAATAATTTATATTGTTCTTCCATTGGGTTACATGGTCCATATTTTAAATCCATAGTGCAAGTGCAAAAGAGAGTGATGGTACACCAAGTTGCCTGAAACCTGTCCTGTTGTGCTAGTGGTGCGCGGCCATATGGGCAAGAGATGACAAGAGATGATGGCACAAGTGGAAACAAATACTGCGTGTTCTAATACTAAATGAACAAAGGATGGAACAATAAGCCTTGTTTCAACACTGTGGAGCCAGCTGTTAACGGGGCATCGCAGCTAGTTCCTGCCACTGAATGGCTTCATTGAGGCCCTGATTGCATGCATTCAGGTCAAAAATACACATCTGTTCCCTCCTTGGATGTCATGATAATTGCCACCTCGCTTCGAAGGTTTGATTTTTTCGATGATGGTCCATTTAAAATCATCTGCAGAGTGGCTTTGCCGAAGAACAAAGATTAAACAGTTATTCTTGGGACATCATACAAAGTTTAAATCAAACAAATTTGTATGAATCTTTGTTCAAACATAGCCAAACCTGTTTATGTCCTTATGATGTAACCTAATACAGCACATTCCTCAGGGGCTAAGAAATAAAGAATGTTTGTGTATTCCTTAGTATTCAATCAAAGTGCTGCATACTTTCTTGACTAAAAACAAAAAACAGAGAGATCCTGGGCCTCATTACGAGGTTGCCAGTCCGGATACAACGGGACCTGACCGAACACAGCAGAGGATAGCGTTTGGAGGTGATTCCTTACAGGGCACCTATGTCCATATCATATTCCCATGAGAGGGACCTGAGATACGTAGATGGTAGCTTTGGAGGTGATTCCTTACAGGACGCTTCAAGTATCAAGTCTGGTAACGCATCAAGAATGTAATAGCCTTGAAAAAGATTGTGTTGGAACACATGTTGGGTGGTCTTTTGCACAAGAAAATAACTGGATTTAGCAAGCCCATTTAAGACTATATGACTTTTAACTCAAGCATTACTAAAACTAAATAATCTTTTGTAAAAGCATGTTGTAGAGCGGCATTTACCAAGCGCAAAGTGCGAGGGGTTCTCTTCTTCATTTACTCAGTTTCAAGTGGTACAAGGGTTACCATTTATCACTCGCCTTGCTACTGGTAGACTATACACCTTAGAACCCAGCGCAATTGTACACAGTTTACCCGTGCCTAATTGTGTTCTCTAGTGTTGGGGAGTCAGTCCATGTAAATCATACTGGGATGAAGAAGAATGATGCCTACCCAGATGGAGTTGACAACATTTCTGGGACCAGGAAGAATGAGGCCAACCCAGATGGAGTTGACAAAAACACTGAGACAAATAAGAGCTGGACAGGAAGCAAAAGCCCACTGTGCACCCAACATATGCAGTACAGTAACTCAGGACCTAAGCCAAACATAAAAAGGAAAGATGGACTATGCTTTCTGGCATATCCTCCCTGGAAGAACCGAGAGCCGGCAGGAAGCTTGCTGTACAGAACAGAAAGGGCTGTCAGGGCTTCGCTGAACACATATTGGGCCCTATCACGACTTTGGCGGTAACGCTGGTGGTATTACCGCCGGTGGTATTAGCCCTACCACCGAACTCCCCGGCGCTAATAGCGCCGGATCACGAGTTTGGCGGTAATGTAATTCCCCATTGAGCCCATTCGGGAATGCCCCATTCCCCGTTGGGCTCAATGTGGAAAATTCGTGCTCTTACCGCCAGCGGATTTCCCACCGGCGGTAATAGCGCGAATTTTCAGCAGATTTCCCCCCAGCTAAGAGCTCGGGGCGAAATCCGCCGAAGTCTTGATTTGGCGGACCCTTAAATCCGGTGGTATTAGCCATACCACCGGATTTAAGGGTTACCGCCAAAGTCGTGATATGGCCCATTGTGTTAACTACTGTCCAGACTGGAGAATTGGAGTTCCAGGAGATACCGGGAATCAGACCATGTGGTCAGACCTGTAACTTGAATCCAAGACGGACCAGACTTAGAAATGCTGCGAGGAGAGATGGAGACCACTGACAGGTGTGCAGGAGCCAACAGCAGGAAGAAGCAGTTGCACGAAAATGCCCAAGCAAGATTCTAACCCCACCCAAGGTTCCTGGTTTACCGTAATGGGTGGTGGAGGAGAAAGAGAGCCAAGGAGGAGGTTGGGTAAGGCTTAAGACCCCCAATTCCCTCATGCCAATACCTGTATAAAAGTAAGCAGTTGTACAAACAAGCCCGAGCAAGATGGTAATGCCACACAAGGTACCTGGGTTACCGTAATGCTGGTGAAGTAGAAACATAGCCAAGGAGGTGGTTGGGAAAGGCCAAGGACCTCCATTTTCCTTCTGCCAATATCTGTAGGAAAGTAAGAAGTCTATTTTTGAAAACCAGTGCCTGACAAGTTAGTTAACCAGACCTAGGGCCAAAAACACAAGAAACCAGTGAGCAGGTTCTTGAACCCACACAAAGTCAGGGAACCCACGCAAAAGCAGGTCATTAGGGTCTGGGGATCTCGTGAAGTCAAGGAGCCCCCACAAAATCAAAATCAAAAGCAAAAGAAAGCAGTCTGGGATCTACAAGAACCAAGGGAAGCACACAACCACAGGCCAAGCGAAAGTTCTGAGATAATCCAGAGTGGTCTGTGAGCCACAGAAAGGAGACAGAAAGTGCACAGCAAGTCACAGAGACCCAAAGTCAAGCTAAAGGAGCCTGGAACCAACATGAGAGAGTGAAAGACCCGCAAGAAGTGAAGCTAAGGGGTCAAGGACCCACTGCCAGAAGAAGGAATATTTTTGGGGAATCATCAAACCCGCAGTTAAGTCTGACAGGCTAGTGAACCATACTTGACATTACATTTGTGTACTGGAGACACATAACGGGAGAAGAGACTCCCCTGGTCATTTGAGAATGATGAAAAACTTCCACAGTCAGGTCTTGCAGGAATATATACCTGACTTGAGGTTACAGTTGTGAATTGGAGAGAGGAGGGGTAGAGAGCACTATTTTGATACCTGTAACTTTGTGTTTTGTATATTATGAGAAACTGTGCAAAAGAAGGGGAGGGAAGATGATTCTCCAGAAATCCTGATATGTGTGTGTTTACTTTTGGAGGAACATCTGACATTAAGAACATTTAAGTCAAAGGAACACTTATTGTGCCTTTTCACCAAGAATTGAACCTTTGACCTAATGTCAAAATTGGAAGGAGCCGCCATCTGGATATATAAGACACACACGTTTCTTTAATTAATATAGATTGTGAAGGATGGCAATCTGTTTAGAACATGACCATAGACATATTATTTGAACTGACATCCTGACATAATCTTTAGTCCTTTTGTTGAGGCAAGGCAACCCCTCATAATAATAGGGCTAGGTAGGCATTTTCCTTTATTTTACTTCTTTGAATAAATGTCTTTGTCAACAAATAGCTGTAGCACTACTTTGTCAGCACTACTGTAACTTCTGCACCCTTACACCACCTTCACTTTTATAAACTACAAGAACTCTTTTTTGAGAAGGCATCGATCTGCTTGCCTGCTTCAGGGTAACATCCTATATGATAGCCTATTTACACTGTTGTGATATGAGGATTACCACCTTCTAGGGGAAATCTCTCATTTCATTCTGACCCTGATTATTACAGCCTTCATGGGTGTCCCCATGACAATTTAGAGGAGCAAGTGGATGCCTCTCTTCTGATTCAACCACCTCACCACCGTCCTATTGGAGTAGTAGATGAAGAGCTACAATTGGGAGCCCATGCATGAATCCATGTAACATTCCTACAATGTGTCGAGTGTATGAAAGATGCTATGCACTCAGGCAGCCATTCAGAATATACCCTCATGGTGAGGCAGACGAAGTAAAGTCTGATGACGACAGAATGCTGTCATAAAGAAGATGTATGAACCTATGCCAGAACAATATGAAAATACTTAAGACTGAAAATGTAACTGAAGCACTAAGAGAAAGATACACCGAAAGATGAAGTAATCGTGAATGTAAGCAGAAGAAGTAATGTGCTGATCAATTACTGTAAATATGTTGTAATGCAGTGTAGAAAAGATACATAGAAGCTTGCTAAAAAGAGGTACATATACAACGTTTAAGACGGCCATTGGAAGAAAATGGATGATGGCCTGTGTTAAGAATCAACCCTGCTACCTCAAAAGACGAGCCTAGGATTGCACATTAACAAACTGATGAAGAAGTTGTTTTCGCGTGCAGAATAAGGGAGTACCTTGGCCTGGAATCAAGGAGGCTATTTTGTAAGATGGGTGCAAGGGACAAAGGGAGTTAAATGAACAGACCATGTGCGTAAAACCTATGTCTGCTAAGTTTAGGAGAGACAAGGACATTTACAGGTGCCAAGTGCTAAACAAACTGCAAAGGCAACAGTCTGTCTGAGGTGGAGTGAGCAAGTCTCTGGAGGCCAAGAGGAGCAAGAACACCCATAATAATAAAATCAAATTGCAGTAATTGAGAGGCTGGACAAAATCGTGGTCTACTGGCACATGACACAGAAGTTGAAAGACAGACTATTCATTAAAAGCCCAGATGTAGATAGCGGTCTGCTCATACTACTCAAATGTTTCAGAACTGTGAGCAGACTACAAAGTCAACTACAAATGGTATGCCTTGGCTAAGGATCAGGTCGATGACATAGGATGGACTGATTGGGAAAATAAGAAATGAATTAACGCACTTTGAGCGTCTAGGTTTTGTTTTCACTCACGTGCTGCTAAAAGAAGCAAAAATGCAAGGTTGGATAAGGTTGCTAATCATAAAGCCTGCCATGCACTTTAACAGACAACGGGCCTCATTACGAGTAGGGCGGTAAGGGATACCGGGCACCGTTAAGGAGACTGGTGCCGGTAATCCCTTAACGCCCTACTAAGAGTTCCCTTAGCGGGTCCCTCCTTCAACGCCTGGTTTTACCAGGCGGTAAGGGATACCGGGCACCGTTAAGGAGACTGGTGCCGGTAATCCCTTAACGCCCTACTAAGAGTTTCCTTAGCGGGTCCCTCCTTCAACGCCTGGTTTTACCAGGCGTTATGGATAGGACCGGCAAAGGGACTCCAAAGCTAATAGCGGTACCACAAATTGCGGTACCGTTATTAGCTACTTCCCCATTCCCATTGAGCCCTATAGGGGCTCAAATGGGAATGGGGAATTTTTTTTTCAATGGGAACTTACCGGTCCCACAAAGGTCGGACTACACCGGTAAGTCCCCATTGAACGAGAACGGTGCTGGTACCGTTATTGGAGACAGTCATGGCGCAAATAGCGCCATGACTACCTCCAATCTCGGAATGAGGCCCAATGTTGCAGTTACCAATCCACTGCCATATTATCTGCTATACTCAGTATATTACGTATGTAGAAGTAGCTCAGGGCATATCCTACAGACAAGAGGCAGCCAATGGTTTATTAACCCTTATATAAATCTATAAGTAGACATGTTCCCCTAATCCAATGCCTCCCGTCAATAGGCTTTGCAAATGCCCTGTAGGATAATATAATAAATTACATATGCAAAAGTAAATAAACTTTGTACCACCAATATAAAGGGTGAATGTGCATGCATGTATTCTAATAGCTGTCACATCTTCCTGCTTTCTTCCATTGGGATTAAAGCAGTATTTTACCATTTAGCTTGAGTCTATCCGGTTATTTGGTCTAAGATATTTACTGGTAATTCCATCTAGCGCATAGAGGATGCTTCAAAGTGCTAGAGGACAACATGTGTGAGCGGGCAGTTTCAGGGATGCCCGGGGATTCACCATATTCACATTCAGATTGGATATATCATTCGTAGAGGCAGTGTGTGTGTGTGTGTGAGTGTCTGTCTGTCCGTCTGTCTGTCATCGCCAAACCCACCCCCACCACCACCCACCCTGAATTGGGAAGAATAATATGCTGTGAAACATTTGAATTTTGCCAGAAGATGTAAAGATTTGACTCTGGAGAATTCTTAGACATATTCAAGTGGAAATTATGAATTCAATGGATTTCAGAATTGACTCAGATATTGCAATTTTCGCCTTCAAGTCTTGCACAGCTTTCATTAATTATGTCTATGCGCATTTGACCTGAACAAAATTGTGTTGTATAATTCTCTCTACTACCTTTTATCATTAAGAAATAATTAAAAATGCAAATGAATATGTCAAAAAACAAAGTGTGCAAAGTATTACAAAAACAGAAGATTTAATCAGAAGTAAAGGACCAAGTGAAATCTTGCATCATCAATGTTATCTCAGTCTGATGGCCCGACCATTGGAAGTGCTTTGCTTAGGCAGCTCCTTCACTGTTACACTGCTGTCATGCTGATCCAACCTCCCACCACTAGTTATGTTAAGAGTTGTCCAAGTATAGACTCCCAGCATCACACATCCTGTTTGATTTGCTGTTCCGGGGCCTGAATCTCTACGCTCACAATGTAGGGCTTGTTTTCACAAGGTGTATTGATAAAAGGGAAAACATCTCCAAAAAAATAAATTGCTTTGTGTTGCTTTCCATGAGCAACTTCTCCCAGCTCCACGGTTTCTGTTTTCTCAAAATAACTTTTGTGCTGCAGTTATTTGTGTGCACATAGGCTTTCAGTTTTGTATAGGATCTTCCTCCCATGGTTCCAAGGTCCCAAGATCTTTGATCACAAATTGGGTCCTGTTCTTAAGAAATGCAGCACCCAATGAGAATATATCAAAATAATGCATTGATGAGTGCTTCTTTACATGTTCATATCCATTCCACAATCATGTCTCCACTTCTATCCCTAACTCACCATTTTCATCTGACAACCTAATTTACAACTTTCCAACCAAATCGTCTAACCCCATCACTTACACTTTTGTCAACTGTTTCAGAAGGTGAGGCCTGTGAAGAGGAATTCTCTGTTAACTGTCACTAAAGCAGTCATTGGGCTGCATGCTTTCTAGGCTTTCAGCTCCATCTGCTTCAACTCAAATTCATTGGAAGATCTATATTTGTATTTCTTTGCCTTGACTTTCTCTTGTTTGATCAACTGTGCTGCTAACCTCTGCTATGCTGCCCAAAGAATTTCTAATCAAATAGCATTTTGTTCTTGATTCCCAGTTCCATTTGTCTAGTACTGCAGGCTTTTTGTTAAACCTATATTGCAGTAAAGTTTGTTTTAGTTGCTGGAGGGCTTGACAAATGGTTGCAAATGTGTTCCCTCTGATTGTGCATATGTGTATCCTCAAACCTTTCCACCTGGGAAGCTGTGGCACGATCCCTTTGGTATTATTTTAGATTCTCCAATCACCCCTCTGTTTAACCTGCTCCCATATTTCACTTTTCAGAGGCAAAACTGTTCTCTCATTCTCTTTAACTTCATAGAAATGTGTGCAGGTTTGCCGATGGCCACAATTGCAACAGGTCTTAGTAGGACCTGGAAAAGGCCAAGACCATATACTTTGTCTCACACCTAGCTCTTTACACAGACAGTCATCACCTTTACCAGACAATTAAATGCTTCAGGATACTATCATTAACATAAAGATCACATCTCAGCAACCCCAATGCCACCACCCTCCAAGCAACCCGCACAGCAACCCTACAAGACATCAGTAGCTGATGCTCATCAATACCCACTAAGCAATCAAAGGTACTGTTGGCACTGCAGATATCATCAGCACCGACAACATGGAAGCGCTCTACTATTTACACCGAGCTGGCACTTACATTCAGTTATTTGCTTGTGACGTAAATTCTGTCACTGCCTTCCTTGCTCAACCTTCCCTCCACCTCCAGGGGAGTGCCCAAGGGCCTGTGGTAGGAATAGAGGCAGGGACAAGCATATAATTGTCACTGTGAGCAGTAAAGAGAGCAGGGAAACAGCCCCTGCAGTGGGCGACTGCACAGGAGTGGTTCACTAATGTCAGACCTTCTTTTTTAAAGAACCACTGCTCAAACCTTCCAGTAACCCTGTGTATTAAAGACATGCACCATTTATAAAATATCAATACACAGAATTTCACATAGATGCTCCTAACATAATGTTTGTGTTGAAATGCTTCTGACAAATCTCAGTAACACTCAATTAATGATTCATACACTCTCATCGATAATGTAATGTTGTAATGATGAGAAATCAGTAATAAAGAAACATGGCTACCATTTCTGTCATTGCTGTCACTACACTCAACACACCTAATATGCAAACAATGTTTTATTAATATGCAGCAATCATTCTGATTGCCCATAAGTATACTCAAAACTAATCAACCTTCTCTGAGACACTATAGCTACCTTAAAAGTAACTGCCTGTCTCATTATACCTCACTAGCCAACCTCATCAGTCCTCACTAAGAGTCCTCAAAGAATTGCCTGCCCTTTTAATACCTCACCTCTTTTCCAATATGATATTAAATATGGGCAAAACCTCTTACTCACTATGTGTAGAAGGTAGGGTAGGGAGATGAGGGCTGGAGAAGAATGGATGCCTGGAGTGGTCTGCACAATCCAAGAACAATTCCCAAAATATCCCAGCCAATTGGAAAAACCATGAAATACTACTTATCATAATCACTATGGTGCCTTTTGAAAAAAAGCAAAACAGCTTTTAAAAGGATACAGTGTCAACATGAAGTGCCCATGGTGCCAGCCAGCAATAGTCAATTGTGAATAGCTGGTGAGCCTATAGCTATGGGTAAGGTCATTCTGCATGCAGCTCCACTGAAAATAGTATTTCTTCAAATTTCGGGACTCAAATGCTTAAAAAAAGTCAAACATCCGATTTAGTGTTTTTAAAATCAAGCAATGAAAAAAGGTGGGACTTCAACCCCTCCCTTCTTCATGGAAGATAATGGCTCCAGTGATTCTTTATGGATTGTCTTCCGAGCCTTCCATCTGCCTCCTGACTTTGTCCACCAGCTCTGTCACAACAACTAATCCTCTGCTTCTTCCTTGTTAAGTCAGCCCTTTTATAATATCCGAGCAAAAGCTGTCAACTGCCACTATAGCATAATATCAGTGTTCAGTACCTAACAAAAGAAAAAAGCTTTTCAGATCATTTGCTCATTATCAGTGGCCAGCGTCTAATAGAAGCTAAAAGCTTTTTAGATGATGTACTCATTATCAGTGCTCAGCATCTAATAGAAGCAAAAAGCGTGTTTATGTCTAAAGCAAGGTCTGTAATAAGTTGCCTTGACCTTTCACCCAATTGTGAGCTGCATTTTTTTCATACTATGGCTAATGCCTGAATAACCTCTGATTCCCTTACATCCGGCTTTGCCGGAAGCATTGCATTTTACAGTAGTGCCTTGCTTATTGTTTTTATTTACTAGAACATTTACTATTTTTTCATCATAACAAACTGGACCACTTGTATCACTTCCCAGACTGTTAGAATATAGTCAGAGACGTGGTTGATGCGATGTACGTGCGTGTTCCATAAAAAGATAAGTCTGGCATGAAGTCCAGAAGTCCAAACTCAATGTTATTTTCTTCACTTAATTGTGAATCCTACCCATTCACTGAATATATATTTTAATGTCCCTACATTATATATCAATATTTGTAATGAGACAAATATAACTTATTACAATGCCAATATATTAAATGGAGAATGGTCTAAAAATGCCTAGGGAAAACTTAGCCAACTACTATACATGTGTCATATGTATTTATTAATATTACCAGTCATCAGAATGTCTTACTAATATTTCTGTCATGTTTCTTATTCGGGCAACAACAAGCTAGTTCCTAAGGGAATAGCATGACAAATTATAGAGCACATTGAGTACAGAAACATACATATGTACCTTCTTAAATAAAACACTGATTATGTTTTAACAGTCACAATGAAATACATATTGGTTTATTTTAAGCTGGTTTTTAATGTGTGCAACAATAACATTGTGTTTTCCCTCCACAGGAAAAATATCAATTCTTACCTAGAATCATATATTGTCATTAGAACAAATCTTACACTCCCTATCAACTGAAGAATAGTACATGGAAAACATTAAAACAAGCTAACAGTACGAGGAAACAACAATATATATTTGAATGTGTAATGCCGGTGGTTCCTTTGCAGATGGGGAGCAGGTGCAAGTGGATCTTGGTCACCTGGCCTAAGCAGCACCCACCTTCTTAGCCCTGCCTCTTCCTTCCTAGATCAAGGGCGTCTCTCGTCTGGGCGTCCGAAGCAAAGTGGAGACAAAGAAAAGGGAAATTCCTGTTTGGACCTGTTCAGACCAGGAGGATCCAGGGCCCGAACCCCTGCTCAGACAGCAGGTAAGCATGCACCAACATGTGTTTACTCCCTCTGTCCCCACAGGCCATCACCACCCATGTGGTCCCCGTGTGATGTTTCCTTGCGCCCCCCCCCCTTCTCGCACACATGTGTTGCCTGTTTTGCTTGATTCTTCTACCCTGCCCCACCCTCTGCCCTACTTCTGCAGGAGTCTGTCCTGATACATTCTGGTTACACAATCACAGTCTTGTGGGCAATGCTGGATTTTACTTTTATGGACTTCATTTATTCACGGTGCGCAACCCTTTCTCATGGTGGCCCTGAATCATGCTGTTCCCATCTTCATCTTGTATCCAAGCTTGCAACATTATGTGTTACTACTGACTTCTGCAATTGTATCTGCTCTCCCCTCTTGCTTCTCCACTCTTTTTGAATGCTTACTCTCTGTTCTCTCCTCCTCTCCCTTTCTCCTTTTTGCTATCTCCTCCACTCCTCCCCTTACTTTCTTCCATGCACTTACTCTATCAGGGTTGTCTGTAGACCTAGAATGATAGTAACCTCGTCTGTCTCCGCCTCCCTCCCCTTACTTGTTCCACCCCCCACTCCAGCACTATCTGAAATGTCATCAGGCCTAATACGATAGTCGTTTGTTTTGTTCCTCCCCTACCTTTCTGCACCCCTCACCCTCACCTTTTGTTTTCTCTGGCTGTACCAGAAATGTTGTCAGGTCTATCATGCTAGTCGCCTGTTTGTTTATATTTCCTTCCCACTCTCCCCCTCCCTTCCTTATCTTTGTCTTAGCTCTTTCACTATCTGAAATGTTGTCAGGCTGAGTATGATAGTTCATTTCACATCCTTACTGTTCATGGTCTGTAAGAATGTCATTGTATTTTCCCTTCTCCTCTCCCTTGTAGTGAAGTGCTTTGAAACACATTGGGCCTCATTACGAGTTTGAAGGTAGCCATGCCGTTTTTACCGGCATGGCTACCCCCAAACTTGGGTCCGGGTCCCAAAAAATGGGAATTACTGGGCCATTCTGACATTTGGGACCCGGTAATTCCCATTTCAGGACCCGGACCTGGTATGTCCCCATTCCCATTGAGCCCCTATAGGGTTCAATGGGAATGGGGAGGATGCTAACATCCTGGTCTGCTCGCGGGTTGCCGCTCTGGATGTCTGGTCTGACCAGGCATCCAGAGCGGCACCTGCGAGCAAACTCGTAATGTTGCGGAGAGGTAACAATGGCGCTGGTAGCACTACCAGCGCTGTAGTTGCCTTTCTGCAACACTTGTAATGAGGCCCATTGTGTATAGCCGCTATATAAATACATTATCATATCATATCAGGGAGAGGAGACATTTTAGCTAGGGCTCCACATTTCAAAAAGTAGAAACAATTGATCCCAGTAGTGAGCAAGAGTATGAGACTCATGTCTGAGTATTGGGATGCACAAGATCATGGTAGCTAAAAGAAAAGTGAAGTTGAACCTGCACAACATGCATTTTGCTCTCCATATCACAGTTATGGACTGGATTGTTGTGAACCATAAGAATAAAATGTACTAATTTACCTTATCCCTCTAACTTGTAACATATTCCCTATTAACATTTAGGGCAAATCAGTCCATGATTTTGTGTTCAAACTTCTGGTTAAATTGATCAATTAAATGTGCTGTGCAGCATTGATTTACAATGCAAGCAAATAACCGTGGAAGAAATGGTTTTGCGGGCAATCTGAAAACTGGGTTCATTGTTCATATTGTAGAACAGGAAAGAACAGAGCAGGGAAATGTAACTTTTGCATTTGTTGCTGCCGTTCTAAGCGGGCAGGTTTGTCAGGTGCTCAGAAGTTTCCAGAGAGTTGGTTGATTGACAAATTGAGGTGGTTCTGATGGAATTATGTCACTGGGGGAGGCAGACATTCATATATTTTATGTAAGTAAGATCTACATTATGGGCAGTCTTAGTTGAGAGGGTTTAAGTAGCACAGCATATGGGGGCTGGCTCTCTCTCTTCGGCTCCTGGGCTGGCTCTCTCTCTCGGGATCCTGGGTTGGCAGCTGTCTCAGAAGAGTTTGCAGTCTCGGGCTCTGTTAATCTTTGACTGACACTTGGAGAAGAGTGTGGCAGTGACGGGCTGAAAAGGCTGGCAGAGAACTGTGTGGGCACTTTCCAAGTTCAGAGAGAGTGAACCAGATAAAGAATTCTTCTGTCCTGCAACTGAACTGGGATTGTTGTCAGTTTGGGACACACTCACAATCAAATATTATTCTTGGTGAGTTAATTTAATGGAGGTGTGAGGGAGTGAATGATATATTATCAGGTAGTGTAGGCTGTCGATAATTGTTATAAATTGTCAAACGTGGGTAATTCCTTTTATTTTAGGGCCTGCACTGTAAATTTTAAACAGAAACATATGTGTTCATGTTTCTCCATTCATGCCATAAAACTCAGATGTAACAGAAGCTTATATTCTGCTAAGTTTAGTTGCAAGTGTCAAGTTCAGTTTTAACAGGACTTTGGGCACTTATCAAAAAAATGGAGGATTTAGAGCTGGTCATTTGAAGAGTCAGCTACCGTGAGGGAAGTTTTCATTAAAAAATTCAAAGCACATATTGCAGGGAAAGTAACTGCAAATGAGTTGCATTTCTGGATGTTTCAGTTTTGTTTTGAGTCACAGCTGTAAAATACTGTGAAAGAACACACCATGTTTTGTTTATTGTGTTTGAAAGTTCTTCATAACTCTAATCTTCTATAAGAAAAATAGAAATGAGTATAGTGAATTAGCCACAGTGTGCTTGTTCTGTGTTATGGCCTCTGGTGGTAACATAGGGCCCTGTTAATAACAAATGGTAGATAGTGCTTGCCGCCTGCGGTGAATCACTTTGCCACGTGTGGTAAAATAACATCTAAACTGATTGTTGTGAACTGGAATTTTAGAGGGACTATGTGTGTGAATGACAATATTCTGTTTACATGATAAATGTATTCTGAAATACTGCTAAAGGGACATAATGTCGTATTGTAAATAAAATATTGCAAGGACATAAAATCATCATTTAGAGTGTACTAAGTCCAGTCTTTGCTTATCGTTAGTCACCCCGGTATAAGAACAGTTATTAGGTGGTACTCTGAAGTTAGGTTCACCACTATACCACAAAACACCAAAAATACCACCAACCAAAAATACCACACAGAAATATCCCTAACAGTATGCTGTACCATAACAAGCTATGCTGTTATGTTATCTGATACACACTGAACATCAGTGTTCAGTTTCAAAAAGCTGAGTTATGACACTATTAAAGTCATTTATGAACTGAGACTGTGAATTTTTTGTATTTTTGGGTGCTTTGTCACTAAAAGTGTGACAGATGGAAGGTAAAACACTGTTTGTCTGACCTATTGCACATATGGACCTTGGACATCCAAATCTGCACTTTGTGTAATCTTTTTCTTTACTCTTGTATTTATGTTGGTGGTATTTATGTTGGTGGTAATTGCCAAACTTTTGTACGTAGATTCTTAATACTGTGGCCCATAAGTCTGCATTACAAGCTTCTGTAAGAATAATACATATAACATGTTTGTGTATGAATTCCATAACAGAGATCTCACTTTCCTTTTCAGTAGCATCTTTAAACCAGAAAGCATATGAAAGGAACATTTTCTGTACTGGATATTCAATGCAGCATGGCTAAGAACCAATGGTAAAAGAAACTTGAGACGAGAACAGGGTCCATAGCACACAGCTCTGCTGGTGTCCTCTGCAGTATAGCGTTTTTCTTTTGCATACTTTCACAGATATCTGAATATCATTGAAGCCATATTCAGCACAACTCAAGTCACAAACCAAGTAGGAGGACACAGGTTTCACAGAACACATTAGATCTCTTAATGTCATCTGTACCAGTATTCCTGGCCAGGATGGTGGTTTCCTTTGATTCTAAAACCTCATCCATATCATTTACTTTATGCACTGCCAGTAATATTTTTCAACCATGAACATTTTTCAACTCTGTACCTGTTCTAAGAGTGTGGGCTACTGAATAATAGCAAAGAGTTGAACATTCACCTTCATACCATAAGTGAGAAATATATTCAAGGTTTGTCCAGAATCTGGGATCCCCAGAATACATGTGCTTAAAGTGATGTTTTGAAAAAGAAATTAAAATGGAATGGTCATCCAAGATTATTTTCCTATACACTGATTGATGTGCATTTAGCTTGTCTCACTTCAACAGTATCACCTATGACTTCATGTAAAGGATGACAAGCGTATAATGCTCATACATACTATTTGTTTAAGCAACTTTAATTCACTGAAATGTCCCCTCTCTCCTAATTTATGCTAAAGGGAAATGAAGAACAGAGAACTCTGCTACATTTTTGATATCACCTTACATTTCATTCTCCTATACCAAATAATCTAATGCTTCTTTCACTTTCCTAACATCAATAAGCTCTTGTCAGATTGTCTTGTGTTTTGTAGCAAATCCATTCACCAAAAAAAACATATAACCCTCAAGTTGATGTTTCGCCCTCAGACTCTGAAAATGTTCCTTCAAATCAAACAAAATAAAAAAAATACACAACATTATCTTTCATACCTCTCACTAACTGCTTTCTAGATGAGTTAGATGATTTGGTTTCTAGTCTAACATTGACCTTGAAAGGGTGAACTGTTTCCAAAGCAATCACCACAAACATATTCAAATGCCCAAGTGCAACAGGAATTTCTGCCACTTCTGTGTCATATAATATACTTCTTGAAGGTACACAGCCAATGTTTGAAACTTGTGAAACAGTATATAAACCTTGTTTTCTATTGAGTTAAAATGTTCTTCTACAAACAAATAGAGACACAGATTTTTCAAAGCAGCATCTGTTGCATTATGAACTTTTTGTACAATTTCCACTTTTCTTTTAAAGAATGTGCTTTAGCAGGATACACATCATTTCCCTGGCATTTCACCGGTAACAGAATAAAGGCAGTCATCCTTTTGTCAAACCTTTCAAAGATGACTTACTTTGAAAGCATTGGATCTTCATGTCCAGCAAAGGCATGTCACTAAAAGTGTTGCATATGAAATATGACTCTTATTCAAATTGAATTGCAGATGCCACACTAGTTATGGTGCCAGTAGTCCGCTCTATTTTAAAAGATGAAGGTGATAGACATGGTGTGTTGCAGTGAAAGATTTTGAGTAGCATAGGTATGTGATGGAATTGACTCCTACATCTTCCCTTTTCTATCAAATTGCCTTGTAGTTCAGTGAATTTACAAACCTCAGAATCATCAATCACAATCATGAATCTTTGCGAACATTTTCATATGTCTTCTCACATTTTCATTTTTCCAAAAAAAACAAAGACATTATTTTTCAACTCTCCAAGTCTCATCAGTATTATCAAGTCACATCTGACCTTTGATAATAACTGTCTTCATTAGAAAACCTTTCTGTGTTAGAAGTGTGTGGCCATTCTCCACCAAACAATTTACAGATATTTCCTTTACTGATTTTTCTCAAAGATTTACATTTCTGCAAGAGTTTCTTTGTTACCATACTAATGTTTTTCAATTGATTCAAAATTAAAATGAACAGCTCCCTTGTTGTATAAAAGGCTTTCTTAATGAGTGATTCCAATTTTCTTTTCTCAACAAAAACACTGTCAATACATCTGTGTTGGTGATACAGTCTTCCAAAGCTTGAGAAATACTGATGGTAAAACATTATTTTGTGGACTTCACTAGTTCTGTTGTGTACACAAAGGTTTTCTGAGTGTTTCTTTCCTTCTTACTATTCAATTTTATCCATACATATTGTGAACTATAACACTGGGATTTTGAAATATTGTTCACCTGTCTCACATTTCTTAAGGTTCCAAATGTCTTCGTAATTCTGATAACGTAGTTTACCATTTATTAATTTTCAGATACCTACATGTGACTAATGAAGATACAGTGGAACATTTTCGGAAAATACAAGAACATTTTGAACACCTTAACACTGTTTCTATTAGCTGCTTAATTCCGCTTCACGTAGTATTGTTTTATTTGGGTATGCTTCTTTTGGTCCGGTGTTGGCATTTTCAAGTGATTTTCTAAAATTACAGAGACATCGAGAATAAAACAGACAATTAATATTCTACGTCTTAAAGTACATTTCTAATTGAACCCAATTATATTGCCAGTGTTTCAAAAGAACAAAGGTAACACAGTTTTCCTTTTTTTTATACTGTGTTTTATCCTTTAATACCTACTTGTCCTACGCCATGGGTGCTAAATGTCACATGAAGAAGAATGGTATGCAAGGGAACCAATAAGTGATGTATGCAGAATACTCAGGAAACTGAAAAGACCGTATTTCTGAACTCCAAGATTTTGAGTGTCCATGATAACCGGTTGCAATGTTAAAATATTCACTATCCTACACCACTTACATAGATGTGTCATTATAAACCTAATAATCCGCCAATTGTTTCCAAAAGATAGGCACTGCAATTATTGCCAGGGTATCATTTATGAAATTACTTTTCCCATAGAGGTAGTTATATGATAAATACAAGGCCACATATTATTTTCTGATTTGAAGCATTCTAATTTGAACATTTAGAACTCCATTCTGAAAACCTATATTGTGTCACAAATGATGACGTGTATTAGTACATTTCATCACTTGTACCAATAAAAAAAACAGTCAAATAAAAAAACAGCATTTAAAAGTGTTCATTTTACATAATAGAGGTGCGGGATTTAAAGATTTCCTAAATAGGATCCATCAGGGCTGAACTAGGGGTTTTTCAGTAGCTTCTAAGAGCAAAACAGAAGCTGAGTCAGAAAAATATTGGTCATTTAAATCTACCTGTTACGCTTTCTCCTATAGATCTACACCAAAATTGTATATCTAACCTATACCACTCACCTCCTCAAAATTCACAAGTAATATTTAGTGTCCAATGTCCACACGCCACCACACATAACACATGTTATGACATTCACATTTTGCGATAAATGGTCCAGTGGGCCACAAGATTTGTCGAGAATCACAAATGCTACTTCAGTAAAGATGGCATATGATCCCAGTTTCCAATTTAGATAAAAGTACCACACATGCCAATATGCAAAGATGCTAGATCTATTTTTTGCTTTGAATGTTGAGACTTCTGAGACTTATATTCCTTAAATTATAATGGATAAATCCAAGATAAGTCCTCAGAGTGCAAAGTAAAAAACATGACTAGAGTATCATCTCTCAAGCTAAATGCAGCATGTTGTCATGTATGTAAATATGTGTTAAATTATGGCTTGTGCCATGTAACTAAAACATAGTAACACAAAAATGTCATGATCTAAAGAAAATGAAGGTTAAAATAAAAGCAAACCCATTTTATTGAGTTTCTAAAAAGCAGTCAAAATAATAAACACTGTTTTGAAAAGGAATATCTGCTCTTTAACCTCCTTGAGAGCATATATTGCCTGTTGACAGAGAGAGGATAATGACGGAAAATTAATGTTAAATCAATGGGAACTGCAGGGTTCTGGGCAGGATGCTTTCATGTGCCAATGCAGATCTGAGCTGTGGTAGGACGGGGCTTTTAGATGCAAGTTAATGCATTTCAGGATGCAATGATTAAGTGATCAGCATATTTGATGCATCTGTTGTAACAAGCTCACAAAAAGCTACTAGCAAGAGGTCCCAGGGGGTAGTTTGCCAACACTTATGTATGTACCCTACCCCAAGTATTCGGCAACACAAATACTTAAGCTCCAATGATTCATCCCACAAGATAAGGATGTACATATCTCTAAACAACACTCTTTTGCCCAGGCCATATTCCAATTGTTTCTCTCTCCTTCCTGGAAATGGCTTCATATGTTTATTATTAGTCTCATTCATGAATGAATCACCAATAGCTGTAAATATTTAAAGGAAGTACAGAAATGCACTTTCCTCTAGAACTAGTAACACTTCACACACATAAGAGGAACTCACAACATACTATCCAGCCCATTGATGCAGAATTACTCTCTGCTGTGGAGGACACCATTTTGCACATTAATGGATATCACAGAATGTTTATACACACTTAAATGTCCATCCACAATTCTGCATAAGGATGGAATTTTAAATGCACACAAATAATGCAGATTTCCCTGCATAAAATTTATGGATTTGGGGGAATGCAAACATTATTTTACAATAATTTCTGACCATGTCATTTTCCTTTAAGTATAAAAACTGCATTCTAAGGAACAGCTATCATACATACAACACTTAAAATATAAAATGATGCATTACATTGTATATTATTTGATTTAAAATTCTACTGCTTGTAAAAAGACTTTCTATCTTTAGAAGGTTAAATATCCGACTCTCTCATATGCATGAACATATTTCGGGCATTGTTACTTAATAATATTTGAATTATTTAGAAAGTGTTTTGATAGTATTTGTGGAAAATGCATGACTAAGTATTTTTTTTCTCAGACCTAGTTCTATAATAAATACTGTATAAATACTTTTTCTCATTTTAACCTTATATTCCTGATTCTGAAAAAGTAACACATATTAATACGATGCTGAGAATGTGCTTTATTGATTTGCGTTACATTTAGGAATACACAGGTTACATTAGTGTAAGCAGTGCCTTCTGCATTGCAGGGTATTCTGGACAGTAAACACATGCATGACATGTTGTGGACCTTTGAGTACCTTAGTGTTGCATGCATGTTCACACCATTAATATATTACAAGCTTTGACCATCCACCACTGTGCTGGGAGCACATTTAACAGTGACATGCTCTTAAAGAACAACTCAATGTAAAATAATAAAAGATGTATATCCTTGTTTCAAAGATAGAAATATAGATGAGAGACCACAGGTTAATAACAGACATGTCCCACTTAAAAAAACAATACATGAAAGGTTTAGAAATGAGCATTTCCTGCATTGCGCTTTTCTCTTCCCTTAATTCCAATAAACACATCCCATTTGTGAATTTGTGATGTTCATAAAAATGTGCAAAGATGCCCCTTTACTTGCACAAACGCAAAAAGGAAGGAAACAAGGGCTCTGAAAATGTGCATCAACATTTTTCCTTTTGTCAAAAAAACTAATTTTGGTGACAATACATTTTTCAAGGATATTCCAGAGCAGGCTTCACAGAAGCACCAAGTGTCATGGTCCATTCCCGTTTGTTACATTCTTGCTGAGTGTATGCTTCAGCTGGGTACTGAGAACGAGGTTCAAAGTGACAGACATGTAAAGAGATTGTCAATGTCAATGTGAAAGGCATTCTTAAAAAGTAACTCAATTATTGTCAAAACTACAAATTCAAATGGTAAATCAATGTCTCACAACATGCTCTCCCACTTCGGAAACAATTCATGACAATTTCAAGAAATGTATGTCCCCAGCATTGGATCTTCCCCTAGACTTACTCTATAAAACAGAAAAGAAACTCTTGGATCTTCCCACATTTCAGTTTTTTATATGCATTTCAAAAATCTTGTGTGTAAATCTGTTTGCTCCATTTTTGGAGGAAGTAATGTGATGCACTAGCTCATCTTATTTCTTACATCAAAAAATATTTCAGAATCTGACTCTATGTTTTCACTTTATTAACCTCTCCAAAATTGTACGAATAATGTGCACAATCTTGGGTACAGTGAAACCCCTAAAGAAAATATTGTTTACATATGTCTTATCACACTATATCAAAACTGACTATCATAGCCTACTCCTATTTTAACTAAAGTACACTTATACATAAAGAATGTTTACTGCCTAAGAAAACTGCTCACCCTTAGTAAAACACAAATGTTAGTCACCATTCCTATTCACTTTACAGCGAAGATGTAATACAATCACATATACTGAAATAATGCTCAGGAAGAATCACTTCCCAAGCACATTGTTAGCAGCAAACACAGAGAAGCTTCCACAAAAAGAAAAGTGCACGGCAGATGGCCACTGGTCTTACGCCCAGAGCACAGTTATATTCATTTTCAAAATGTTGCTGATTAAGAGCACTTGCAAGCACCAACATAGAAAAGAGAGTGATGTCCCTACCTCAAAAGGTGGCTGTCACAATCACTATGACTGATTGCAGATTGGAAACCTCTCCTTCCAAAATGTCATCTTATTTAATTTTGTGTTCAGTCTATGCAATATTACAACACACTAAAAACACATAGACCACTCCATCACAAACACTTTTATAAACACAGTTTTTCTATTGTATTTGAGACAGATAGCACTTAGAAAGTAGTTTTACTTTTCCTCAGACTTGTCACAGAACAAAGACATGAAGCCTTACGTAAAACATTTCTGACCAATGGCTGATTCATGGACGTATTGGTTACCTATATACATGTGGGCATTGATCTGAATTCCCCACATTTTAAAATTAATTGGTTTGGTATTAGAAAGATGCAATAGGGTAATGAATTGCCAAAATGTGTTTCTATGACAAACAGAACACACCCTAATGTGGTACTCATACGAAGGCATCCATTAGTTTTCAAAAATTGATTAGCAAAGTTTGCTAATTAAAAATGTCTTGATTAGCAAGCAAACATATTTGATTAGCACATTTGTACTGATATTGTTAATGTCACTGGAAATGATTTGTACTCAAGACATGCAATAAGCAACAATACAGCATTTGTGGGGACTGCTGAATTGAGACATTAGTGAGATTATTGTCTGTAAAATGTAAAGGTTGGCTGCATGAATGGACACAAATAAATAAACAGATATGATCAAAAAGTCACAGCACGACCACAGTGTAAGAGGAAATCGAGTGCATAGTAAACCCTGTGAAGAATGTTCAATTGGACCAGCCTAATTCGAGCAGGGATGGCTAGTTCACACAGGGACATTAAGGCTTCCTGCCAATCTTCCAGTTCCAGTGTACCCACATCTTCTTCCCATGAATGCTTATGTTTTGAGAAGTAATGAGACTGGAAGCTGAGGATAACCTGATAGTTATGAGATAGCCCCCTCTTAGGGATCAGCTCATTGTTGATGTTAGCTTCTATCAGGGACTGTGCCTGGAGATCATACCCACCCGGAAATTGCATGACCATAGCATGTTTGAACTGTGTATACAAGAAACGATCATATGTTGGTAGTGAAAACAATTGTTGGAGCAGTTCAAAGGACATTAAGCGTTTCTCAGAAATACATTGTTCTGCAAACAACAGTGTTTGAGTGTACATCTCCTAGCAAAGATCAGCATACAAATTCCACAGAGATCTTTATTGCGACATAGGAGGGCACTGAAAGTTATCACTCCTCCCCATCCCAGAACCCTGGCGCCCACTCAGGACTTTGGCACTTTTAAGAGTGGAGGGGATTATTACTGTTGCACTCTCTCTCAATTAGCCCCTTTGAATTTACAGTGAACGGGGAAACGCGGGAAGAGAGACCCCTGAGGGAAGAGAGCTCTGTAGGGTAAGCTGTGCTTCCATTGAACAGGGTAATTTAAATAGCAAACTGTGCTACACAAGTGTCCGTTTAATTAGGAAATCTACAGAATTGTGAAGCAAATTGCTATGCAACACTGCTTATTTTATGCCCTGCATACATTGCAGGGGTCATGACTTGGAGAATCTACATGGGATTGCTCTGTCTTTAGTCATGAAACAAGATTTGGCAAAATTAAAGGAACTGTTCCCTTGTACAACTTTTTTTCTAATACAACAAAGGAATAAAATGAAAGTGGATCACCACATGAACTTGAAAGATCATGGAGAAATGACAATAAGGTAATGTTTGCTTTTCTCACTGAACATAAAATGTTTTGGATTTCTAATAACAACCTTCCGTTTTACATGTCTAATGTTTCTACTCTACAGAGGGCTGAGAAGGGCCCGTGACCATCTTACACTGACCAAAGCTGAAAATAGTGAAGGTAATGAGGTTGGCCTGATTTGACAGCAAATCTGATATTTAGTTAGAAGCTGTTCAGTTCCAGCATCAAGATTCTCCTCGCTATGAGTGTGGTACCTATGAAGATTCCTACGGTTTAACTAGACCTCTTCTTAATGGAAATGTTGTCAATATTTTGTGGTAGAGGTTTGGACCTGCCATTTCCAGGAAACAATTGCTGAAACCAATGTCTGAAATTGATGATTTTGGCAAAAGGAGCCTAACAGTAATGATTTATTAAAGAACCTTTTAATTTTTATATATTATATAAGGATGGCTTGTGTTACGGTGGATGTGTGTGTGTAAGAAGTAGTGTAACAATATGCATACCACAATGTGGAAGACAACAATTTAAAAGGGCATTTGAAATTGTATTATTGTCCATGGTCTTCAGCACAAACTAAAATGCTACTTGTGCTCAAAATATCATCATATGTTGCTGTATGTTAGTAGACTGATGGAATGAACAGGCATTATTTTAATGCTTTCCCTGTCAGCTTTTGTCCAGGATAAAACCAGCGACTCTATTTCTTGTGAAGTGACAGCTTCCACTGGTCTGACAGCATTTAACATAAGTGGTGTCACTGGGCATTGCTTGTTGATGTTACATGCAGAACAAACCACTTGGAATTCAGAAAACTCTTAAGGGAGGCTGTGGAGGAAGTTGGCAGGATTCTCCCAAAAATGAAGACAATGATACTCATTGTAGATGAAGTTAGCATGGCATCCAATCTAGCTTTCATACATTTGAGAATGCAAAAGGTGCTGAAGAGAGACAGTGAGGAACTGTCTGGTGGAAAATAAGTGATTGTTTTTGTAAATCTCCTGCAGTTAAATCCTGTTAGGGTTAGCCAGATTCTGAGTGTCTGCATACTGAAGATATTAAGAAATGTATTAGCAGTAAAGCAAATGTGAATCTCTGGAAATATTTCGAGTATCATGAACTAACTGCCACTATGAGGACATCTTCACATTTTGAGTATGTACCAATGCTTACAAATGTATGTTCAACATGGTGTCTGAAAGGTCTTTTACATTAAAATGATTTCCAAGATATACCTTGAAGAATGTACCGCTTTCCAAGGTTATGGTGGATTTACAGAAAAGGAATGCTCAATGTGTTTATTCATTGTCTATTGCAGAATGCAAGTGATTTTCTTCTGCAATGATGGCAGCTGGAAATGTGCAAACAATGTCTACTGATGTTTTGAAAGACCTCTCAATACTGTTACAAAAAAATAGGAAGGCAGAGGTGTGCCTGATTGACTTGAAGAAGTCACTTCCTCGAACATCACGGTTAGAAATTCATTTAAGATTGTGTTATGTTGAGCCGTAACTTGAATGTAGAGTTTGGACTTGCCAACAGAGCAATCGGAAGAATAGTTGCTTATGTGATTTACTCCCAAAATACTTCAGTTGAGTTCATTGTCATGACATTGGACCACATTATAAAACCACAGTTGGCACGATGAACTTCTGAATGCTTCCTTCTTTTAAAGACATTCATTTGCAAAGAACTCATTTTCCTCTGTGCTCTGTGAATGGCATCACATTGCACAAATCATAAGGCTTGTGTTTAGATGTTGCACTGTTGCCCATGGAATGTGTTATTGAATAATTGGCTACATTTACAGTATGCTCCTACTCCTCCGAATCAGCCCTTTTCTCCTTTCATCTCTCCTGACCCCCACATTCCTATGAAGTAAATTATGTGTTATGAAGCTTCCAAGATTTTATTTCTCCCTCTTAACAATATATGCCAGGTTTGTTTTGTTATTTTTAAGTACTTTGGAATCCCTGTATATTGCCAAATGTACTTTAAAATATATTATTTGGTTACATGTTTCCAAACTCTCTTGTGAGTAATTCCGCAATCCCTAGTTCAAGGAGCTGGGTTTGTTTGCACTGTGTAATATGGGGCCACTTTGCGAAATATTTCCAAAGCCGCTTTCGGTTCCCAGTCCACCCCATAGAAAGCACTGCTAATTTTACAGGTTATGAGACATTGTAAACTTTGTACATCTCCAGACCTCTATATTACAGAAAACCTCTCTCTTCTGAATGTAAGATGTGCCATTTTTGTGGTGCAGCACTGTTGCTTATTCTCCTGTCACCATGCTTCCAGAATGTAGATAAAGTACTGTGTCTAAGCTATAGCGTATCCCCCTGGTCTGTGCAGGACACATGCAATATTGAACACTTGTATGTGACCCTGTATGTGTACTGTTACATGCTCTGGTCTTTCAAATAGCAGCCAAACCATTCATAATGCATTTGTCATTGCAAGAGACAAGCACATTTACTGAAACAATGCTGGTATGTGAAACATTTGTCTTCACAGTGTTAGGTTAATGTCATATGCCATACATAGAGTGTTTGCAACATGTGCCCTGCAACAATGTTAAATGTTGTACAGAAACTTTAATCCAACGTGCACTTTTGTATCATAATAAAAAAAAGCTGGTATGCGCAGAGGAGAATTATTAGACACTGTTTTACACAATATGTGACTGCATGATATGTTTCCCAGCTACACCACACTATTAAGAGGTGTTCCATGTCATGCAGAGGTGGGCATAGAGGATTATAGTTCATGTTATGACTTACAGCAAACCTCAAATGACCATCAAGAAGTAACATATTAAACCACCAAATGTTTCAAAGGGAGTTTTTAAAAAAAAAAAACTATTTTAGTATCTACAGTTTGTTCAGACCATGTTTTTAGTAACACTTAAGCATGATGCAGATGACAAAATATTGTTTGCAATCACATTTCTAGTTCTGTAAATGTGTGTCATCTATTGACCACACCATTCAGATCATATTGGTGTTTCCAAGAACGATTGGCACGTATTTCAGAAAAATGCACAGGCTAAGGTATTTTGTGACTACAACACACGGCACCAGTGCAACTGCATATTTTTCATACATCTGTTGCACTGGTGCAAACACTGCACTGCATTGGTCCAAAGTTACATTAATATGGGTCCTATTGATCTTGCTGTAATTTGTGCAAGGAAAAATACATTATGTTCATGCTCAAACAGCATTTGTGAAATTGCATTACTCCAAGGCAAATGATGTTGCACTATTTTAGTTGGTCCTATACAAAAATATGCATGAACTAATTGCATCTGCACTTCTGCAAATGTTTGGTAATAGAGCCCTGTGTGAGGAAAGAGAAGAATCAATAATATTTATGAGGCAGGTTAAGTGCTAGGGGAGCAGCAGGGGGGGCATTAGCACTGGAGGGGTAGAGGGAAGGAGGAGGAGAAGAGGAAAGCCTTGAGGAGTTTCCGTAACTTATGGAAATCTAGTTCAAGTCTGAGAGGGGCAGGGAGGCCATTCCAGAGGCAGGATCCTGCCAAGGAAATATATCTACCCCCTACCCTCTGCTTGGAGAAACATTGGACGAACAGAGAGTTAGAGCTTGAGGACCAAATAACTTTAGCAGGGGGGTATTTAGGGAGGGAAAGTTGGATATAGTGTAGTTCCAGGCCCCATAAAGCCTTGTGGATGATGCAGAAGGTCTTGAATTTTATCCTTGCAGCCACTGGAAGCCAGTGGCGAGATTCTAGGGTTGGAGAGATGCAGTCCCTGGGCTTGAGTCCAAGGATACATTTTGCAGTCCTATTCTGGATAAGTTGGAAAGGGCAGAGGGAGGAAAGAGGCAGATTGCAGAAGAGACTTTTGCCGTAGTCCAGCCTGGAGAGAACCAGCTCTGGAGACATTGAGTTTCTGGGGGAAGGTGAGGAAAGGGCGAATGCCTCTGAGGAGGTAGAGCTGAGAGTGGGCCTTCTTGGCAAGTTCTAGGATGTGGGGTAAGAAGGAGAAAGAGGAGTCTAAGATGACTCCCAAGTTTTTTGCCTTACAGGATGGTGAGGGGAGGGGGCCCAAGGAGGGTGGCCAGAGATTAAAGGAATAGTTTGTTCAGAAATATTATTGGCCAAAAAGATGGCCTATAATAAAACAAATATGTAAAATACATATTTTTTTAAGTATCTATGTAAAGTTTCGAGCAAATGAAGTTCAAACTTTAAAATTGCAAGGACTAGGGGGCATCCATTTTATGAAATGGATGCTGCCTGTGCTTGCGTTTGCGGCATTGATGAAGCAAATGACAGTCAGCTGTAGTAAACAAAAGCTACCACTGGGTGGCTTTTGCTTCATTGGTGCCGGACGCAGAGGACGGGGACCAGAGACTACAGGCAGGAAAGCTGCAGCTGCATCTTGGTAAGTGCTATTTTTTACAGGGGAGAACCGGAGACCCAAAGTTAAAGCCAAGGCAGGCACAAACACAACGCGGTTGTGTTTCCATGCTGCAGTGTTTCTGCTTACATCAGCTTTCACTCTGGGGCTCTCGGTCTCCCTGGGGGGAGCCTGAGAGGTCCAAAGTGAAAGGCGCTGCAGCCAGAAACACAACGTAGGTGTTTAGAAATGCTGCGGTGTTTCTGCTTACAGCAGCTTTCACTCTGGGGCTATCGGGCTCCCCGGGGGGAGCCTGAGAGCCTCAAAGTCAAAGCTGCTGTAGGCAGGAACACAAGTGGGTGTTTAATAATTCTGCAGTGCTTCTCACTATGGCAGCTTTCGCGTGGAGTCTCCTGGACTCCCCCAACTCTGAGGGAATGCAGGAGACTCCAAGTGAAAGCTGCCGCAGTGAGAAATACAATGTTTTTGGATTCGTAAATGCTGCAGTATTTACAAATCCAAAAACGTTGTTATTCTGAATGCGGCAGCTTTCGCTGGGAGTCTCCTGGACTCCCTCAGGGTTGGGGGAGTCCAGGAGACTCCATGCGAAAGCTGCCGCTGTCAGAATAACAACGTTGTTGTACTTGTGATTGCCGTGGTTTTCCAATCACGGCAATCACAAATACAACATTATATTTTTAATTGGTGCGCCTCAGCTTTTTGCCTTCATTTTACGTTTTCTGTGCTTCCCTGGGCTTGGGGAGCACAGAAAACGTAAAATGAAAGTGAAGGTAGCCTCCTCAGCTCTGCTCAGGCTGCAGTAAGCAAAAGCTCCCAGTAGGGGGCATTTGCTTCTTGTTTAGTGCCGCAAATGCAGAGCTGAGGAGGCTGCCTGCATCACAAAATGGATGCCCCCTAGTGATTGCAATTTTAAAATTTGAGCTTCATTTGCTTGAAACTTTACATAGACACTTAAAAAATATATATTTTACATATGTGTTTTATGATTGGCCATCTTTTTGGCCAATAATATTTTCTGACCAAACCATTCCTTTAAGGGGGAAGAAAGGGGCTGGAGATCCTAAGAGAAGGATTTTGGTATTACTGGCATTAAGACAGAATTCATTAGCAGGCCACAATGCATGAATAACAGTCAGGGAGAAGAAGGAGAGGGGGTGGAGAGGGCAGCTTAAAGAAAGCTGTGCGTCATTGACATAACACTGGAAATGGGGGGAGAATATGGAGATGAAGAGGGCAAGAGGAGCAGGGTAGATGTTGAAAAGCCATGGCAACAGGATAGAGTCCTAAGGAGCACCACAGGTAGAAAATGAGGTAGAAGAGAGAAAAGGCCCATTTGGACCTGGGAGGGCCGATTCGAAAGGGAAGAGGTCAACCAAGCCAGTGCACGGTCTGTAATTCCTAGATTATCATAGAGACGAATTAAGAGGGTGGCATGATTAACAATGTCGAATGCAAAAGACAGATCCAGGAGGATGAGAATAGAAGGAGAGCTGGAGTCGAGATGAGAGAGCATGTCATCACAGGTGTTTGGGATAGCAGCTTCCATGCCTCTGGCTGCTCTGAAGTCAGACTTGTGGTCACAGAGACAGCCAGCAGCTACAGTGTAGTGGGGAAGTAGGGAGAGGGCTAATTTCTCCAATAGTTTACTCAAGAAGGTGTTAGTGGAAATATGGCGGTAGTAAGTCGGGCAGAAAGGTTCTGCAGATGGCTTTTTTGAGAGGGGGGGCACACCACAAGGTAGTGCTTGAGAGGTTGTGGGAAGGAGCCAGCAGCAAAATAATGGTTGCAGAACTTTGCCAAAGAGGGAGTGAGGGTGGCAATATTGTCCTTGAAACCTTGAAAGTTCTTGAGGAGCAGCAAAGCACCTGCTTGAAGGAGAATTTCATAGAGCGAACAGTCTTGGTGACCTCATCCGGTGCAATGGGTGAAAAAGAGGAGAGTAGGAGGGGGATGAGAGAGGGACCAAGGGAGGCCTTATGCAAGTGGGGGTGGGAGTGATGAAGAGAGTGAGAACAGGATGTCCAGAGTTTTGATTGAGAAGTGGGAGGCCAAGGCTGTGCAGAGGGCCTGGCAAGGAAGAGGAGAAGTAGAGACTGCAGTAGGATTGGCAAGTGCCTTACAGACTTATTGTTGGTGGCTGCTGAGATGCAGGTTTGGATGTGGGCCTGCTTCTTGGACTGGATGGAGAGTCTGTAATGCCTTTGGAGCAGGCGGCAGGCCAGTTTGTCAGAGGATGTGCAAGAAGACAGTCATTTCCGTCTGCAGCTCTACACTTGCTTTTTTGGTGAGGTTAGGTTGGATTCATACCAACCTTTGCATTTGGAGGCAGGCTTCATGCGGATCCTAATGGCAGGGGCAAGGATGTCAAGGGTATTGGAGATGGAAAGGTTGAGGTTAGCAAGGGCTGAGTCAGAATGAGTGTTGGGAGCAGGAGTAGGGGAAGGGATAAAAGAGACAGAATAGGCAGCAACTGACACTTCATATGTCAGGTGACGTATAATGAGGCTGGCAGATCATTCACAGGCTAAGCTAGAAGCTACATGTGAGAGGAGAGGAGAAAGTGGTCAGACCAAGAGAGAGGTGAACTGAGAGGGTTAGAGAGAGAAAGGCCAGCTGAGATGAGCGCATTGAGAGTGTGCCCGGCTAAGTAGGTCACCTGGAGGGAGTAAGAGTCACAGAGATTGTGGAAGGGGAGAGCTGCATCAGGGGAATCAAGATGAGTATTTAAGTCTCCAAGGAGGAGAATCTTAGAGATAGAAGTAAGGAGAGAGGAGGTGAGGTCGGCCCTCTCCTATAGAAAGAGAGAGACCAGTTTAGGGGACCTATAGATGGTAGTGAGAGTGATAGAGAGGGTAAAAGAGATGCAAAGATTGCAGACAACACATTCAAAGGAGGAGTAGGACTGAATGGGTATGATAGAAGTGGGCATCCATTCTGGGAAGACAAGGGCCTCGTTGCTTCCAGGCCGGTTAGGTATGGACTTGCAGAGGATCTTATAGCCCTCAGAAAGAAGAGTGTCAAAAGCAGTAACAGAGCTTGCATTGAGACACGTTTCAGCGAGTGCTAGGATGTCAAGGTCAAGGTCTTCAAGGAGTTGACAGATGTCAGAGGAGTGTTTGACAGCAGAACGAGAATTGAGGGTAGCTAACTAAAGCTGGTTACCCCATTCAAAAGATTTGCGAGGGAGGTTAAGGGTAGGACGACAGAGAAGGTTGAAGATGGAGAAATGGCAGTAGAGGGGAGCAAATTGAAGAGAGACAAAGATGCATGTCAATAAGGTGGAGGTTGGGCTGAGAGCCCTGCGCCATGATAGTGCCATTCAGGGAGACATTTATGATGCACCTGCATGATGAGAAGTGTGCCAAAAGCACTTCCTATCTGGTTCCACCATTAATGGGTGAGGAAGAAAAAGGGGAGAGGATAAAGACGATATGGGGAGTCCATAGGTCCAGAGAGAGAGCAACAAAGAGAATTTCGGTAATAGTCTGCCTGGAAGAGGCATTGACATAGGTGTTGGCAATGGGCAGACTAGGGTTAGAGACCAGGAGATTCTTCTTAAACGTTTTCCTTCTAGGCTTCGAAAGAGAGGGAGGATAGGTGATAGAGAAGCAGTTAGAATAGATGGGAGAGATGGAGAGCACCTTAGGGAGAGAGGGGGATGAAGAAACCCAGCAGAGGGAGAGAGACAGAGAACTGCACAATAGATGACAAAAAATCACTAAGTGGTTTAGCAGCCACAAAGGGGCAGATGAAGCCAGTACTTTAAACAAGAATCAAGTGATGACAACAGAGTTAAAAAAAGCTCCCAGACATGGAAGTTCAAACATACATGGGTAGTGCCAGAGCAAGGCAATTTATTTTACTTATACCCAAATATGTAATTTCAAGAAGGCAGGGCAACAGGTGCTTGAGATACCTAGGTTTGTGTCTCAGACAGTACAACATGCAGGCATTTCAGGTTTTAGAAAAACACCTAGATTAGAGTTTCAAAAACAGCGCTACACATGCAAGCAATTCACTGTGGTAACAGGTTTAGAAAATAAAATACCTAGATTTGAGTTTCAAAAGCAGCCCTAAAAAAGCAAGCAGTGTGGAACAAGTTTAGAAAAACGTGTATATTTGGGTTAACCAGGGTAAGGCGCGCTGTAGCTTAGAAGATTGACATGAAAACATTATTATTGTTATTATCCTTGACTGCTGTGGAACTTTAGGTCACCCCTACCTAAGGTGACAAAGAGAAAAACATATATATTCCATAAACACATGCTGTCACGTGCACATTAAAGTGAATTGAGTCGGATCAAAATGTTCATAAGGTTTTATTCTATGGTTGATACTTTAGTAGCTGACTCATGATTCAACCAGATTGTTCCTTTGCAAGGAAGAGTATCAAGTCTATATTGCACATTTTGTAAGAAACATATTGACATTCATTCATGTTATTGTTATATGAAAGGCAATGATGTTTAGACCATTTATAAAACCAAGAACAAGTTCACAAAACATACCATTGCATAAATGTGTCATCCAATACCATGGTTCTACCAAACAAAACAATGAGGTTTTAAAAAATGGAGAAAAAAATGATATATATCAAGAAAAAAGTGAGAGGAAGGAGGAGGAGGGAGAGAAAACAAGACAAACGGTAAATAGAAAATTGGAATACATCTATCAACCATTATATCAACCATTATATCAAATTCCGGGAAGTTCACCTCTGAACTCAATAATTTCATAGAGTTTTGCAATTTATGTGATATCGACCACCACATGCTTTAGAGGGTGATTATGACAAATTGATAACAAGATTGGACTTCATCGAAATACAGTCAAAATTGCTCTGAATGTCATGAATCCATCTTGACACTAATGTCAAATGAGTAGATACTCAATAAAAGTCATTGTTACAATCATGGGGCATAATAAACCATCATGTCGGTACGTGACCCGTGTTAATAATCATGTATAATACAATAATAACATTTGGAGTGGACCTTCATGAAGGGGGTGAGGGATAATAGACCAACGCATTGTCTAAATTCCAATCATTCGAACCAATAATTACTATGTCATTCTATAAATCGCATGGCCTTCACCATTGGTCCGCAATAATTGCACATTTAATGGGTCATGTGCTCGTCTCGATTTGTGAATTCCCCAATGAGGTAAAATCGATATACCAGTGTGTGTTAATCAGTACATTAGAAGGAATACGCATGCCACAGTGCAGGCTAAGAAAGAAGTGTTGAAGCATGATGCATTCTAATCATACTTCCAATGTGAATTGGAAAAACGGATTCCACATAGCCAATTGTGATATGCCTGTTTGACTTTTGGGGCATACCTAACCTTTTCCAATGCAGAAAGTTCGAAAGATCTTTTTATGACTCTGATCGCAGCCCTAAAAGTTCTCTTCAGTGCAACAACCTTGCCATCATATAAGTGCAAATGTTTACTTGGCAAACCATTAGGGGTTGTTTTACACTCAATATTGTCCACAGATAAGCTCAATTAATGCTTAGCCTGTAGGTTAGAATTAACCTATCTGGCAATGGTTGAATTAACCCATGTCACTGATGAGCCATTCCAACTGATTCTAATGCCGCTCGCGTTCACACTCAAAACCGTAGTAATGCACTTTGGATCTATGGCAGTCACTTTCCCCAACCTAAACTTTGCAGACAGCACACAATGATCACTGAATTATATGGGGCAGATATGCAGATCAAGACATCTCTCTGCTGGACCTTGACTGACAAATATATAATCCAGGGTTGAGCAACGTGAGCCACTCAACCATGTAAAATGGCTTGCTACATCCCCACAAATAGCTCCATTCAACATTACTAGACAAATCCCACTTAGTGATTTGGACTAAATATGGCCCAAATTATCTTTCCCTTCTTAAATCACGCCGGCTCCAGCTGATGGCAGAGAAGACAGACATGAGGAATGGAGATCACCTGGAAAGAGAATGAATCCTCCCTCCCATTTATCAAGCCATTCATTAATACAACCCAACATTTCTTCTACAAAGTCATTTATGCTGCCAAGACCCATATGCCAATATATATTCAGGACACGAATGTCAGATACAGAGTCAAGTGTAGCATTTCCATGATGCAAAAACAAACATAAACTTTATCTATTATGGACAATGTGTAGGTAGATTTAACCAACGTCAAGAGTCCGCCAAAAGGATCGGACCGATGATCCCTTTTAGGCAGGCTGAAAGGAATAAACATAGCCATTTATCAGAGGTGCCTTAGTGTTCCATGTTTCTTGTAAATGTATCACTTCATTAGATTTAAGCAGGTGATTCACTACCGGGTTTGTAAACACATGTATGTGGTTGAGAGTATTGCATGATAGAAAAAAAGAATTTTTTATTTATTCAGATTTATTTAAAGCGCACGTCAGCCCGGGGGCATCGTGGCGCTGTACATCACATTTTGGATCTATGGCAGTCACTTTCCCCAACCTAAACTTTGCAGACAGCACACAATGATCACTGAATTATATGGGGCAGATATGCAGATCAAGACATCTCTCTGCTGGACCTTGACTGACAAATATATAATCCAGGGTTGAGCAACGTGAGCCACTCAACCATGTAAAATGGCTTGCTACATCCCCACAAATAGCTCCATTCAACATTACACCGTAGTAATGCACTTTGGATCTATGGCAGTCACTTTCCCCAACCTAAACTTTGCAGACAGCACACAATGATCACTGAATTATATGGGGCAGATATGCAGATCAAGACATCTCTCTGCTGGACCTTGACTGACAAATATATAATCCAGGGTTGAGCAACGTGAGCCACTCAACCATGTAAAATGGCTTGCTACATCCCCACAAATAGCTCCATTCAACATTACTAGACAAATCCCACTTAGTGATTTGGACTAAATATGGCCCAAATTATCTTTCCCTTCTTAAATCACGCCGGCTCCAGCTGATGGCAGAGAAGACAGACATGAGGAATGGAGATCACCTGGAAAGAGAATGAATCCTCCCTCCCATTTATCAAGCCATTCATTAATACAACCCAACATTTCTTCTACAAAGTCATTTATGCTGCCAAGACCCATATGCCAATATATATTCAGGACACGAATGTCAGATACAGAGTCAAGTGTAGCATTTCCATGATGCAAAAACAAACATAAACTTTATCTATTATGGACAATGTGTAGGTAGATTTAACCAACGTCAAGAGTCCGCCAAAAGGATCGGACCGATGATCCCTTTTAGGCAGGCTGAAAGGAATAAACATAGCCATTTATCAGAGGTGCCTTAGTGTTCCATGTTTCTTGTAAATGTATCACTTCATTAGATTTAAGCAGGTGATTCACTACCGGGTTTGTAAACACATGTATGTGGTTGAGAGTATTGCATGATAGAAAAAAAGAATTTTTTATTTATTCAGATTTATTTAAAGCGCACGTCAGCCCGGGGGCATCGTGGCGCTGTTACATCACAATCATATGACATAGTGTTAGGAACATTGCAAGGGTCCCACAGCCTTGATTCCACATAAGGCACTAGAGATCCAGGACCAATCCCTTGGCAAATTAGCCACAATTCTTTGGCTAGGGAGAAATTTAATCGACCTAGTGGAGCTCAAATTCTGATCAAGAGAAACAACAATGTCCTTGGGCATAACCATCCCCCCAGCCTCACTTCTGTACAACGGGTGCAATATCGAAACCGAAAATTCAAATATTATTTTGTTCATTCATGACTGCGTCCAAGATCAATCTAGAATTAAAATAAACGTTAACCCGATCTGTTCTAAAGTAATCGGAAAAATAGGTCCACTCAATATCCCGAGAAGTTAGAGCCCCAAGTGACAGAATTACATTCAGTTACCTTAGAACATTGGTGTGATTTAGTACTACTTGTTTATTGTCCGGAAGAACACTCTCAAGTATAATTTAAAATTCATGATCAGGGTTCAAGACTCTGCCAAGACTGGAGGAGACAATGTAGTCCATGTTTCTGGTCCCCTCTGGGCCTACGGGATGGCGGTCCTCAAAAGTGACAATTGTCAGTTTGCAACCCTTTGAGCCCTTAAGAATACTACAAGCATTCTTATTAGAAGATTACATATGATCCCGACCTTTCGACCTAACATTGGCAGCAACTACCTGTTTAGAGCTAAAATAATAAGTTTTAAAAAATTGATTAAAAGACACACATCTCTGAATGGCCAGGGTTGCCTCTGACGATAGTGAAAGGAAACGTTTTTGCAAGTAGGAATAGACAAGCACAATGTTTCTGATGGAGTAGCATTTTTAAGTCCTGTCAGCCGCGACTGTGAAATGGCTGGTCGATGGGAACTGATCATCTATGATTACACATTCAGGCCTCCCAAATTCAGGCACATTGACAGACATTGTCACAACATATATGGGCGGTGTAGTGCAGGACTCCTTATTGACTACCACAGCATTGTCTTCCAAAACCTTTTTGACCTACGGGCGATTAACAAAACTATTCAGAAAATTCTTCATAGCCTGTTTGGTGAGTTTACTGAGGGGCATATTCTTTGTCTTTCTAAGATGTTTACCACCCATTTTGTTGTTCTTGTTCAACGTACGCATCCCCACTAGGGGAATGTCCCCCCGGGCAGCACCCCAGCCATCATTGCAGCCCCAGATAAAACACCACCAGCAACAGCATCCTCACTAGATTTAATAAGGACGTCATCACCAACATGTATTGCCTCAGGAATAGGTTGCTCCTCTGGTGTTTGAAATTCCATAATTGTCACATTACCTACCTACCCAGCTTGAAAAAGTGGGACAGGAACACTATCTCCTTGGAAAATAATAGCTGGTAACCTGGCCATCGGTAGTTCCAACCCTGGTGCCCCAGGCAAAGGCCCACTAGAGGACAAGCCAGACAATTGATTTTAAGCTGTCACTCCCAAATTTAAGCGATTGACATTATTTAAAGTTTCAGTTTCAGCATTGATTAAGGCAGGGTTTACTATATGAGCCAAACACTGATGTTGAGTAACAAAGTCGTTTAAATTGCTATAAACCATCGAATTATTATATTTATGCAAAAGCGACTCCAACATTATAGAAAGTGTTTTGGTCTCCAGATTAATCAAAGAGTCCAATGAACATAAAACCTGATTAATCTCACTCAGCATATCCTTGTGATCACAGACCACGTTATTCTCCATATGCTTAAACATAGTTGAAAGTCTGCGTGTGGAAAGTCCGCAGGCATAGAAGAAGGTGAGGAAGAAGAAGAAAGAGTTTGTGTTGGCTGTAACGGAGAAATGTGCTGAGGCAAGTTCATCATTGAAGAGATAATACTTTGGTCATTTGGTTTAGGTAAGGTCCTTGATGCACTAACCTGCCCAACTGGAGCAAAAGCATTTGGAGCGTGAGTACAAACTGATTATGTCGGCAAAGTTATAACAATTGGCTGAGAATTACAAAGTTCAGAATTCCCAAGAGGGCGCGATGATACAACAGAAAAATAATCAGTATTTTGCCAATTGATGAGGCAGTGAGCAAGTTCACATTTTGAGAAGGAGGAAGCATGTGGAATGCTGTCAATTTCGAAGTGCCACAACTATGAGATGCAACTTCCACCAGTGAAAGTGGTAGCTGGAGGCTAATTGCCAGAAGCATATCTTGGTCCAAAATATGAGCTAGGTTTGCAGGGAGAATTTACAGCCATGCGTCTACTACTTCACAAATCGTACATTGGATCCAATGCAACAACTGAATACACTTAAGGCAGTCAGAACAGAGATTCTAAGAAAAGGGCTAAGGTGGTGAGATTTGACAAACACACAAATCACCTTACCGCCTAACTGCCCAACTGCATCAACACTCCACCGCACTCTCATTGTGGCAGACTTTGTGCAGGAGGCAGGTTTTTGAAAGGCCGTCCAAGACAAGATCACCTGAGCTGAGAAGAATGTTTCCAGGCTTGCTAGTTGATAACTGCCCTCAATAAAATCCAAGGAGAACATTGAATGATACTAATAGGCTCTGTTGTTCCGATTTCCAGAGTCAAGTTTCATCCAAGTATCAGAGCACAATTCTTTAGCCCAACTGCATCAACACTCCACTGTACTCATGTCACCTTTAATTATATCGCATGAATAGGATTTCTTACTTAATCCCAGCATTATTTATCTGGAAGTGGAAAAAAAAAGTTATCTTGGGAAGAGATATCAAGATAATTCAACCATGAATATGCAGTACACCAATAAACCCCCAAAACTGCAAGCACAGAAATAGGGCAACTTGTGCTGCTGAGCCAGAAACATGACACATTAGCAGGTGTGATCAGACCAGGGAATATACCAGAGAGTTTTAGGACCCATCAAATAACTAACAATGACAATCCATGCCTGCTAAATTTTGCCTGTTTATTGGCAGTGCCTGTTCCCAGACAATCAATATTTTCTAGCATCACCTTTCATGCTGGCCTGAAAATGTAAGGACTCTAGAGTGAGTTCACTGTCCGGCTTTTTCTGCTCAAGAAGCTTACATAGCAAAACAATATCAAACAGCACAGTTACATTTCTGTTTGTATTTTTGAAAAAGCCACTTATGGATTATTTTCCATGGCATGCGAGCTACCCACCAAAGGGCATCAGAGTGCTGTGGATATAAACATAAACAATTTTCAATAAAACACAACCAAAAAGGTACACATTAAAATAATAACCCTTCCCTCTCCAAACAGAGCAATCCCAATTCTTAGAAAAGGTAGCACAACCATTACTGTAAGCTGATACATTACCCTCTAGGCTCCTGGATATCCTAATATACTTGCCAATAAGAGGCACATTAACCCGAGGAGCAACAGGGGAACTGACACCATCTACCAGCACCCAGCCCCCTCTCAAATAATACAATAAAGATGACTCAGCCCTCCAACCACAGGATTTATTGTACCATCTAAAGAATTGGAGTCAGAGGCAGGTAGTTGATACGAGACTACAGATTCTACTGAACAACAGAATTACTTAATATAATATACCAACCTATGGTAGCTTGTGTGTTCCCTTCTGAAGAATCCACTCCTGTAGTTTACTGGAAATGTTTGAGCACTGGGATCCATAAGGTAGCAGGCAATCCAACAAATAATCTTAAGGCATGTGCACAAGTTGAGGTATCTACAGACAGTACTTTACATTTAACTCAAAAGATGCTATTTACTGGGCATCGTCAAGGTAGAGTCAAACATACAGCAAACACATGGTGGAGACTGACATCAGTAAATAGTTTTGTTTGAGAAATGTCTGTTTGTTCTTCTGGAATGGACATCTCTGCTTATGTCAAATAGATGTCTGCCTGTGCTGTTGGCCGTCCAGGGTCCCTTCTATGGCTGTCTTAGATTTGCACCACACAAGGATTTTAAATCTAATTAATAAAGTATATGACCAACATGTTCGGGCAGACACCAGTGGAACCATGACTGATACAAGCCCATGATACAATGACAATGTAATGAGCAAAATACATTGTTGTTACTTCATGATAGATAGGAATCTAGCCCTTACATTTACTGAGATGGTTCTAATGGTTTGAGTATAAGTCATGCAACAAACCCACGTAATGTTAATGATTTAAACCATGTCAGTCTTTTCAAACTGTTTTCAAGGTTCTGTGAAACAGGTATCAAATAAAACCGTTTTCACTTACACAAAAATAGAAAAGATTGATTTAGGAAAACACATTGGAGCCTGGCCCAAGCAGTCTTTCTAAATTGAACTGTCACACCCTTCGACCGACACAAGCACATGCAGGGGCTGGAAGACGGAAATTGAGGGCATCCCAGCTAAGTATTTTTTGTCTTTGTGTGTCAATACATTCGTATGTCTGTGTGGCGAAAGAGGAAGACTGTGGTGGGGAAGGAGAAAGAGGTAATTGTAGGTGTGTTTGTGTGACTGCTTTTGTGTCAGTATGTTTTGTGGTGGTGGCCTTAGGATGTATGCTTTGATGGAGGAAGAGAGGCCACATTGGTGGAAATTCGGGCTGCAGAGTGAAATCCCACAATTTCTAGGAATTCCCACCCCCGTGGAGGGAGCCGGCAGGGGATTGGTTTCCTGGGGCCTTGGGCAGAAAGCCCCCAGTAATGTGATATTTCTGCATTTGAAGACAGCACAAAATTAGCCCAATAAAATAATGTTTCTTTGCGTGCGTCTTTCAAATAATCACATAAAACAGTTAAATAGGCCCAAGTTAATTTGTTATCTGAACTATGTAAAGACGCATGCTTTAATGTTCAGAAGCTGCCTTGGTTAAATTTTGAAAAGCCAAGACGGTTTAGTTTGTGTTCAGGCTAGTGTAGTAGAAGAGGTTATTTTTGAATATGGTTAGACATGAATTAAACTCGGTTGGAGTAGACATAATATTAGAATAGGCTTTAGATAGAACATAAGGATCTTAAGAAGAGTAGAGGGTGATTGTAACGCTCACCTGATTCCCGTAGAGGTGCCGGTCTTGACTGGGCGTATACCGTATCTTCAAAGGTGATGTGTAACACACGGCTGGCTCTTTGGGCTGGACCTCTGTGCACTGTATGTCTGACTCGAAGGGTAAGATGTCTTAGGTAAGTGAACGCCGTGCTCTCCATCTGCCTCGGGGCAGGGTGCTGTAACCAGTTTCTTCACTGGATAAGGGGAGCAGGCCTCTTGACTTCAGAGGACTGCTGTCCGTCGTTTACTGCACGAACTGTAAGTTTCGAGTACTTCTAATGTCTTTAAAGTCTTTAGTAATGATGTCTCTTGTTTTGCAGGGTTCCGGCGATGGTGGATGACGGGCTGAAGTGAGTTGAAGATGGAGCCTGTGTGATGAATAGAGGCGCCTGGAAGCACGTAAGTAAGCGCTTGTTGCCTGCTTCACGATGCGCTCTAACTGTCTTTTTATTTTGCAGGTACAAGTTCGGAGCGACTGCAGGGTGCCGGAATACCCACTGGGTTAGATGTGGAAAGGAGTAATGGCACGTGAGTATTAAAGTTCCCCAATGTCTTTAAACGCACCTTGTTTTGTCTTTCAGATGCGGATGCAGCACCGAAGGCCTCCGGAGCGTGCGAAAAGTTGGTAAGCTTTTGTCTTTCAGATGCCGGAATGCAGTGTGAAGACCTCCGGAGCGCACGAAGAGTAGGTAAGCCTTTGTCTTTCAGATGTCGGAATGCAGCGCGAGGCGTTGGTGACAGCCGATGGACCAGGTTAGTGAAGAGCTGTCACTGAAGACCGTAATGCTAACCTGTTCTTTCTTGTCTTTATAGGTGTTGCTGAAGACTGGATTCAGGATGGTAAGCCTTTTTCCTTAGGCCCAGGATCAGATGCAGAAGACACGATGAGCGTTCTGCTGCAGAGGATGCAGAATAACGCAAAGCAAGATTCATCCATCGGGTGTGGTTTAAATAGCCTCCTGTAGTGCTTAGGTGTCTCCTTCCACAGCCACGCCTAGGTAAGAAAAGAGTTCCTGCTTTCCAGAAGAGTTCCAGTGTTCTGAACCTAGGGAGTGGCTCCTGCCCCACCCAACAGGAAAAGTAGTTCCAAACAGAAGAGGATCAGAGGCTCAACTGGCAGGCAAGTAAGCAGCATGGTCTGCTGCAGGTAAGTCCACCCAAGCATTATGAGCCCGGCGCTTCCAGCGCTGGGACTGGGCATATTTATGAGCCTGGTGCCACTGGCGCCAGGACTGGGTCCAAAAGGTCCCAATTGGGACTGGTTGGCACTCGGAACCTGGGTTATGGATCTGCTTCCAAGGGAGTTGGGAAAACCCTGACCTTTTGGAAGCAGAGATCATGACAGTGATCCACTATATTCTGATATTTTTTCCTGTGAGAATGAAGTCATACAGTGGAACACTTGATGTATTTCTCGGATACAGATCACACAAAGGGTTACTAATTTTCTACAGGGAACACACAATAATAGAGATGTATAGAACAGTAAAGGAAATAATAACACAGAGACTGACACTTGTTTTTTAAGGAGGGAACAGATAACTAACTACAAAGAGGGGCCTTGGTTTCTTCCTCAGAGCACAGACACTCACAGTGCTTGGGATGGTGCTGAGAAGCAACACATGTTTTTATTTCTTTTGAAATACCTTTTCCAGTTCTGATGCACGCCATTCCTTGTAGTCCTTCTATCTTCAGTATAAAGTAATGAAGAGCATCGACTACCTCTGATTTATAATCGCTGCACCGCACACACTCAAAGTTAGAGTTATTGTGCGGGAGGCAGAGCTATTCTGCTTCCCTGCTATAGCTTCAAAGGAGCGAATAATGTGGGCCGGAGTGCCTTTGATTTGCTCAGTGCGCAGTATCTGCACTGATAAAATTTGACTCTATCCTGATGATAAATCTTGGGTCTGTATTTGTATTATAGTTAACCCACACAAGGACTGTGGGCGATGTGCCTTTGACTCACGCGGGTGGGAAGGAAAGTTTCTCCCCCATTTTAAAACATTTCTGGGAAACTTTGAGGGAGAGCTGAGACCATGACAATCTTTACAACACAATCTGTTGCCTATTTTTTCTCCTAAAAATCATTTGCTACTTAGGTTTGCAAAGAGAATCTGTGGAAAAATAAGTGTGTATCAGCCATCTAAGCTGAAGTTTGTTAGAACACACAGAAGTTAAACAAAATGTCCAAATCATATTTCCTGAGAAGCACTTATTCAGGAGATGATTGCAGGCCCCTCGACCCCGAATATCAAACGGGCCCAATATAAGTACGACAAGTACCTCAATGGCTGAAGAACCTCTTTTAGAAATTACAAATCTGTGGAAGGCAGGTTCTATCCTCTGCCATGTGTCTTCCCTGCAGACAATCAAAAAACGACTGGATCAGGGATGAGGTCTGTTTCTTTTATGTTAGCATAAAATCTACACCAGTGCTTCTGCCCCCCAAAGACACCTTAACAGCAAATGTAAACTATACACTAACAACCACCACAATGAAGAACACTTTAGTGAACCACTTCCCTTTGGGCTCAACCGATCAAGTTGACGCAATTGTGACTGTGGTGGAAAATAATGAAAATTCTGGTTTGTGCTCTATTGAACCTCACAGAGCCCATAACCGACATTTTGGCATCCTCGATGACGACATTTTTGAAGTTGAGAACTGTGTCCCTCCAAATTCATAGTACAAACTTAATGCAATTTCTGCATTTTTGGAGGACTCAAGCAGTGTCAACAATATGCGAATAAATTCCCCAAGAAAGTGAACAAAAAACCACCAAGGGATGCCATATCAGGGTCAAACCGAGGGAAGGAGTTGAGTGCCCCTACAATAGTGGTGCTTAACTTTGTCCTGAGTTCTTTGGTGAAGGTTTTCACAAATCTAAAACTGGAGGTGCAACAGCATACTGGGATCCTCTTGGAGATTACAAAAGATCTGGAAATTAACAAGTCAGATATTGCAATAAATCAGCATTCAATGAGTCAATGAAGGAACTACTGTCTGAATATCGAGTAACTTCGAAGTTCCAACTGACAAAATAAATACTCTAACAGATCAGTGGATTTGAATAAAGGAGGAATTAACATTGTTGAATTCTCAGCTTGGAGAAGGAAGAAATGAGATTCCATCAAGTGGATGCCCTTGTTGTACGCAGTTGCTCCCAATTAATTATATTAATAGCCATATGGATGACACTCCTCTCTCTGAATCAGTCCTGGAGGAGTTTGTATGGTTAGCAATAATAGCAGAACAGGAAGAAATCCCAGTTATTATAGCTGAAGATCATACTCTTAATGAAACTCCAGTAGTGAATTAAAACGAGGCTAAATAGCAAAAAAAGCTGAATGTGAGAGCAAAAAACTGTAGAAAAAGGCCAATCGACGAAATCTCAATGAAAGAACTCCATGATCAACCTAAACAAAAGAAGAAGAATCGAAGTCTGGATACAAATTGATTTATTACAAATTTGAAAGGTTTGAATATGGAAGAGCAAGAGAAAAATAAAAAGAAGGGTCCGAAAGTGGACTGAACAAAAACATTGAAACTACTGATACAGTCGAAGAGAAAATTGTGGAAACCCCTAATACTTCACCAAAAATAACAAGGGCTGCAGTGGGGATCCAAAAAGAATTAATTAATTAAATTGCACCTATTTTACTTATTAATGAACAAAAAGTGAAATTGAGGTCTCCACCTCAAAATATTGCCCTGATTTTCCTGAATGCCAAACAAAAAATGGAGAGGAAGATCCTGTTATCTACCGGTTTAAAGGATGAGGAGAGAAATGACACTCAGCAAGTTGATTTGCAACAACAAGCCATGACCGCACAAAAGAATGCGTCAGGTAGTGGCAAATTCTCCCCTCAGAAGGAGAAATCAAGTGGACTGAATTATGGTAACCAAAAAAATGACCTAAATTCTCATTTAGACCCAATGAGAAAGGAACATTTTTTAATTCAAAGAAATAAGAAACCCCAGGAACAAACTGTGGAGCGGACAATCTTTATGTGAAGTCAAGGATAAGTCCTCTTAAGAATGAAAGAACACCTCTAAACCGGTCGAAGATCTTGTCAGAGATGAAATCCATTCCTGATCTAAAGCACTTTTCTTCATCAGACATATTCTGCTTGAGTTTCCCTCATATACCCAATATAAACATTGCGGAATTAGCTCTTAAGTCAAGACTGGGATAGGAATGTATTTGGGGTGCCAGAGAAGAATGGGCTAAGAATGGCATAAAGGTATTAAGAGATTGCCCACAACCAGTGGAAGTATTACATCCAAACTCTACAACTGTGACCTTGGGTCAAGCTCAAAGGAAGTTTGAAAATGATTCTGCCTCATCTGCTAATGTTTGGGAAATGGTACCAGAAATTATCTCTCAGATATTTCTTGAATTGGGGGTACCAGAGCAGAAACTCTAGTAACTGGGGCAGTCAGAGTGTTATCCTGGCACACAAGGGGTCACAGCTCTTTCTGTGAGGACAATAAAACCTGATACATATTCCAGAAATTTGATTTAGTAGTGTTCCAGGAAACTTGGTTAAGCTCCTCTTTTGGTGGGGATGGCTTTTCCACTTATTGTCAGTCGGCAGTAGGTTCTGGTCTGGTTCGACACTCAGGAGGTTTATTCATTGCATGCAGGAATTAGGTCTTTCTAAGTTCTAAGTTGCTCATAGCGGATATACCAGGCATCCTAATGGTCAGATCTAAAATAAATTAGAGCTAATTAAAGTAAAATAGAGTGGATTATAATTAATATATATTGAAATCCCTCTATGCTACCTATAATAGATTTCCTACAAAATGTATCTGACCTTTTGATTAATTAATTACACCTCCCAATTTCCCTTTGATGACATTTTAATATTGGGTGATTTTAACTCCCAATGCATACCAATTAGAACTACTGAAATGAGCAAAGACAAACAAACATCTCTTTATGCACAGCAATTATCGGTACATAATGCTTGAAGCCAATTAGTAAAGTTCGATAGAGGGGGCCAAACTTTAGTGAACAACCTAGATAATGTATCTAAGACCCTGTCTGATCAACAATTGACCAAATATTGTGAATTTAACTACTTTGTGGAATTCTTATGGGATATTAATCCCCCAGGTAATCAATCAACGAAGCAGCGTGTGATTTACAAACATTATTTTGATATGCAAATTTGAGAAAGGAAGAGACAGAAAACACAACAAAAGGTCAGACTTAAGAAAACTATGGGTGATGTGGAATCAAATTCGGAAAGTGGATAATTCATATAGAAATTGAATTAGATCTCACAGGTCTTTGATGCTACAGAGAGACAGGAAGGACATGTTAACAGCCATTTGTCTGAAAAACTCCTGAAACTTCTGGACTATCATAAATTCTGTGTAATATTTGCCTAATAACTCTCAAAATACAATTATTCAAGAACAAGCTTGGATTGACCACTTATCAAGTGTGTATGGTGCGGTTGACAGACAACACAAATTGGGGACTTAGCTTTACGAGTGAAGACATCTTAGTCCTGATAAAGAAATCCAGCCCAAACAGTCTTAGTAATGTAATTCTGAAGAAGAATCCCATTCTATGGACAAGGGTCTTAAAAATCCTATTTGATAATATAATCACCACTAAAGCAATCCCTGAATCTTGGAGACATTGCATTATCATCCCGATATATAAAAAAAAGGGGATCAATTGGCAGCATCTTTCGCCTGATCTCCCTGCTAGACGCAGATAGCTAAATCTTTGCAGGTCTGCTACTAGGTGATCTTGAAAAGTGGGCAAAGTCCAAAGGAATTATCTCAAAACAGCAGACCGGGTTTAGGAGGAGTTTATCCACCTCATTGAATGGTTTTATACTGAGTTGTTGCAGTTGTGGGTCATTAATAAAGGGAGGCTTAACTTAGTTTGTGGCCTGGTTGGACTTATCCCAGGCCTTCGACACCATAAAAAGACAGCGACCATGGATGAAATTAAAGAACTGGGGCCTGCCAGTCAGCTTACTATCCATCCTCATAGAATTACATCAGAACTCATCACTCAGGGTAAGAATGGACAAAGCGGGAATTTTTCCCAGCTGATTCGTATTGTCAGGGTCAGGGTTGGTTGTTGTCTCCCTTTCTCTTTATTTTATGTATATCTGACCTGTTTCAATTACTAGAGGGGATTGGTTTAGCTGACCTGAAAATTGTCAATACAAAGATTAACTGGTTGGCGTACGCTGACGACGTGTTAGTGCTAGATTATACTCAAGTTGGCCTACAACATCTATTGACTGCATTAACCAATTATGCAAAGCAAAAGGACTTGGACATCAATCCAAATAAATCAAAAATAGTCATTTTTAAGCATCCAAATAGATCTTTGAAATAGTTTATTTGGCACATGGGTGAACAAATAATCCATTGACTGAAGAGGTCACATATTTGGGATCAAAGCTTCCTCACAAGAAAACATCTACTTCAGATTTTAGACTTAAAGGTATTAAATGTGGGTTCTCAGATAAAAAAAATACTTAAAATACTGTAAATTTTCCATCCTACCGCTAATAAAATTGTACATTGTTAAAGTAGTGCCGATTGTTCTATTTGGTATGGACTCAAAGACTGGGACAAAATTTAGTCAAAAAAACTGGAAATGCACATTAGCACTTCCAAACAGTGTTCCAATAACCTGTGTCTGATACGAGTTGGGCCTCACCTCACTTCGAGCGTGGATGGAATGGAAATGGCTATGTATGTATAGACTCATTCTTGATCCGCCTCCTTCATCGCTGTATGAAGATGTTAAGGAACTAATGAGTAAGACCAACAATATCTTCCTAAGTACACTTAACTCAAAGTACAGTGATATCTTAATTAGATCAGATAGTACACCTGTCATATTGGTCCAAAATCCTGGGAAAGCAAAAGTGTCCGCTTAGATCATTGGACTGGATTACGACTACAGAAAAAATGAGGTCAGAAAAACTATCATCCTCATTCACACCCACCGATAAACCTAGGTCCTTTCTTCCAATTTACTTAAAGAAAGGTTTAGATTAAATATTCTTGCTACCTTAGAGAATCCCTATATTAGAGACACTGAGAACTTCCCTTCAGACATCTGTGATAAATGTGATGAAATTAAAAAACAATCACTTCGTTATTTACTCGCAGAGTGTGCGGGGACCTGGACCAAAGAGATTCAAAAGATGTGTATATGATGTTTGATCAATAGATACTGTTTCCTTCTGGGAAAGACTGGCTTCAGGAAATGAAATATTTCTTATTGCCGAAGTGGTTAGTTTACTGAATGACTTGAAATGAATCGGAAAGAAAGCTGGCTAAAAGAGGGAAACCTCGATTAATCTCATGACGTTTTTTAATGAATTTGTATTGTCGCAAAATAGTGCATGTTAGACACTATGTTTTATTTTTCATATATTACTCTGATTCATGTAGTTTCTCTTTTGTTTTACCTGCCTTTATCTGCAGTAACTTTTCGTTTTTTCCCCAATGTTTGGAGAAATGGATTTTTATTGCCTTAAAAGGATGGCTTTGATTGAAATTGGAGATTGTATTTTGTTTAGTAAGGGTACGAGCTTGTTGAATGTGTGCTATATCTTCTTCTGTTTTTTTCTTCTGTATCTTATAATGTGATGGCATTTGGAGGGAAGATAAGTGGCACAGTAGAAATAACATTCCCTGTCATGAAGCTATCATTTTTTTTTAATTCGATCAGGTACAGCATATCTATCTACAGATTTTCAAAATGGTATCATGCCTAATGAATATGGACAGAACTTTCTGTTTTTTTTCCAATGACTCACCAATTCCCAAATTCAGCATTGTGAATATATATGACATTCATTTCTAGTCTTTGTTGTTCTTGACTGTAAGAAGTCATATTATATTATCAATAGACTTGTCGTACTATGTACTGGTTATGCCTAGACTTGTAAGTTGAATCTCGTTACTGCCGTTAAGTATATCTGCAGTCATGAGTAGGCCCTCCCCTTTTTACACTTGGCATGTTGCCCACCAAAATTTCTACATCAATCAACCATCACACCAGGGTACATAACATGTTGTATAGCTGGTATTTAATACTACTTCTACATGTGTTAGCTTGCGTCACTGTACTATATGCAAACAGCTATCCTTCCTTTATAGACTCAAACTATCTTCCATTCGTATTGTGCAATTTCATTCTGGTAGTTCTTGCTCCTTTGCATGTTATGCCAGTATGAATAGTCAGTGGGTTTGTAGTTTCTCATTTAACTCACAAATCATTCCCTTTGAGCTTGGCTCTCCTTTATGTCATTAGATCTGCCATTACTGACATGTTTTCTTTTTCATCCTGGACATTGTATCTTATTTCTTAACATGCCCATTGTTCTTGTTCAAGTATTTTAAAACACTTATTACACGGCCCACAGTAATGGCCTTGTAGTTATGGTTAAGTTGCTGTTTCCATAAGAAGAGCACTTTTTGGGCGTCTTATAACTTCATGCTCCCTGAATTCTCACCAAACTTTGTAAAAAAAGTATATAGCCCACTTTGAATTTTTTTGCAAAGTTTGATGAGGTTTTGTCCGGGGGGTCAAAGTTATAGGGGGGGTCCCAAAATGCCTTTTTTCCCATAGACTGAATAGGGAAAAAACTGTGCTCATGCCTACAGCCCAAACCGCTGGATGGATTTTCACCAAATTTGGACCAGGAGCAGCGGCTTGGTGTTGAAAGCATGCTTTTGTAAATTTGGTGAAAATCCGCCCAGTAGTTTTTTTTTAAAATGACCAAAAAGTAGGTCAACAAAAATGAGCGATATCTATGTTCAGTCCGCGGACACACTTCCCTGTTTGGTCCGCGGACAGTGTCCTGATTGGCTTATCGGCTTGCGTCATGTCCGCGGACATGCAACATGTTCCCTGATTGGATGGTGAAGAGCGTGAAGTGCGTCAGATTTTTGGAAACGCCCGCCATCTTGTATCCACGGATGTCCGCAGACAGCGCGGTGTCGAATGGTGAGGAAATCCAATTTTGGCAAGGGTGTTGTTTTGTAAGACTGTTTAGGGATGGTGGGGGGGTAAGAGATGGTTCGACTATTGTATCTATTTAGGTGGTAGGCACCGTTGTTGTATTCGTTGTGTCCGCAGACAGTAGCGCTGTCCTTGGTGTCCGTAATCGTTCCATATGGGAATGTCCTAAGGACACTATACCTGTCCGTACTGTTCGCAGGCAAGTTGAAACTGTTCTAAGAATGCACACGAAGTATGGGATGTCCACAAATAAATGAAAATTGAGGTGTTCTGAGGACACTATACCTGTCCGTACTGTTCGCAGACAAGTTGAAACTGTTCTGAGAACACACGCAGTGTCCGGGATGTCTGCAAATAAATGAAAATGGAGGTGCTCTAAGGACACTATACCTGTCCGTACTGTTTGCGGGCAAGTTGAAACTGTTCTAAGAACACACCTAGTGTTCGGGATGTCCGCCATTAATCAAAATGGAGGTGTTCTAAGGACACTATACCTGTCCTACTATTCGCAGGCAAGTTGAAATTATTCTAAGAACACACCTGGTGTTCGGGATGTCCACCATTAATCAAAATGGAGTTGTCCTAAGGACACTATACCTGTCCGTACTGTTCACAGGCAAGGTGAAACTGTTCTTAGAACATGCGCCGTGTCCGGGATGTCTGCAAATAAATGAAAATGGAGGTGTTCTGAGGACACTATACCTGTCCTTACTGTTCGCGGGCAAGTTGAAACTGTTCTAAGAACATACCTGGTGTTTGGAATGTCCGCCATTAATCAAAAAGGAGGTGTTCTAAGGACACTATGCATGTCCGTACTGTTCGCAGGCAAGTTGAAATTGTTCTTAAAACACACGTGGTGTTTGGGATGTCGTACTGTTCCTAGGCAAGTTGAAACTGTTCTAAGTACACACGTGGTGTTTGGAATGTCCTCAAATAAATTAAAATGGAAGTGTCCTGAGGACACTATACTTGTCCGTATTGTCCGTATTGTTCGTATTGTCCGTATTGTTCGCAGGCAAGTAGAAACTGTTCTAAGGACATCCGCGGACATTAAAAGTGCCATGAGGCCTAGTTAAAAATGTTTGATTCTATGGGTGTGATCATACTTAAAATGTTTTGATTCTATGGGTGTGATCTATGGGTGTGATATGCTGCGGTGGTTGCTGCCAGGGCCTAGAATCTTGGGTGCATGGTCGAAGGCCATGCACCCAACACTCTAGGCCCTGGCAGCAAACAACGCAGCATATCACTCCCATAGATCACACCCATAGAATCAAACATGGGTGTGATGTATGGGTGTGATATGTTTTGGATTTGTGGCCAGAATGTACTGAAGACTGAAGTTATAAGTACTGAAGTTAACAGCTACTATGGGTGTGATATGTTGTGGTGGTTGTGGCAGGGTGCATGGGTGAAGGTTGTAGGCTGTAGGCTGTATACTCAATACTCTAGGTCCTGACCACAACCATTGCATCATATCTCATCCATAGATCATACCTATAGATTTGATTATCTTTCAAATGGTTTCAATTATACTTACTGCATGATTTGTTGACATTCGATACATTTTTAATATGATTTTGGTACCTGGAGGAAGTATTCTTTTTCAAGTTCTGTGATAAAAGAAAAGAGAATGTTAGTGTATGTATTCTATAAAGACTTATTACATTTCATAATACATATTTCAGTTTTTTTTTTTTACCATCATATTTGGTTTACAAACCAGTGTACTGTGCATTTTGCTCAGTTTCTGTGCTTGTTTTTGAAATCATTTGGTCTGTGGGAAAAAGAAATCCTTGCGGATTAAAAACCCTTTTTTGTTTTGATACAGTCTATTTGTTTGTTTCCTTTCAGTGTTTACTTTGTTTTTGGTTAATGTTCAATCTGTTGGATTGTTGCAGATTTCTGAAGCAATTATATACCTGATGGCGTATTGTAACTGTCTATTTTTAGTTGTTATAAAATCTTGGGCTAGTTAGATACCTATTGGCGTATTCTAACAGTTTATAGTTTTTTCATTGAATTTTATTTTAATGTTGAAGTACAGACTAGTTATTACATTTTGGTTTTAAGAAGATTGAAAAGCATTTGTAAGATTTGCTGGTAATCTCTACTTTAGAGTAACCATCCACATTTTTGTTGCAGATTTCTGAAGCAGTTAGATACCTGATGGCGTATTCTAACTTTAATTTTTTTTTTTTTTATTTAGTGGTATTGATTTATCTGTTTGGTTGTTATGGAAATCTTGTTGTATTAGGATAACTGTTGTTATATTGTAATAGTTTATAGTTTTCTAATTGCAGTTTTGTTAATGTTTAAGTACAGATTAGTTATTAAATTTCGGTTTTCAGAAGATTAAATAAGTGTTTGTAAGATTTGCTGGTAATCTCTGCTTTAGAGTAATGGTACTACCATTACATTCGAACCATCCACATTTCTTTTTTATATATGCAGTGTAGTGACCTGCATTGGTTGTGGCTCCTGCATGGTAGATTATACCTATTGTTTTTTGTTTTGCTACAGTCTATTTGTTTGTTTCCTTTCAGTGTTTACTTTTGTTTTTGGTTAATGTTCAATCTGTTGGATTGTTGCAGATTTCTGAAGCAGTTACATACCTGATGGCGTATTGTAACTGTCTATATTTAGTTTTTATACAATCTTGGGCTAGTTGGATACCTATTGGCATATTCTAACAGTTTATAGTTTTTTCATTGAACTTTTTTTAATGTTGAAGTACAGATTAGTTATTGCATTTTGGTTTTAAGAAGATTAAAAAGCGTTTGTAAGATTTGCTGGTAATCTCTGCTTTAGAGTAACCATCCACATTTTTGTTGCAGATTTCTGAAGCAGTTAGATATCTGATGGCGTATTCTAACTTTAATTAATGTTTTATTTTTTTTATTTAGTGGTATTGATGTATCTGTTTGGTTGTTATAGAATCTTGGGGTATTAGGATACCTGTTGGTATATTGTAATAGTTTATAGTTTTTTTCTAATTGAAGTTTTGTTAATGTTTAAGTACAGATTAGTTATTAAATTTCGGTTTTAAGAAGATTAAATAAGCGTTTGTAAGATTTGCTGGTAATCTCTGCTTTAGAGTAATGGTACTATCATTACATCCGAACCATCACATTTCTTTTTTATATATGAAGTGTAGTGACCTGCATTGGTTGTGGCTCCTGCGTGGTAGATTATACTTATTGTTGTGAAGGTTTTTCTACCAAGTGATACTTGACCATGTGTGAATCCGGTCAGCTTGCATTTGTTTTTGGTACCATCTGCATTGTAACATAGAAGCATTAGTATTATGTAGTTACTATGTGTTTGTATTAGTAAGGAGGAGCGATTATCTGAATTGCAGTTAGTACATAATCAGCCATGGTTTGCATGTTGTACAAGTTGCTGAAATGGAATGGATTTACAATTTGGTATGGATACATACACGAAGCACTCGTTAGGGATTTCTTCTTGTGTAACATTGTTGCAGAGAGTGCAGGTATGTTTCCACATGTATGAAATCTGGCAGATTTCATTTATAGGTATGTTTTTGTTTTCCAATACTTGTAGTAAGTACATTAGAAATTCTTGTGGATCTTCTTGTGAGTTTATAGTGAATCTTACCATTCCAGCACAGTAGTCCAACTTTTGTCTTATTCCGTGAACACTATACGTGTTGTCAGGATTGTTTTTTGCATTTCTATGAAGGACTAACATTTGCAAACACAGTTGGTCTGTACTGTGTAAGTGAATGTTGTCAACATTTGGTGGCAATTGAAATAGAATATTAATTGCTACATTTGCGTTACAACTTACACCAGTTACATTTGAAAATTTGAATGGACCAGGGAGTTCTGTGTCCAAGTCATTTTTTTGGAGTGTATGTTGCCTTTCTGAAGAAGTACCTAAGTTACTTTGACTAATAGGTTCTTCTTTACTTATTGTGAATGATGAAGTATTAGCTTCTTTTACTCTCTTTGGAGGATTTGCAGTCAGATTCTGTTGCATCTCTGTTTGAATTAGTTTTCTTTTACGTTTTATATTTTGTGGAACAGGATATGCTTTTAGATTGGGGGTGTATAGTGAACGTAGTCTATTGTATTCTAGAATGCAAGGAATATCAGCGTTGACTTTACTTGCATCAAAGTTGATTAGAAATAGACCTTCAAGTGTACGTAAGCACGATAGTGCTATGTAGCTCATGCCTTCTTTAAAGACTGTGTTACTAATATCTATTAATGCTTTGTTTAGGGTAACACGTTGGGATTTTGGAATGGTGACTGCATATGCTAGAGTTAGAGAAAATTGTTCTCTACGTACACACATGACTTTGAAGAGAAGGAATCGAGCTGTTGAGTGCCCTATCCTTTTTACTTCTGAAAGTTTGTCAAAGAGTATATTGACAAACTGAATGTTGTTGTCACGTGGGTATGTTTGAAAGCTAACAACTGTGCCCAGTGCTCCAGTAACTAGTCCTTGCTCCACGTCCAGGTTAGGTTTAAGCATTACTCTACAGTTTAAGGATAATTTTAATATTTTTTCCAAGCCAGCTGTGTTTGAGATTGAATTTTCTAAGGTATTTAGTCTTGTTGTGGCATGTTGATACATAGGTAGTGTAATACCATGTACGTCCAGTTTGTTTGTGGAGCAAATTTCAATTATTGGTTGCATTTCTTTCTTTAACATTGTTTCATTGAATTTGGAACAGCTTGCAAGAGTTGGCATTAAGGCCATACAATTGACATTTTTTTGTGCTAATTGTTCCATAACATCAGTAGCACATGAGTTATCGCCATAAAGTGCATCGATGTGCCAGGTTTTTAATATTGTTTGTGCTTCTTGAGATAGTACACCAACTCTAATACTTTTTAAAATGTTGGCATAGGTGAGGTCTGTAGATTGGTGCATGTTCTCTGTTAATTCTCTGTATTGGAAATTTTGCCAAAGGTTGACATTTCCTATGCTGCCAATAGTTTTACAGCAGAGTTTGTGTCCTAAGGTTTTAAAAATAGGTTCACCTTTCACTGGTGTCAATTGAAGAAGATCTCCAAAAACAATAATGTGTTTTCCTCCAAAGAGTTCTTCGTAGTTTGTTTTAAGTACTTCTTGCAATCTGAGATGAATCAATGCCAACATTAGGTTGGAGACCATGCTCACGTCATCTATTAGTAGCATTTTCATTTGTTTCAAAACTCTGCGTAGTTCCATTGCAGCTTCTGAAGAAAGTTTGTAATAATCAAATTTGTTTTGGTGTTCTACTGGAAGGAGTAGTAATCGGTGTAAAGTGACACCGCCTATGTTGTGGGCAGCTAAACCTGTGGGGGCAGTTACAACAGCTGACAGTTTGTTGTTTGTCAATTGTTAAAGGAACTTGCTGATGGTTTTGATTAAGAATGTCTTACCTGAACCAGCTTCACCACTGAAGTATAGTAGTATAGGTTTATAATTTTGGCAGGTACATTCTTTATTTTCATGTTGTACACCATGTGCAATTTGTTTTGTTACTTCTTCGAAAATGGTGTGCTGCTCTTTGTTTAGTTTTGATCGTAGTGCAGTTAAGTCTTCTGTATTTTCTTCAAAGTGAAACATGGTGTTTTCTACTTCTGTCATAGCTAATTCTGCCTCATTTGCTATTAGTGGCTGTCCCAGTGGTTCTTGGCTTCCTGGTATAGAAGGTTGACTACTGTTGGGAGTGTGCTTATCTAGTTGGGCCTGGAGTTCTTCTTCATGTTGCTGTTCATTTTGCAACATTGATTTGTACTGCATAAAGTTCAGATCAGTGATAGTCTTTCATTTGCTTTGAAAGCATATTCGTAGCAGTCATAGTTCTCTAGTAACTCTTCTTCTTTTCTCCATGGTTTAAAAAGTTGTAGGAGGGACATGTAATATAGTTATTTCTGTTGAGGAGTTTTTAATGACAATTTGATATGATGAATTAAACTTGGTTTAGTAAGTTTTACTAAGGTGCCTTCACAATCTGTCACTGTTTATCTACTTTTGCTTTCATCGTGTTTTATATTATTTTTGTATGCAAAGTTTTGGGCTATGTAGTATAGACACATGTTTTCCAAAGTGGTACTCCTGTTTGGGTAGTATGTGTCTAGTAAATTGTTTTTCAAAATGTCTTGGCTGTTTGGATCATTTTTGGCTATTGTTTCTATGTTGTCATATGATTTGATAACTCTTTTTCTAGATTTAGCAGGACCAAGACTTAGCCATACTATATTTTCAGATTTTCCATACAAAGCATACCAGTTAAACGATCTGCAGCTTCGTAGGCACCACACGCTCTCTCATAGGCGCCTATGAGAAAGCATTTTTATTCCTAAACTGTACAATTTCTGAGATAGTGTTTTGTCTGATGATAGGTCATTGCAGTGGTCTTGAAACTCTGTTTTTTCTGCTTTTGTTAAGTATGCTGTAACATATCGTGCAACTGCAGTGGAATTGTCTGCAATGTACTGCACATCTATGTTTGCATTCCATAAGTGGGAAATGATTGCATTGTAATCTGTAGTATCCTAGCATCATATATGCTGTGTTGTGTTGTGTGATTATGTGATTGAGTAGTGGAGCTCGGAATGTTGGTGCGAGGCCTGGAATGGGGCGAGTGTGAGGATTCCAGGAAGGACGGTTGGGGACTGGCAGGGAGAGAGCCAAGGGAAGCAGAAGCACATCACCTTATCTCCTATCTTACTTTCCCACTGTAACCTGTAACATTAAAGAAGACTTACCTTTTCTACAATACTGGCTCTGGTGTGGTTCCTGAGTATTCCTGCCTGTGTTCCAACCACACCCAAGATACATCATTTGGCGACAAGGATTTTAAGAACCTGGAGGACAGTGGGAAGCAGTGAAAATCTGGAGAAGGAGATCCAGAGAGACGGAGAGTTGAGGCCTCGGAGGTGATGTCGCTCCAGATGGAGAACAGAATCCTGGAAAATGAAGCGAGGCTGCAGAAGTGTAACTGGAGAAGTCTATGCTGTGGGGTCTGGAATGGCCCAGGAGAGGGGTCTGGGATGGCCCAGGAGAGGTGTGAGTCCTGCAGGGTGCTGGAAGCAGTGGCAGAACATCCTCGCGGGCAGCTACATGGGGCTTTGAACTGGCATGCAGCGTGGAGAAAAGGTGGCAGCAGCTCGGTTGGAGCGATGTGGCGCCAGACGGCAGCGAGGAAAATGCAGGCGTTTGAAGCAGCCTGTCCATGCTGCATTGAGCAGCACAAGAGGTACTGTGGGGAAAGGTGCGCGGCGCCAGAGTTTGGGCCATGGACAGGGTCCATGAGGGCTGTGGGTGGTGCGCGCGCCCAGCAGGCCCTCCCGTAGTGTGCGTTCCAGCTTGTCCGTTGGCCTGGAACGCAGGAGAATGGGCCCGGCACCATATTTCCCATCTCCGTGTTCGGAGAAAATAATAAGAGGAAAGGCCTTTTAAACGTGCGCACGTCGGCACGCTTGATGTCATCCGCACGTTGTTATTTCGTTTCCTGCAACAGACGGAAAGCAAGTGAACGTGCGTGTTGTTGGAGAAGTGGAGTGATTCCCATCAGAATGGAATTCTTTCGTTTTTCTCGTCCGGAGACATGGATTCTACATTTCTTGCAGTCTTAAAAGGATCGTGTTCGGGTAAACGCTTAAGGAATGAAAGCTTGCTGCAAGAAAATGAGGCAGTGATGGATTGATCGAGGTACTGTGATTTTATTTTGCATCGCTGACATTTCAGGAGCGGTTGGAGTTCGTGGAAGGAGCGCATGTCCATGGGGATTTACGAATTGTGCCTGAAGTGAAATGTAGTTTGTGCTCACATGTAGACTGTGCCTGGGGGCATAAGGCACAGTGTTGCAGAGCACAGGGTTGTACTATAAATGAAGCGTTTCTGAAATGTACATTGAACATGTTTTTTTTTTCCAAGGAGGACTTTCATCAACATTTTGTTTTCAGGAGGGCGTTTGTGACTAATGTAGTTATAATGATGCAATGGTGACAATTTAATAATTGTGTACTCATCAAGTGAAGTGAGCAATCTGAGAAAAGGAATGCTAGTTGGAATGCAGTTTGTGTATGAAGTTGGAGTGAAGTGACAAATGCATTTTAGGAAAAGTATGCACAGCGTTTTCAATTCATCCTGTACGGCATAATTATGGAGAAAATGTTAATGAATATGCGCAGGTTTGAAAGGGTTTTGAAGATTTTTTTTTATATGAGGTTCAAATGAAGCTTTAGCAATATAATGTTTGGATTTCTAGGAAGATGTTAATGTCCGCAGAAGTTACTGATGCAATTACAGGAGAAGTGAAACTTAATTTTTACATATAATTACAATTTGAGAGTTGTTTTCAAAAAAAAAATTAAAATTATTTGTTTTAGAGGACACACTTCCAGAATGGTGCCTGATCAACACCATGTCTGTTAGTGTTTATCATCCGTTCTTACAGTTGGAGTTAGTGGACAAATATTGAGTGCATATGTGAAGTTTAATGTAATTTGGAGAAGTTACAATGCACGTTGAAGTTTAAATGTTATAATGCATAGGAAGAGGAGTGTGCATTGGGAGCGTGTAGAGACATACATGTGTATGTTGGGTGCGTGTGTGAGGTAGCACGTTTGAAGTGAATGTTACTGCAATGGGTGTGTGCAGTTGTGAGTACGTACGTTGGGAGAAGTAGGCGTGTGAGAGGTAGCACGCATGAAGTTGAGGGTGAGGATCACATGCTGGCCAGGTGTGATACCTTATTTGAGACCCTAGGGAGACCGGTAATTGGAGGTTGAACGCAACAGGGGAGTTGTATTTCAAGTTAATTTTGGAGATAGGAAAGGAGTTCCTATAGTAGTACACCATAGTAGTAGACTAGGAGGTGTAAGCAGATAGTTTTCTTTGGAGATAGGAAAGAAGTTCCTATAGTAGGACACTATAGTAGGAGACTATGGGGCGTAAATAGTACGCGTGAAGTTTTGGGAGTTAGGTTACACTAAACAAAATTTTTAGTGTTTTGGGTTTTTGTCTCCTGTAGAATGCTATAGTGCTGGGTTTAGGAGTGAGTAGTTTGTACTCCTAAAGTCTGTGGGTCAGATATTGGTAGTTAGCGTTGGCAGAAATGTTAGAATTTTTTATGTCAAAGCCTAGATAGGTTGGAGTTACTGCGAGTAGACACACAGACGGTAGAGGTTAGTTTTGAGTGTCAAGGGGGACACTATGTATTTATGAAACGTACTATCATCAAACAATTTTAACATCGGGGTAGCACTACATTTTTCCACCTTGTTGTGCTTGCACTGAATTATTTTTTTTCAGTAGGTGAAACTTTTAGCAGGTGCCACATATTTACAATTTGTTGGAGTCTTAGCTGACGGTTTGTTTTGCACGGTAGTGTCTGTGCACTTTTTACGCACCACGCCTTTTGTGGTTGTGTCGTGTTTTTGTGATCTTTGTGTTGTGAGTGGCTATCCTTTATTTTTTCTTTTCTTTTATATGTGAAGAGAGGGGTGGTGATGTTGATAGTTGGTTACTAGCAAGGTTGTTGTCATCTAGACCATAGTTATTCTTCATGTGTTTATCTTTGATATTTTATAGGATGTTGGAAGTAGTGAGTATGCTTTAATTACAGCGACGGGAGTGTCCTGTTTTAGGGTGAGGTTGTGCCGGGACGTGGCAGGTCCAGGGTTTGGGTGTGGCAGGCCCTTACAGAAGGAGAAAAGATATTGTATAGTTTGGTTAGGTTAGTTAGATGTGATTTGCTCATGAGGGCAGGTTGTGCTTGGGGGTGGCAGCCCTGAGGTCCTGGGGGGCAGACCAGGACATAAGGTTAAATGTTTTCTCGAGGGTTGTTTCCTGTAACACATGTATGGTTATACTTTTCTTTTCTTCAAAGGAGGGGGATGTGTAGTATCCTAGCATCATATATGCTGTGTTGTGTTGTGTGATTATGTGATTGAGTAGTGGAGCTCGGAATGTTGGTGCGAGGCCTGGAATGGGGCGAGTGTGAGGATTCCAGGAAGGACGGTTGGGGACTGGCAGGGAGAGAGCCAAGGGAAGCAGAAGCACATCACCTTATCTCCTATCTTACTTTCCCACTGTAACCTGTAACATTAAAGAAGACTTACCTTTTCTACAATACTGGCTCTGGTGTGGTTCCTGAGTATTCCTGCCTGTGTTCCAACCACACCCAAGATACATCATAATCATTGATATATTTTGATTTTTCTTTTCTTTTTATCTAATATGCATTTTTAGGGGATTTACCTTTAACATTATGTCTAACTGAAGACATGAAGTTGTTTACTTCACCTGTTTCTGTAACTGGTCTAGGGAAACCAAACCGGCATTTGGTGTAGTATTTCCTTTTCTTTTTTTCTTTTTGTATTTGCGACAACAATATTGGCCACATTTGTGTCTTTGAAATTGTACAATTTGTGCTTGAAGGTCACTAGTTGTTGTTTTTGAAGGGATTTCACAAGTGACAAATTTTTGGATGAACTGCAAAACAGTTGCATCACTGTCTTGACCAAATTTAGGAGCATCTTTAATCCATAAAAGCATGTGGATATGTGGTGCTCCTCTGGCTTGATATTCTTTTCACCAAAAGAAGTGTTGCACTTCTCCAAGTGGAGGAACAGTTTTATTACAAATAAAGTGTAGCATAGCAATGAAACAATGATGGAAATATCTTGAAACTTTAACAGGATCTAGAGAGCAAAGTTCTCCAGGTGTTAGTATATCTATGTTTGTTTTGTTTTTGTTTGATATGCGTAGGAAATCATGTAAATCTTCCCATGCATATTCTGCACAACTTAATGTAACAAACCAAGTGGATGGTCCAAGGTTTCTGATCATACAACGTACATCTCTGTGACGTCGGAACCAGTATTCTTTCATACCACGCATGTTTGCAAACAGATTTGTAATACTTGATTGTAAAACATCATATTTTTCTTGCACGTTTTCTATTAATTGTGCAGCCGACATATTTTGAAACTGTGCTCCTGATTTCAATATGTGTGCAACTCGGTAACATAGAGTTGCTAGTTCACTTTCAAAGAGTAGGTGGAATATGTTTTCCACATTTTGTCTAAATCTGGGATCTTCAGAATACATTTGTAATGAGCGGTATTCTGATGCTGTTATTTGAGTGGGTCTGTCATCGTATCTTCCTCCTTTGCTAGTACAAAATAGTAGAGGAAAAGCACGTGCTTCTATACTTTTTTCCCATATGCTGAATTGTGATCCTTTGTTTTGTCACATTTGGTATGTTTCTAGTGCATCATCTATGCTGTCTTTAGAGTGCAATGGATAAATTGTATAATGGTCTAAAATATTGGATACTGCATCAGTATCCAGAAGTTCAAATTGACCAGTTGCTCGTGATTCTTGAATTATTTCAGTTGTTCCACTTAAGTTTTCTTCAATATTTATTTCTTTGTAGTACTCATTATTGTCTTTTAAATATTGCAAGGCTTCTCTAACTTTATGTAAGTCGACAAGTTGTTGCCAATTATTTTTGTCTTTTGTTGGTACACCATTTGCTGAGATAATTAAAGATTGTTCTATTGGACGGTGCACTCCTAGAGTGTGTACATTTTCTGTTTTTGGTTGAAGACATATTATTGCTTGAAATGGGTGTACTGTTTGAATTATGATGCTCTCATATGAATTGAGTTGTTGCAGGGTTTTTGGTAGTGGAAATAATTCCAAATTATTTATGATAGCACGTGAAGGAGTTTGGTTGTTGTCAAGTTTTGTAGTGCAGTAACTGCAAAGTATTAAAGGGTCAGTTATTTCATATTTGTTTTCTGCTATAAGATGGAGAGCTAAATCAAACCGTTTAGAATCTTCATTGTCGTCTATTTTGTATGTTATGTCTATTTGTTTTTGTGTTCGTTTTATAAAAAGATCTGCGGCAACACACACACACACATGGTTTGGTATTTCAGCGGATGTACTTTTAAATTTTAGCATTTCTTTTTTGTATGTGTGTAGTAGAATGTTGCCATGTGTACAATTGTAGCTAGTTTGTTGTAAAGGTATTGCGTTTTGTAAGTGGCTTTCACTTCCACAATATTTTTCCTGGATATGGTCAATTTCTTCAAGTAGTTCTTTGGCTGTACCATGCAGAAGATTATTATTTAAATTGGCTAGTGCTAATGCAGGACTTTTGGCATAGTACAGTTTATAGACTAGATTTCTTATAGTTGGATGATGAGTTGATATCATTTTGATATGATGGAAGGTGCTTTTGGAAATTGGTCCTGAAATGCAGGCTAATGAATGTCCTTGTAGCCCTGTGTATTTACGTACTGGACAGGTATCCATATTTTGCAGCAGTTTCATTTTGATTCTGTCTTTGCCTTTCACATATTGATTGAGAAATTGGCGTAAATATTTGAAATATTTTTTGGGAATGTTACACATTGATGTGCACGACCATTTGTATACTGGATGTTTTCGTCCAGTCGAATGGAGAGGTAATTCTGAGTTTTCAGGGGATATTTTTGTAAGCAGTATTTCTTGTTCCATTATGGTATTATTAATTTTTTCATATTCTCGTCCAGTGCTTTGTATAGCAATCGTATTTGTTTGCTTTTGTTCGTATGCTTCTTCATTAAAATATGGTTCTGTGTTTGTGGTGTGACTTCATTCACCTCCACAGATATTTAAGAAGTTGTTTTTGTTGACATTCCTTTTATTGAGAAGTCTTTTTTGTAATTTACTAATTAGTTTTGTTAGTAGTTTCATTCTTTTTAATACTAAAATAAAAAAAAATCTTTTGAGTAGGATCGCACTGTCTATCAAGGCTTCTAATATTAACTTTCTATGGTAGGTTTTAAGGATTGTGTATGATTTCTCTCCTGTTTTTATAAGATTTTGAAGGACTCTGTGGCAAAACATTTTTGCTAAAATATTTTTTGGGGTATTTTTACTTGCCATTATATCAAGATTTATAGGAGTAGTTTTAGCAGTAGTGGTGGCTGAATTCTTGAAAATCGTTTTCTGTTTCCTTTTACATTTTGATAGAGGAGGCAAAGTTTATGTACTGGAAACATGTTTCATTTTGCTAAATGACTGTATTAGCTGTTTTGTTTGAACGTTTTGTACAAATTCTGCTAGAGATGGATGCATATTTTGGATACTTCTTTTTTCATTTGCTCTACTTCTACGTTGTTTTCTACGGACTTGCTTTTTGGTAGGCATTCTTTGGGGTCTGTTGAAAAAAATAAAGAAGGTATGGGTTGGGTTGTTCTGCAATGCTTGTGTGCTGTGTGCGTGACTGTCTGAGTATGATGGTAGAGATGTATGAAATGGTGTGTGGAGGCTATTCTTCTATTTGTGTGTTACTATACTGGGGTTCAGATGACAGTAGAAAGTAAGCTAGTGGTGAGGAGAAGCACACCTACTAAATCTAATGGTACATGATTAAAACAGTACTTTGTTCTGCAATAATAACATTCTAGAGGCTGAGTTATGTCATGTGTGCGCCGAAAAAACTGGGATTTGTGCAGAATTCTGTCTGCAAATTCCTGTTTAACAAATGGGTATTTGTGGACAGAATGGTGCTCTCATCTTTTCTTTTGATGCACAAATACCATGAATCAACCGTGCAGTGTGTTTGAGTAACAGTAAGAATATTATTGCAGTATTGAGTATCGTACTTACTTTTTTGTGTGGAAAGATTAGGTTTCTTCTGAGTTGTTGTTTGTACTTCGGATTCTGCTGCTTTTCAGGAGAGTGCTCTTCACTGTAATTGTAAAGGAAAGAAGTTAGTAATTTTGTGTGTATATAGTATGTAGTTTCCTTTGACTATGTGCAGCCTTCATATTTTATTTACATTATGTTAGTTCAACATGCTATGCAAATAAGTAGAATATAAAGTGTATGAAACACGCTTGGTTTATTAAGGCTGTGTTATTGGATGTTAGAAGACAGAAGAAATAATGATATACTTATTTTTGCAATTTTTATAAGGTACAATAAGGTACATGGCAGATACTTTATAGAAAAGCATGGAATGTATGCATTTGTGAAGGTGTGGGTAATAAATCAGAAGGATATGATGTACAGGTAGTGGTGTTATTGCAATTGGGAATTTTTCAATGTTAGTGTTTATCTGTGTGAGTGTTGAAGGTGCTTGACCTTATCCTGGCTGTGTGTAATTATTTAGATAGCTGTGTGTGTAAAAATTTGTTTAGATAGCAGACAAGTTTGGAAGGGACAGTTGATTATAGTAGATGGGAAAAATGACAGTAAGTTTATTTTGTAGGTTATACAGATTAAGTGACAGTTACTCTGCTTATATGCATTCATAAGATTTGTATTTTTACTGGGCAGAAAAAATGCATACCTGTTGTTTGTATTCATGCATGTAGATATGCATACAGCTGCAAGTAGAAATCTTGGAGATTTGTGCAGTAGTTTTTGTAGTAGGTGCTTTCCAATTATATGAAACTTGTACTCAGAGTAATCTACAGTACATTTGAAGTGCTGAACTCTGATGATGCAGTTAGATGTAGAGGTCTTGAATGTGATTGGTGGATGGCTGTGTGACTGTTTACCTGTATCCAATGAGGGAATGGCACAGAGAGTCAAGTGGAAATGGTGGAAGGACTGTCTACGTTACGATATTTCTGCGGACATAACGGAAGTCCGCGGACACCGCAAATTACATATGGGGATTTTGGGGTGGAGAGGCATGCAAATGAGAATGAGCAGAGGAATTGATTGGTCAGTAAAGTTTGGTGGGTGTGTTGTGTAAGACAGTTTGTCAGAAGGTCTTTTTCCTGAGAGAAGAACAGCTAGCTATGGCTGCGTGTTTCAGAAAACAGATTGTCTGGATTTTGGGAGACTCATGGATACATTGGTTGGAGGTACATGCACAATGCTGTGGGGTAGCTGCAGATCTTGGATTCCCTCATATGGAAGTGCACTGGCATGGAGTACGCGGAATGAAGTGGCTAGACTTGCTACCTCTCTGTGCTAGTTTGCAGACAGAGCATCATCCAGACATAATTATAATTCATTGTGGAGGGTACAGTTTGGGACATGTGTCAGGAATTTCTTTGTATTTTGCGATGAAAGAAGGACTTGGGAAGGTGATGGACATGTTTCCAAATTCCCAAGTGATTTTTTCTCGTATTGCGCAAAGACAAATGTAGCTGCGTTCTTCTTCATTTGGTCCACAAATGGAGAAAGCGAGGCATAATGTCAATGAGGCTGTTTGTGCCTTTCTAAGAGATGTTGGCATGTCCTCTTTTCACATTGCAAATATTATGTTTCGTTGCACAAACATTTTTGGTAGAGATGGAGTCCATCTTACTTATGCTGGTAATCTGATTTTTCTGAGAAATGTACAAGATGCATTGTGTCCTTTTGTGAAATTACAGCCAGCTTTTTTGCAGTAGGTGTTGATTTTTGAAAGTTTTTTTAAATACAAAAAATACCACAAAAGGCTCTTTTCAGAGCCACCACATCCTCCCAAATAAAAGTGCAATAATTTTGATAGGGCAATACTCTAATTTGTTGATGTTCGCGGACTTCTAAAAAAAAAACAGTAGCCTGCTCAGTTTATTTCCCACTTCTATTTTTTGACTGTGAAAGGTGGCTCTGAAAAGAGCCTTTTCTTTATTTTTTGTTGTTTTGTATTTTTTTTTTGTTTTTTTACACACAACACACTAGCAAGGCAGGTGAAAGGAGGGTAAGGGGGGACACCAACCACAGGGATAAGAAAGGGTGGGTGGAGAGAGGAAGATGGAGGCTGGGCCTTATTTAGGTAGGGAGCAAGTATTCTCGTGCTCTGAGACCAGAGTCTCAAAAGCACTTCGAAGTCTCTCGCCCCTGCAGAGTACTGCGTCGCAGTACATACACAAAACTGTGACCCTCAAAAGGTAAGGGTCATCAGAATTGTGAATGGCCTGTGAGTCAGCTGGAGGGATGCACTCTCCCACAGGAGTGTCTCTTGTGGTAAGAGGAGCGGAAACAGAGGATGAAGTCGAGGAATTCAACCTACTATTCATGGCGAGTACTGGTAGTAGGGACTTCCACTACCTCATCCTCTTCATCCTCTTCATCCTCCTCTGCATCCTCACTCCTGTTCCCCTCTTCAGGCCCTTGGGGAGGTGGTGGTGGTGGAGGGGGTGGGAATGGTGCTGAGACAGATGTAGCACCAGGTGGCAGTAGAGGAGCCATGGATGCCATCAGGATTCAGAAGAAAATCTTGAAAAATTGGCTGCAAAATGCACTGTGTTCTGTAAGGTAGCTAGAAACACAATGAGGATGAGCTCTGGGGTATGGCCTTTTATAGGGGTGCTGGGCTCAAAAAACATTCTAAGAAATATGTGGAAAGTCAGGGTTATTGTCTGGGACATGTGCTATGGTGCATTTTTAGTGTAAAATACTGTGGATATCCCAAAAAAGGTACTTTTAAAATGTTCGGGGACCCGGACAGTGTCCGCAATTCAGGACACACGCTCAGCGTGGGTGCGGTCACATGATGGAGCCGTGAACATGTCCGCGAACGGAAGAGGTGTTCTACGGACAATGTTCGGGTCCTGAAATTAATTAAAAGTGCGACACAAGCGACGTGAACAGTAACGGACAGGGGCAATGTTCGTAGAACTTTCGGTTGTGGTGCGCATGTGCATAGATGTTCTTTAGGCAGTACGGACAGGAATAGTGTTCTTAGAACATCTACATTTTGATTAATTGCGGATATCCCGGGCACCGAGTGTGTTCTAAGAACAGTTTCAACTTGCCCGCGAACAGTACGGACAGGTATAGCATACTTAGGACACCTCCATTTTGATTGATTACGGATATCGCGAACACCCGTTGTGTTCTTAGTACAGTTTCAACTTGCTTGCGAACATCACGGGCAGGTATAGTGCCCTCAGAACACCTCCATTTTGGTTAATTACAGACATCGCGGACACCTCTTGTGTTCTTAGAACAGTTTCAACTTGCTTACGAACCGTACGGACAGGTATAGTGTCCTTAGGACACCACCATTTTAGTTTGATTGCGGAAATCCCGGACACCGAATGTTTTCTTAGAACAGATTGGACTTGCTTGTGAACATTATGGACAGGCATAATGTTCTTAGAACATCTCCATTTTGGTTAATTGCAGACATCCCGGACATCTCTTTTGTTTTTAGAACAGTTTCAACTTGCAAGCGAACAGTACAGACATGTATAGTGTCCTTAGGACACCTCCATTTTGATTAATTACAGACATCTCGGACACCTCTTCTGTTCTTAGAACAGTTTCAATTTGCCTGCGAACAATGTGGACAGGCATAGTGTCCTTAGGACACCTCCATTTTGATTAATTAAGGACATCCCGAATACCAGGTTAGAACTTAGAACAGTTAAAACTTGCCTGCGAACAGTACGGACAGGTATAGCGTCCTTAGGACGCCCCCATTTTAGTTTGCTTACGAACATTCCGGACACCTGCGCTGTCCGCGGACACCTCAACTGCTTTAAAAAAAAAAAAAAGAAATGAATTAGGACACAATATAATAATTTTACTTTATTATATATAGATGTTAAACTTATGACAGAGAAGGTGAAGCATAAACTGAGACAAGCACAGGAGAATTGGGGGTTTCAAGAGGATTCATATGAGGTGAAGAAGGGATGGAAGTCTCATCAAAACGTTTTTGTTCATGGAGAGGGATTGGGGATAATTGACTGGGATATGGTGAGGGTTGACAGGTACATGCGGTGCAATGGCATCTAGTTTTTTCTTTCTAGTGATCCTCCACAAAGTTTTTCAAATTGTTGAAATTTGCTATGAGTATGTCCATTTTTGCGTCCATGCGCTCGAGAGTCTTATCCAATATTTCTTTTTGTATACTATTTTCAATGTTTGTATAGTCTGTAGAAAAAAAAATGTGTATGTTAAATGTATATACAATAATATTTATTAATTGGTTTATATAGAAAAGTGTCTACCATTAGGTTCACAATCTTCAGACATTTCCTCGCGTGGGAAATTCTCCTCTAGCCACTCCAGAGTACTAGACATTTCTGTGAGAAAAAAAAATTATATATCACTTTTTTGTATCTATTACAGACATTTTAGAAATATATGAGTAAAATGAAGTACACTTACTAGCTTCTGGTAAGGTGTGTTCTTACTGGTTTGTAGCTCTGCTGTTGTTCCTAGTTGTGCAGTTGCTGTGAGGTAATCATGTTGGAAGCCTATCTTTTTTCTTTTGGTATATTCCATTTTAGAACATATTGTATTTAAATGAATGGTTGATGTGTTACATATATGGGTTACACTTCTTATTTATGACTACATATAATTTGTATGCGTGCTGGTTTGTGAACTTGTGCAGTGTTCATATGTTATGATATAACAATTTAAGATACTCCCCAGACTTTTTGAGTAGTGCTGCTGTTGTCCGCGCCTGTCCACGGACATAGGAAAAGTTCACGGACATCAAAATCAGTAGTAGGGGTTCAGTATGTTCTATGTTACATGTACATAAAGTCAGGAATATTATTGTTAAGCTGTGCTACTAAAAACCTATGAAATTCAGTAAAAAACTTTGTTAAACAGACGTTTTGGTTAAGTTGCGCTACTAAAAAGCTATGAAATTCAGTGAAAAAACTTTGTTAAAGGGACGTTATGGTTCCAAGTAAAACCGAAAAAGTCCTGAAATTTGCCATTATGGTAAGCTAAGCAACCATAACTCGCGCCACCACAGTGCATTGCTAAGACTAACACCCAGGACATCAAAGATGACATCACAAATGTCATTGATGACATCACTGATGACATCACATGTGCATTTACCTTTCATGAAAAGTCTGTACATGGGATTCTTATTGTAATGTTAAAAGTAGTGTCAAGGATCATTGGAATAAATATCATGAGGTACATAGTGCATTAAGCAATTAATTAATCCAAATAGCATTGTATTATGATTTTCTTTCCAATATATTAAGGTACACATATAGTAACATAGACATAGTTTGCAGGAGACATGATGGAGATGCAATATTAATTATCTTGCCATGTTAAATACTAAAATTATAAATGCTCGTTTATTAGAGTTTTACATACTGTGAAACATTTAATAAGTACCTAATAAAACCCACTTACTACATTATTGCATTACTGCACACAAAACACAAACAGACAACTACACATACAAATATGAGCATATACACGGAACGTGAAGTAACCTAACTGATTATCTTCATGCACAGAAATGATTGCTCTGCTTCAAAGCTACTACTTTCCTATGTATAACTATCACATATTGTGACTAGGCCCTAAGTAAAGTAGTGTATGTGCAATGTGTACAAATATGAGCATATCCAGGGAAAGTACAGTAATAAAAAAACAACAGAACTATAAGACAGTGTTGATAACCTTACTAATCATCTTCATACATAGAAAGCATTGCTTTCTTCCAAGTCTGTGTTTTCCCCTTTGTATATGTTTCATATGCTGTGAGTGGACCCTAAGTGAATTACTGTAAGAACATATTTGAAGTATAAGTCTACAAATATAGTACTTATTGAATTTTTAGTTCCGGACTGTTACTGGCCTAGATATATCAGTAAAGGAAAAAAGAGTGAGCCAGAGATTTGATGTCATCAGTGATGTCATCAATGACATTTGTGATGTCATCTTTGATGTCCTGGGTGTTAGTCTTAGCAGTGCACCATGGTGGCGCGAGTTATGGTTGCTTAGCTTACCATAACCGGTGAATTTCAGGGGTTTTTCGGTTTTACTTGGAACCATAATGTCCCTTTAACAAAGTTTTTTCACTGAATTTCATAGGTTTTTAGTAGCGCAACTTAACCATAACGTCCCTTTAACAAAGTTTGTTTTACTGAATTTACGTTTTTAAACAGATTATACAGTCTAACCAAAATGGTTGGCCTGTATTTTGGAATATTTTAGTATCCACATACATTAAGGGGGTAATTCATAGAATTCAGTGCACAAGTGGTGCACGCGGCTGGCGCACAGTGTGCGCGTGCGAATCCCTGCGCCAGCCGCGTGCGCTAAAATACATTTCCGCGCACAGCGTATTCATGGATTCCAGCCACCAAAACCAGCCGTGGCGCACAGTGGCGCAGCGACCCTGCAGCAGCGCCAGTTACGCCCCCAAGAACGCCCCTTGCGCAGGGAAAAGCCATCAAAATCCCCAATCCAGCGCAAAGGGCTGCGCTAACCCTGTACCAGCAAGGCAAGCGGGGTACGTGTATCACTGGGGTGCGCGGGAAGTTTCTGACGTGATTTCAGCTGGGTACGTGTATTACTCGGGTGCGCGGGAAGTTTCACACGCGATTGGCCCTGTGCGAGCGGGGTACGTGTATTACTGGGGTGCGCGGGAAGTTTCACACGCAATTTCAGCTGGGTACGTGTATTACTGGGGGTGCGCGGGAAGTTTCACACGCGATTTTAGCTGGGTACGTGTATTACTGGTGTGCGCGGGAAGTTTCACACGCGATTGGCCCTGTGCGAGCGGGGTACGTGTATTACTGGGGTGCGTGGGAAGTTCCACATGCGATTGGCCCTGTGCGAGCGGGGTACGTGTATTACTGGGGTGCGCGGGAAGTTCCACATGCGATTGGCCCTGTGCGAGCGGGGTACGTGTATTACTGGGGTGCGCAGGAAGTTTTACACGCGGTTTCAGCTGCGTACGTGTATTTCAGGGGTGCGCGGGAAGTTTCACACGCGAATTCAGTAGGGTACGTGTATTTCAGGGGTGCGCCGGAAGTTTCACACGCAAATTCAGCATGGTACGTGTATTTCAGGGGTGCATGGGAAGTTTCACACGCAATTCCATCAGGGTGCGTGTATTTCAGGGGTGCACAGGAAGTTCCACACGCGAATGTCCTGTGTACGTGTATTTCGGGGTGCGCGGGAAGTTTCACACACAAATTCAGCAGGGTACGTGTATTTCAGGGGTGCACGGGAAGTTCCACACGCGATTGTCCTGGGTATGTGTATTCCTGGGGTGTGCGGGAAGTTTCACACGCGAATGTCCTGTGTACGTGTATTTCGGGGTGCGCGGGAAGTTTCACACGCAAATTCAGCAGGGTACGTGTATTTCAGGGGTGCGCAGGAAGTTCCACACGGGAATGTCATGGGTACGTGTATTTCGGGGTCCGTGGGAAGTCTCACACGCGATTTCAGCACGGTACGTGTATTTCAGGGGTTCCGGGGAGTACTACACGTGAATTGGCAGTGTGGGTCCTCCCAGGTGTTCGTTCTACAACCTCCACCGCTCCTGCAGGCAGCCCACACCACGGGGGACTACCCTGCACCCCTGCTCATGTCCCGCAGGCAGCCAATCCACCATGGGCATGCCCCCCAGCCAAGCCACATGTCACCTTGCACTACTGATCAACAATGCATGTCTCCTAGCACCCCCACCCCCCAGCAGTGCAGGGCAACCTCCACCATGCCCCCACACATGTCTCCCAGCACCCCCAACCCCCAGCATCCAGGGGCACCCTCCACCAGGCCCCCACTCATGTCTAACTCATATCCCCCTGCACCCCCACCCCCCAGCACTGTGGTGCACCTGCCAGCAGGCCCACACTCATGTCCCACTCATGTCCCCCTGCACCCCCACCCCCCAGCAGTCATGGGCACCCTCCACCAGGCCCCCACACATGTCTCCCAGCACCCCCACCCCCCAGCATCCAGGGGCACCCTCCACCAGGCCCCCACTTATGTCCAACTCATGTCCCCCTGCACCCCCACCCCCAGCACTGTGAGGCACCTGACAGCAGGCCCCCACTCGTGTCCCACTCATGTCCCCCTGCACCCCCACCCCCCAGCAGTCATGGGCACCCTCCACCAGGCCCCCACACATGTCTCCCAGCACCCCCACCCCCCACCAGTCAGGGGCACCCTCCACCAGGCCCCCACTCATGTCCAACTCATGTCCCCCTGCACCCCCACCCCCCAGCACTGTGGGGCACCTGCCAGCAGGCCCCCACTCATGTCCCACTCATGTCCCCCTGCACCCCTACCCCCCAGCAGTCATGGGCACCCTCCACCAGGCCACCACACCTGTCTCCCAGCACCCCGACCCCCCAGCAGTGCAGGGCAACCTCCACCAGGTCCCCACTCATGTCTCCCTGCACCCCCATCCCCCACCAGTCAGGGACACCCTCCACCAGGCCCCCACACATGTCTCCCAGCACCCCCACCCCCAGCAGTGCAGGGCACCCTCCACCAGGCCCACACACATGTCTCCCAGCACCCCCACCCCCCAGCATCCAGGGGCACCCTCCACCAGGCCCCCACTCATGTCCAACACATGTCCCCCTGCACCCCCACCCCCAGCACTGTGGGACACCTGCCAGTAGGCCCCCACTCATGTCCCACTCATGTCCCCCTGCACCCCCACACCCAGCAGTGCAGGGCACCCTTCACCAGGCCCCCACTCCTGTCTCCCTGCACCCCACCCCCCATCAGTCAGGGGCACCCTCCGCCAGGCCCCCACACATGTCTCCCAGCACCCCCACCCCCCAGCAGTGCAGGGCACCCTCCACCAGGCCCCCACTCCTGTCTCCCTGCACCCCCACCCCCCACCATGTCCAACTCATGTCCCCCTGCACCCCCACCCCCCAGCACTGTGGTGCACCTGCCAGCAGGCCCACACTCATGTCCCACTCATGTTCCCCTGCACCCCCACCCCCCAGCAGTGCAGGGCACCCTCCACCAGGCCCCCACTCCTGTCTCCCAGCACCCCCACCCCCCAGCATTGCGAGGCACCTGCCAGCAGGCTCCCACTCATGTCCCACTCATGTCCCCCTGCACTCCCACCCCCCAGCATTGCGAGGCACCTGCCAGCAGGCCCCACTCATATCCCACTCATGTCCCCCTGCACCCCCACCCCCCAGCATTGCGAGGCACCTGCCAGCAGACCCCCACTCATGTCTCACTCATGTCCCCCTGCACCCCCACCCCCCAGCATTGCGAGGCACCTGCCAGCAGGCCCCCACTCATGTCCCCCTGCACCCCCACCCCCCAGCATTGCGAGGCACCTGCCAGCAGGCCCCCACTCATGTCCCACTCATGTCCCCCTGCACCCCCACCCCCCAGCATTGCGAGGCACCTGCCAGCAGGCCCCCACTCATGTCCCCCTGCACCCCCCACCCCCCAGCATTGTGAGGCACCTGCCAGCAGGCCCTGACACATGTCACCCAGCCAACAAGTCATCACAATCTAGATCCCTGGCCCTTATGGGCAGCCTCCACATGCCAAACACCCACCCAAGTATTGCATCCACCCACTCAGATTTGCCAATTACATGATACAACCCCAATGGCAAGTATGTAAATGAACACATGTCCCTCACATACACACAATGGGTGTAAGTGAATGTCAAAACCCATATCATGACATGCATGAAACCAATGATATGATACTACACATTGAAGTTTGATGAAAAAAATGTATTAAAAGCAACATAAATGGGATTAAAAATAAACAAACGACAATGGGTATTAAAAACAAAAAAGCAGCATGTCCGTAAAATAATGAAAAACCACAAATTATAATAAGGGAAGGTGTCCAAAGTCACAGTTCAAAAAAGTACATCCAAGGGAAAAACAAAATCAAAAACCATTGCTCCATGGGTAAATCAAAAAAAAAAACATAATCCAACAGTCAACTATATACAGATAAACAATCCAGGGTCCATGATCCCAACTGAAGAAATTAAACCTATCTAAAAATACTACGTAATAAAAAAACTATATACAAAAATGTTGGCCATTGTCCAAAAGGTCAAAAATCAAGAAAAAAGCAAAGGAAATCTAACACTAACTACATAACTATTTACAAGGGCAGCGGGCTGGTCCAACGGCTCACTGGATGTTGTCATGGGCCAGGGCATCATCGAACTCCTGTTCAATGGCTTGGAGGCGATCATGTTCCCTGGCCCCGAGGTCTCGCAGGGATAAAGCAGTGTCCAGCTCCAACTCCCTGCGAAGACCCTCGAGGCACTCAGCCCGCCTCAGCGCCCTCCGCATGGAGTTCTCCGCCCTGACCATTGTGAGCCGTTCCTCCTCTGCCTGCTGCCGCTCCGCACCTATCTGCTGGCCCAACCGCTCCCACACGGAAGCCACTCCCATTCCAGGGTTCTCCTGCGCTCCGGCCGATGCCTGCACCCCTGATGTTGATGGCCCCGAGCCATGATGCCTCCCACGTCGAGCCTGCCGCTGCCTCCGACGCAACTGCCTGTGCCAGCACGATGGCATCCAGGCTGATGGATTCCACCGACGCCGTCGTGCACGTGCCCTGCCCGATGATGCTGTCACATCCTCCATCTGCTGGCGTCCAGTTGCTGGTGTGTCCACCCCTGCTGGACCTCCGACTCCCGACTGTGGCAGGGATGGGATCCCCACCGAGTTGGCTGCATTGGTCGGGGCAGGTCCACAGGGGGCCCTGTTGGCATCTGGGCCGGAAGACGGCATGGAGAACGACTGGCGCATAGCCTCCACAGAGGAGGAGAGGGTCGCCAAAGTGCCCGACACATGTACGAGACCTCCAACCACGACCGCTCCCAACTGGGCCACGTTGGCATGGTGCTCTTCGTGATGACGAGCGTGCTCCCCCCGGGAAGCACGCACCTCATCACGAATGAAACCCGTGCACAACGCTACACCAATCAGGACCTTCTCCATACGGCCAGAGGTCCCCTCATCCGCAGGTGGAGGGGAGTCAGATGACATGGACATCCCCCCTACCTGCGGACGGGCGTGGGATGGGGCATCCCTGCTGGTGCATGGTGATGCAGTCACAGTGTCACAGACAGTGACATGCACAGGCACCTCCACGGCGACCTCTGCTGCCTCCTGCCCCTGCCCCTGGACTGCACCACTTGCACCAGCAGGGATGCCCCCACCAGGCCCCATGTGCGGCTCAGTAGCGGCCTCCTCCTCCTCTGTGGAAACCACCAACCTGGATGGCTCCACACCGTCTTCCGCCGATGCAAGCCCCTGTGGGGGCTCACCCACCCCTTCTGCTGCAGCCGTGGGGGCATCCCCGCCGCCTTGCTCCACAGCGCCGTCTCCGCCCTCTTCTTCACTAGCCGCTGCGTAGAGGGAGACATAGAACACAAGCATCAGGGTACTGTACAATGGTCCCCTAGACAGGAAGCAATAGCAGATGAGTGGCACTGTCAAAGATCACTTCCATCATGTCCCTCCACAACACATGGGTCAGTGCAGGCAAAACACATGCAATAACAGGCATGGCGCATGCTATGGACATAAGCAAACATGTCCAAGGGACTCTTGAAACATACAATGTTGTTTTTGAACTCACATGCATCATGGGTCATGCCTATCACATTCACACACTTCACCGTACTTTCATCCATCTGGACTCGTACACCCCAGACATAGTGGATGCAAGGATAGCTAGGCTGCATCAGTGGATCTGAACATTGACACAGACATGTGTCATGCATCCATGGCATTCACAAGTCACAGACACGCAGGTCAGACACACAGACATGGAAACCATACATGTACGTGGCATCATCACCCATCCCTCACCCCTACCCATGTCCAGGAACAGAGACTGGCATGCTCTCATGTGTCCATTCCGCATAGGGCTCCCCATGTAGCATTTAAACACATACACCAACCCTGTGCTTCACACATTACTGGTCTCACATGCAGCACCATGATGTCCCTGAACACACACACGCGTACATGGCCTATGTCACACATACAGGCAAGTATCAGACAACCAGCACACTGCAACATGCCCTGTCTCACACAGCAATGCCTGGCCATTTACCGCTTGACTCCAGACGGGTCTGCCTCTCAAGGACCTGGACGTGGAGCGCTGGGGATATGCGTTCCAGGACCCTCATCTGATCTTCTGACAAGTGGCCCCAGCGCCCCTTAGCATCCGCTGCCTTCAAGAGACGCCGGGCCTTGTTGATGGTCCTGGACCTGAAGTCCTCCCAGTGCTTCTTGACATGATGTAATAGTCGGACTGCCACCCCCTCCGCGTTGATGGCAGTCACGATGTCCGTCCAGATCCTGTCCCGTCCATCCTTGCGGGCGCATGATGATCTGAAGAGGGCATCATAATGCCCCAGGACATGCTCCACCAGGACACCAACTTCCTTCTGACTGAAGCTGGTGGCCCTCTGCCCCTCTGGCCAGTGGTCTCGGATGGTGTTTGCCCCGACATGGTGACCCCCGAGGCAGGCGTGGGTAGGCAACTGGGTCCTGGGGCTGGGCTGTGGAGCGATGGTATCCCAGTCGGGAGTCTTCTGTTCCAGCAGGGGTGGGCACAGCAACTGGACCCCTGCAGATGGCTGATGTGCAGGCACCAAATGGCAGGGCACGGTGGCAGCAGGCAGGCAGGCAGGCAGGCAGCAGCAGATGGCTCGTGCGAGGCTGCTCGGGGCTCTGGGGGGCAGTAATTCGGCCTTTTGGGCAGGAGCGTGGTCTTCCGTGTGTTGTCGCGTGGCCAGCTTGATACGGAGTGATTTGGCACGTGAAAATTCTGCACGTCAGCGTGTAATTCGAGGAAAGGCCCTTAGCGCGTAAGCGCGTCTGCACACATAAGCGATTTCATTGGACAGAAGGCCCTTCAAGCGCAAGCGCCTCTGTGACGCGCGCAGGCGTGCATGGTCGTTTCAGCGCGCGTGAAAAACTGCACGTCCGCGTGGGAATGCGTGTAATCCGAGGAAAGGGCCCATGCGCGTAAGTGATGTGACGTGCGTGGGCGTTTCCCTCAGCACGGGTTAAAGGTGAGCGGGGGCAGCAGTTCGCTGTATGTGCCTTTCGTGGAGACCGACGTGTGTTGCTGCTTCCTGTTGTTCCACGCGCCATCACAACTTCACAGCTATCAAGGACGTATCTCTTCTTTTGGCGGGGGTATTGGCTACGCGTGTTTTTCTGCATCGCGCTAGTCAGACGGTGAGTCGCACACGCTATTTTTCCCACTGCGGGTGCCCCTGTGTATCGCACCCATTTTCGAGGTCATAGTAGCCTGCGTGTCCCACGCACACACGTTATTCGTGTTACTGGGTGCCACCGCGTACTGTGGGAGGTTGAGTCCACGCACGTAGGCTGCAGGGTTGCGTGCACGGTTTTACTGCAGTTTTGGGGTGCCTGAGCATTGCATGACCCGTCACTACATCACTGGGGTCACATACAGCCTTGCAGGTGCAGGGGGGACTGTTAACATCTTGCTTCCCACCCCCTTCGCCCCAATTGCCCAGGTCAATTGTGGTGTACACCTCCCATTGCCGCTACTCCATCTGTGCCGGCACTACTACATCTGTGCCATGGTTGGGAGGACATTAAAGGTGAGGGGCGCCTCAGCTGGGCGTACTCCTCGTGGCGGGCGTGGTCGGGGACGTGGCCGTGGTGACCAGGGAGTAGGGGGACTCCAGGGTGGCCAGGGCAGCCACAGAGGGGGAAGAGGCAGGGGTGCGCCACTTGAGCACAATGTTGTGCCATGTGTCGGTGCAGTCATGCCACCACCCCCTGTGGTTCCGGGGGATGCAGCTTCTGCATCTGGCACTGGAGCCCGTGTGACCTGGCAGTCCGTTCCATCGACTGCCACGGGCCCAAGGGTAGTGGTAGCTGCAGGTGCAGCTGTGGACACCGCCACCCAGGCTCAGGGTCTGCCAGCGCAGGCTGCGTTGGCACTTGAGGAGCCCTTGGTAGATTTCCAACAGGCCAGAAGGGAAACCATAGGGGCAGGCAGGGCTGTTCAGACCAAGACACATGTCCCTGGGGCAGTTATGTCATCTGCTGCCCTGAACAGCCGGGTGTTGGCAAGTGCAGGGGCAGATGCACCCAACAACACCCCGGTTGTGAGTCTGCCAACCAGGACCGTTGCGGTCAATGACCCTGCCACAGCTGATGTTGCTGCGCAGGGTCCATTAGAGGGCACCCAGATGCCACTGACACAAGTCAGGCCTTTGGTCGTCCCTCCACCTGCCACTCCCTTGGCTCAATCCACCGAACCCACTGGCCATACTGGTCAGGGCGGCATTAGCCAGCCAGGGTCTGCGCCACAGTCCAAGAGGAGGAAGGTTGCACCTGCAGCACAGGCTGGGACCCCACACACAGCCACGACCTCCTGCACGTCGAGGAAGAAGCCTTTCTGCAAGCAGGAACTGGACTTCCTCGTGGGCTACGTGCGGGGCCACAGCCGTGACATGCTAGTGGGTGCGAATAGTCAGACTACGGCTGCCCAACGTGACACCCACTGGAAGCATGTTGCGGAACATGTCAGTTCATTCAGCCATGAGGTGCGCACGGCACAAGAGTGCAAAAAGCGTTGGAATGACATCAAACGCAGCACTAAGGCTAAGCGTGCCTCTAATTACAACTTGACTCTGGTGACTGGCAGTGGGACTGCACCAGAGGAGGAAGAGCTCACTCCGCATGAGGCACTCGTTGCGGAGTTCATACCACCTGAATTGGTCGAAGGAGTGGGAGAGATCCTGGACTTTGATGCCCAGTCCAGTGAGTGTTGATGCGTGTTTGTTGAGGGCGTGTGTGTTTCACTTGTGGGATGTGTTGTGCCTGATTGCCACTACATGTGACGTGCACAATGTTCTGATGTGTAAGTAATGCAATGCTTCCGTGATGCATGTCTGCTCTGCTGGATGGTGGACATGTTGAGCAGACGGGGACTGTCCGCATCACCACTATTGCACCCTACTGACATGCTGGTTACAAGTATGCCCCTACGGTCCATGTTCCAGCTCACTGGCCCTTCTGCATGTGGCGTGGGGTGACCTTCCTCTCAGCCCAGGCACAATGTCATTGCATGACTGACGTGCATGTCTCCTCTGCCTGCATGCGGGGACTCCATGTAGGCATGCTCCCTTGCCCCTACTCTGCCACTCTGTACCCCAGTTCCACGTTTGCCCTGGTCTGCTTCAATCTTGCCAATGTGTACTTTCCTGTTCATGCGTCCTGTGTAGATGCTAACTTCCAGCGTACAATCTGCCAGACATATGCTGTGTGGTACAGCCTTAGTACTTGATGCAGGGTATCTCACTTGTACTGTGCATAGGTCAGATGTCCCGCAGGGACATGAGTGCCCATTCATGCTCCATGTGCATTGCACGCATGCCCCTATGTGTCCTTGACTGGATGATCACTGTAATACAAGTCCTGGGTGACATACATTGCATGGCATCTCATCAGCCTTCCCATGTCAACTGTGGGTCAGTACTGCCTTGCACACATGTTTAGGGTCTGACAATCTGTGTGGCTCACAGGCCTCAGGCTGTTTAATGGCCAATGACTCTGTCCAACTGTTGTAGTATCTTCTTCACACGTGGGCGGCCTCCAGAGTTTTCATCATGTGTCCTGCTTACTGTCCCATCATCATTTGCAGTGTTGTCACTTGAATCTCATTAAGCTGTTGATGCCAGTCAACACTGCCTGTCAATACACAGGTCTATGGTCAGCCTTTTGATACCATGCTAGGCATCCCTGCTTTTGTACTTGGGTGGAGGGGTGCTTGGCTTCTAGATATGGTACACATTGAATGCACAATGCACGTGATGCCTGAATTTGACCATGCACTGCCTTCACATTTCCTGACACACAACATGGAGTCCTTGTACATGTAGGTAGTGAGTGGCGTACACATTTTCTGCACTGCATAGACCCACTTCCATGGAAACTGCCAGCTTTCAACAGGTCTGATCACAGAAGCAATTCAAAGTTGACCCAGCATGCATGCCAGGTTATTTGTTGTGTGTCACATGTCTGCCTGATGCGTTTGTTGTTGGTGTGTGTGTGTGTTGTGTGCTTCTGACATGTGTAGTGACCTTTTTTCTCTCTATTTTTCAGGTGATGATGCAATGGAGGCGGAGGATGGTGTTGTCATGCCAGACACAGGGTTGTTATAACTACATCAACCCGGCACAAGTGGGGGTCGTGGGGTGGAAGCCCACGAAAACCCCCAAGTGCTACAGTCCATCTTGTCTCTGGCTGCCTATGAGTCCAGCCTGGATGACGACTCTGACGTCCATGTCGAGTTGGATGAGCATGAAGTCCATGTGTCAGGGGTGAGTGATTCTGATGTGGACAGTCCTCTGTCCGCGACACCTGCACTGAGGGATAAGACAGTCTTGGTTCCTCTGCCTGTGGTGGATCGGGACGCAGGGTCACCCTCCACACCAGTCACTGATGTGCCTGGGACATCACGTCGACGGGGGCATGTAGTCGTGCAGCCGCGGGCGGTGCCAACACAGTGAGGACACCCGGTCCTTGGGTCCTGCAGGGGTCAAGCCCAGCAACGCGGTCGCCGTGCGCCACCGCATTATACTGAGTGGGAGCAAGACATGACTGCCAATTCAGAACGGCAGGGGGCAGCAATGGAGAACATCGCTGAGAGCATGGAGCGTGTGGCTTCTCCAGCAGCAGGCGGCACGGTCCACGGCTCACTCGCTCAGGCTGGGCATGGCGGCCTCAGACAGGGCACGCCAGGCTGAAATGTCTCTGCGTCAAGTAATTGCTGCTCATGCAGAGGCGCAGAGGCCCACATGGATGCCCTGAGGGAGGAGTATGCTTCCCTCAAATCCACTCTGGGTGTCCTTATGATTTCCCAGAGGCAGCAGGCAGAGGAGAGGTTTGAACAGCTTGAGCGTACCATCTCGGCTGAGCTACAGGCTTGCCGGGAGGTGCAGTGGTTGTCCAGCCAGGCCTTGCAGGAGGAACTCCGTGTTACACGTGCTACCTTGCAAGAGGAAGTACGTGTATCACGTGAGGTTCTGCATGCAGACCTACATCACATCGCCACACAGAACCAGGCTCACCCGTCCGGCAGACTTGCTGCCGACGAGGGGCAAGCTGCGGCTAGGCGTTGCCAGGCTACTGTGCCACGTCCTCCTTTCCAGGATGAGCCAGACTCGGACGACCATCTATCTCCCACATAGGTCGGGCTGTGCAGGCGTTGAGCCCATGGAGGTTTTTTTTTTGGCTCAGCATCATTGCATTTGGGTGTTGATCAGCACCCTGTACCTCCCCCCTCCTGGGTGCTTCCCCTCCCCCCCGGTCATATGTGGCCATTTTTGATTTTTCTTTTAGTTTAGTTAATTAAGTTTCTGTTTAATAGTTAGTTTAATTAGGTAATGTAGGTTTTTCATAGTTAGTGAAATTAGATAATATAGTTTAAAATTGCTTGTCTATTGTGCTTTCATGTGACGGTGCGGTGCTTTGTGGCTTTTGAAGGCATCCACTGTCTGTTCCAGCTGGGCCCTTCAGGCTTGTCTTGTGTATGTGTTTGCTGCTTGGGGTCCTTGACTCACATATGCCACTCCTGCCTCCCTTATCCATAGGCTCGCAAGGATGGTTCGGTGTGACAGCCTATTACACAAGGGCTTTGGACTGTCATATCTGTGGCATGTCTGGTGCTGTGTAACTTGTGTTGACACCCCTAGTGGGGATGATTGTGGTGTTATTGTCCACTGTTCAGCTTTTGCTAGATGGGGTATTTCATGATTAATGTGTACATTCATTGCTATGCATTGTGTAGTATGTTTCTTATCTTTACTGTACACGTGCTTGTTGCAATTCATGCCGTAGATAGTGTGTTCCACACTTTGGATGTGAAAGACGGACTGATGGTGTGATTTCTGATGTAAGTCTCTGACATGGTCCAGTAATGAGATGCCTGAAGAGACACACACAGATGACTTTAAAGCATTAATCATGTGTTTCATGCCCTTTCTGCAGGGGGATGAGCCTCCAGACCACCTTTGCCAGCAGACATGGCCCATTGGACGTCTGAATTCTGGACACGTTTGTTGGTGCCCACATGCACATGTGTGCACGAGCAGAGGCACAGGGATTGCAGACCTACATCCTAGAACTGCTGACGTGTTCCAAGGAACTCCAGGCAAGGTGAGCAGCACAGGGGGGCCGCAACACAGCAAAGCTTGCACCAGGAGAGTTGCACATGCAGGCTTAGTAACAGCACTGAGGGTGAGCTTGGACAAAATTGGTGTTGAAGCACACAATACAGCTCAGATGTGCTGGTGGACTGATGGCTGTTGATTGTAAGGTTGTCTGGGGCACCTGCAGGGGCAGTGGCACATACCCTCCGGTACACCAAGGTCCATTGAGGCACTTGTATCAAACATGTAGCCTTCCGAGACATGGAAAGGGGTAGCTCACAGGGACATACAGCAAGGGACATACTCGGGTGCAGTGCATTTCATTTCCATGTACATTTTGAAACATGCACTGCCTACATTGTTTTGGTCATGGTGGAACACGACTTGTTCTGAAGTCATGCCTTGCTATATGGGTCTGTCTGCTTACCATGGGAACATTGCATGTTGTGTGAATTGTGACACATTGGTGTTCCATTTGCCATGCACCCACCGGTGGCTGACTTACTGCATTGACTGTGTATGACCCATCACAGGGGTAATGTTACATATGGGTACGAAGCATCTACACCAGATTGTCTGTTTGTAGAGTAGTTTGTTGCTATGGGGCATATTTGGTGGTGTGTTTTTGTGTTATGGGCACGGACAGATTATTAACTGTGGCTCTCTTTGCAGCATTGAAGTGCTCCTGTAACCGAACCTGAGAGTGCGCAGGCAGGAGGCCAACACTCAAAATCAGAGCTAAGTGTCTTGTTGTTTTTCTTTCAAACTGCTCTGCATAGGCTTGCTGGGTGGTGCACTAATGCATGGATGAATGTGTAATTCAATTTGGTATGTTTGTTTTCCCCTAATCACCCGGAGTCCTATACAATTTTAAACCCTCTACCCTCTACCCGGTGTTCCTGCTTCCCGTACCTATCCAAGCAACGTTCCCTAACCCTCTTTCCCCGCTGGGGTTGCGGATGCCTGTGTAAGCCCCAAACTTGCAGGCGCCAAAACCCTAGAGGGGGTGGTTGGTTCGTGCCACTCCTAAGCCTGGACTACAGAAGGCCATGACAATGATGTCCAAGTTTGTTCGGATTGTGTATGTGTTCATGCAGGTAGTACATTTTCATGCATTCCCTACTTTCATGTGTCATTCCTCCTCCCCTCTCCTGCCACTCATTCCAGTTATCGGTGTGCCAACACCTGTCCCGACTACATATCCCTGACCCTCCTTCCCCACCAGGGTCTCAGCGGCCTGTGTGAGTTTGACCTTGCAGGCACCCGGGCCACGGTGGGGGTGGTTGTTTCATGCCACTCCTGCGCCTGTACATGGGACCTGTGACAGTACACATCCGTTCATGGTCCATCATTCTATGTTCTGTACCACACATCGTTCACATCCTGTTGTGACATTGTTTTACTGTGCTACCTTGGTTGTTACATCATTGTGGTAGTACTTCGCCTTTGTGAGGTACTGCTACGTCAAGCCATCTACTGGAGGGTGTTCTGGTTCGTTTTTCTGGCTTGGATTCTGTGATTTTGCAAATGAGGGTGGACTCTGAGGGTGCAGGCACCTTTTTAAACACAAGGTGGGAGATGGTGACGAAGGGGAAGGGTGATCCTGTGGCCAGGTGAAATTGAGGGTTGAAGACTCCATGACCCAGGTGCAGTTGTTCAGTGGGTCATGGTCATTTGTGAGGGAGGGGGGTGTTTTGTTGTTGATAGTTGCCTTGCCCTGCAGTGTGATGGGAACCCTGACATTGTAATTGTGGTATCCTATGTACATGTTGTGTTATGCTGATCAATGCCTGTTCATGTGTTGTGTTTACCTTTCAGGTGTGAGGGGATACTTGTGGTTTGACATGCTGGGGTGTACACATGGTGAATGTTCACATGTGATGTGTAGAGGACACTGATGGTCACTTGATTGCACATGCATATGTTGAGTGCATGTCCTTACTGACCCAAACACTTGCACTATGATGCACTACATGTACAACCACCCTTGGATATCCACGTGTACACTCTGTTTGCCTTCTGGTGCCCACTGTGTCCCTGCAGCACATGTTCTGTGAGCAATGTCTGATGCCACTTTACATTTTTGACATGGCAATGTGTACCTTATTGGTACTGTGTTGGTGTATGGCTATTGCTTGCCATGTCATGTTGTGGTTTGGGAGGGTTTGAGTGACATAACAGTGATGGTCATGGCCTGTTTTGCAGGTGTGTGTGATTCACACCTTGCATGTCAGGGTCATCCGCTTCTCAAAGCAACGAGCTGGGGTAGATCTCTCTCCGCGGCAGGGGCCTCCCTCTGGAACAGCCTTCCTGCCTCACTGGAACTTGAGGAGAACCATCTCCGGTTCGGGGAGCACCTCAAGACCTTCCTCTTTGCTTCTGCTTTCTCTCTCCCTCTCCCTTGCTAAATTCTTCACTGGAACTGCACTGGATCTGCAACTGGGCCACTCTCACTGACCTCGGTCCCTGGCCCAGCCACTCTCCACTTGCACTGCCTCCCTGGCAACCCCTGCACTGCAGGACTGTCTCTCTATCCCTACAGCCCCCCCTTCCCAGCACTTGTCTGCACTTACCTTTGCAGTTGCCACCAGCTGGCCTATTTATTTGTTTTTTATTCTACTTACCCTGTACTGCACTCCCCCCTCCCCTTCCCCTTGCACTTTTCCCTTCTCCCTACCCCAGCACTTGCGCAATCTAAATGACACCTGGCCTAGTGGTATCGTTGTCTGTCTTCCCTTGTTCCCCCCTCCCTGCCTCGTCGCACCTTGAAACACTTGTGTATAGGCACGTTACAAATGCCATATCATGTCATGTCATATGTCATATGTGTGCCTTTTGGTCACACAGGATAGCTTGTGTTTAAGTAGCTAGGGATGCAGACAATGTGGCACTTCCATGGCAACTATCTCAGGGTGGTAGGGTTGTGACAGTTGACTGTCTCTTTGTCACCTGGTATGTGCCAGGCCTGTGTGCACTCAACAGGGGTGGGAGTTGTTAGGGAGAATTCTCTGTTTAGGCTGAATTTCCCTACCTAGTGAGTCCCCCAGCAGCTTTGCTGGATTTCTGGGGTTTATTTTTTTTCTCCTGCCAAGAGTGAGACTCTTTTACCCTCACTCTTGGGCATGTTGAAGTGTGTTTTCTTGGTTAAACCTTGTGTTGAATGGGCTATGGGGTCTTTTACTCCATAGGGCCTCATGTATTTTTTGGATGTGGGTTACACAGCACCCTCTGTGCCGTAACCCAGGGGTGTCCTAGGGACTCCCCAACATAGACTCCATACCCTGGGACTGACTACTGTCGCCCAGGGCATGTAAAGTCACCAAAGACTTTACTAGTCTTAAATCCTGAACAGAACCAGTACAAACCATCATATTGTGGACGTACTGGCTGGGGAAATTCGATTGCCCCAGGGTCTGTTAGTCGAGGGGGCACGTCTCCGTCCCCCCTGATCGAGTTTTGGCTGGTGGCAGTGGAAACTACTTTTTATATTCGACCGCGAATATTTTCCTATGGGATTTCCCATTGTTTTAGGCTAACACATTTAATTATTTATTTACGGTAGCCTTAAACATACCGCCGGTTTATATATTTTTTATTATAACTCCGGTTGGGATTTTTTTGCCAAAACTTGATACTAAAATGGCGTTGGCGTTCGCCTCTGTAACTCTGACCCAAAGTGGAGCCCTTTGTCCCACTTTTGGCGGGCTTCTCCACAGAAGCCCTCCAAAGTGGTGCCACTCTGTCTGGGGTACTTAGGAGGGGTGGAGGGGGATTTAGGCACCCTGGACTGAGTTACCTAGGTAACTCAAGTCGCACTCCGTCCTGATTGGCCCAAGTAGTGAGCCGGCCGGCTCACCACTTAGCATGGTTGAGTGACAGCTAGGCTGGGTGAATGGGGGGTTTTGCTGCATAAAAGCAGGGCTTTGGGGACTGGAACTTCAGAAGTCACCACAGGACCTAAGAATCCAACGAGGGACGAGCTGAGCTGATCTGCTACGACGACACCGCCGGTGGAGCCCTGCTGAACCATCTCACCACTTTTCCCGACGACCGAGGCGAACTCTTAACGGAGTGGCTCCTTCCCTTGACTGGTGGGGACAACCAGTTTTCACCGTCTTTCCGTGCTTCGAGGTATCCCGTGGCCGCCTTGCCAGTGCCAAGCACCCCGGCAACCGGAACCCCACCACTTTTACCCCAACCGCGAAAGTCGGTACAACCCTTTAACCGGAGGACTCCGCGGTTGGTTTCTTCCCGGGCAGTGCAACGACCTTCTTCTTCTGCTCTTCAGCGAGATCTTCCTCTCCCCTGACCGACGTCGAGCCTTGCTGCCACTGCCTGGAACAACTGCCCCCGCTGGAGGATCCTTCCCGTTAAGGTACCGTGTTCCGCCTGGCTTCCCTTGCCACCGACTGTACGAGGTAGTTTTAGCCCTCGGCTTTCGATCCTGGGATTGCCTGGGACACTTTGGCTAAACTTTCTGAGCCTCTCTAACTCTTTTCCGAACTCTTTTGCAAGACTCTGAATCCCTACCAACTGTGTGATCTTGGGCACGGTTTCGCTCTGTCTGCTCTAAGAGTGGGCCCTGCTTAGTGACTTTTGCTCACCTGTGACTTTGTGCTTCTTTGAGCTTACCAAAAGTGTTCTTGACCTTAGAGTGGTGTGTTTATCCTAATTCTGCTCTTTTTCCCTCCCTTCTTTTAACCTACTAGAGTGTCATCTAACGTTAAGCGCTCACCTCTGTTTTAATTATGTGGTGTTAACCTAGAGTTGTCTAGATAGGAATAAGGATTGGGACTGCTTTCCATATAACTGTGCTTGGAGTGTTTTATTATATTCTGCTAGAGTGTTTTCAATTTGTGTGTTCTTAAAAATAAATAACTATATACTTTTGAAACCAAGCTCTGGTCAGTGTTTGCTTGTGCTATTGTGCCTGAGTACATATTGTGTATACTTTGCATACTGCCTAACTCTTCTTGAGGGAAGTCTGACTGCTCAGCCACAGCTACCAGGTAAATCTGGGTGGTGCAGACTGCTACCAAGTGGGTTTACTGCTATACCTGTAGTCTTAAATCTTTTGCAGTGTTCCCCAAGGGAACTGCACAGGTTTCTGCCTAACACTGGTGTACAGCGGTGGGATTTGTATTGAGTATACATTTTATTGTGCTCTAGATACCTTAGTGCAACTAACCACAAAGCTTAGCACTGTAAAAGTAATCCTCTAACATGTCAGTTATAGAAAGCTATAGTCAAGAGTCCCTTGCAGCCAAAACTGCTGATTGTTTAAGAGTGCTTTGTAAACATAAGGATCTCCTGACTAAGGGCAAGAAAATGGAGCTGATTGAAAGATTGTTAGCTAACCAAAGTCTGGGTGATGGTTCAGAGGAACCTACCACTCCAGCAACTGTAGATGACAGTATTGAAATTAACATGGAGAAAAATGTTGATGATTCTGAGGAAGAGTCAGAAGAGGAGGGTGAGGCTGTTGTGACTGTCCCCCCTAGGCCTCTGCCTGCTCTACCTGCTGTACCTACTGGACCTTTACCAGGTCCCACATTTAGTCCTCAGTACTTTGAACTGGAGAAAATGAAACTAGAATTGGAGTATAAGAAACTTAATGCTCAAACTGACAAAGAACTAAGGCTAAGGGAAATGGAGCTCAAGTATGACTTAGAAATGAAGAAATTATCTGTTGAAAATGCTTCTCTCTCTGGCTCATCTAGAAGTTCCAGTCCTAAAAGACCCCGGATGCCTAAAGAATTGGTTGGTATGTATGAGCCTAAGTTGGATGTGTTGGATTGGTTGTCTCTGTTTGAATATAATCATGGGCTCCAGAACATCACAGGAAATGACTTACTCACCTGGTTGTTCTCTAGGCTTCCCCCTGTTGCAACTGGTGTGGTAATGGAGATGGGGGAGGAGGATAAGAAGGACTATGAATGTGTGAAGCTAGCTTTGATAGCTAGATTTGGGAAGACCCCTTCCCAGTATCTTAAGAGGTTTAGGAGCCTCAAAAAGCATGATGGTACCCCTTGGGCTACCTGGGTGAGTGAAGGGTTGAAAAACTTAGAGGGATGGATTAAGGGTTACAAGGTGAACACTTATGAAGGTATGAAGAATTTGTTTATGTTGGAGACTATTTATGATGCCTGCTCTCCTGAGCTCAGACAACACTTGGCTGATTCCAAGGAATTAGATTCCCGGAGGCTAGCTAAGGCTGCTGACTTGTGGGTTGCCAACAGGGCCACTCACAAGGACTCTGGGGTAACTCAGAAGAGGGATGGGGAGAAACAGCCTAAAAAGGACTCCAAAGAGAATTCTAATACTACAAATTCCAAAGAGGGCCCCAAACAAAACTATAAGGGTAAGCCACCAGGGAAACCGAATCAGGCTAGTGTACCTTCTGGTCCCAGACCAGAAGGAGGTCAGAACAAGCCTCCATTCCAGCGAGCCTTTGGCTCATGCTTTGTTTGTAAGGCTACTGACCATGTGAAAGGAGATCCCAGATGTAAGGGTAAACCTTCAGGGGTCCAGCTTGCCTCCTTAGCCTTCGCTCCAGAAGAGGAATTACATATGGCAAGTGGAAACTTTCTATTACTAGCTGATGAACCCACTGGAGTCTCAGCTAGTGTTTCTTTAGTCTCTCTGGGGTTGTGGGAACAACAGAATTTAGATGTCTATAACTCCATCCCAGATAATACTAAAGAGTATTATAAGGACAGTGTCCAGGTGAATGGTCAGGAGACTCCTGCCATTAGGGACACTGGAGCCAGCATAACTGTGGTGGATGAATCATTTTTCAAGGCAGAGGATGTTGCTAAGGCACCCAAATGCCTCACCAAGTTAGCTGGTGGGCCTGTGCAGATGTGTCCCCAGTTACCAGTTCTCATCCAATGTAATGATATGGCTGTAAAAATACCTGTCAGTGTACAATGTGAAGTGCCAGGTAGGGTTCTGTTGGGTAATGACCTCAAGGCTCTTGGAGTTGTGTCACATACCCCCAGACCACCTAGCAAAAGGTTACAGGAGCTCACAAAACCTGCAAGGGAGAAAACCCTGCGAGGGTTATCTCAGGAGATGATGACAGAAATCACTCCTCTCCCACTGGAGCAACTTACTGCAGTAACTACCAGATCAGGAGCAAAGGGGCAACCCAAGACTCCTAGGAAAAAGCCAGCAGCAAGCACTCCAGTGCTTCCAACAAGGACTTCCCCGAGGTTGTCCAAAGTTACACCTGTAACTCCACCTCCAGCTGAGGCTGAGAGGGAGGTACAACCCTGTGTGGTTGAGCTAGACTCTGAGGAAGAGCTAGAAGGAGGCCCAAACCTTATTGGAGATTTGGACCCTGAGGACCATCCTGAGCTGCAGTCTTTACTGGCAGAAGGTGGGCCTAGCAGGGCCGCTTTTCGTAAGGGGCAAAGAGAATGTCCAACTCTGGAAGGTCTCCGCCACCAGGCAGCTTCTCAGGCTGATGGGCAAGAGCCTGGGAAGTATAGGTTACACTGGGAAGATGGCCTCTTCTACAGTGAACCAACTGAGTCTGAACCTGGAGACTACAAACGCCTTGTAGTCCCACAAGAGAACAGACAACAGTTCTTACAACTAGCCCATGAGATACCTTTGGCTGGTCACTTGAGTTTCAAGAAGACCAAGGAAAGGCTCTCTCTCTACTTTTATTGGCCAAAGATGGGGGCTGAAGTAGACAGATATTGTAAGAGCTGCCACACCTGCCAGACTTCTGGTAAGGTTGGTTCCAAGAATGTGGCACCTTTAGTGCCTCTCCCAGTTGTGGGAGTCCCATTTGAGAGGGTAGGGATTGACATTGTTGGTCCCCTTGATCCCCCAACCTCCTCAGGCAACAGGTTTATCCTTGTTGTAGTAGACCATGCTACTAGGTACCCTGAGGCAATTCCTATGAGGACTGTTACAGCTCCGGCTGTGGCTAAGGCCCTCCTTGGTATTTTTACCAGGGTTGGGTTTCCTAAGGAGGTAATCTCTGACAGGGGGTCAAACTTTATGTCCCACTACATGAAAGCCATGTGGAAAACCTGTGGAGTTACCTACAAGTTCTCAACCGCATACCACCCTCAGACAAACGGGTTGGTTGAAAGGTTTAACAGAACCATGAAGAGCATGATAGGTGCTTTAGAAGGACCCCTTAAGAAAAAGTGGGACCTTCTACTGCCATGCCTTCTCTTTGCTTATAGAGAAGTCCCTCAGGAGGGAGTAGGTTATTCTCCCTTTGAGCTTCTCTATGGCCATCCAGTCAGAGGTCCATTGGCCCTGATTAAGGAGGGATTGGAAGGTGCTCCTCCCCTCAAACCAGTCAGAGTGACTGACTATGTGATAGGTCTCCGGAGGAGAATGTCACACATGATGGCAGAAGCAAGTGACAACTTGAAAGCTGGTCAAGCTCTGGTCAAACATTGGCACGACCAGAAGGCTAACATGGTTGAGTTTACTCAAGACCAGCTAGTTCTAGTTATGCTCCCAACAAGGCAGAGGGCCTTGCAAGACAAATGGATGGGACCCTTCAAGATTGTGGGAAAACTTGGAGAGGTCAACTATCTGGTGGATCTGGGCAGACCCAGGGAAGCTCCTAGAGTCTTCCACACCAACCGACTAAAAGCATACATCTCCAGACCTGATGTAGGAGCCTTGCTTCTAGCTTCAGCTGCAGAGGAGGAAGAGAGTGAATCTCTCCCTGATCTCCTCAGAGGTGTACCTTTAGATGAAAAAGTTGAAGGAGTCAATCTCTCTTCAGACCTGACACCTGAGCAACAAGAGGAGTGCAAGTCTATGTTAAATCAGTTTGCCTCCCTGTTCTCACTGTCACCAGGCTTGACCCCTTGGGGCCAGCATGAGATACTCACTGGTGACTGTCTGCCAGTCAAAAGCAGAGGATACAGAATGTCAGAACATATCAGAACCCACATCAAAGGAGAGGTCAAGAAGATGCTTGATCTCGGGGTAATAGAGCCCTCTACTAGTCCATGGTCTAGCCCAGTTGTGTTAGTACCAAAGGCAGGATCCAAAGACTTGAGATTCTGTGTGGACTATAGAGCTCTAAATGCAGTCACCAAGACTGATGCCCACCCTTTGCCCAGGACAGATGAGTTGGTGGATAAACTTGGTGCAGCCAAGTACCTCAGCACATTTGACCTGACGTCAGGCTATTGGCAAATAGCCCTGACAGACCATGCCAAGGAGAAAACTGCATTTTCAACCCCAGTTGGCTTGTACCAGTTTAAGGTCATGCCTTTTGGACTAAAAAATGCACCTGCCACATTCCAAAGGATGGTGAACCAAGTTCTAGCTGGGATGGAAGATTTTTGCATGGCATACTTGGATGACATTGCAGTCTTCAGCCACTCCTGGGAGGAGCATGTGAACCACCTAGGACATGTGTTGCAGGCCCTTGAACAGGCCCATTTGACAATCAAAGCCAGTAAGTGCCAGATTGGTCAAAGTAAGGTGGTCTACCTTGGACATGAGGTAGGAGGTGGAGAAATCAGGACTTTGCTCAGCAAGATTGAAGCTGTGCAAAATTGGACAACACCAACTACTCAAACCCAAGTGAGAGCTTTCCTAGGCCTCACTGGGTATTACAGGAATTTCATTGAGAACTATGGGACCATAGCTTCTCCACTGAATGTAATCTCCTCTCCCAAATTCCCTAAAAAGGTAAAATGGAATGAGGAGTGCAATCAGGCCTTTGAAAAACTGAAGAGAGCTCTTTGCCAAGTTCCAGTGTTAAGAGCTCCTGACTACTACCAAACTTTCATTGTACAAACTGATGCTTCCAATGTAGGTATAGGTGCAGTTCTAAGCCAACTGGATGAGAAGGGTAGGGAGCACCCCATTTGCTTCATCAGTAGGAAACTGAAGGATCCTGAGACAAGGTGGGCAACTATCGAAAGAGAATGCTTTGCTATTGTGTGGGCACTGAAGAAGTTTAGGCCATACTTGTATGGTTCTACTTTTGTTATTCAGACTGACCACCAACCCTTGAGATGGTTAATGCAAATGAAAGGGGAAAATCCAAAACTATTGAGATGGTCAATCTGCCTGCAAGGGTTTGATTTCACCATTGAGCACAGGTCAGGGTGTCACCATCAAAATGCTGATGGACTCTCTAGGATGTATATCATCGACTAGAGGTATGAGGTTCATCCAGGAGTGGATTAAATCCTCCTGTCCCTTAGTCGGGGGGGGCGAGTGTTAGGGAGAATTCTCTGTTTAGGCTGAATTTCCCTACCTAGTGAGTCCCCCAGCAGCTTTGCTGGATTTCTGGGGTTTATTTTTTTTCTCCTGCCAAGAGTGAGACTCTTTTACCCTCACTCTTGGGCATGTTGAAGTGTGTTTTCTTGGTTAAACCTTGTGTTGAATGGGCTATGGGGTCTTTTACTCCATAGGGCCTCATGTATTTTTTGGATGTGGGTTACACAGCACCCTCTGTGCCGTAACCCAGGGGTGTCCTAGGGACTCCCCAACATAGACTCCATACCCTGGGACTGACTACTGTCTCCCAGGGCATGTAAAGTCACCAAAGACTTTACTAGTCTTAAATCCTGAACAGAACCAGTACAAACCATCATATTGTGGACGTACTGGCTGGGGCAATTCGATTGCCCCAGGGTCTGTTAGTCGAGGGGGCACGTCTCCGTCCCCCCTGATCGAGTTTTGGCTGGTGGCAGTGGAAACTACTTTTTATATTCGACCGCGAATATTTTCCTATGGGATTTCCCATTGTTTTAGGCTAACACATTTAATTATTTATTTACGGTAGCCTTAAACATACCGCCGGTTTATATATTTTTTATTATAACTCCGGTTGGGATTTTTTTGCCAAAACTTGATACTAAAATGGCGTTGGCGTTCGCCTCTGTAACTCTGACCCAAAGTGGAGCCCTTTGTCCCACTTTTGGCGGGCTTCTCCACAGAAGCCCTCCAAAGTGGTGCCACTCTGTCTGGGGTACTTAGGAGGGGTGGAGGGGGATTTAGGCACCCTGGACTGAGTTACCTAGGTAACTCAAGTCGCACTCCGTCCTGATTGGCCCAAGTGGTGAGCCGGCCGGCTCACCACTTAGCATGGTTGAGTGACAGCTAGGCTGGGTGAATGGGGGGTTTTGCTGCATAAAAGCAGGGCTTTGGGGACTGGAACTTCAGAAGTCGCCACAGGACCTAAGAATCCAACGAGGGACGAGCTGAGCTGATCTGCTACGACGACACCGCCGGTGGAGCCCTGCTGAACCATCTCACCACTTTTCCCGACGACCGAGGAGAACTCTTAACGGAGTGGCTCCTTCCCTTGACTGGTGGGGACAACCAGTTTTCACCGTCTTTCCGTGCTTCGAGGTATCCCGTGGCCGCCTTGCCAGTGCCAAGCACCCCGGCAACCGGAACCCCACCACTTTTAGCCCAAACGCGAAAGTCGGTACAACCCTTTAACCGGAGGACTCCGCGGTTGGTTTCTTCCCGGGCAGTGCAACGACCTTCTTCTTCTGCTCTTCAGCGAGATCTTCCTCTCCCCTGACCGACGTCGAGCCTTGCTGCCACTGCCTGGAACAACTGCCCCCGCTGGAGGATCCTTCCCGTTAAGGTACCGTGTTCCGCCTGGCTTCCCTTGCCACCGACTGTACGAGGTAGTTTTAGCCCTCGGCTTTCGATCCTGGGATTGCCTGGGACACTTTGGCTAAACTTTCTGAGCCTCTCTAACTCTTTTCCGAACTCTTTTGCAAGACTCTGAATCCCTACCAACTGTGTGATCTTGGGCACGGTTTTGCTCTGTCTGCTCTAAGAGTGGGCCCTGCTTAGTGACTTTTGCTCACCTGTGACTTTGTGCTTCTTTGAGCTTACCAAAAGTGTTCTTGACCTTAGAGTGGTGTGTTTATCCTAATTCTGCTCTTTTTCCCTCCCTTCTTTTAACCTACTAGAGTGTCATCTAACGTTAAGCGCTCACCTCTGTTTTAATTATGTGGTGTTAACCTAGAGTTGTCTAGATAGGAATAAGGATTGGGACTGCTTTCCATATAACTGTGCTTGGAGTGTTTTATTATATTCTGCTAGAGTGTTTTCCATTTGTGTGTTCTTAAAAATAAATAACTATATACTTTTGAAACCAAGCTCTGGTCAGTGTTTGCTTGTGCTATTGTGCCTGAGTACATATTGTGTATACTTTGCATACTGCCTAACTCTTCTTGAGGGAAGTCTGACTGCTCAGCCACAGCTACCAGGTAAATCTGGGTGGTGCAGACTGCTACCAAGTGGGTTTACTGCTATACCTGTAGTCTTAAATCTTTTGCAGTGTTCCCCAAGGGAACTGCACAGGTTTCTGCCTAACAGGAGTTTAGGTGAAAAATGTGGCCACAAGCTGGGTCCGGGCTTCCTCGCCACGTGCCCTTTCCCCTCCCATGGGCTGCGCCTGTGCCTGTGGTTGGGGATGTGGGGGCACCACCATGTCCACCGGTACACCCTGCCGTGTTGCAACATTGTTCAGGACACATGCTGCCACAATGATCCTGCAGACTACTGGGGGTGCATAGAGTAGCTGCCCGCCAGAGCGGTCAAGGGAGCGGAAACGTGACTACACCAGGTACTGGCAATCATGACAGCGCGCCCCTCAGTCCGCAGGCACATATACATGCCCAGAACACCCGCAGAAAGGCAGGCCGTTGTCCTGGATTTTTTCAGGGTGGCACACTTCCCCAAAGTGCTTGGTGCCATAGATTGCACCCATGTGGCCCTACGTCCACCTAGGGCCACTGAGCACATCTACCGAAACCGCAAGCACTGGCATTCCATCAATGTACAGGTGGTATGCGATGCAAAGGGAATCATCACCTCTATCTATGCAAACTACCCTGGCTCAACCTATGACAGATTCATATACTGAATGTCCGCCCTGAGCCGGGCCCTGGAAGCTGGGAAGCATGGCGACACATGGCTCCTAGGTGAGTACAAATGCCTGTGCACATGCATGCATGTCACACACAGACAAATACACAAACCCAACTAATCACAACCATTACCACCTCCGCAGGAAACAGTGCCTACTTCTGAGCAACCACATGATGACGCCAATCCAGAACCCCACCACACCACCCCTGGTAAGATACAACGCTGCCCATATTGCAACCAGGACCATAGTGGAGTGCACATTCGGAGTACTCAAGTCACGCTTCCGCTCCCTTGACCGCTCTGGTGGCCAGCTACTATATGCACCCCCAGTAGTGTGCAGGATCATTGTGGCAGCATATGTCCTGCACAATGTTGCAACATGGCAGGGCGTACCGGTGGACATGGTGGTGACCCCACATCCCCAACCACACACACAGGTGCTGCCCATGGGAGGGGAAAGGGAAAGTGGCGAGGCAGCCCGGAACCCAGCTTGTGGCCACATTTTTCACCTACACTCCCACCACTGCGGAGTGCACACAGGCCTGGCACATACCAGATGACAACCGATGATGACAAAGAGACAGTCAACTGTCACAACCTTACCACCCTGAGGATGTTGCCATGGGAGTGCTACATTGTGTGCATCTCTAGCTACTTAAACATAATCAATCCTGTGTGACCAAAAGGAACACATGAAAGGTGTGTAACACCCCACACCCTCCGCAAAACAGTCCATGACAATCCCTGTTATGTCACCCAAACCCTCCCAAACCACATCACCCTTGTCTGCCACACCATGACATGGCATGCAACAGCAAAAGGCCAACACATGAGCAATAATATATGAAGTGACATGTGATGAATGGAAAGTGGCCCGAGACAATGATGCCTGACATGCATTCAGATAAAATGACTGACAACAACCTCCCACACATATCAAGTCATACACAAATGCTGTCACCAGTGGTAGCTTCAACACAGCACAGAATGCCTGTTCACATGCACATTGGGCAATGCAAAATCACCACTCCCAAACCCGTGTGCTGTGTGTGTCTCCTGCTACACACTGCTCAGCACAGAGCACAGTAAGCTGCCATTGTCTTGGGGATACACCTTGAGCATCACATCAAAAGGACAAATCAACACATTTTCCCATTGACGTATGTCCAGGATCCCCAAATGGTAATTGATCATGCGTTGCAGGGACACAGCATGCCCGAGAAGGCAATATGTGTGCAACTGTGGGCATGGAAGGGTGGTTGTACGTGTGGTGGAGCATTGTGCAACTGTTTGTGTCAGTAAGGACATGCACTCAATAGATGCATGTCAAATCAAGTGACCCTAAGTGTCCTATACACATCATATGTGAACATTGCCCATGTGTACACCCAGCATGTCAATCCACAAAAATCCCCTGACACCTGAAAAGTAAATACAACACAGGAACAGCCATTCATCAGCAGAACACATCATGTACATAGTACCGCACAATGACATTGTCAGAGAGTGCCCAAACAATGTAGCCCAGGCTTACTGTCCAACAACAAAAGGCCCTCCCTCATTTACATATCACCATGACCTTCTGAAAAGTGTGTCTGGGGTATGTAGCCTTCTCCTTTTAGTCTACCTGGCTTCAGGATCCCCCTGCCCCTTGGTCTTCATGTCCCACCTTGCGTGTAAATAAAGTCAGGCCCGCTCAAAGGCCTCCTTGACTGTTAAAAATACCAAATCGCAGACAACTCCAAGGAGCCAAACCCCCAAACCAGGTAAAAAAGCCTCTTGGCACAAAATACCCTGGAAGAGTCTCCAGTAGATTACTCGAAGTAGAAACAAAACACCTGGCACATGTACAAGCAGAATGATCGAACTACCAAGGTAGCACAGTTCACCAATGGATCAACATGAAGGGTACCTTTTACTGGAAACTGCAAACACCATACAATGAGGACGCAACAACTGATGGGTAGTGTCACAGCTCCGGTTTCCAGGCGCAGGAGTGGCACAAACCAACCACCCCCTCCGTGGTCTGGGCTCCTGCAAGGTAAAACTTACGCAGGCCTCCGAGACCGTGGCGGGGAAAGAGGGTCAGGGATCCATTGGTTGGACAGGCATTGGTATTCAGGATAACCGGAAAGAGGGGCAGGAGAGGGGAGTTGCAAGGGAAAGTAGGCAAAATACAAAAAACAACTATTGACAATTACACATACTCAATCAGAGAAAACATGTTCTACATGCACATAGTACGAAATGAGTGAAATGCAAGTCAAAGAGAGACTTATCTCTGGGGTGAGTGCTGGCCTCCTGCCTGCGCACTCTCAGGTCTGGTAACAGGATCAGTTCAATGCTGCAAAGAGAGCGTGAGTTACTAATCTGTGTGTGCTTACAACACACACACAGCATTCCTCTCCCAAAGTAAGTGACTTCTCCACAAACAAACACCCTTGTCTACGGCTATGTACGTATACATTAGCTTGCTCCTGTGATGGTTCATACACTGTTAATGCAGTAAGGCAGGCGCATGTGGGCGTTCAGCAAATGGAAGACCAATGCGTCAAGAATCTCACATGTGAGAATGGTCCCTGCTAGATGTGTATAGCGTGGTGCGAATTCAGTACAAGTCGTGTTCTGGCAGCCGTGGATTACAATAGGTAGTGCAAGTGGCAATTTGCACATGCAAATGACATGCACTGCACACAAGTCAGTGCCTCGCTGGGTGTCCCTGTGCGCTGTATACGTTTCTGGCTCTGAAAGCTACTGTGTGAATAACTCAGCTTCTATGGAGCAGGGGGGACTGGAGGATATGTGCGACAGCCCCTGCGTGTGCCCCTGACAACTTGTCAAGCTACATGGCATTTGTCCCTCAACACATCTTAGCTATACTGTGCACTTCTAAAACAATATCTGGTCAAGCTCCCCATCATTGGCACTACTTAGCATGCATATGCAAATGGCCAGGTGGAAGGCTGGCTGCGGTGTGTCCCCCTTGTGCTGCTCACCTTGCTTGGAGCTCCTGAAAACACGTCTGCTTCTGTTGGACGTCTGTGCACAAGCCCTGTGCTACTGCTTTCGCACACATGCGTATGTCTGCACCACTGAACGTAGCCAGGTTTCTGTAGTACTTCGCACTGTGTCTGCTGGCAAAGGTGGTCTGGAGGCTCTTTGTCCTGCAGAAAGGGCAAAAAACATATAAACATCGCTTGAAAGTTCCCTGTGTGTGTCTTCATGCTGGTTGTCACTGGGCCATGTTAGAGACCTACATTAGTACTCCTCCCACCATCAGTGTGACTTTGACAGGCAAAGGCTGCAGGCTACTGTCTACAGCATGAAGTGCATCAAGGACATATACAGGAAATAAAATAACATTCATCACAATCTAGATCAATTAATTGACATATCAATCATCAACCCACCCAAATTGATCACAGACATGCAGTGTATAAAACCCCCAATCCCCACTAGGGGTGTTAACACAAGCAGTACAGAAGCAGAAAGGACACAGATATGACAGTCCAAAGCCCTTGTTTAAATGACTGTTACACCGAACCATTCTTGCGAGCCCATGGATAAGGGAAGCAGGAGTGGCCTATGTGAGTCAGGACCCCAAGCTGCAAACACATACACGAGACAAGCTTGAAGGGCCCAGCTGGAACAGACAGTCGATACTTTCAAAGGCCAAAAAGCACCGCACCATCACATGAATGCACAATAGACAAGCAATTTTAAACTATATTAACTAATTAAACTAACTACAAAAAACCTACATTACCTAATTAAACTAACTATCAAACACCATAATAAATAACTAAACTAAGAATAAAAATGGCCAGATATGACCCGGGGTGGGGGGGGCATCCAGGCAGGGTAGGTACAGGGTACACCTCAACACCCACATGCGATGATGTTGAGACAAAAAAAAAAAACCTCCAAGGGCTCAACGCCTGCACAGACCGACCTGTGTGGGAGATATCTTGTCGTCCTCATCACCCTCTTCCTGAAAAGGTTGAAGTGGCACAGTACCCTGACCACGCCTAGGCACAGCTTGCCCCTCGTCGGCAGCAAGTCTGCAGGACGGGTGAGCCTGGTTCTGTGCGGCGATGACACATAGGTCAGCATATAGAACCTCGCGTGTTACGCATGCTTCCTCTTGCAAGGTAGCACGTGTAACACAGAGTTCTTCCTGTGTGGCCTGGCTGGACAACTGGTATACCTCCCAGCAAGCACGTAGCTCAGCCGAGATGGTACTCTCTAGCTGCTCCAACCTCTCCTCTGACCGCTTCCTCTGGGACATCAAGAGCACCCCAGAGTAGATCTGAGGGATTCATACTCAACCCTCATGGCCTCCACGTGTGCCTCTGTGTGAGCAGCAATTGCTTGATGCAAAGACACCATTTCAGCCCAGTGTGCCCTGTCTGAGGCCGCCATGCCCATCCTGACCGAGCGGGCGGTGGACTGTGCCACCCGCTGCTGGAGTTCCACCTGCCTAGCAGGGGGTAGCACGGATTCGGCCACACGTTCCATGCTCTCAGCGATGTTATCAATTGCTGCCCCCTGGTGTTCTGAATTGGCAACCATGGCTTGCTCCCACTCAGTATACCCCAGTGGCGCATGGCCACCGCGTTGCTGGGCTTGACACCTGCGGGTCCCAAGGCGCTGACGTCCTTGTGGGGTTGGCACCGCCCGCGGCTGCAGGACTACATTTCTCCGTCAACCTGATGCCCCAGGCACATCAGTAACTTCAGTGGAAGGTGACCCTGCGTCCCGATCCACCACAGGAGGAGATCCCACCACCGTCTGACCCCTCAGTGCAGGTGTTACGGACAGAGGAGCATCCACATCAGAATCACTCACCCCTGACGAATGGATCCGATGCATATCCAACTCAACATTGTCGTCAGAGTGATCATCCGAGCTAGTCTCATTGCCAGCCCTAGACAAGATGGTCTGTAACACAAGTGGGTTCTCATGGCTTACCACCTCATGACCCCCACTTGTGCTGGATTGCTGGTGTGATAGCAACATTGTGTCTGGCATGATAACACAATCCTCTGGCTCCATTGCGTCATCATCTGGAAAGGGGAGAAAAGATAAACATTACTACACATGTCAGAATCACATAAAACACACACACATAGATATCACATACACAGCCAACACATGAAGCAGGTATGCCACACACAAAGGAGAACCTGGCATGCATCCAGTGGCCATGATATGCATACACATCCCAAAAGCAGAAATGGATGTGTGTAAATAGCAAAGCCTACAGTATTACAAAATGTAGTATATGAACTCCATCAGACACCACCTCTGCCCGGCACATGTCACAGACAGAAAATACAGATGGCAACTAAGAGATGCAACACACCATAAGCATGTCTCAACTGCACATTGACCACTGCTGCAAGTGAATCCAAACACACAATGACACCGTTAACATGCATGTAGCCATGCATCACTGAAGCATCATCATCAATATAGACACATCCATCTGCAGGTCGCCCCGTACCGGGTGGTATTGGCCATGTAGAAGTAGTGAATGTCACAAGCAAAGCAAGGGCCTGCAACCAGGCATGAGGGACCATAACGCTCTGTACCATGCGAGCTGCAGGACATGAGGCCTCCACAACACCCCTCAGGGCCTGATTGTGAACGTTGGGCTATGAATGTGCCTATTACATCATTTCTTGTGGGAATTTTCACGCCCAGGAGGCACCATAGTGGCTAAGTAGGCCTGGCCATACACATACTGCACAACAGTGAACCTTTGGGATACTGCCAGTTCCACATAACGTGTGCAATGCATTCATGTCTACAGCATAAATGTCAATCAACTACATATTAGTCAGTCAACTAGAAAGCTGCAGAAGACACATGTGTATATGGACACTTTCACAAACACATAAGTGAGTACTTGCAATGTTGCACCACACAATGTTGCAGCTGCCTGCATATGTACATGTGAAAGTGTTCAAATACACCCATTTCCCCTTACACCTGTATTGTGAACATGACCAGCATCCAATACACCAAAGCAAGCAGTGTTAATGCTGCTTGCTTTGATGTATGTGGAACTGCACACATACACACGTGAAGGATGCTGCACAGTCATCACAACCCAATTGGCAGGCTACAGCCAATCACTGCCCTACGCCAGTTGGTATAGGCTGCACATTGACCAATACACCCATCTAAACAACCACTAGGGAGTTCCAATACTGAGTACATGTGCCACGGGATGCATCTGTGACCGTCGCATACATGACAGAGAAGGGATGAAAAGTCCATACATGCCAGGTGACTTTGACATTGCATCAGTCAGTACTAATGTAGAAGGGTGAAACCGGGCTCAGACGTGGGTTGATGCAGTGCAGGACATGTGTACGTGAGCCACTATAAGTACATCATGAGGTACTCTAATAGACATGAAGGCAGTGCAAGGGCAAGTTCAGGCATCACGTGCAATGTGCATGCAATGTGTTGCAAGGCTACAAGCAAACCCCCCATACCCCCTAAGTGAAAATTCAGGGAGGCATTGCATGGCAGTAAAAGGGTGACCAGAGACCTGTGTATTGCCAGACAGTGTTGACTAGCATCAATTGCATCATCTGAGTCAACTGACGACACAGCAGATGATGATGGGACAGTAAGCAGGACACATGATGAACCCTCAGTAGTACACCCATGTGTGCAAAAGCCACTACACCAGTTGAACAGAGTCAGTGGGCCAGAACAGGGTGAGTCCTGTGCCCCACACAGACTGTGACACCCTAAACCTGTTTGTGATGCTGGCCTGAGCCAGAGTGGGCATGGAATTGATATTCAAATGCCAGAAAATGTAGGTCAGGCTGGACACGTACTACTGTGATCATCCTGTCAAGGACACATAGGGGCATGCATGGAATGCACATGGAGCATGAATGGGCACTCATGTCCCTGCGGAGTATCTGCCATCTGCACAGTCCAAGTGAGACATCCTGAATCAAGGACAGAGGATGTATCCCACTGCATGTGTCTGGCCAGTTGGCTGGTTAAGTTTGCATGGAGACAGGAGCCTTCAACAGGCCATTGCAGTACGCCAACATGAAGCACACCAATGCCATGGTGAAATTGTGGTGCGGGGGGGAGGGGCAAGGGAGCATGCAGGCCGAAGACACATGCATGTCGTTCATGCAATGACATAGTCCCAGTGCTGAGAGGAAAGACACCCCAGGCTACATGCAGAATGGCCAGTGAGCTGGAACATGGACCGGAGGGGAAGCCGGGTGAGTAGCATGTGAGTAGGGTGCAATTGTGGCCATGAGGACAGTCCCCGTCTGCTCTACATGTCCAGCATCCTGCACAGCAGGCATGCGTCATTGAAGCATTGCATGACTTGCACATGGGAACCATGTACACATGACATGTAGTGGCAGTCAAGCACAACACATCACACAAGCAAACCACACATGTCCTCGACAAAGACGCTACAACACTCACTGGACGGGGCATCACAGTCCAGCATCTCTCCCACTCCTTCAACCATTCCTGCTGGTATGAACTCTGTAGCGACAGACTCGTGTGGAGTGGGGTCTTCCTCCTCAGGTGGTGGCCCACTGCCTGTCACCAGAGTCATGTTGTAATTAGAGGCACGCTTGGCCTTAGTACTGCGTTTGAGGTCATCGCAATGCTTTTTGAACTCTTGAGCTGTGCGCACCTCATGGCCGAATGCACCCACATGATCCGCAACTTGCTTCCAGTGGGACATACTATGGGCAGCCGTAGTTTGACAATTGGGCCCCACTGGCATATCACAGTTGTGGTCCTGCACGTAGTCCACAAGGAAGTCCAGTTCCTGTTTGCAGAAAGGCTTCTTCCTCGATGTGCTGGAGGCTGGAGCTGTGTCTGGGGTCCGAGCCTCTACTGCAGGTGCAACCTTCCTCCTCTTGGACAGTGGTGCGGACACTGGTTGGCAAATGCCGCCCTGATCAGTATGGGCAGTGGCGCTGGTGTATTGAACCGAGGGAGTGGCAGGTGGAACAAGGACGGAAGCACTGACTTGCGTCAGTGGCTGCTGGGTGCCCTGGAATGGACCCTGCGCAGCAACATCCACTGTGTCAGGGTCATTGACCGGGACTGTCCTGGATGGTAGACTCGTAACCGGGCTCGTGTCGGCTACATCTGTACATGCACTTGCCAACACCCGGCTGGTCAGGGCAGCAGATGAAATTACTGCCCCAGGGACTTGTGCCTCGGTCAGGACAGCCCTGCGTGCACCTACGGTGTGCCTCCTAACCTCCTGGAAATCTTCCATGGACTCTTCAGGTGCCAATGCAGCCTGCTCTGGCAGACCCTGAGCCTGGGTGATGGTGTCCACAGCTGCACCTGCAGCTACCACTACCCTTGGGCCCGTGGCAGTCGATGAAATGAACTGCCGGGTCACATGGGTGCCAGTGCCAGATGCAAGAACTGCACCTCCCGGAGCCGCAGGTGGGTGGTGGCATGACAGCACCAACATGTGGCACAACATCGTACCGAAGTGGCGCACCCCTGCTTCTTCCTCCTCTGCAGCCACCCTGGACACCCTGGAGTCCCCCTACTCCATGGTCACCCTGCCCACATCCCTGACTACGCCCGCCACGGGGAGTACGCCCAGCTGAGGCGCCCCTCACCTTACGTGGCCTCCCAGCAATGGCACAGATGGCGTAGTGCCAGCACAGATGTAGTAGTGCCAATGGGAGGTGTACACGCCAATTGTCCTGGGCAATTGGGGTGAAGGGGGTGGGATACAAGATGTTAACAGCACCCCTGCACCTGCAAGGCTTTATGTGGCCCCGGTGATGAAATGACGGGTCACGCAATGCTCAGGCACCCCAAAACTGCTGTAAAACCGTGCACGCAACCCCCGGTAGCCCACGTGCGTGGTATTAACCTCTCGCAGTACGCGGTGGCACCCAGGAACATGAAGTATGCGTGGGACACACAGGCTAATATGGCCTCGAAAATGGTACGCGATACACAGGGGGGCACGCAGTGGGACAAATAGCATGCGCGACTCACCGTCTGACTAGCATGATAATGAAAAACACGCATAGGCAATACCCCCGCCAAAAGAAGAGATACGTCGTTGATCCGCTGTGAAGTTGTGATGGTGCGCGAAACAACACGAAGTAGCAACACACACGTCGGTCTCCACACACACGTCAGTCTCCACGAAAGGCACGTACAGCGAACTGCTGGCCCCGCTTACCTTTAACCCGTGCTGAGGGAAACGCCCACGCGCATCACGTCACTTACGCACTTAGGCCCTTTCCTCGGATTATATGCATTGACACGCGGACGTGCTGATTTTTCACGTGCTGAATCACTATGCATCCGTCACAAGGGAAAAGCCAGCACACGTTACGTCACAGATGTGCTTACGCGCTAAGGTCCTTTCCTCGAATTACACGCTGACGTGCAGTTTTTTCACGTGCCAAATCACTCCGTATCAAGCTGGCCACGCGACAACACACGGAAGACCACGCTCCTGCCCAGAAGGCCATTTTCCTGCCCCCCAGAGCCCGGAGCAGCCTCGCACGAGCCATCTGCTGCTGCCTGCCTGCTGCCACCGTGCCCTGCCATTTGGTGCCTGCACATCTGCCATCTCCAGGGGTCCAGTTGCTGTGACCACCCCTGCTGGAACAGAGGACTCCCGACTGGTATTCCATCACCCCACAGCCCAGCCCCAGGACCCAGTTGCCCACCCACACCTGCCTCAGGCATTGCCATGTGCAACACAAAACCTTCCGGCACCAGTGGCAACCCCCAGCTAGAGAGGCAAAGGGCTTCCAGCTTCACACCATCGCACGCCAACAAGGAAGGACGGAGGAGGATCTGGACGGACATAGCGGGTGCCATCTACGTGGAGGGGGTGGCACCCTGCAACATCTAACACGTCCAGAAGAGCTGGGAGGACTACAAGTCCAGGACCCTCAAGAAGGACGGCGCCTCTTAGACGCAGAGGATGCAGTGGGGCGCCAGGGCAGCTTACCAACCTGCAGATGAGGGTCCTGGAGCGCATTTGCCCAGTGCTTCACCACCAGATCCTCAGGATGCAGGCCCGTCTGGAGTCGAGTGGTAAGTGGCCATGCATTGCTGTGTGAAAAAGGGCATGTTGCAGTGTGCTGGTAGTCAGCTACTTGCCTGTATGTGTGACATAGGCCATGTATGGATGTGTGTGTGCAGGGGCATTATGGTGCTGCATGTGAGACCAGTCATGTGTGAACCACATGGATGGTGCATGTGTTACAATGCAACATGCGGAGCAGCATGCAGAATGCACACATGAATGCATGCCTGTCTCTGTTCTTGGACATGGATGGGGTGTGAGGGATGGGTGCTGCTGTCATGGACATGTATGGTGTACATGTCTGTGTGTCTGAGTAGCGTGTGCGTGACTGGTAAATGCCATGGATGCATGACACATGTCCATGACAATGTTCTGATTCACTGATGCAGCCTAGTCATCCTTGTATCCACTGTGTCTGGGGTGTACGAGCACAGATGCATGAAACTACGGTGATGTGTGTGCATGTGATCAGTATGACCCATGATGCATGTGAGTTTCAAACCACCATTGTATGTTTCAACAGTTCCTTGGACATGTATGCAAATGATCTTGGCATGCACCATGCCTGTTTCTGCATGTGTGTTGCCTGCACTGACCCATGTGTTGTGTAGGGACATGATGGAAGTGACGTTTTACAGTGCCACTCATGTGCTATTGCTTCCTGTCTAGGGGACTATTGTACAGAACCCTGATGCTTGTGTTCTATGTCTCCCTCTACACAGCGGTGAGTGAAGAAGAGGGTGGAGACGGTGCTGTGGAGCAAAGCGGCGGGGATGCCTCCACCGGCCGGCAATGCAAGGCCCAGTCACCCGAGGGGGACTAGTGCCGCATCTTCCACTACGGCTGCAGCGGAAGGGGTGGGTGAGCCCCCACAGGGACTTGCGACGGCGGAAGACGTGTGGAGCCATCCAGGTTGGTGGTTTGCACAGAGGAGGAGGAGGCCGCTACTGAGCCGCACATGGGACCTGGTGGGGGTGGTACCACTGGTGCAAGTGGTGCAGTCCAGGGGCAGGAGGCAGCAGAGGTCGCTGTGGAGGGGCCTGTGCATGTCACTGTCCCTGACACTGTGACTGCACCACCATGCACCAGCAGGGATGCCCCATCCCAGGCCCATCCGCAGTTAGGGGGGAGGTCCACATCATCTGGCACTCCTCTACCTACGGAAGAGGGGACCCGTGACTGTATGGAGACTGTCCTGATTGGTGTCACGTTGTGCACGCATAACATTTGTGATGACGTGCGTGCTTCCAGGGGGGAGCACGCACGTCATCACGAAGAGCTGCGTGCCAACGTGGCCCAGTTGGGAGGGGCCATGGTCGGGGGTTTCCTACATGTGTAGGGCACTCTGGTGGCCCTCTCCTCCTCTGTGCAGACTATGTGCCAGTCATTCTCAATGCCGTCTTCCGGCCCAGATGCCACCAGGGACCCCTGTGGACCTGCCCCGACCAATGCAGCCAGCTCGGTGGAGATCCCATTCCTGCCACAGTCGGGAGTCGGAGGTCCAGCAGGGGTGGACACCCAGCAACTGCACCCCAGCAGATGGAGGATGTGCCAGCATCATCGGGCAGGGCACGTGCACAACGGTGCCGATGGATTCAATCAGCCCGGATGCCGTTGTGCTGGCAGAGGCAGTTACGTCGGAGGCAGCGGCAGGCTCAATGTGGGAGGCATCATGGCTCGGGGCCATCAACATGAGAGGGGCAGGCATCGGCCTGAGGGCAGGAGGACCCTGGAATGGGAGTGTCTTCCGCGTGGCAGCGGTTGGGCCAGCGGATAGATGCGGAGCAGCGGCTGGGGGAGGAGGCACGGCCACTATGGTCAGGGTGGAGAACTCCATGCACGGGGCATTGAGGCGGGCTGAGTGCCTCGAGGCAACTCGCAGGGAGTTGGAACACGCCATGACTGCATCCCTATGAGACCTCGAGGACAGGGAAGAGGCCCGCCTCCGGGACATCAACGTGGAGTTCAATGATGCCCTGTCCCGGAACATCACAGAGTGAGCCGTAGGACTTGCCCTCCGCCATTGTATATAGTTAATTAGTCGTAGGTTTCCTTTCCCTTTTTCTGTAATTTGGGGCGCATGGACTATGCCCCACCTTTTTGTATATAGTTGTTTATTAGGTAGGGTTTTTTGTAGGTTTCATTTGGATTGTTGGGCTCATGGACCCAGGATTTGTACATTGTATATAGTTGAAGACTGGATTAGACTTCATTTTTTACATTTTTTACCATGGAGCAATGGATGTTAATTTTTCATTTTTCCTTTCGATTTCCTTTAATGGACGAATGCTTTGTAGCCATTTTCAGTTGGATTTATTTGGATTCTGCATTCATATTCTTTTTTTTCTATTATTTTGGACATGCAGCCTTTTGTTTATTATTTCTCTTATTGTGTGGTTTTCTTTCATTCCCTTGATTTTATATTTAATACATTTTGGTTTCATACTTCATTTGTGTGGTATTCTATCATTGGTTTCATGCATGTCATGATGTGGGTTTTCTCATTCACTTGCACCCATTGTGTGTGTGTGACAGACATGTATTGATGTGCATACTTGCCATTTGGGATGTTTCATGTAATGGGGATTTCAATGTGTGGTGCATGGGATACTTGGTTGGGTGTTTGGACAGGGGTGGTATGGGGTGGGATTTGGGTGGCCATAAGGGCCATGAGTGTGGATCGTGATGACGTGTTGGGGGGGGCCTGCTGGCAGGTGCCCATCAATGCTGGATGGCTGGGGGTGCAGGGGACATGAGTCGAGGCCTACATGGAGCAAAGTCCAGTGGACCAGCATACAGCCCTTCGACCATGTAAACGCGTGTAAAACTCCCCACGCTCTCCTCAGAATACATGTACCCCTCTCGTGCTAGCGAAATTACGTGTAAAACTCCATGCGCACCCCTCAGAATACACGTACCCCTCTTGCGCTAGCGAAATCATGTGTAAAACTCCCTACACACCCCTCAGAATACACGTACCCCTCACGCGCTAGCGAAAGCACATGTAAAAGTTACCGCGCACCCCCGAAATACACATACCCCCGTTCCCAAGGCCTATCGCGTGTAAAACTTCCTGCGTTCCTCACAAATACACGTACCACGGTAGCCCAAGGCCTATTGCATGTGAAACATCCTGCGTACCCCACAAATACACGTACCACACTCACCCAAGATCTATCACGTGTGAAACTTCCCACGTACCCCACAAATACACGTAACATGCTCGCCCAAGGCCTATCACATGTGAAACTTTGCGCGTACCCCACAAATACACGCACCCCGCTCGCACAGGGCCTATCGCGTGTGAAACTTCCAGCGCACCCCAGAAATTCACACAGGCTGCCCATCCACATTCCCCATGCCTCACAGGCAGCCCATCCACCCTGGCCATGCCCCACAGACGGCCCACACCACAGGGGGGACTTTTTCCAGTTTTACACGTGTTTTCATGGTTGAAGGGCTGTATGCTGGTCCACTGGCCTTTGCGCCATGTACTTGAGTTGTGCGCTGTTCATGGCGCGCGGGGTTGGGGGTGTGACTGGCTCTGCTGCAGGGTCGCTGCACCAATCTGCGCCACGGCTGGTTGCGGATGTTAAAATCCATGAATATGCTGTGCGCTGAAATGGGTTTTGGCGCACGCGACTGGCACAGACTGCCACTTGTGCGCCGATTTCTATGAATTACCCCCTCAGTCGCATATTATTGGGTCGACTGAATACACACGCTTCAAATATAACATAGAGCCATGGTAAACCCCTAAATCTCTGTCGATCAAAACAGCTAACTTTTAAAGAAAGCTGAAAATATTGTTATGTCTATGAGATTCAGAGTTCTCCACTGCACAGAAACAACACAAAGCAATATTTGACTCCAAAAAAAATCCCAAATGGGCCATATGATAAAGGTATGATGCAAGAGTACTCCCTTTACCCAAGAGGTAAACACTATATCTAAAGAGGCAGATCTTGGCATATAATATTCAATAGATAATAAATCTCTGTTCTCCAAAGTTGCAGATCAGAAACTAGTGTCTATTTCTTCTTCTAATAAAATGTGAAAATCAAAACACATTTCCAGGGGTTTGGGGGGACTAAGCGCCATGTGAGATGGCCGTATAACCTTAACGCTCCTGATCCGGTTTTACTATTATATAACATCTCGCTTTGTATTTGGATTTAAATTCATAAAATGTACATGTAAAATCCTCAGTAATCTTCTCCAGCACTTTTGGAGAAGTTTGGGCTGACTGGTGGGTGAGTCATTGGAACGCTTGCAACCAAGGCCTCATGCGGCGAGGCCCCATGACTACAGGAGTAGATTTTGCCAGTCAGCTCGGGTGTTGCGTGACGTGAGGTACGGTCTCACGCTGGAGGCTCCTATCCTTTATAACATACAAGCGAAGCCTGGAAACAATACTATAACACAAAAAGGTACTGTTTTAGTGCTGGAACTTATTATTATTTTATTTTCTCATCATATTTAACCATTTGAAATGGAAATAAGTGAAAATCTTAACTGAAGTCTCCGTACAGGCTGTGTTTTTCAATTACTATTTTTCAGGAACACAATTGTAATCATAAGTTAAAAAAAAAATATGGGTGCAATTATATATTACATGACAACTGAAGTTCTCATTGACCTGAAAGCACTGCAGTAAGCATATATGCTGGCATTTTATTAACTGTATTACTGTACTGCAGTTACTTTTCTATATTGCTTCACATTATCTACATTAAGAACAGCATTCAGTGTGCACCTGATTTGATTCACATTATTTGAGTTAAACATAAATATACAGATTCTTACAGCAATACACAAATCGAACAATATACAAATATGGATTACCACATAATATTGTTTTGAGTGCCTTGATCAAGTTACATAGTTATATAGTCAAAATTCTCTGTGATCATCTTTCTGACCTTGTAGCTTTTAAAGTAATAAAGTCTTTTAAGTCACGTAAGTCAGATAATTATGGCGTAAAACAAAGGTCAAGCCAAAGAGCTGTCTTCCCCCACCATCTCAAAAGGCACACAAGCTACTCACCCACACTGAAGGAAGATGTTCTAGATCCAACCATGCAGACCATTCTAATGGAAATCAGAGCCCTTCATGGAGGCCACTAATGCTAAACTACACCGACTTGATGATAAATGGTCTACCTTTCAGTAGTGGTATTAGAGACCACAGTCAAATATCTACAAAAACAGTCTGAAAACCTCAAAAATAGAAATAGAAGGAATAACCTAAATATTGTGAACCTTCCAGAAGGAACCAAAAAAGATAACCCCATCCTGTTCCTTAATACCTTACTTCCAAAGCTCCTGGATCTTCCTACATCTACGCAACTAAATATTCAAGGGGCCAATCTGATGGTTCCAATTAACACAATGCGCAGCACCCACATCCCATCTAGAACTCTCATCTTCGCTCTTCTGGATTATACTCATGTCCTTCTTATAATGAACAAAGTGAAGCAAACTAAGCAACTTGTTTGGGAAGGTAGGAAGATACATATATATCCCAGGGTGTGTCCAATGTAACAGCCTCTAGGAGAAAATAACTTCTCACCTTCAGACCCACCCTGAGGAAACTAGATGCAAGATATGGCATCATCCATCCAGTTATCCTCAAGGTTACCCCCAATGGTCACACTGCTATATTTGAAAACCCAATAGATATGCAAAAAAAATTTCAAATCCACCAAATGGGGGAAATTGATGCATCAACACCAACCACTCAAACAGATTCATCATTTCTAAATGATTTTGCTTCTTCTGAATATTGACTGATCTCTTCTACCAGAGTGGAATATGGTTTGGCCCTTCTCGCAATTGGCTTTCCACCTCTACATCACTACTGTTAACACACATTGGTGTGGCTGTTTCATCTTAGCCATGCTATTATCTACAGTTGTTTTCTACCATTGGCTATTGAAAATATTCATGTTATTGGTTATTGAAATACCCATGCTGACCTTGTTTGTCTATCCCTCCCCCTTTCCCTCATGAGTCTCTCCTTTGATGCTAGTATCTTTTTTGCAGGAACATCAGTATATCCATAATAAGTGGCAAACTTTTCTTCTAATCATAAATTGTGCTAATAACTAAAATAACAATTGTGTTCTTAATGTTTTTTACTTCAACCTAAATAATGCACTTAACATAGCTTCTTGTAATGTTAAAGGTTTACATAACTCTGTTTAAATAAAGACAGTATTATCCCACATGAATAGAACACGGCAATCTATAGCTTTTATCCAAGAAATGCAACTTGCACAGGCTGAAGCTGCCAAAGTTAAACGCCATTGGTTCAGTCAAGATTTTTCAAGTGCTGCTCATGGCAAGCATAATGGGGTAATTACTCTTACTAATAAAGCATTCAAATGTAAAGTTGTGGGAATTGACTCTGACAATACGGGAAGTTGGGCGTTGGTTAACATTTTAGTAGAATCCATTGAACACACAATTCTTAATATTTATTGTCCCACCTCTCCTGATTCTTCTTCTTGGCTAGAATTAAGAAATCATATCATTCAATCCAATCCTCGTAATCTAATTGGTTTGTGGAGACTGCAATGAGATTAAGTTAGGTCTCATTAATGTATGGCGCATGACTCAACCCTCTGATTTAAAGTTAACTTTTTTCTCCAATTCCTATAATTCTTTTTCTAGAATAAACTATGTATTTCTTTCTAAATCTAGGTCAAATGGTATTCTTAATGCCAACAGTGAATGTATAGCACTATCAGGTCATGCTCCTGTCCATGTTCGATTCACAACTACACAGATAGTCACAATTCAAATAGGTAGAGATTTAGCACAGCTCTTTTGAAAGAGGAACTGTTCAGGTCATCATCACTCAGCGGCAAAGTAATTTCTTCTTGGAGAACAATGCTCAAGATACGTCTATTGTCAGTTATTGGGATTACTACAAAGCTGTACTTAGTGATCATATTATATCCTTTGTTGCTAATAAAAGGAAAAAACTAAAAAACTAAAATCTGATACTATTCTTAAAAAAACGGAAATCTCTCAAATCTCAATACGCGAGTAGCAATGCTCCTTTTACTCTGAATGATATTATAATGATAAGATTTATTTATAATAAAATTACCTCACAATACTCCTGTGCAAACATTTAAAAATACAAAGCAAAAAAACAAAATATCCTTGTGCAGCTGTTGCCCTAGATGCTGAAAAAGCATTTGATAGGGTTGCATGGGGCTATATGTTGGAGGTCCTTAAATGCCATGGTATTAGAAAACCTTTTTCTCTCCATGATCAAAGTATTAAACTCAAATGCTAAAAGTGCTATTTTTATTAATGTGCAAATGTCTTCATACTTCCCCCTGTTTAGAGGTATGCGTCAAGGCTGCACTCTTTCCCCACTACACTTTATTCTAGCGATGGACTAGGGATGGAACCCTTTCTAGAAGCAATTACACAGGATAACAATATACAAGGTATTGAAGCTGGTGGAATACAAGTTAAAACAGTGGCATACGCTGATGATGTATTACTACCCTAGAATAACTTTGATATTAAAGTACATCACTTATGAGACATTGTTACACGTGTTTCTTTTGCATCTGGTTATAAACTAAAAAAATTGGAAATCTTACCCCTTACTATACATTGTCCTAGACATCAAAATAGACATCAAATATGTAGGTATTCATATCTCTTCAACCATGAAAGATATCATTAAGCAGAATACTACTGTCCTGTTATCTAGGATCAAAGAGTTAACAAATTCCTGGTTTCCCCTCTATGTATCCTGGCGGGGTCGCATTCAATCTATTAAAATGATGGTTTCTGCAATAATTCTGTATCTTCTCTATATTCTACCAATCCCACCTTCCCTCTTCTTTTTTAAAGACATAGGCATCATTACAAGTCCGGCAGTAAATGCCAGACTCGTAACATTTTACAGGCGCCTGACTTACCTGTGCCACCAGGACATTACAAGTCTGGAGGCGCATGAAGTCAAGAGCCGGTAAAATGTTGTTCCCATTCCCGTGGAGTCCCATAGGGCTACATGGGAATGGGTTGACGGAAGTGCCGGCACCAGTGCTTCCATGAAGAGTCTGCCTACCATGGCCGCTGCACCCGGCAGGGTCAGAACTGTTGAGCACAGCGGCCCTGCAGGCAAACTTGTAATTTGCTGGTCTGGAAACAATGGTACCGGTGAGCTTACAGCAGGGTCATGATGAGGCCCATAGATTCATGTTTGACCAAATTCTTATGGGGGAAGAAGCGGCATAGAATTTCATTGGGCAAACTTAACAAATCCTGTGCTTGTGGTGGAAAAGGGATCCCAGATTAAAACAAATATAATTTATCCTTTGTCTTGAGTCAGTTGTAGATGTGGTTTGTTCCTGTGGAATATAACTGTACACCTAAATGGTTGCTCATAGAGAAAGCTATGTTTTCCCCTCTAACACTTGCTGATTTTCGCATCATCAAGGGGAAAAATAGATTTATCAAAGATACAAGTATTACCCTATCTGCCGGGTATCTTAGAACTTATATGTGTCCTTCTATTGTAAAACCCTCTCAATTCATTTCACAATATCTTTGGTTCAATACATTAATATGTGTGAAAGGAAGGACTATTTTTTGGAAACCATGGCTTTCTAAGGGCATTAAATATACTAACCAGCTATTCTTAAAGGGAGCTGCAGTGACCTTTAATCAATTTGCTGGGAAATTATGTATCCCGGCTTCCTGTATCCACCAATATGTGACTATTATCAATGCGGAAATGGAAAACTATGATTCACTAATATGCAAGTCTGACATTCGTAATAAATAAAGATTACAGCATATGCATAATTTAAATTTTAGTGCTTCTATGTTCTCTAAGGTACTTTCTGAGGAACCCTCTTCGTCATCCAGGTGGAAATCGCAAATTGCATGCCAGCTAGAATGTGCTTTATCGGATAATGAATATGTTTGGCCTCCTGTGTGAACAACATCTCCAAGGTTACCATGTTTGCCACCATGCTTCAAACCTTATATTTATTCCATCATAGAGTATTTATTACGCCCATAAGGCTCTTAAAATGTAATGCTGCACAAAATGACAAATTGCTGGAGCTGCTGTCATGCTCAAGGATCATTTAAGCATATGCATGTGGACTGTGAACATGTAAAAGCATATTGGGAAAATGTGTGGAGCAATATTAAGCTAATCTTTAATATAAGCCTATATAATTTAATATAGCCTAGCTATCTGATAAACAGACTTCAACTGCTTCAGAGTGCCGCAGCCAGAGCAATACTCCACCCTCCTCCACAGGCAAATATGTCTCCTCTTCTCAGACAGCTACATTGGCTGCTGGTGGATAAGAAGATTTTGTTTAAGTCCATGTACTTGGTCCACCGTGCCTTATACAAACTGGGAGTAGAATATCTCCAGGAAAGGTTCCCTCAGTATGTTCCCACCCATTCCCTTCACTCCCAGTCTGCTTTCCTGCTGTCGCCCCGCAGGTCAGGCTGTCACGGGTTGGTGGATGGGCGTTTTAACTGGTCGCGCCCCCTGGAATGAACTTCCGCTCACTCTTCGAGCCACTGCTGACCATCTTTCCTTTCGACGCTCTTTGAAAACCCTTCTATTTTGAGCCCTTGATCTGCCGCTGTCCCTCCACTTTAGCACCAAGATGCCATTGGGCATACGCGCGTTGTATGAATAAATATAACATAACATAACATAAAAAATGACTTTCATTTTAAATTCATTTTGTTGGGTAGTGCATTGCTGCAATGTGTCTTAGAGGGTAATGCCCGCTATTTATTTGATCTTCTCATTCTAGTGGCAATTCATACTATAAGGTCCACTTGGAAGAATCTTGGTCGCATTCATTATAAAATGTGGTGGAACTCCATATGCAATATCCTCAGGTTAGAAAAATGTAACTCCTCCTCTCCTTTTCATTTGCTTAAACATGAACTGAAGTGGCAACTATTTCTAAGATTCTTACCTAATGCAGCCCCTAATTGACGATGAAATGTCTGTTTCTTTCTTTGTATTTTTTGTTATTGTTTGTCTTGTTAAGTCTTATACCTTGTAATTGTTAGTTTATTATCTGCATCAGTCTCATTAATATTTAATTCCACTTTATGGAATGTAATAATATTGTCACCGTAATACTGTTTCAGAATAATATTTGTAATTATCGTATGCCTTCTATTCCTTTTGGCTCAAATAAAAATGTAATACAAAATGAAACATTTCCAAGTCTTCACAGAAACAAATGCATTAGTAATGTTATGTTTCCATGATTCAGTCTTGTTCAGACTTGACACACCATCCAGAAGCAGCTTCAGTGCTAATATAATATTGCGTTTAATAGTTCAATAATGTACTAGCCTCCTACTGATGTTCTTTTTTAAGAGAGTCTTGGTTTAACCCCCAAGACTTCAGCTTTATTGTCTACAGCTGGCTGGGATTCTTAGCTTCCTGTTTGCATTAATCTGACCATCTTTGTTCGAAGCGTAATATGTTCATTATACATCACCTCACACTTTCTCACTTACTGAACACGGTTAAGAGGATGGTCATGAGGTCTACGGAAATCAAATAGTATGCACCGGCCTCCTACTGTATTCCTCATTTAGGAGAGTCTTGGTCTAACGTCCAAAACGTCAGCTTTAGTGTTTACAGCTGGGTGAAATTCTTATTAGGTCACATCTTGCAATATGGGTTGCTGCTTGAAGGGCCACAACATTGTTATCTTACAAAACCCAAATATCTTTTTTTTCATTTGTTCTCCAGATGTAAGACTTTGTCTAATGACTCCAAATGTGTTCTTCATATATGCATTTTCAACATAGATTCTCAAAGGCCTGGGCATGTGAAGTGATATGAACAACGTGGTGAATGACAATTAAATCTACTTGTGTCTTTCTCCAAATGTCTTTGGAGTTGCTTACGTACTGTAGATCAATTTTGGGAATTGATCTTGCAGCCTTGATTGCAGACATTGAATCATGTGTATGTTTTTCTCTCGCATGCCAGCATTCAATCGATTTCATTAATCCAGGTACAGTAGTATTGTTTCATGGATCACCGCGTGTGAAAGATGTGTTCACAAGTGAAGGGTAATGATTTAAAGTCTAAGAAGGTAGCTGTTTGCATTAATCTGACAATCTCTTGACAAACGTAATATTCATAATACATCACCTCTGACTTTTTCATTTATTCACTTATTTGAACGTGGTTGGGAGGCTGTTCATGATGTCTACAGAAATCAAATAGTATACTTCAATGTTGAATGTTACCATTTAAATCTCTCTTTGTGATAAAAACCTACCTCTCATCCATACCTCTATGTCTAATAGTGAGAGGTATTTATAAGAGCTACATGGAAATTCGGATACAGAAATTGTGTGTTGATTATATACAAATGAAGTTTTAGATTGCATTTCAAGTGAAACTCATCAAACGTCCTAATATATATGCTAAAGGATTACTGTGATGCGGCTGTAAGATTGCTTACTTTCTTGTGACTTGCATATATGCAGAACGTTTTATGCTGAGCCCTCCAAGATAAAACATAAAATTGCTTCAATCACAAGCCGAAACAATTCCGAAAGAACAATCGGCATGTCTGTTCACTGATTTATTAGCATATTGTCATTTCAGCATTGTGTTTATTTTCTTTTGACTAACTCTCACACACAAAAACAAAACACATGTCACTTATTCTACATCAAATGGATAGTAATGTTCAGTTACACCAAATAAAACCAGAACTAACAGTTTGCAAATGTTGTTGGAAAAATAATGTCACTGAACATCGATAAAATAATGTCCCCACGGTAAGAGATGTGTTTGATCTGGATGAAACACTATATTACAAGCGCACACATTTTCTGCATTATGATTCAGAAACAAGATACCAACCGAAGATAGGGTGCAGTGCTTGCCCTGGCTGCCTCTCAGGGGTGGGTCGTCTATAATGGCTGACAGGTACCTGACCTGTCATCCATTATGGATGATGCAGAAGCAAGCCAGTCTAGTAAAACCACAGAGTTCTTTCTCAGCTGTCGCACTCTCCTGGGCTGGCTACAGTACCGTAGCGCACATTCCCAATGGGTCATCCAAGGTTGTGGACATTTTGATTCTCCAGCTTTGGATGGCCCATTGGGTATGGAGGCTGGGGCACTGCAGGATGAACTATGGCTGGGGAACTCATGCACCTCCTAATTGATTAGTGTGGCCTGGGACAGTGCAATGGCGTCCACAGTGCATGCCAGGAACAAGGAAGACTTCCGTCTGCTCCAGATTCATGTCTGCAGTGTATGCAAGAGCCTAATGGCCATCAGGAGCAGTGTGCAGGAGGAGTCTCGTACTGGAGCACGGGCATCATGAAGGTCAGGTTAAAACATTTCGCTTTGGGTGTGTGGGTGTATGTATGTATATATGTATGTGTGTATATATGTATGTATATTATGTGTGCAGAAGAGGGGTTGTATAATGTGGCTGTATAAGTGAACAAGTGAATGAGTTGAGTTCAGTGTGTATGTTATGTATGAGTGCACATGTGAATGTGTGTGTATGTGAATGAGAGTGGGGTGTGGATGTGGTAGTGCATGGATGTGCAGGTTAGTGAATGAGAAAGTAGTGTGCATGTCAGTGTGTGTGTGTGTGTGTGTTTGTGTGTGTGTGTGTGTGAATGCGTATGAATGTCTGTATATATATATATACAAGCCATGGGAGCAAACCTTACAGTGTCAAAACATGTTTACTTGTATTATGGGCATAACAGCCATGATCAGTGTTCTTATGTAATGGGGGAGGGAGGATGTCTTGGTGCAATCAGCGCAATCAGTATGGCTATGTTTTTGCAAAGTGTCAAAGCATTGTGGTAAAGAAAAAAAATAAAACATGGTATTTGTCCTTAGGCTGTTCAGGGGCCTGCATTAGTGCAGCAGTATGGACATGTTTCTTATGGTGGCATAGGATTTTTTATTGCCATTGGAAGCAAAACCAACCTGATAAGTGTTCCTACATGGCCATATTTTCCTACACTGACACAGCTGCTATGGGCATGTTTTCCTTTACTAGTATGACATTATTTACCTTGATTTATTGGCAAAGGTAACGTGATGAGTGTGTGTACCTGGCCATACTGGCCTACATTGGTGCAACCAGTATGAACATGCTTTCTTACATTGGCAATGCATTTGTACTAGCATTATGGTGAAATGTGGTCCGCCATGGTGAATGGCGGAATTACCGCCCCATTCCAAGGTTGGTGGGGCGGTAATTCCCCATTCACCATGGGCCCTTCCCCATTCCCATTTTTGCCCCATAGGGCTCAATGGGAATGGGGAAGGCGCTAAGTACGGTGTCGCAAATTGCGGCACCGTACTTTGCACCAAGGTCCCTTTGCGGCACCCTACTTTAACGCCTGCTAAAAGCAGGCGTTAAGGTCGTGTCCCGCAAAGGGACCTTGTAATCAGGCGTTAAGGGTTTAACGGCGCCAACACCTTTTACGGCACCGTTAAACCCTTAACGCCAGGGTCGTAATGAGGCCCAATGAGTGTTCTAACATATAAATGTTGAACTACATGCATGCAGACAGTATGCTCATGTGTTCTAACAGAGGCACACTACTGGCATGTTGGGTAAAGAAAAAAAGAGGTATAGCCTGGCATATATTGACAGAAGTAGCATGGACATACTTTCTTATAGTATCAATATTGCCATTATAGGTAAAGCAAACATGAGTATGTTGTTACATTGGAATACTGGCATATATTGGGTTGGGCAGCATTGAAAGATTTGGTCACAGCCAACATGAAACTGGTTCTATACACTGGCAGAATCCTGGCATTGATTATGGCCAAATGCATTGTGAAATTGTCTGCTGTGAGGCACTATTCTCACATTTCTGCAGGAATTGTGCCATATAATGCACCAGTTTAACCAAATTATTTTGAAAATTTTCTTACACCTTACCCCCGCCGTTCCGCCCCCCCAGTCCACAGAACGTGTTGTATTTAATTAAGGGAACCTTTCTGTGTTTGGACACTCATGCACATTAATGGATTTTTTATTGCTGCCTCTAGAAACCCCTGGAAGTAAAGGTCAATTTCAAAATGTAATGTTTAAAGCGGTAAAATGCACTTCCTCATGCTGCTTGAAAAATGCCTATTCTGGGGTTTAGAATTGGTGCAAATGAATATGGGCTGCCTTGGGTTTTAATGAAATACACCTAGGATTTCTGAATGCTTTATCCGCCTAATTACCACGCAATACTGCATTTATGCTGTTGATGGCTTAGTACCCAGATCTAGGAGTCTGTTTTGGTGAAAATGCATTGTTGCTTTGACAGGTTTTAATTATGCAAAACCACCAGCTTGTAGCCATGCAACTGAGAACATAAAGAGAACCCCAGTTTGTTGACAACCATTTTGTTTGTACACCTTATGGCGGCCTAGAAGGGTTTGTTACCAACCACACACAACACACACATAGTCTCTCAAACAGTCACAGACACTCCTCATATTGGACTTCAACATCTTCCCATCCTTGTGCTGGATTTTAATAATTTTTCCAAATTTCGATTTTATTAACAAAGGCCATTTTTCGTTTTTAGGGGTGTTTCACTCATTTTCCATTTAATCTATGCGTGTATTTACTTAACCCCGGCACCGCCAACACCACCATTTAATTGTTGTACACAACAAAAGTCTAGTTATGTGGGCACATTATGATATGTTATATCGTGCTATATTATGTTATATTTATTATATCGAATTTTCAATGTTCGTGTCACTTCTATAAAGACAACAAGAGCAGTTCAAAAGTGGGAAAGTGGCATATATCACTTCACAGCTCCCCAATGATGACATAAGTGCCTAGTGGCACGCAATTTAGGGAAAAGGGGCACATCACCAATTTTAGACATGGAAAAGTAGTCTCTACAACCCTTCTCCGCCTAATATTATCTTGCAACCCTCTATTACAAGGACACCATATTTGCAGGCGAGGTTGAGAAGGGTAGGCAAGGGTGGATTATGCAAAATAATTCCCAAAAGAGTCCAGCCTCATGTCAAGAGCAATTCAACTTCCTACAGCACGATTACCATTGACACAAAGCTCCTAGCAGACCTCAAAAAAATTCCAGGCACCCAGTCAAGAGCCTTGCTCTCGTTGGAGCCATAGATAAAAAGAAAGGCATCCCCCATTTAGGGGTGTGCATAGCTCTTCAAAGCTTTCCTGTCCACAGAACCATATCATTCATGGCCCACGGTGTCAATGAAAGATGGGGTGCTCTCGTAGCCTTAAGGCATTGCTTGAAAAAATGAGGTAGTGCAGGAAGTCGTCAACACCTGTATTTAAGATGTCAGGCAGTTGCTCTGCTAAAGTGTTGCCCTTAATGCTGAATGCCTCATTTGTTCTAGATAGCATACCAGGCATGTATTTGCAACCTAATTCCCTTCTTCCTACTGAATTCCAGTAGCTTATTTACCAATTCAGTACATACAAGGGCAACACTCGTTGGGCCTGATTTTCAAAAGCATTTTATATTGGTGCATTACCATTGATCGATGCTTTGTAAATCGGGCCTATTCTCGATTCCCCAACCGAGGAGAATCTAGAAGGTCTCGGGTGGGAGACATTCTTTTGTCAAACTGGTACTTTCTGGTCCCCCAATAGTCATTCTGTGTACAGCCCATTCCTGGCCCTGGCACCTCTGGTAGAGGGCTCAGCTTTACCAGGACCCCTGATGGATATCAGTAAGAGGAAATCCAATATGAATATCTGGTGAGCAGTCCCCACAAATACTAGGAACACTTAAGCACACCTCAAAGCCATCACACATCCACAACATGACTTAAGATAATGACCCCACCACACTAGTAAGATCGTTTGGCCAATAAAAGAGGCGTTTGTTGCTTGCTTTGATTATGTTTTCCTCAGGTCAAAACACTGAAAAACGATATATTCATCCCAACAATCACTAAACTAAGCCCATGTGTACAGCTCTTGCTGTAAGCAGTAATTCCAACTCAGATTTGTGCATGGACTCACCGGCAGATCTTTTAGAAGCAAGAACAAACATAGTACGAAGCACCACATGTAGGTTTATTGCATTGTTCTGCATACGAGAATGTCTTTGTAAGAGAGGTCCATGGCCTGAAGCAGGGGACGTTATAGCTGCAGCAGCAGCAGCATTGCTTAGGATGCCATTATAACCATCATGGACACAAGCTGCAGACTTCAAGCAATGACTGGAAGGAAGGAGGTTTGCTACAAGCCAACTGTCTGGGAAGGGAAGAAAAGAACATCCTTCTTTCTCCAATATTACATTAGACTTATATTCATTTTATTTTGTCATATAATATATTCAGACGCCAATTGCACCAGGTTAACCCCATAATGCATAAACTGGATGTCTTGGTCACTGTCCTTAGCACTGACACATGACCAGTTTCTTGATATATGACTCTTTATTATAAGAATTTATGACTGAGTTGTATTAAATACTTAGAATCCTCTTACTCCTCTAAATCGTTGTGCACCCTTTGGGCCTCATAACGCTAATAGCCCTACCGCCAACCCCCCCGGCGCTATTAGTGCCGGTTCACAGGTTTGGCGGAAGGGTTATTGCCCATTCCCCATTGGGCCCATTGGGCGCATTCGGGAATTCCTCATTCCCCATTGGGCGCAATGGGGAAAATTCACGCTATTACCGCCAGCGGATTTCCCGCCGGCGGTAATCGCGCTGAAAATCGGCAATTTTGCCGCAGATTTCCCCCCAGCTCGGAGCTGGGGGAAAATCCGCCAAAGCCATGATCTTTACGCTGTTGACCCAAGTGGTGGCCCGGTAAATGATGCCTTTAATTATACTTAGGATGGACTGAGCTCCTCTCGAGCACCACATGCATACTTACAGTACAACCACGTCATTATTTACATAATTTCCATTCACGTGCTCACTCATTTCAAGCTCGCTTCCATTTCCCTGTTCCTCCTTTCTCTTCTTATCTTTTCACATCAATTGTCCTGCCCTTATTTTCATTTCCTCCAGCAGACTTAAGTCTGATGATTTTGGAGTGATACAATACACTGCACAGCTTGGACAGTGATTGGTGCTTTGAGAACACTATGGCAGAGATTTGGTGCTTTATATCAATAATTAATTAATATATCTGGCCTTTGAATGTCATATAGTTCTGGTCATTCTCAGATACGGTCTGACAAGTAGAAATGCAATTCATGTTTGACATGTCTTAAAAATGTGCATGCAATGTTAAGGTGATTGCATGTTATTAATTGTGCATCTGTTCTGTGTGTAAAGTGCAGCAGAGCCCTAAACTGCAGACAGTAACCCATGGGCTTGATAACAAAATTTCAACTAGCCTCTGCTCCACCGTTAGTGCTAGGCCCCATAATAAATGTTGCATGAAAATGGCAATCCTCATGACAGCTTTAACAATGCCACTACACATGTCATATTTGTGAATAGTTGACCAGTCCCTTTAATTTATACATACTATTATCATGAAATGTAATACATTTTTGTTTATGTCATGTCTGTTCACGCTATGGTATGCCAAGCAGCGATTCATCCCACTGTGTTTTGAAGCCATATCATTAGAAATAAGGCACAATACAAACATCACGTAGCATTACATAAGACACTTAAACAAAAACATGCCGGAATTGAGACTGCTGCAATTTAGGCACACTAAAAAGCAAACTGGTTATAGATGAGCATGATTTAAAGTTTTACAATTATGTAATGAATATGTCACAATCCACTGTTGATATAAACATGCACATGTTTCAATGTACTGGTTGTTAGACTACCCACAGCTGATCAAAACAAGCATCTTCATTCTGGTAATTTCAATGTAGGTTCTCAAAATAGGCAAGCCTAGAGTTACTTATAATGCATTAGCTTTTTGAAAACGTTTTAAAGTCCAAAAACCACACTTTAAAATGAACCAGCTTTTTTATAACCTTAAATGTAACATAATGTATGAACTACTGTTAGGGAGATTTTTGCAAAAACCCTGTGATGAGGGCTGTGTAATCATCTACACTAATGATGGAACAGTGTGTCTCACAACAGGAAAGACCAGACTATACAATCGTAAATATAGCAGACAAGTCAGGTTTAACTTTAGGTGGGAGGAAGGTTGCCATGGAGGTACAATTAGTTCCATCAGACACCACACAAGAACAGCACACATTTGAATACTGTAAAAATATAGACTTCATTATAAGGTCACTCATACAATATTTATGTTGGGAAAAAATAAGTACTAAAGGATCCAAAGGTTCCTGGCAGAAATTAGTACAGGATTCATGTTGCCTTCATCATTAAGCATTATACTTAACACATATGCATAAAACACATTATATGATATGATATGATATGATATGATATGGCATTTATAACGCGCCTATACACAAGTGTTTCAAGGCGCGACGAGGCAGGGAGGGGGGACATAGGGAAGACAGACAACGATCTTACTAGGCCAGGTGTCATTCAGATTGCGCAAGTGCATGGGAAGGGGGGAAAGGGAAAGTGCTAGGGGCAAGGGAGGGGGGAAAGTGCAGTACATGGGCTAGTGGAATAATAAGATAAATAAATAAGGGGCCAGCTGGTGACAAGTGCAAGGTAAGTGAACAAGTGCTCGGAGGGGGGCTGTAGGGATACAGAGACAGTCCTGCGGTGCAGTGGTTGCCAGGGAGGCAGTGCCGGGGCAGGTGGTAAGGCCAGGGACCGAGATCAGTGAGAGAGGCCCGGTGCCGATGCAATGCAGTTTCAATCAGGAATTTAGCAGGGGAGAGGGGGAGAGAAAGCAGAAGCAAAGAGGAAGGTTTTGAGGTGCTTCCGGAACCGGAGATGGTTCTCCTCAAGTTTCACGGATGCAGGAAGGCTTTTCCAGAGGGAGGCCCCTGCCACGGAGAGAGATCTACCCCCAACTCGTTGCTTGGAGAAGCAGCTGACCCTGAGGGAGTTGGAGGCGGATGAGTGAAGAGCTCGAGAAGGAAGATATTTAGGAAGGGAGAGTTGAAGGTATTTCGGCCCCATGCCCCAGAAGGCCTTGTGGACAATGCAGAGGGTTTTGAACTTAATCCTTGCTGTCACTGGGAGCCAGTGAAGAGATTTCAGTCCTGGAGAGATACGGTCCCTGGGCTTGAGGCCAAGAACAAGTCTCGCAGTACTGTTCTGGATGAGTTGCAGAGGGCGGAGAGTAGAGGCAGGCAGATTTAGATAGAGGCTGTTACAGTAGTCCAGCTTAGAGAGAACCAGGTCTCTGGAGACAGTGAGCTTCTGGGGGAAGGAGAGGAAAGGAATAATACCTATAAGGAGGTGCAGATGGTAGTGTGACTTCTTAGAGACGTCAGTAATGTGAAGAGAGAAGGAGAGTGTAGAGTCGAAGATGACCCTGAGGTTTTTTTCCTTGCAGGTAGGAGCAGGGCGAGGGCCTAGAGAGGCCGGCCAGAGAGCTGCAGGAAAGGAAGGAGTGGGTGTGCTGATCAGTAGAATCTCAGTCTTACTGGCATTAAGGCAGAGGTCATTAGCGGCACACCACTCCTGGATAGCAGACAGACAGTCAGAGATGAGGGAAGGAGAGGAGGAGGTCGAGGGTAGCCTGAAAATGAGTTAGGTATCATCTGCATAGCACTGAAAGTTGGGGCAGAGAGCGGCGATGCAGTGGGCAAGGAGTGTCAGATATTGGTTGAACAGCCAGGGAGAGAGGGTAGATCCCTGGGGGACACCACAGGTAGAGAAGAAGATGTCAGAGTGGAAGGACCCAAGCTGGACCTGGGAGTATCGATTGGAGAGGAAAGAAGTCAGCCACGCCAGAGCCTGACCAGTGATACCCAGGTTATCATGGAGACGGTTGAGCAGGATGGCATGGTTGACAGTGTCAAAGGCAAAGGCAAGCATACCTGGTCAGTTTGGGGAGTCCCATCATGATTGGGGAAGCCATTTTAAGAGATTTACATTGCACAAAGTTTTATTAGGCCCCACTGCGGTAGAATTGAAAGGCAATGTAGCCACTAAAACATGTGATTCAATGTAGTTAGAAGATTGGAGTGTTACTTTGTATTCAGAGATTACAGTTACAGTAGGTAGTAACATTAGTAGAATGGACAATGTATTGTGCATTGCAACATTTGTAGCTCTTAGAGGCACAAAGCGAGAAGCTCTGCTCAGATGGGAAAAAGCATCCTGCAAAAGGAAGGTAACATGGGGAGATTCAGTAATTCTGAACAATGGGCCTCATTACAAGTGTGGTGGTTTGGAAATAAGGGTGCTGGTTGCACCGTACTGGCACCCAATCCGGGCCACTAAACTCCAACTCTGCCTTCCTGGGCCATTGCACCCGGCAGGTCCCACCTGCTGGGCTCAATGGCCCCAGTAAACAGAGTTGTCACAGAAGCACCGGCACTGTTAGCAATGGTGCTGGTTCTTCCATGTGTCCCAATTCCCATGGAGTCCTATGTGACTCCATGGGAATGAGGACTTTCACTTCCCGCCACCTGATATCACGGACCACTGGGACTTGTAATGTCCCAGTGGCACCGGGATCTCAGACGGCAGAAACGGTGTTGCCGGTTTGGTGGCAACCGAGAGGTATAACTGGCAGGTTACTGCCAAAATAATAATGAAGCCCAATGCATATGTAAGGGTTTGACAAAGGCTTAAAATGTAAACACAATATAACATATGAAGACATCATGGAACATGCAAGGGTTTTTCACTCAGTTTAAAAGTCCATGTAAGTTGCATTATTTGTTAGTTTGCAGTGAAGGTGAGTTTTGGCTGGCCTAGAAGGCGACAGGACCGAGGTCACGATAGGGGGATGGAAGTGAGACGCATATAGCAAGCTGTGATAATATTGCAGAGGAGTGCTCAATGCAAAACCATTTTTCAGAGTCTTTATGGTCAGATAAAACTGTCGAAGAAAGAGGCAATTTCCTTGCGTATACATATGTTCTTGCATGGCAGGGTGACGGGAGGATTAAGTAATAAACCACATGCTGGCCCAGGGTTTTTTTGGGCTCCGAAAGAGATAAGGCGGATATGGGTTAAAGATGATATGGTCTGAGATGGTAGTTACAAGTCAGGTTATGTTAGGTAATGACAGAAAAATAATACAAATATGCCAGTGGGTTAGAATTCAATTGTTGTTCCAAAGGAATAATAGCCCTGAACAATCACCATCTGAGTTAATGAGTTTCAGTCACATGGTATGAATAATAAAAATAAACTTGGTTATTTATGAAAAATATATGTATCATGTGGAAATACGCCTGGTTTAACGATTAATCACATGTCAAAAGGGGTGTACCTTATGAAAGTATCCAATGCATATTTTAGAGTTAGGGGGATTAGGTTATGTTGTATTAGAGTTAGCCAATGGAGGTTTGGGGGATGATGTTGTAACAAAATGTTTGTGATTATTTGAATTGTTTATACTGTATATAAGCTGCTATTTTGAATTGCCCGGAGAAGTGAGTGCATTTTTCAGCTCTAAGGAATGACTAGCAGCTCCCGATCATGAGCATTCAATAAACCTGTTTTCTGACAAAGATGCATTTGTCTCTTCATGAAAGCTGTACTTTTGCATTGGAAGCGTTGAGGCACATCCCAACATTTGGTGAACGCTGATGTTATGCCAGGTCTGTTTCATGGCTGGATTGTCCTGTGGAAAACTGACAACAGCTTCTTATCTTTGGAGTAATAAAACATTCTGTGCACAATAACAAGCCTGCAGGTGTTAAATTTCATTTGAAGACCTGTTTTGTTTACTCAGGTGGAAGTGCTGCAGTCTGGTTGTGACCGTTCTTTTTGGGGAAGGGCATCACTGCAGATGAATGGGTAAAAGAAACACATTCTATGGATTTATTTATGGCATTTATGTAATGGCCAGACCATGGGGTATCACAGCGTGTGTTACAGATATAGCATTGGTTACACATATGGCATTAGGTTGCAGTAGTCGTCATTCATACTTCTTGAATAGCCATGTTTTGACAAGTTTTTTAATAAATTGTATACTTGCTCATTTTTGATGTCCATTTGGAGGGTGTTCCAGAGAATATTTGTGTAACCCCAAAGATACAAACCTCTGGATTTTTTACTCCTGAAGTGTGCTTTGACCCGGGACATTCTGGCATTGGATCCAAGGGCTCTACCTGCAGGTTTCTGTGTGAGTCTGTGTGTTGAGGTAAGTGGGTGCATCTTTGTAGATACATTTGTGTGCCAGGGATAACATTTTGCACTCGATGCATGCATTTACTGGCAGCCAGTCTACCTCTCGTCTAATGGCAGAGATATGATCCAATCGCGTGAGCGCAAGTGCTGCTTGCTGTGCTTTGTTCTGCAGTAGCTATAGTTGGCTAGTTAGGCGGCAGAGGTGAACATGAGGAGCATGTTGCAGTAATCCAATTTTGATAGGATGAGAGCACCTGCAATACTGAGGCAGTTGGTAAGAGTCAGAAATGGTCTACTCCTTGAAATGAGGACTATAAAATGTGCTAGAGTCAGAGGTCAGACAAGTTAACAAAGCAGTATAGAGATCATTACGGCACGTGGGTACATACTTCACAATAGCAAAGACTTTGGGTTCACCAGCTACAGTTGTACTAGAACACGAATGCAGGCATTTTATCGAGGCAACATCTAAAGCATTAAGGCAATCAGGCAAGCAGTTGCTCGCAGTGATCAGATGATGAGCTAGAAGGGCAGGCAAGCAGTTATTGGTGTGGTTGTGAATTGTAATTAGATCAGAGGGCGGACAAATATCTGTGGCAACATTTGACTCCTTAAGGTAAGCGGGCAAAAACAGTTCATTGCATGTGCATCACAGGACTATCGGGTGAAGACGAGCATTTGTTGGCAGCATAGCTAGTGTTGGGAGGCGATTATACAGGCACATGGTTAGCATCAGCAGAAGGGCAAAATATTCATGCTTTCAGGCAATTGTCATAGGAAACGTCCATCGAGTCCTTACTTGTTGGTGCAATGGGTAAGGGGGGAACTAAGGGCAGAATGTTTAGATCATGGCACGAGAAAGGTACACTTGACACAGGGATGGTGAAGAATATGTATACCTTTTTATCAACAAGGTATTAGGGTAAGACATTAGAGCAGAGGCAGAGCACTTTAGAATTGTGGAGGATGTTTGAGGAGACAGGAAAGGCCCTGGAAGATAAGATGGAGAAAGGGGAGCAAATGCAGGGGTAATTGAGACCCTGACAGCCCCACCACCATATGAGAGGTCTCCCTAGTCACCTGCTGTGGGATATAATAATCCACATTATTTGCAGCTGTCACCTCAATACTCCACTCCAGTAAATTCAAGCAGGGTACAAAAAACACTTCTTGTAGCGAGAATAGAAGAAAGATTAAGATGAATGGTGGAGAACCCAGAGCGCAGAAATTTGGAGGAAGCACTGCAGTAGGCGGAATGAGAGAGGGTACAAGAAAGATGGTGAGGAAGAGAGGAGCAGGGAGAAGGATACAGGCAGCAGCAGGAATAGGTTTGGATCAGTGTAGGTTGGGACAGTTCCTTTTTAAAGTTGACAGTGTTGTTAAAGAAGACCTCAAGGTGGACTTCTCTCAGGGGAACTTGAAACATTAGTCCCAGAAACAGAGCACTGTGATAGAGCGGGCAACGATTTGGGACAGCAAAGGAGGTAAGGAATGTATGGGAGGAAGATGAAGAGGAATGGGAATTGGGGGGAGAACAGGGACAGCAGAATGTTCCAGCACCTGAAGTAGCAGCTAGGGTAATTACATCATAGGGTTTTAGAAGGTAACAGGTAAAACCCCAATAAAGGTAGGGGCAAGACATTGCTACCAAAAGGGTTTGGTCCGCATATGGTCCAGAAAAATCATAAAAGTCACTACCCTTGCTCAATGCAGGGAAAGGGAAGTGGATTTATGCATTAGAAAACCAAACAGCATACATTATATTGGCTGTGGGAGATTTGAAAAGCTTGCTTGCCTCCCTTGTAGGTGAAAAACCAGATGAAACTTGGAGGAAAGCAGTGTATCCAGGTGTACAGCTAGACACTAATAACCATGATGGTTTGCCCTTTAGCAATTGCAGAGAAAATGTGTGGGCAGCAATAAGAGCTATGTATCCTGACACACAAGATAGTAATTCAATCATGGCTAAGACCGTGAAGGCGGACGATGGTCCCGATGCATATATACAACAGATTCAGGAGCTGTGGAGAGCAGAGACAGGGGAAGGATGGGATAAACTCATGCCCATTTTGTATTATATGTTAAAAAGTGGACTCCCCAAGGAGGTGCAGCAAGATTTGGATAAGCTGGTCAGTCAGTCAGTTTGGATTTATTTCGATCCTTAGATCATAAAAGCAACAACAATAAGCAAATAGAAGCACTTAAATCACAACTGCTGGCTAAAGTGTCCTTAGTGCAACATCATAACGATTTACATAATTTATATCACTAGAATGCAGTCATGAAAATAGCAAAAATGTAAAACATAATCACTCAATCACTGATAGGTAGCATCATTGGATTCTTAAAATCTCGTGGCTGCAAGCTAAAATCAACAGTACAAATGTGTTAATATTAAACATGGTATCTGATTAGCAACTTCCTTTTGTCTCCATTCATGTACATACTTGAGTCCAAACAGTAGCATCAATATAAAATTAATCTTCAGCTTATAATCAATTTTTAAATATTGCATAACTACAGAAGTGGGGTATACATGCAACTGCAAAGATCAATAGTGATAAAAACAGACAAAGTAATACAGTGGGCCTGATCATGACTTTTGCGGTAACGCAGGCAGTATTACTGCTGGCGGTATTAGCCCTACCGCCGAACTCCCCGGTGCTAATACCGCCATATCACGACCTCGGCGGTAATGTAATTCCCGATTCCCCATTGAGCCCATTCGGGAATACCCCATTCCCCATTGGGCTCAATGGGGAAAATTTGCGCTCTTACCGCAGGCAGATTTCCCGCCGGCGGTAAAAGCGTGAATATTCGGCGGATTTCCCCCAGCCAAGAGCTGGGGCAAAATCCGCCAAAGTCCTGATTTGGCAGACCCTTAAATCCGGCGGTAATAGCGCGACCGCCGGATTTAAGGGATACCGCCAAAGTCGTGATGAGGCCCATTCTCAATAACAGAGACTACTAATGTGCAGACAAAACACTCAATTTACACCCCTGGTAGTATTGTACAATGAAATGTGATCTGAACCTCAATGCACACATCAAGTATTTTGCAACCGAGTGCACAACTATTTTGTCTTTAGAGTTGATGCACAATGGGGAAGCGTCTTTTACAGATGTTATTGATATGAACATAAATAGCTGCCTGAGATATCTCTTCCTGCTGTTAGAATACAGTGGGGAAAATATAAGAAAGTGCATTACATTTTCCATCTCATTTTCACACCGAGGGCATTTGTTGGAAAGATTGCAATTCCATTTGTGCAATATTTCTGCCAGGAGTAATGTTCCAAACCGAAGCTTAAGATCCAAAGCCCTGGTAAAATTTGGGGAGACAAAATCCTAATAGGTTGTGTAGCCAAAAGTCTGCATACACTTCCAGTACTTCCTTCCCCTCTTGTTACTTGCAATATCAGTAAGGAGTCCACTCACTTCATTGTACACTAAGACCTACTTGATCTTTGATTTTGCACCATGGTCAATAAGTTGGGGTTTTAACTGGTAGTTACAGAGACCACGTGAGTGCAAAACCTCTTCTAAGTATTTCATCCAGGGAAGCGATCAGCCATCCTCTTGTAATAAGATATTTTCAATTGCAGATCTGTACGCAGCAAGTCCCGTGGAGGACTGTACATTGGCCGAGTAGAAGGGCAGTGTTTCTCTGTGTGTCAACCTCTACAAAGAGTACGGTTTTTGGGGAGCTACTGGGGAGGAATAGAAGCAACGGGTTGGCGAGAAATTCAAGCACATATCAAAAGGAGGCAAGAGAAGGAAAATGAAGAAGTGGAGAAGGCACAGAAAGCAGAGGCTACATTGATTCAAAAGAAATTGGCTAAAATACGTTTAGAAGGAGCTATGATTACAAGCTTCACCGAAGGCCAACAGGAACAGCAGGGCCAATTTGAATCAAATATGGCGCAAGGGTGGATGAATGGATACACTCCTGATTTCAGAGATGTGGGAGAGTTTTCAAGGGGCAGAGGAAGTCTTCAGAGGGCAGGAGGTGGTGCATTTGGCATATTTAGGGGAATGAGTTCTAGGTCTGGTGGATAAGTCGAAGAGCATAACATCCTAGGCACTCGACAGTCAGGTTACAGAGCTTGTCACAGCACAGAAAGCACCATGCTTGACCTAAAGTCCACCCTAGCTGGCATTGCAGATAAAATTCAAGCTGCATTGCTGATGCTGCTCAATCTCTCTGCAGCCTTCAATCGTGTTGCTCATAGCTTGCTAGTGACAAGGCTCTGAGAGGTTGCAAACTGCTCCATATTTGTGTCTAAATGGATAGCCTCCTTCTTGGGGCCTTGTATGATAAGGGTATGTGTGGGCAACAATCATTCCATCCCCATCTCTAAAACCTGTGGTGAACCACAGGGCTCCTGCCTGTCCCCTCTGCTTTCTAATGTGTATATTCGACCACTACTGGACCACCTAAATGAGTTGGGTGTACAATGTACAAACTACGCGGACGACACTCAGGTTGTTATCCAGCTCGGTGGCCACTATAAAAACGATGCTGAAACTATCAATAACATGTATAAAGCCATCCAGTATTGGATGACCTGCAACTCCCTGTCCCTGAACAACAACAAAACAGAGCTCATAATAGTATCCTCTAAGGACACCTGGGACAAGCTAGCCAGAGACTATGACAACTTTACAATTGCGGACAATGCCATCACGATCCAAAGGAAAGTAAAAACATTAGGAGTCGTTTTGGATGACAAACTATCAATGAAGTCTCATATCTCCAACATCCGATCTAGCTGCGGACTGATTAACAAGCAAATACACAACCAAAAACTGTGCACTTCTGTCCACAGCATTGATAAACTCCAGATTGGATTACTGTAACAGCCTACTGTACAGAACTACTGTTGCCAATATACAATCTCTGCAAGTGGCTCAGAATAATGCTATGCGCACTATCTTTAAACAATCGTGCCGCACCCACATTTCCATCTACAGAAAGAAGCTACATTGGCGTCTTTAAGTAGCCCCACCTATTTGCCTGAATGCATCTAAGTCAAGACAACTGGCAGGAACCTTCGTTCCTCGAATGCTACAGTACTTGTTCCTCCCAGCTTTAAGACTTCTACATTTGGTTGTACTGCTCTCGATTCCCAGGTTACTCTGCTCTGGAACGCATTCCCGGCTGCCATACGCCAGGTTCAAAATTATCCTCTTTTTAAAAAGGCTATGAAGACTCACCTCTTCAACATAGAGTAAACCTGCTACTTCCCCTCACTACTTCTGACCAGTCTTTTATGTTCTGTTTGTCTTGTTCTTGTTTTTGTGCACCCCAAGGCCCATGGTCATGTGCCGCGTAACAAGAAATAAAATAAATAAAATAAATAAATGGGAGGCCAGTTTGGAGGATCATATGGATGCAAGTGCTGAAGAATTGGACATTTATCACACGATTGCCAGAGTAGGCGATCATATTTCTATGATCCACATGCTAACACTAATGCACCGGTAAGTAGGTTTGGGGGTTATCCCGCTCCCCAAATTCAGACCCCAACTATGCCCTGAATTCCAGGCTCTTTGCAACTGCAGCAAGCATGGGTAGAACAGAACCCTGAATCTGAGAATGCACAGATCTATGTACCACAGTCAGTTGAGTCAGCACAGGCACCAGTAGAGCCATGGGAGAGCAATCCTTTGCCTCAAGGTACCATCACACATTACAGAGGAGCGTGTGCTTTAGGGGGAAGCTCTTTCCTGCTCCAGGGTACAATTTCATACCCCGATTGGGACCGCCCACAGAGAGATCTGACATGTCAAGTCCTTTCTGTTACTGCCGATCTTGAAGAGGAACCCCAGGTGGTTATAATGATAGGCAATCCAATTTTTTCCTTTTTGGTCAATATACGGGCAACAACATCTTGCATCAAGGAAGGTAAGTTTCCCCAATCAGGTAAAATGCTGGAAACTAAGGGATTCTCTGGAGCTATTCTGTGTGTTCTATACACAGAGGATTTATCTATTCAGCTCCTTTGTTGTACTATACAGACACCCAAGTGAATCTCTTGGGCAGAGACTTGTAAACAAAGCTGAATATGACAATCTTGTTTACCGAACACAGTATAGTTTGTTCGACCCCAGGCCTGTCTAATGTGAGAACTATGGAGCTTCTGAAAGCATGTTATACTGACAGCGCAATAAGGGGGTGCCTTTACATTCACATTTGTTTCTTTAGGGAGCCATGGAGGTGTTGGGGTGAGTTCCTGGTATTCAGAATGGAGCATTACAAAGACCAGCAGAGTTTTTGTTTCATCCAGTGGTGTCATCAGAGAAAGTACCAGGTACGGTTGTTAATATACTTTTACATGCCTTAACTGTTAAAAATGACATGGTGGTTCTCTCAGGCACTGATGTGGAAGGAGATGAATGGTACACAATTCTGTGAATTGATCAGACACTGGGCCTCATTACGACCCAGGCGGTAAGGGTTTTACGGCGGCGTAAACAGCGCCGACCCTTACCGCCTGAGTACGAGGTCCCTTAGCGCAATGGCGGACTTAACACCTGCTTTTAGCAGGTGTTAAAATCCATGGCGCTAAGGGACCATGGAGTTAATTACGCCACCGTAATTTACGGTGGCGTAATTAACGCCTTCCCCACTCCCATTATGCCCTATGGGGCAAAAATGGGAATGGGGAAGGGTAAATGGGGATTGGGGACTTACCGCCCCGCCAAGGTCGGAATGGGGCGGTAAGTCCGCCAACCACCATGGCGTAAATGTAGTTTACGCCATGGTGGTAAAGTCACGGCCCAGGCGGTAACTTACCGCCTGGGTCGTAATGAGGCCCACTATCATTGAGGGAGGTGTCTGATGAACAATTGTTCGAGGATGTGGAGGACACAGGAGAAATGATCTTTGAGGTGGAGACACTGCAGACTATGGGCCTCATTACGACCCTGGTGGGCCCGTAATGAAGGGTGCCGGTATGGGACCGGCACCCTTCATTACGGGACACCCTATTACAAGGTTCCCATTGCGTGACCCGGTAAGGACGCCTGGTAAAACCAGGTGTCCTTAGCAGGTCCCGCGAGGGGACCAGGGAGCTAATAACGGGCCCGTTATTAACAGGCCCGTTATTAGCTCCCTCCCCATTCCCATTGATCCCTATGGGGGCTCAAATGGGAATTGAGATGGGTTTTTCCAATGAGGACTTACTGGGTCCTCCATGGTTGGAATAGCCCAGTAAATCCTCATTGGAGGAACCCGGTACTGGAGCCCAGTATGGAGACAGCTCATTAAGTGCATGGCTGCCTCCATACTCGTAATGAGGCCCTATGTCTATTGCTAGAACAGCATGCCCAGATTGGAAGGAAGATTTGGAGAATGTGCCTAATCACTTGTGGACTAGTGATCCTCATCAAATGGGGTTGATGAAGAGCATAGGAGCGGTGAGGATAAAATTGAAGCATAGTGCAATATTGCCACATGTAAGACAGTACCCCATTACTAGGGAGGTGAATAAAGGGATTAATTTCACCATTATGGTGTTTTGGAAGCAAGGTATCATCCAACCTTCCATGTAACATGGCTATGTATTTTGTGAAAAGGCAAACGGGTCCAGTTGGAGGATGGTACAAGATTTACATCCTCTGAAGCAGAGTTCCTGGCAGTTCCAAATCTTTCTACCATTCTTTGAACATCTCTGCTGGATCCACTCACTTTACTGTGATTAATCTTACAAATGCATTTTTCTTGGTCCCTTTGAGCTCATGTGAGTCTCTGGGTATTTTTAATTAGGTGGTTCAAATGAATTTGTGGAATCTACACATGCCCAGTACTGTGTTTCATTATGTGTACAATTTGCTAGTATGTAGCTTATTATAGCGCACTCCTAGAGCCAGTTATGAAGGCCACTTTCTATGTGAGCAAGAGTTGGTGGCAGCGGCTTTTGCCATTCAAAGGTCCTCAGTCATTACTATGTGCTGCCTGGTGACACCAAAATGTAGAGCATGCAGTTTTTTCAATCTTAGAAGTCCAAATCAACCCTTACCACATAGAGGGCCTCAGGGTATGTGGTCATCTTGCCTAATCCCTCTAGACATCCATTGAGATGTCATACAGTCAACCCAGCAACAATCTTAGTTGAACCAGTGACACCCAATGACATTGTACATGACTGTGCAACCTATGAGGGAGAAGGAGATGAGAGTGTGAATGTTAAGGAAGATGCATTCGAGAGAAGGGAAGTGCTCTTTGTTGATGGTTCATCAACAATCGGTCAGGACACTAGTGAACGATAGACAGGAATGGCAGTTGTAGGCTTGGTGGATGGTGAGTACCAAGTAAAAGTGAAAAAAAAAGATTGCCTTTGTATTTTTCCCCACAAGCAGTGGAATTGGTAGCACTCATAGAGGTTATTGAGATCAGTAGAGAGGAGACCGTCACTATTTACTCTGGCTCTGCATACGTCACATCCACAGTGCATTCAGGGTTGTCGAGATGGCAAAGAAAAAGTTTCAGGAGATCAGATTGGTCCACAGTCCAGCATGCTGCACTATTATCCAGAAGAATAGGTGCATTAACATTATCAGTGGCAATATCAGTTGGTAAGTACGCAGTGCATACTAACACTACTGACCAAATTGAGCTTGGGAATACCACGGCCAATAGAATGCTGAAGGAGGCCGTGCATTTGCCATTCCCGGAACCAGGGAACCATGTCTCAAATGGTACAGTTATCAGTCCCAAGCACTGCAGTACCACTAATGCAAATTGTAGCAATGCAAGAAAGAGTGCCAAAACATGTAATGGAGCCATGGGTGAACAAGGGTGTGTCCTCTCACCCGCAGATTTGTTCTAGAGACAGGAGCTCACAGGTAAAGTAGTGATGCATCTGGAGTTATTTATTGTGGCTTTAGAGCAGTTGCATCACACATCTCACACATCTCAACAACAAATAGAGGAAGACCTCCAGGAGAACTGGTTCATTCCCAACCTACAAGAAGAGGTGTGTACACTTGCATCTAACTGTGTGACCCGTCACCGGTTCCATCCTGGAAATACACTGAAAACATTAAAATGAACTTTGCCCATCCATCAGGGCCCTTCCGAGAACTTCACATTGATTATGTGGATATGAGTAACAGGTATAGTAATTTTTGCTATCATATTGTTGTTTGTCCATTTTCCCAATGGCCCAAGGCTGGGCCCTGTGCACACCCTGATGATAAATGAGTGGCAAAATGTTTGGTAAGGGTGGTGTTTCCGAGGAGGGGTATATGCAATGTTTTGAGGTCCGTTTCTGGATCTCACTTTTTAATGTACTTTTTGCAGATATAACGTCTTTGTTGTGTATAAAGCACTAGTTGTGTTCCGAATTTCACCCACAGACCAATGGGATCATGGAGAACATGAATGGAGCGATGAAACCCTATTTTTGAAACTCTATTTTTATCTTTAAAAAACTGGGTGTATTTCCTTCCCCATACTCTGTTTTATCTCTGTAACCAGCTGGGGAAGGAGCATCATTTGTCCTCTGATGTAATAGTGACAGGGAGAAGGATACATACACAACTATCACCCACAGGAATAGCATCAGATGCTCAGAAGTTCTTCTAGATTCTAGATTCTGAGAAGATTCTAGGAGAGGAGTTTAGGGCCTACCCTAAGGACTTAACCTGAGCTATCAGAATTATATCTTCACAGGTTACTTAATCACAGCAACAGCCGGCTACAATGGAGGGTATTGTTCAAGAATCAGGACTCCTAATACAGCCACAGCACTTCACGGGGGATTAAGTACTGATCAGAACATTTGTTTGCCAGTGGAATGAAAGTAGGTTTCATAGGTCCTATGAAGTGGTCTATGCGACCCGAGTGCTGGGGAAGGTGGAAGGGAACAAACATTGGGTCAATTTGAGTGATGTACGGAAAGTGGCCTGTGACTCTCCACCTTCACTAGAACAGAGCTCTTGCAGGGAAGATTCAATAGAAAATACTGAGTTAAGCAGTCCCATATAACCCGGGGCTCATTCCAGCAAGAACAATGGAGTGAATAGACTTTTAAGTTCCTGTGCAGATACTGAGGAAGTCTATTAATAAACATGAGTGATAGAATGTATGTTTTGTTGTTGTATTTCATTTTTCCTTGTTTAGGTGTGACAATGAATAATAATATAGATATGGGTAATATGTTTGAAAATTATGAAATGTTGAAACCCCGAACCAAAAGAGGAATCGGCCCAAGGTATTTGTAGATAAGGTGGTGGGTTTCGACCAGATAGTGAATGGACATGGCTTTGCTCTTGATAATCTGTGGTATAGGGATATGACGGGGGTGTGGAGGGAAAAGGGGCCAGACCCATGCTATGCCTGTTCACTCAATCCCCATGCTTCTCATGATTATTTATTCCTGATAGTACAATGTGTGGTACACCTATCTTTGTGCAGAGTGAGGGGCTCAATTTAACGACAAGCAGCCGAGGCTACTACCATAAAAATGTATCATTGGGAATGTTTAAGGAAAGAAAAGAAGGAGCATGAAGATGTGCGATGTAGTTTGCGATCACAATTGGAATTGGGAGGTATTATTGTCATACAAAACAAATGGGAATGGGGTAAAGAATTGTAAAGAGGAGGAATAAGGGAATTTACTGAATGACAGATGAAGAATGTCAACAATGAATGTTAGAAAAGTTTGGAAGGATTATGCAAAAAAGTTGACATGGCTGAAACCACAAAAAAGATCTGTTAAGATCCAGTTACTGACACATTTTTCCTTATGTTTCAGGGGCGATGGCACTGTACCAGATGGGACTAATAAGAAGTGTATTCAAACTTTGAGAATTGTTGATTTGGCTCAGGACTTCTGCCATCCTCAATAATTATTTGGTCTGCGGGACCCTGGTGTACCTCCCACTCCAACCGGCCTGGAAGAGAGTATGCAGCATGACTGCTTTGCACACCCCGACCATGGTTATCTCTAATATGCTGCCCCAAGCCAATTTTGTGCCCCTGTGTCTCCTCATTTGTTGAATACATCTGCACTTAAGACTGTTAAAGGAAATGAAACTGTTGAACTTTTGAGGCGACTGATCCAGAGTAATTATTTGCCATCAGCTTCTTCAGAGGCATTGAAAAGAATACCAGAACATTTTAGACTCTTCAGCAGAACAGATATGGTTTTTGCCTCTCTCCTGACTCTAGGGGTTCAAGCCATTGATAACTATGCAAATTATTCAGAGACTGCTTCCAATGCTATATGTGAGGAAATGAGAGCCTTACAACTGAAGACGCTGCACAATAGATCTACCCTGGACCTTCTTACTGCAATGGAAGGTGGGGTGTGTCAAAAAATAGGTGTTTCCTGTTGCCCATTTTTGCCACCAAATGATATGGACAATGGAACTTATCGAAAACCATTAAACGTTTACATAATCTATTTGAGTCCATAGAATGAGAGGCTGGGATCACTGATGATACTTGACTTGATTCACTTTCTGCCTGGGTTCCATCATGGCTAAGCCTGACTGCAAAAATATTGATGCCACTTTTTGTTTTTCTGTTTGTCCTTTTTTTCTTGCTAGATACTTTTAAACTACTGCTCTGCTAAGCTACTGCAAACAGCTGCTATTATGTAAGTCAATCTGTTCACAGGTAGGGCCACTTCCATCTCAAATCATATAGGTACACAGACTGAGTTAGGGTTGACTGAGCTACAGGTGCTTTCTGTTGTCTCCCGCCCGATTCAAAGAACGTGATGGAGGTCAATAAGGTGTGGGTTCCCAAAGATGGGGTTCTTGAAGAGCAGAAAAATATATTGGTAGTTAATATGTTAACTAAAACAGGGAATGTTGGGGAAGACATATTAATTCCCAACGCGGGAAAGAGATTTACATTGCACAAAGTGTATTAGGCCCCTGTGCGTACAGATGAATGGTGATGCAGCCACTAAAACATGTGATTCAATATAGTTAGAGGATTGGAGCGTTACTTAGTAGTAGAATGGACACAGTATTGCACACTGTACTATTTGTAGCACTTAGAGGCCCAAAGTGGGAATCTTCATGCACATGGGAAAAATGATCTCAGCAGAAGGAGGTTAACATAGGGAGACATGGTAATTCTGACATGTGAGGGTTTGACAAAGGCTTAACATGTAAAAACATTATAGTGTATGAAGACATTGTGGAATTTGCACAGATTTTTCACTGGTTACATGTGATTTTAACGAATCACAAAACAATGAATGAATTTTTAACGAACCAAAAACCCCTAAAAAAAATAAATAACCCATTTTATTTTTTTAGTTTAGTCCTCCCAACACCCTCGACCCAAATACTTTTATTTTAATGATAACTTTCCGCCAGCCCCAAAACTACTAATCCCATTCCCAACTACTTATTTATAGTTTTAATACATTAGTAATTTTATTTAGATGTTTGAGGTTCGTTAAATATTCTATTTGTTATTTTTCATTCATTAATATAAATGCATACCTTTTTCACTCAATTTATAAGTCCATGTAAATTGCAGAATTTGTTGGTTTGCAGGGAAGGAAGTGAGCCGCATATGGCCGGCTGGGCTAATATCGCAGTGGAGAGGAGGATGCAAAACCTTTTTTTAAGAGACTTTATGGTCAGATTGAATTTTAGGTACAATAGGCTATAAGTTCTTGATGGAATTCTGCACTAACAGCTACATCTATAATGGAGAATAATTCAATAACTTCCATTTTAAAGCTCAGTCAATTTGATACGTTTGCTGGTGTATTTCAGAGAAATTAGCTGAAAGAATGACCTGCATTACTTTGACCGACCAACTTCCAGACCTCAGAATGGATGCCCTTTACCCAACAACCCTCTCCGTTGCAGCCCAGCAGAGTGTGCATTGCCCACTCTCCTGAAGACTAGACAATGCCTTATGGTATATTGTTTTATTCCCTTCACCACAAAGAGAAAGGTCTGTATCCAGCCCCAGATTGAACAGGAGCACATGGTTCCTCTGCACCAAGCCCTTTAATCACAAAGTGTCCCCTGATGCAGATGAATTTCACAACTTTTGTTTTTTATGTTTTACTTGCAGACACATTTTCAGGGCAAGACTGTGTTCAAAACTGAGCTGCCTGTGACGTTTAGTATTTTATGTGACTTTAAACTTCCCACTCCAACCACTTCTCATAAATCTAAACTTCAGTCTTTTCTTAGTGACCATATCCTCCACTATATCCATAACGTACCTACTCACACAGGGGGCAACTGTTTGGATCCTTTATTCATCTGCACCTCTCATACGATTGTCACACCATCCATATCTGATCACTAAATTGTTTCCATCACCATCTCCCTTCCACCCTCTGACCTTTCCTCACCAATTGCATCACCTATTACTAAACAGAAATGTAAACATCTGCCATTCTCCCCTTTCTCTTTGACCTAAAGTTCTTACTCCCCTCCTTCGCACTTGATGCCTCTTCCACCAACACTACCTTCTCTAGCATTGAATCGCTACTTCATAACTCATTCTCCTCTCACTTTCCAGTCCTACTTTCACGCCGAAGTATCAGCATCCTCAACCATGACTCACCCCATTCATATGCTCTCTCTGCACAGCCATGCAATACTGCTGCGCAAATGGAGGTGTACTCACTCATATGAGGACCTGCAACTCTACCACTCTGCCCTGAACACTCTCAAGTCCACGCTTGTTAGAGCAAAAAGGGAATTCTACTTAACCCTCTCTGACTCTCACTCCAAGTACCTTCGCCGGCTACAGGGGACCCGTAACTCACTCCTAAGTAATTCTAAGTCTGCGACTAACAACTCCACTATCAGAGCTAATGGCCTACCTGAATACTTTACTGCAAACATCACCAAAGTTGGAGATTCTCTCATGACTTTCTGCTCACTTCCCCTCCTACATTTCATACTTTGCCTAATCTACCATCATCTTCTGCCTATATCTCCCACTTTAGTCACACCACTACTGACAGAGTGATAGCTCTACCGATGAAGACTGGCCCCTATAGTGCCACATCAGCCCATCTTGCGCCTCAGCTAGTCAAGACTATTGCCCATTTAGTGGCCTCCACCTGACTGAACTTGTTAACCTGTCCTTCAACTTTCCTTGTTTTCACTCGGTTTTCAAAACAGCCACGGTCATCACTCTCCAAAAAAAGCAAGGGGCTGATTCAAACCTACCAGCTAACTTTTGCCCTGTGTCTTTCCTTCTGCACTGCTCTAAAGTGCTCAACATGGTTGTGTTCAACCATCTTACCAATTTCTTAGACATCCACAACATTGGAGACCCCCTACAAGCATGTTTCCACTCCTGTCATTCCATGGACATTGTTCTCGTGAATGTGTCCAACCTTATCACCTCTGCTAAGCACTCCAACCTATACTCTATTCTAATTCTCCTTGACCTGTCTGCTGCCTTTGACACAGTTGATCACTCTGATCTTTCTTCTTAGGATTTGTGACCAAGCCCTTGCTTGGATTGAATCCTACCTTGCACCTCGCCCATTCTCTGTCTCCTGGAGCAACAACATCTCTCAACTCACTCCTCTAACTGTTGGTGTTCCACAAGACCTTGGGACTCGTTACAAGTATGGTGATAAGGCCACAACGGCGCCGATATCGCTGCTGGCACCATTTCTACCATACCACCATACTAGGCGTTCTGCTCGCAGGTGCCTTTGCAGCCACCATGTTTGACCTGGTGGCCGTAACGGCACCCACGAGCGGAACATGATGGTAGCACCGGTACCATTATTAACAGTACCGGTGCTACCACCCTCTCCATTCCATTTGAGCCCTATGGGGCTCAAATTAGAATGGGGATGTACCGGGACCGTCAGCCCCGAAAGGGTAATTACTGGGTCTGGCTGGGCTGAAATAGCCCGGTAATTGGCCATTCGCGGGTGCTGGACTTGGCTGCAAATTTGGAGGTAGCCTTGTCAATAAAACCGGAAATGCTACCTCCAACCTCGTAATGAGGCCCCTTGTCTTGGTTCTGCTGCTCTTTATACTCTAGACCTATGCTCTTGGGGCACTAATCTCCTCCTTTGGGTTCTCACACAACTCTTCGTGGATGAGACCCAAATCTTCTTCTATTTTCCAAAACTCTCCTCTGATCTCTCTATCCAAATGTCCAACTGTCTCTCTGCCATTAAATGTTGGATGGCTTTGTACTCTTTCATTTTAAACTCTACCAAATCAGAGGTGTTCTTCTTCCCTGCCAAAAGTTCTCTCTTATTTCTTTCTCTGCCTATCCAGTTCCCATCTGACACTCTCCCCTACTCTTCTTCAGCTATAAACCTTGGCGTCATCTATGACCCTACTCACACCTTCTCTACGTTCATCTTCAAAACTGGAACAGCAGCTCGCCTCAACCTCCAAAATATTTGGAAAATCAGGTAGCTCCTTTCTTTCAACAGTGCCAAGCATCTCTTAACCACTCTTGTCTTTTCTAAAATGGACTACTGTCCCAGCATCTGCTTTGGTCTCCCCAACTATGCTTTCTGTCCTCTTGACAAGATAATTAACTTCGCTACCAGGGCTCTCTTTGAACTCGCTCGCTTCACACCTACTTCCTCATACTGTCACCAGGCTGGATGGCTGACATTGCAAAACAAGGCCAGATTTAAATGTTTTCTTCTTGTTCACAAATATAGCTATGGTAAGGCACCATTATATCTATCTTCCTCTTCCAACTCTACATGTCTTTCTAATAATTCTTTCTCTGTCTCCTTGACTACCCCTGTGGCTCATCACCCTCCCTGTGCTTCCTCTCGATTCTACTCTTTTCTCTCTTCTTGCTACACTTGCATGGAATTCTCATCCTCAGGACATCCAAGTAACAATCCACACCGATTTTTCTAAACCAAACTAAAAGCCTACCTCCTCACCTTTTAATTACCCTCTCAACCTATCTCTCATCTGCCTGCTAGCTAAAAATGTTCCTGTGCCACTAACCAGTGTCTGGTCCTCACTTCTGAAAGGAAAGTAACCCACAAAAACAATGAGAAATTTAACCCAAAAAGCTAAATACACACTTCACATCTTTGCAAAGGTTTATTACATGCAAAAAGGTCTCAGACGGTCCCGTAGAACCAAGCTGACACAGAGCCCTCTGATTTTTTTAAAGGGTTACATCTTCTATAGGCTGATAAACCATCATTAACAATACTAACATAATAATGAGTTACAACACAATTCCTTCACCCTCATTGGCTGACACCTTTCTAACATGCTAATGCCCCCTATAGTCTTTGGACCCATTGGCCACATCTTATCTAAGCCCATTGCCCTATACATGTGGCTTACTACATTGTCACTTGCGACTCCCGGACCAGTATGGCTGTTTTTACCTTATTGACACATTTATAAATTGTAACTGTCACATGATGTGCACTCCTCCGGCATAGACAAAATCAAAATAAACTGCTGAGGCCAACTCTGCATTAATGGACAATAGATCCTCTCATTATACCAGATTCTGAGGCACACACACATTTCCTCCCCACCCTTGTACTTCATTTATTGGTATCACCTCTGCTCCTCCCATCCCATATCACAGAACATTCTAGAAATGTTTCCCTCCTTATCTCCCTCAAACCCTAGGTGCCTAGTAATGACGAAACTCGGTCAACGCTCTTGATTCGGAATTTCAAGGATGTATTTGCTTGTGGTTGTGTGTCTACTTGTAATTCACTACTGCCCTCCCCACTCATTGGGGAGGGCAGTAGTGCTCTAATCTTCACCTTGCCCCTTGGCATCACAAAACCTTATGCCCTACTCATGAATTTGTCCTTCAAAAGACACATCCCTACCAGCTCTCCCCTCAGCTCACATTCTGTTTCCACCCCATTCAGGCTCTGCAGCTGCATACTATTAATGTATTGTGCTCTGCAGGTGCCTCTGACCTTAGCTTCTCTCCTGGCTAATGGAAAAGCAGATTTGTTTTTGGGGCTGAGCTACAAAGAGCCATAGCTGAACATCAGGGTATGCATTCTATTCTGAATTTAACAGGCCTTAACTTCCAGAATGGCGATACTTTTGCCATGTTTACACACTGACCTTGCTTCTACCACAGTACCTACCTTACTCCATCCTCCACTTAATCAACTATTCCTGCACAACTTCCTCCAGACTATAACTTTAATATACCAACTAAACACAGGGCCTATACTACTGCCCTATCAATAACCTCTGCAACCTCAACTATAATACATGTGTTGCTCTTTCTTTGTTGCTATATGTGAGGATCTAATATGTGTCAAACCTAACTAAAAACAATATGCGTGCCTTCTGCTGTGCAAAACTCTGTTGTGCATAGTAGGTTTCCCCAATCTGAAAATGTTTTTGCATCCGGTCGTGTGCAGCGATCAGCCTCAACCCAATGGGAGAATGGACATACCACAACAATAAGGTAACAATAATTACTGCACCTGGTAATCATGTCCATGTAGTTGATATGAAGCTCCCGGAAAGGCCCAGTGTGATGGGGCAATGTGTGGCACAAAGTCCTGAATGTCTGGTTAGTGTTGTAAAGATGACACAAGTTGCCACAAACATGTTGATGAATTCCTGTAAATTTGGGACAAACAAGTCCTCGCGGGTCGGGTAAACATGCGCTGGGTAGTGCACCTGCTAAAAAGCAGCCATGAGCATCTCCTGTGGCATTACTACCTTACCTATACCATCTTGACTCCAGATCAAATCAGTCGGTGTCTGTGACCAACTCCAGTTGACCCAAAGTCTTTCCGGTCCTAGAGTGCCTGACCTTGTAATTCAAATATTTGTAAAATATATACTGCAGTGTATAGGATTTCTAACTGCAACTGTTAGTTTGCGACCCTAGGATATGTGGTGACATCTGGGTCCCTATGCTCTTCTTTGGCGGCCTTATATGCTGCATCATTGCCAAGAGAAATGGGGTCTCTTTTCTGGGTGTAGACGGCACATTTAACCACTGCTACTAGTGTTGGGCAAGATAGAGGATAAATCAATCTCTCTGATAAGGCTGCATGCTCTGCAGCCGAGCAATCAGACCTCTGAAATCCCCTTCTTTTCAACCTGGACAACCTGAATGTACAAAGGTGGTGTATGTGGGTGGAATCAGAGTACATGGTCACTAAGCATTCTAGGGATGCTTCTAATGATTCAATCAATGCATCAGCTCCACAACCTCAGCGGAGAAATGTGTTGGTAATTGCTTCTGAACTACAGCCTCATATTCCCCATCTACAAGGTGCACCACTGCTGCACCTGTGTGTCTCTAGCCTGTCTTCTGATCAATCATTGATGAACCATCAATAAGGAGGACCTCCCCTTCCTCAAGTGCATCATCTCTTGCTCTTATATCATCTCCACAGCCTACATAAGTGACACAATCATGCATTACGTCACCTTCCTTAACTGGTATTGCAATAAAAGTGGTAGGGTTCACTGTGGCATCTCACAATGTGAATGGATGGACTTGACAAAAACACTTCATATACAGTGGCCCTTTGTGGGGTTACAGTGGATTGAGATCTTTCAAAAATTGTGACCACCACATCTTCTACATATAGCATTACTGAACACTTTAATGGTGAAGGCAGCAGTGGCCAGTGCTTGTTCATAAGGAAACTGGCACTGCATCACTGATTTAGATATGCCACTGTAGTATGCTAGGGGTTTGTGTTCTAGAGATGTGTGCTGAGCCAATCCAGCAGTCCTGACTTGTCCATTGGAATGTGACAATAAATAACATTAATTCATGTACTCAGGGGTTTCCAATACTGGTGTGTTGCTTATGACATTTGTGTGTTCCTGGAAACATGCTGTCATTTCTCCTGTAAGTGACCCTTTCCTCTGTTGTGTCTCCTTGAGTCCCTGCAGTAGAGGTTTTGTGTAAGTGGAATAGTTAAAAATTGATGTTCTACAATGGTTACACAACCCCAAGAACTGTTGCATTTGTTTCACTTTAATGGGCTCTGGTGTATTCTGTACTGCTGATGTTCTTTCTGTTGTTACACTTTTCTCTTCTAATGATATTTAGTCCCAAATACACTACCTCTTTCTATTTTCTTTGTACCCTTTGTATGTGAGCAATTACAACAGTGCAATTGAATCCTCTCACATAATTCTTCTGTTGTACTGCACACTAAGAGGTCATCTACATACTGAATGACCATACTCGGTACATGTATATTAACCCAAATCCATATGTAATAGTCTATGAAAAAAACTAGGGGAGCCCTGAGGAAGACTAATGTGATGGAATCTTTGTCAGTGATAGGTAAACAAAGTGAAATATTGAGAATTGGGTGCAATGGAATGGAAAAGAACACATTTTTTAAATCAATGACAGTAAATTGTGTGGCCACAGTTGGAATATTGCAGAGGTTTGTGGCAGGGTTCTGTACAACTGGGCCTCAATGATGTGATTCAATGGGCGTATATCCTGTATCATCCTCCAACTGTACCCTTTTGCTTTTTTTGACAGGGTATATTGCTGTGTTACATGGGGATTCTGTGGGTACTACATTGGCCTGTTTCCATAGGGCAACAATTGTCTTGTGTATTCCCTCATCTGCCTCTCTTGACAATGGATACTTTCGCACTCTGGGAGACACTGCTCCCTGTTTCAACTTGATATGTACTGCCCCAATGCTCTTCATGAACCCTATATCATGGTGGTTGTCTGTCCATGAAGTGCCTGGGACCTGTAACCAGTCCTCCTGTAAGTTTGAAGGTATGCATTTTGCAACAAGTATAGGACAAGGGACAGTCTTATGATGGCTCATTATTTGACACGGCATAGAAACCTCCAGTATCATTTCACCATCGTTTTGTGCATGCTAAAAAAACTGCCCATCTCAGTGGTTGAGCCAGGTCAATGCATACAACGGTATGCCACTCATCTCCCTCTTCGTTAGTCCATATGAGCATTATCTTGTAATCAGCAATCAACACCCTCTCCAAACCTAGCGTAATGATAGTAAGCCAGAGCATGATCTTGAGGCAATGCTGACCAAAACAAAAAATTTGGACGGCACACTCCATGGCTTGTTTTGAATTCCTGACACCCAAATCAACAGCACGGTTGCACCACACATAAACAAATCCAGGTGAAAAGGTATTCCTCTAGTGGTGCCATCTCTATACAATACTCATATTATCACATGTTATCACACCAGGATGCTAGGATAACAAATTCCTGGTGTGGAGAACACTACCCCTTCTTCCGAGAATGAAATTGTTGTGTTCAACTTGCTTAACTGATCGCTGCCTAACAAGTTCAACGGAGTTGCAGTTGAAAACATGGGGTTTCTGAGGGTACTACATTGGCCTGTTGCCGTAGGGCAACAATTGTCTCGTGTATTCCCTCATCTGCCTCTCTTGACAATGGATACTGTCACACTATGGGTAACACTGCTCCCTGTTTCAGCTTGATATGTACCACCCCAGTGCTCTTCATGAACCCTACATCATTGTGGTTGCCTGTCCATGAAGTTCTTGGGATTTGTAACAAATCCTCATGTAAGTGTGCAGGCATGTATTTAGCAATAAGTATAGGACAAGGGACAGTCCTATGCTGGCTCATTATTTGACACAGCATACAAACCTCCAGTACCATTTTATCATCATTTTTGGCACTCTCAAACAACTGCCCATCTGACTTCCCGCTCAGTGGATGAGTCAGGTCAATGCACACAACTGTATGCCACTCATCTCCTCTTCATCAGTCCATATGAGCATTATCTGGTAATCAGCAATCAACAACCACTCCAAATCTAGAGTAATGATGGTAAGCTGGAGCATGATCTTGAGGATGCTAGCATAACAAATTCCTGGTGTGGAGAACACTGCACTTTCTTCCGAGACATTGTTGTGTTCAACTTGCTTAACTGATCCCTGCCTAACAAGTTCACAAGAGTTGCTGTTGAAAACAATAGCAGAGCTAACACCTCTTTGTTTACCTACCTTGATGTGTAAGTCTTCTGTGAATGGAACCAAAAGTATTGCCCCTGAGAACCTTTGCATGTTCATTATCTTTCCTGATAAGGGGAGGCACCCTTCCTTTATGCATGATGTTATTGCACATGTGTCAACCATGAAAACAAATGATTTGTTGACTATTTCTGCACCTACCAGAGACTCCTCTTCCGGGTCAGCAGTAACTAATTGCACTGGACACACCAAAGCTTTATGAGAGCTGTCCTAATCTTGGTATGTGACTGGGCCCATCGGTCAACTGAGATATTTGCAGGGATCATGTGCAGCCCCTTGCCTACTCCTACACTCCAACGCAAAATGGCACATTTTGCTACATGACTAACATGGTCCTGGTCCACCAAATCCTGCCCCCATCCCTCTATATCCTCCTCATCTACCTCCTTGGAATCCACCTCTACCTTTTGGATAACCTCCACTTCTGGTGTCCCCCAGACTGTTATCCTCTCACCCTGGCTCTTCAATGTCTACTTAGCTCCTTTGGCCCACCACATTTCCACCTTCTCTTCGAGCTTCCAGTGTTATGCAGATCACACACAGCTCTCTATCAGGCTTCCCTCAGCCTCCTCCCCTTCTTCGCTCATTCCTGGCTCTCGAAATGTGATACAGGAATGGTGCGCCTTAATCATCTCTACCTCATTGCCAGTAAGACTATAATTCTTCACATTGGAACCCCTGCTCCTGCTTTTTTCTCTCGCATTCTGGCTGCCCTCCTGGGACCCTCTACCCTTGCCCTCCTCTAAGGCTAAAAACTTTGGGGTCATCTTGACTCCACTCTCTCCTACTCGCCTCATATGATGGACCTTGCCAAGAAGGCCCACTTCCAGCTGCACCTTCTCTGAGGAATTCTACCTTTTCTCACCTTCTCCCAGAAGCTCACTGTCACCAGAGCTCTGGTTCTCTCCAGGCTGAACTACTGCAAAAGCCTCTTTCTCAATATGCCTAACTCTACTCTTTTCCCCCCTCAACTAATCCAGAACAGGACTGCAAGACGTATCCTCGGCCTCAAGCCCAGGAACTTCATCTCTCCATCCCTGATATCTCTGCACTGAGCCCCGGTGGCTGCAAGGATCAAGTTAAAATCCCTCTGCATCATCCACAAGACTTCTGGGGGCCAGTGCCTGCACTACATCCAACTCTCTCTTCCTAACTACCTTCCTCTCGAGCCCTTTACTCAGCTACCTCCAACTCTCTGAGGGTCATACGCTTCTCCTAGCAGAGAGTGGGGGGAAGATTGTTCTTATTTGCAGGTGCCTCCCTCTCGAATGGCCTCTCTGCCCCTCTCAAACTTGAGCCGGACCACCTGAAATTCCGGAAGCAGCTCAAGACCTTCCTTTTCTCCTCTGTTATCTCTCTCCCTTGCTGACCTATCTGTCTGTTGCACTGACTGGTTGATTGGCTACCCTCAGGGTCTCACTGGGTACCAGGCTCCTCCATGATCAGTCTTCCTTGCACTGCCCCCACGCCTACCATGCACTTAGGGGATTCAACTGTAACCTCTACAACCCCTGCCTCCTTGTACTTTTCCCAAGCCACGCTGCCCTGGCCACACTTACTCAGAGAAATGCTGCCCTGATTGCACATCTCACTTCCTGCTCCCTGGCACTTCCCCCTCTCCCTTCCCTCTGCACTCTGCATTGTTGCACTTGCACAGTCTAAATGACACAGGCCTAGTAAGATCATTTGTCTTGTCCTCCCTCTGTTTCCATCCCTTGTCCAGTTGCACCTAGAAACACTTGTGTACAGGTGTGCTATAAATGACTTATCAAATCATATCATATCACAACTTCCATGGTAACCTCCCTGATACCCTCTGTTGTCTGGGTAGGCTTCATACCTTCCCTGTCCACTTCTGCACCATTCTGCACATTTTCCACCACTTCTTCTCTTTCTCCTGGCTTCGCCTACAATGATGCACTAATATTGTCTGGATCTCCGTCTTCCCCTAGAGTCAATACCCACCACCTTATCCAGATCTTTTTGCACCTCCTTTGGGAGTCCTTTCTTTAACATGTGATAAAATATCATTATAGTTTAATCACATGGTTCCCTTGTCTCAGCCCGCCATATCTCTTGAATCTGCAATATGTATTGTGCAGGGTATTCATCCTCTTTCATAGTCTCTTCCATTATTGAATATATGTCTGGTGAGCTGGGATATGCCGCACTTAAGGCAGCCCATACTTTGGCCCAACAATTGTTAAATTGCACCCCATCATGGTTGTCATCACCCATTCCTATCGCTGGAAACCATGCTCTTTTTCACATATCATCTGCTTGGTCTCCTAACAATGCAGCAAACAGACTTTTCATGTCTCCCACAGCTAGTGTAATGCCTGCTGTCTGTTTTTCAAGTGCATATATCCACTTGCCTGATCCTGCTGTGACCAACAGGGGTGCCTTTAACAAGGTATTTCCATTCATGTGTGCAAGGGCACATACTGTGCCCTGCCACAACCCTTGTGTAACAATGGTAACTGCATCCCCACTTGCTTAGCAGGTGGTGTCTTACCCACTCTCTTCCCAGTGTCACTGTAGGTGGTATTTTGTCTCTCTGCTCCTCATATGTGCCCCACTCCTCCTCCTCTGCTACTCGTATATCAGCATCCCATCTGATTGACTCATAGTCTACACTGTCCACCCAACCCATGCAAATCCCTCCCTATACCCCTCATCCCTTTGACCCTCATCCCTCGTTTCAACATGAATGTCCAGAATCGCGGTACTATCAATTCTAAATAAAATATCTCTGGCTCTCCATTCATCAGTGCATATTGATGCTCTTGGCCCTTTTCCCTTTTCCCGCTTTACTCCCACCAGCTCTGCCTCTGTCATTCGCAGCACTGTTTCTAAATCTTGTACAACAGAAGAGAATGCAGGACTCAGCGCCATCAAGATGTGTGTATATTTAATAATATTGCATAATCACACATTGAATGAGAAGCCCATGTACGATAACATGTTTCGGCTCTGCTGAGCCTTTTTCAAATCTGGGCCGTAGTTGCATGTAATCAATCCATAGGACTGATGTCCCTGTAGTAGTAACGGGGTAAAATCCCCAAAATAAAGTCTGATTCCTGCGAGCAGAAAATCACACGTGTCGGCAAAGGTACCAGGGACCATTTAATAATGGCGGCCTCCATTTCCAAGATGGACGATAGTTAATGACGCTCGAAATGCGGCGGACGTTACTGCAACCTGCCGCTCAACGCGGATCAACATGGCGACGTTACTCACGTTGCCATGGTCACCGTGTGCAACACTGATATCAAGATGGCGTACGCAGACGGCACTGTACCTTTGCCGATGCGTGTGATTTTCTGCTCGCAGGAATCAGGTAAGCTTAGGAGGCTCCAGATTCAGATTACTCGCATTCTAACGGTTTATGCTGCTTAGTATCCATACGCTGTTGTTATGTATTAAGAAGTAGGGCCACACGGGCTCAGGATTCGTTATGTGTAAAGACACTGCATTAGCTTGATTGTTGTCTTTGACTACTTTTAACGCGCTTAAAGAGGGATGCATGTCACAGTGCACGGACGCATTTGGAATTGGGCCACTCTAAACATGATGTGGTTTTTTTAGACCACGGCATGATGGTATCCAAGACTATGTTCAAATTATTTATGGTATGTCCTGCACACCCAAGTCCACGGATAGTGTTACACAATTGTTGCTTACTTTACCCAGAGACAATACAATACTTCACACGCATTCAATATAGGGAGAGAATTTATGTTGTGTATTTTAACTTTAAGAATGAGTATCTAGTTTATATTCATACAACTACAAACCTGATTTCACCTTTACTTAATTTCAGACTTTATTTTGGGGATTTTACCCCATTACTACTACAGGGACATCAGTCCTATGGATTGATTACATGCAACTACGGGTAAGGATACCTGATTGATTTTGTTTTGGGATAACATATGGGTCAGTTGATCAGTATGGACTAATTACTACCACCCATAAAATAATGATTCATTTTTCGACTTTTTCTCTTTTGTTTTGTCTCTTTATGTTTTGATTTTTTGAAACAATATACATTTATGATGTGTGTCTTTTTCTACACCCTTGAACCCTCCCTTTCACCAATCCTTGTTTCTCTGTCTACTTGTTACACTTTTGTCACCATGACATATATATTCATACTGCGGCTTGATGGAATAATGCCCGCGCAATATGATTTCAAAATTATTTGCATGCTGATGTTATGTCTTTTGTGTTAATTATACGCAATTATGATAATACTATGTAATATACTTATGGTGACTTGTTGTGGAATATTATGTAGCCCAGATTTGAAAAAGGCTCAGCAGAGCCGAAACATGTTATCGTACATGGGCTACTCATTCAATGCGTGATTATTCAATATTATTAAATGTACACACATCTTGATGGCGCTGAGTCCTGCATTCTCTTCTGTTGTACACTGTTTACAGTGACGGTTAGGCTTTTTTACTGTCTGGATACAGTGACCCGTGACATCCCTGAACTTACCTTATGACTTCAAAGATACAGCATTATATTGCCAACCAAAATCGATATTAATTCAAGGGATTGTAAGGTGTCGCCCTTCAGAGCAACTTGTACGAAAGTCACTTTCTTCAGTTACTGTTTCTAAATCTCTTTGTGCCCAGTTCTCTGTTTCCATTACTAATGGGGCATGCATGATACCTGCTACTCGGGATTGAGGGACATTTTCATAGGTGACGGGGCTCTCTGTCATGGGGCTGCATGGGGCACATACACTGGGTTAGTCTAACCCACTGCTGCTTGCATGGAGTAGCACCCCTTTGGGGTCAGCGGGGTTCTGGGTGTTGCAAATGTATCACAGGATGCAGACACTTCACTAGGTGTGGGGATGACACAGTGTGCTTGTATTACAACTTCTCCCCTCTTAAGTTCTTCGGGGACATCCTTCAAATCATCAACCATCCTCCACAACTCTAGGACATCTTCTATATTCTTCCTCTTCCTCCCCTTATTTCTGCAGCTAAATATGTATACATGTGGCCCAAAACATCTTTATTATATGTTCCCTGTTCTGGCCACGGCTTATACATCCCTCCTCTCGAATCCGCGACCCACTCCCTGTGATACTTCCTGATCTCCTCCTGTTACAACAGCAGCACTGTGCACATGTATTCAAGTGGAGTAAGAGAACTCATAATTGCATCTAGCCCTGCACAATACACTTTTTTATTTGCATAAACAGCAATCCAGCGGCACCGCTCTACCCTGTCCATTACTACTTCTGCCCACACTTCCTGTTGCCTCTCCCATTCTTCTTCATCCCACACACCATGCAATAATCACACAACAGCCCTCTTCACACAACTCAAACACCACCAATTCACACCATAACAATCCAAAAACACCTTAAATTATACATCAATAATATCACAATTTATATACACAATGTTTTAGAACCTTCCTCAGTCTTCTCTTCAAAATGAGGGAATTTACCTGCTTATGTCCCCTTGTGCCAGGCGAAGGGATCCCGCACCCACCACATAATGGGCCCACACAACAAAATGACATTTATTTACAAATGGTGTAGAGACTGTGTATACCCTCCCTCTATCCCCCTGCCTCATAATGAGGATAGTAGCCTCTTCACTCTCCTTTTTGTGGAGTGGAGGGATCCCATGTCCCCCATATACTGGAATTCACCTCTTATTATATTCTGCAGTGCTGCCTTTTCATCCAAAATGGAGAAGTTCCCATTTACTCTCGCTTCATGATTTTCCTCATAATTTATACTGTGTCCTCACCTTCAATAAAACCACTGTATGTTGTTACGTGGTCTTTCACACCGCACCTATTGACCATTAACGTACTCTACACATACACACTGCCCTGTTATTGTTTTCTCCTGCAAAGGTGCACTTACATCTATGCTTTCTCCTGAGCTCCATCGATAACGGGTCATGTCAATGGTCTGCACAATCTGGGAGTAGCACTCCGCTCCAAAGAGCAGACAGACCTTGTGGCAACATGACACCTGTAAACCTCGTCAAGTCCTGCATAGGGACTGGTAGCTGCAGATGGGCACTGCACACCAGGATGCGCGGCAAAATCCAGACAAAAATATAATTCTAAAAGCCAAATGAGCACTGCACTTCTATGCAAGGGAAAACAAGGTTTCTTACATGCAAAACGGTCTCAGCCAGTCCTGTAGAACCAAACTGACATGCAGCTCTCTGATCTTCAAAAGGGTTACATCCTTTATAGAAAGATGAGCCATAATTAACAATACTAACAATAATAATGAATGACATCATAATCTCTACACCCTCATTGGCTGCCACCTAAATAACATGGTAATGTCCTCCTATAGTCCCTGAACCGATTGGCCACATCTTGTCCAAGCCCACTCCCCTATATAAAGGGTTTACTACATCATCACTATTGACTCCAAGAGTGGGATGGGTGTTTTTAGCTTATTGACACATTGATCAATCATAACGGTCATGTGATGTGCACCCCTCCGGGCCAGACACGATCAAAGTTAACTGGCGAGGCCAACTCTGAATTAATGGACAATAGGCCTTCTCATAACACCAGACGCAGTGGCGCACACAAGTTGCCTCCCCGACCGTATGCTTAGTTTATTGGCATCACCTCTGCTCCTCCTATCCCAAATCACAGAACGTTCCAGACACAACTCCGCCCTTATCTTCGTCAAACCCCAGGTGCCAGTAATGACTTGACTGGGGCACCACTCTTGAGTGTGAATTTTAGGGATTAGTTTGCTTTTGGTTGTGTGTCTACTTGTAATTCATATGAGATGTCTGATCATTGGGGAGGGCAGTAGTAGGCTAAATCGTCGCCTTGCCCCTTATGCCCTGCTCTCATGAATTTGTCCTTCAAAGGGTCAATCTATACCAGCTATCCCTGCAGCTCACATTCAGTTCCCAAACCATTTGGGTTCTGCAGTTCAATGCAATTAAAATGTATCTGTGCACTGCTGGTGCCTCTGACCTCGGCTTCTATCGTGGGGAACAGAAAAGGGGATTTGTTTTTGGAGCTGATCTACACAGAGCCGCAGCTCCACATCAGGGCCTGCATTCTATTCTATTCAGAGTTTACCAGGCCTTAACTTACAAAATGGCGATACTTCTGCCGTGGTAACACGCTGATCTTGCTTTTACCACAGTACCTATCTGACTCCATCTTCCACTTATTTCAATTCTTTCCACACACCTTACTTCGGATCATAACTTTGAATATACCAACTAAACACAGGGCCTATACTATGGCCCCATCTATAATCCCTGCAACTGCAACTTTAATAAGTCTGATGTGCTTTCTGTTTTGCTATATGTGAGCATCTAATATATGTCAAACCTAACTAAAAACAATGCACGCACCTTCTGCTACTCAAACCTTGTTCTATTCTCACAGTATTTCATGCTAGTAGTTATTTCTTAACCTGAACCTTTTGCCTGGCTGGGATGGTGTATGTGCATCCCAATGTTTACTCTACCTCCACTCTAGCACTTCACCCATCATGTTCACATCCCCAGCTCACCTAACTGCACTTAAAAAGGTCCAATGTTGGTTGTTCTTAATCTATGTATGTCCACTTATGTATTGTCCCAGGTGATTCTTCCATTACTCCCCTCCACAACCTGGTCTGAATGTCCCTCAAACTCGTCCCATTGCTAGAAGCCCACTGCTTCCGGTCAAATATGGTTTCTTATCTATTGTACGTTATTTTGTGATCAAAAGAGCATTGTTCCTCTTTTAAATAAATACATACATAAATAGTGTCTTGGTGTGATGCCATCTGTTCAAGAGAAAAGTGGCAACCCAAATGTCATAAATGGTGCCACACAATACTTCATTGCTTCACATCACAAATCAGAAAGCACAAAAAGAATTATGTGTACTTTGAATGTGGCCTGGAATGGTAACAAAGCCTTAGAGGTCGGCTTCCTAGCAGCAGGCACCATTCTCTGTTTTCATGCAGCTAGCTTGGCTGCTAGTCCAACCTCTGCTGTCACTTTCCTAAAAATATTATTTACAAGAAAGCCTGTCTCTGCCATGAATATTTGCTCTCTGAGAATGTCATTTTAAATGTTCAGTGATAAACGTTCAATCCATTTAGTTTTGTGCCACTGGAGTAAATGAGTTTTGAAGTTATACACGTTGCATTCAAGAACTGCCTGAAAGTGTTACAGTACTGAATCTGTTAACGGGCTACATAATGAGCTCTGGTTGTCGATAGAGCTCATACATGCTAACAGAGTGGCAGGCCTCCGGGAAGAGAGTCTGCATTGCAATTTATAGACAACAAAGCACATGGGAGACATCCTAGAATAAGTCCCTTTACTGTACATCTCACGCTGCAACTGCAACAAAAGCTGGTTTTATTAAAAGAAGAGTTGATAGGTCTGTGCGTCTCAGAAACTGGAACCTCGGTCCTTGAGTATGCAGCGCTATAGATAAAAGCAAACAGTATTATTCTTAACTTTTAATTTAATTAAACGTATTACAAAGACACATGAAAGGAGACACTATTGCAAAATCACACTTAACTTTCATTAGCTCATAATGTCAGGAAGTCACGAGTTAAGAAACATGCATAATACGTGTGCCTACTTGGTAGTCATTGTTATGCTCCACTCGAATTTCTAATCACATAATATTTGCACTTCTTAAGGGACATCCCATTATCAATAGAGATTGGCAATTACACACTTACATCTGTATTTGTAGTCATCTAATAATCGCTTCCCAGTTAAAATGCTCTGCTAAGACATCTATAAAACATATTTGACAGACTCAGTATCATCCGATACCATTCTTTGTATTTAAAAAATAAAGCAAAAAAAAAAAAAAAAAAAAAGAAACAGGAACAGAGCTCGTTAATTAGTCCTAGAGCACTGTCTCGGTGACTTCACTCACCCCAAGACACAGAACTGAGTGTCCATTTGAAGACGTACAGAAACAGAAAGTTATAAATTACTCTTTAGCCAATGGTTAAGAAACTTGTGTTTTGTTCTTCCTGGAGTTTGGTTTAGCATTATTGCCGGATACAGCCAACAAAACATTCTTATGAGAATATTTCTAGCTTGTGTATATTACTTCCTTTACAATGCAACATGGCTGATCATGCTCCCAGGATATCGCCCGAGGCAGTCATGGCAACGGGATATGGGAATATGGGTTCCTCGTGCAGCATGGACTAGTGAATGGGAGTGAGACCTCTAGAGAGGGCGTGAAGGTAACACCGTTATATACAATCACAAGAACACTGAAAAGAATCACTCAAAAGTCAACTTTACCCGTTTAGCTTCACCAGCATGTACACACTAGTCTCCAAGTTTGTTTTTTTTTCCTTTTATTGCTACTACAATATGAGTGAAGTTTGTAAACATCTCCCAAATTCCATTCCTAAGGTTTGCATGTCAGCCTTCTGTGCTAAACAAAGCAGCACGATGTGCGCCATTTTGAAGGGTAACGGCACCTGTTTGGAACGACTTCAAGGAATGGATTTTAAATATACTTCACAAATTCTATTTTCTCAGCCGTATTCAGTGCTTCTATAAAGTGCTGCATAGAATTCTGGCAAACAGTAGCCATCCAAAACATGCAGGACTATGCACTTTATACAAATTACCTAGGATAAGGTGGTGAGTTAGCGCAGCAGTTTTGGAAGTACAATCCCAGTATCGTAGCTTTGTATGTTGAGGTGCCTATTACAGGGATTGGTGTCTAGTCTGGTGGTTAAAGGGTTGAATCATAATAAGATACCTTAGCTAGCGTATGTGCTTGCTGCAGAGGTGTTCCCAATCCTGCTCTCCCTCTCAAGCTCTATGCTCCTCCCTCTGGCACACGGCCCGGCTCCAGGAATTTTCATCTGGGTGGGCCAGTGTTGAGATCAGTGGGGCCCACTTTCCATTGGGCGTGGGTGTAGGAGTACCCTAAACAAAGTGCTGGCGTTGATCCAGATTTCCCAGATCCGTGATCCATTAAAGAATGTCTTCCCAGACTTGCAAAAATACATTTGCACCCCTCTATAAAAAAATAAAAAAAACGGTACCTAGCAAAATAGAAGCACGGGAAATAGTGTTACAACATCAATCTACCTATCTTCCCTTCCCATCTGCTCTCCCCTTTGTGTTATATTTGATCCTCCTTCACCTTTCACGTCCAGTCACCTTCCTTCAGCTGCCCTAACCACAGTTCCAGTTTACCTCCCTTCCCACCTATTCACACCAGCACCCAGCATGCCTTTCCTGGACTGTCTTGGGAGAATTGATGGCAATGCCTCCTCCTCCTCTGAGAGGGCTGAGCATTGAGGCCCCCAGTCTTTGTACCATCTCAGATGGTGTCCACCAAACAATACCTTCCTGAGCACTGTGGCTACTCCCAGTAGGCCCCGGAGGTGATGAATGTGGTCCCTCCATCTTGTTGAGAAAGATAGATCCCCCCCCATCCAGAATACTGAAGCAAGGAATAGGAGATTTTGTTCCCTACAAAATTACATTGTTTTCAAACTTCTTTACATTTCAAGAACAGATCATACCATGTCCAGTCAATACAGGTAGTCTTGTTGATCTTAATAATATTTTTAGCACAACAACATATCCTCCGATAATAAACACATGTATACAATCCTCCCTTCACCCACCCATTCCACAACCCCCCTTCCTTTCCAACTGAACCCCTGCAGTAGTCCCATTCTGAATGTCTCCCATCCATGGTTCATGTCCAAAATGACATTTTAAATACAAAATGTAATTTTGTGTTACATTTTTGCAGCACATTCTAGTTGAGTTGAGCGTGCAAGGGAGTGCTAGGGCTGTAAGGGCTGCATCAGAAGGCAGACAGTGCTGGTTGAGGGGTTTGCGGGCTCCTGGTATTTCTCCTGGTGGGGCTTGCCCCCGTACATAATTGTCTGGTACATACTGTTTACATACTGTTTATAATATGCAATTGTCCATGATGACTCTTTGTTTGATGTGTTTACTTGGATTTGCTATTGAATGACACAATTGTGTTCAATAAATGTGGCCTGGATATTTTCAAAGTTAGATGTGTGTGTCCTAATCCCTGTGCTGCCCATCCATTAAACCATGAGTGAGGTTTTTTGAAATAGCTTATAATGTGAACTGAATCACTTCTAGGGGTACCTAATTTTAACAGGTAAGGCATAATGAAGTTGAAAAATATGCCCAGGATCACACACTTTGGTCAAGTCGTAAAGCCATAATTTGAGCATAGCCTGGAATTTAGATACTTGACCACACATCTTCTGAGCTCAAGTTGGTACAGATATGTGTTGAGGTTTGGATGTGAATACTACAATAATACTAAATTGTATACAAATTACTTTAAAAATGCACAAATCACATGATAAACCAACCTGACAATGAATTCATCTTTTATTATGAAACATGTTGATGAAAGGATTAAGGGGGGGAGGGGGCATTTTGTTTTTAATCCTAAATTGCACAGATCTGAATTCTTGCCTTTGTTCTTTACTTTACCACTACGTGTTTGGAAAAGTGTAAATCACTTCCACAAGCAATGAGTGTGGGAGCCATCCATAATGGATTCCTTTGGACTCTGGCCACTTTTTCCAGGTGTAAAAGTCAGGTAGGTCCCATAGGAATCTATTGGTTTTCCACCACCGTAAAAATACATACTGGTGGAATGCCAATCCGATTTGGCAGGGAGACCTTGTTAAGTCTGGTCTGCTCTCCAACTTGACCTGTCAAATCATACAAAATCCTGCAGCTCATACAAAATGGAGCTACATGCATTTAGCACCACTTCTTCCACTCTGCCTGACCTGGAAAATGATCCCCTATGACTGTAGCTTTATTTTCCCCACCCTGAATGGAAGTCTACAAGCTCCAGAATAGCAATTAATGAGAATTTACAAAAAATCTCATATACAGACACAAAGTGAAATGAAATGCATGACAAGGTTATTGTTTCACCCAGTTTATTCTATATCCCCTTACGTACTAATCACCCAACAATCACACTGAAATGGTTACCTGATATTTGGTCGAAAAAAATTGGTCGACCAGACAAATGGTTGAACCAATTTGGTCGAAAACCAAATGGTGGAATTTTTTCTTTTATTATTTTCACCTTTTTTTTTTTTTTTTGGGGGGGTCCCCCCCAACCTCCTTTTTTTTCTAAAAACCCATTTTTGTAAAAAACGAAAACCCGAAAAATAAATATATAATTTAAAAAAAAAATGTGACCGTTTGGTTTTCGACCAAATTGCATTGACCAAATGTCATTCGACCAGTTTTAGGTCGACCAAATGTCTGGACACCCACTTAAATAGCCTCTTAAAACCCTATATATTTTTTTTAAAGTGCCACAGTAATGGTCACTGCTTTTTTACCTTTTCTCATCTCTAATCACTTCCTGTTGTAAATAATCTGTCTCCGAGACACATTAAAAAGATAAGATCTCACTTGTAGGGCCTGGTCGCCCTGCTGTTTGTATTTGAGGTGGGCGAGTAGAGCAGGGGGGAGGGGGGCATTGGCATTTGTCCCTTGTCCAAATGTTAAATCCACCTCTGATTGCACTTTTTAGAAAATATTTAAATACTGCTTTTTAGTTATAAAAGATGTACACCTTTTATATTTTGCCCGCAACATTATAGAAAATGCTCTTCTTTTTTGTTATTTTATGGGTGTTCATGTTTCATTTCCGACACTACCTAAACACCAGCACCCAGGATTTACATCCTACTTTCCAGACAAATCCCACAAAACACATGATATATTGTGTTTGCATGCAAACTCTGTAATGTTACTCAAACAGAATGAAGTTATCAAGTCAGTACTTATCAGTTTGGATCATGAAACGTTCTGTCAGAGTAGACTAGCTTCCAAACAAAGATACATTCTATTTAGGTCAGAGCCCCTCTGGTAAGTGTGCATGAGAAGATATGAAACTGGTCATTACTTGCCAACCTAGCCGTATCATTTTCAGGTAGGGCCTTGTTGGACCAGCTCAGTGAGGTGCAGCTTGATTTTCCTAGGCATAGCAAGCAAGACACACACATCTGGGCATATACACATTCACTTAGGAGACAAACGGAAGCCAACATGCATTGGCAAAGCCAAAAGCTTGGGCTTTTGATTAGGCATGCATAGGCATTTTCCAGGAACTGCCATAAGGGTTCCAGCTGGCCATAAGATAGTTACAGTTGGAAAATGGTGCCAGTAACTGGGCATATGATGGCATTGCCTGGCAAAAGTCTGCTAACACCTATATGCAAGCCAAAACTGCTGGCTTTGTGATTGCTTGTTTAAGACAGGACTTCAGTGCAAGTCACAGAGGCATTGACAAAGATGTTGCTTATAAAATCACTGAACTTAAGACACACATTAAGAGAATTGTACTACACCAGGAGCTCATTTACACAGGCAATTGAGTAATTGAACACTCAAAAGAATGCTTAGATATAACACTGGCAGGCCCTTTACAGCAACACGTTTGGTGTTACTTTGTGATAGAGCTTGCTCAAGAGTTCTAGAAAGGTTAGGTTTTGATAATGAGGCATTAACATAGCTATGGCTAGTCATTAGGTTGGTAAATGACCGGACACACCCATAGGATGTGTGTTTCTCTCATTTTATTGCCATACTATCTGTGTTCCACAGCATGCGTTCTGGTTGTACCTAATATTTAAAAAGTCTCTGAATCAATTAGAACTGCCGTCATTGCTCTGGCCAGCCTTCCATAACATTGTTTGCATATCAGCCTTGGCCCTGTCACTAATGTCAGAAGCCCTTCCCAAACTGCTAGCCCACAGGGCCTAAAAATTCATATGTTGCTTGTGTTCCAGTGCAGATGGAACACGGCCTAGCAATTGATACTGAACTGCACCTTTTGGTGGCAGCACCAAAAGTCATTTTCTAATTGCTTGTTCCCTTCTCTAATTGCACAGACATACTACAGAATTAAGGCATGTAATGTTTCGCTGAGCAACGGTTGTGGTAATGTTTAATTTAAAGCCTTGCATTTTTCACTTTTTGATTTTACTACACTCTCGCCTCCAGAATTACATTTTTGTTACTACCAACCTTATCTTTTCACTTATACTCAAATAGTTAATGCAGCAGAATATATACTTTGAATGTAATTTGTAAGAGCCCCCAGTCAGTTTATGCACCTTCTGCAGAAATCTGTGTTCAAACAACTTTACCTGTCATTTATTGTGGCAATAAGCCCAGAGCCAGCGGCCATTACCGCATAAGGTAATGCCCCCGGGTCCCATAGTTAACGGAGGACCCGGGGGCATTACCAGTAGGCAGAGATGGTCCACCGGTGAGGGCTTATTCCCATTAGAATTCTGTGTGAGTGAGGAATCTTTCAGACCCAGCGCGCAATGCACGCAAATTCGTACACGGGATTACACTGTGGTATGGCTCGGAATTGGGCCAATCCACGTTCAGTGTATCCCCTGGCGTCGGTGTGCCGGGTACTAATGTTTGATACAGTTAACCATTTTATTATGCATGATGTGAAAAACCACTATATTCCCACAAAAAATAAACATACTTTATATTACAGATTTTAGGAAAATAGTTGTAGGCAGCCTGCTTGAATAAGTGTGCTACCTCACTTTGATGTGTGAATGGTCTTCCATCTCCCTGGTCATGTGTAGTTTTATGGCTGTGGGGCATAAATTATTGTCTAGGGCAAGAAATCAAATCCTTCAGTTCAACATCTCAAAATGATGTCTCTGAGGTTGCTGCTGAATGTTTAGAGTGACATCCACCCCACACACCCTTGGTTACCAGTGGTGTAATACACCACTCACATGGCCTACTTTCTAGGGGGGGGGGCAGAGGCTGGCTCTGGGGGGCCTGACGCCCCCGGTCCCCCGCTGGAGCCGGGCCTGTCTGGCACCAACTCTTTGTGTGTAAAGCGTTTTTATTAAACAGAGGGCAGGAGGTCGATCGCTTTCCTCAGCTGGCTCCCTCCTATGGAACAGCCTCCCCCTCCCTATATACTTTGAGAAGGACTTTCTTAAATTACCAAAGCTCCACAAGACTTTCCTCTTTACCTCTTCCTTTCCATCTTCTCTCCTCTGCTAATCTCACAGTTCCTGTGAATGGTGTCCTCTGCCCTTGTACATCCTCGGAGTCCCTAACCTCCCACACCCAATTGCCCCAGCTTCTATCTATCCACAGCACTTGCCTTGGCACACCCTCTGTCCTGGAGGCTCGCACTTACACCCAACACACTCCAGGCCATGTAGGACTCACCATACCATGCACTTCATCTGTTACCCACCCATGAGCATGGACACTCTAGAACCTACCCCCTCTGAGCTCTTCCTTGCTGCACTTGCACGTTCTGAATACTCACAAGGCATATTAGGTCTGTCCTTTATTCCATTTTCCCTCCCTGTTTGTAATATTGTGTTTTTTAATGTCTTTCACTCCCTTGTTCCCTCCCTTTTCCATTTGGGCGCTTTGAAACAGTATGTACTTGCTGTATAAGCGCCTAACAAGCGAAAACTAAACAAAAATATAAATTTAGGTCATTCTCATAAATATATACCAGCGTCACAAGCATTATCTTGATGTTAAAACCTAGCACTGTATTATGTCCTCCAGTATGATCAGGTAAATTCAGGATTATTTCCAAAGTCAAATTGTAACAGCCCTGTATGCTATGGAATATCATGCTTACCTATGTATCTAGGCAATCTACAGTACAGAACATATCAATTAATTCAGTTCTGGTGTTCGTTTTCATTTTTATTTTGTATTTTATCATAATATCACCTACATGTTATTCTGGCTAACGTATGGGATGATAAGTTAGAGGAAAGTTTGACCAAAATGACTCAATTGCTTTTCAAAGATGCTGTCGGAGTCATAAAGCAATAGAACAACACATTGAGAAATGGAAAACTGATATTGGTACAATAAACCAATCATAATCTACAACAACAACTATAACATATTTTACGACTTATTGTTCATAATAAAGGCATACACATGGCCTTTCATAATGGTGGGCTGTATTGTAAATAAAATAATGCATCAACATGTGTTCCACTGAATAGCACACCAGGAACTGCCCCACCGAGCTCAGATGCTGAATCAAGAGTGAGTGATGAGGATCAGTTGATCACATTAGGGAAGGCTCATTGATGTAACCCCCCCAAAAACGATAAGTGGTTGATTCCACAGGTATATTTCACAAGATCAGGCAGTTTACTTACAAAGAACACATACATATGCAAAGATTGGAAAATAAATCATACAATGCCACAGAAGAAGAGGAAAACAAACAGAATAAAACAAAGCATAATCCACAACTGGAATAATGGCACAATCAAAGAAGAGGAAACTTAATGGGAGATGCTTATCTGACCAAGAGTCTACTCAAGAAATATGCATCCTAGGAACAAAGAGGTTCAGAATCCTCAGTGTTACTAACAGGACTCACCTTCTGTGAGGAATTGCCTTCTGGCAAGTGTGCAAAGCCCTGGCTTGTTAAAAATATTCATTAATACATAAAATGATGTGGGCAATGCCATCTGCAAAAGGGTAATCTGCTAACCAGATTCCCCTTGCGTCAACTCCAAGCCAAATCCAAAGTGCAATTGTGATCTGCTGCATCAGTATCCTGATCCACAGCGTATGCTCTACATTTGGCATATAGCAAGTTCAAAGGTCAAAGATACCCACTCGACAGTCGCAGAAACAGTCAAGTCTCTGCAGTGCAAGGGAGGCATTTAAGATTGCAACCCTGTACCAGAACTATGATGCTCATAAGTAATCCACGCTGGTGGAAGGGTAAACTTTAAATAAAGATGTGCCTGTGTTTAGTTATGCTGCATGGCACTACTCATGATCATGGCTGCCACATCCCAATTGATATCACACATGTTTCAGCTCCTGTGAGTCAGACTCTGACCATGGGTTACAACCACAGCTCGACTCTGCTAGTCCTCTCATGGACAACATACTGACCTGCACATCCATGACCCGAAGATCACCACTTCAATGACCATCACCTGCCGATTTGAACCGCTGTAGGGACATGCATGAACCCCTCCCATTGGCAAATGCCTGGCCCGGCCCAAGTGTAAAGATATCTAGGGAGAGCCCCAACCTGCATCATTGTGAGTTCCTATTTGACCACAAAGAGTGGCTGCTGTTGACACTACATGATGCCCACTTTCTGCCTGAGCCCAAACAATCAAACATGATCGAAATGAGCTTGATCTGCTTTCATCAATGTTTGATACCGGGTCTGATTTCATCAACCCACCAAGACATAATCCAGGTACTCTTGACCACAAACTGCCTCTGCTTCGTCCACTTGGGCCCTAGAGACTGGTTCAATCATGTTGCCACCTGTTTTCCACAGCAACATACCGTTTTTGTGGCTTGTCACTTACCTACCACCCTTGGAACCATACTCAGAGTGCTACTTTTGTCACTATCACATCTTCTCTGGTCATTCTTTGTGGTAGGTTTGTGTACAGTATTTTCTAATCGTTCTATTGCAGATGGTGTGTTTAATTAAAGTATAGATATTTTTGTATAGAACCACGATTGGACATTCCCTTTATTTTGGATTGCGTTTCTGTGTTGTAGGGGTCACCACTGGTTGACCTTCACATCCCTCTGAAAAGCATAGCCTTCCCTTGGCGCATGATGCCACAAAAGATGAAGGAGGTATATCTCTTATCTGTCCCTTTTATACCTTTTTGATTGCATTGGGTTGGTTTGTAGAAGTGTGAGGGCCGAGTGGGACATTTTCCCCCTATTCATCCTTGTACTCCTACGAAGCAGAATCCAATGTGTCACACCTTCACAACTTCGATAGCCGGCAATTATGTAAATGCATTTAGAGGGAAGCTTAACCTTTAAATAAATGTGAATGACCATATTGTGGGGAGGTGCCAGTGAAATCCAACCTTACAATGAATGGCATGTTTATTATGTAGACATCTTATTATTGGAAAATAAGTCTCTGGATATCCAAACACTGCTTAATGATCTGGACATGGCATCTGCAAGAACTAACAGCACCCATACATCCAAATCAAAGTATCTACAACAAAACGTAAAAGTACAACATGGTGATGCCTGTGACAGAATGCCATCTTCATGGGTGTGCAATCCAGAGCTTTTCTTTATGGTTGCTATGCCAGTTGGTGGTTTTCGGAAAGCGTGCTGAGCTAAACAGTTCCCCTTTCAAATGTATCATGCTGAAAAGCAATAGTGCACTCATGTGTATTCTTCTGGAATTGTCTACTGGCACAGCAGCGACTGCAATGTGAATTTGCAACATGGCAGCTGCAGAGTAGCATGTCCCTTCTCAGAACAGCCTGCGGGAATCAAAAGTGCCACGTTCAAAATACCGTTAACTGCATATATTCATTTGTCTGGTGGAAGAGCTTTGGGAAAAAAATAGAAAAATGCATTAAAAATATAGGCTTGAAATACAGTTAAAATTGTCCAAACACAATTTTCGATGCAATTTTTATTCTTCAATTTGTTTCCAATGTGATCTGCAGCTTGTAAGGATATTTGGCGTGTTACAGCACAGAGTACAGCACTACTGCACAGGTAGCAAATGTTTTTTTTTTTGATGCAGCACCAAATGCCTATGGTGCATTGCTATATGTGTTACCAGATTAACAAGGAAAGACAGGCTATTCAGTCAAAAACGATTTTAACATATAAGATGCAAATCTATTTTTACAGTAAAAAGCACACGTGCGCATTCAAAAATGCACACTATTTTTCACCTGAAATGCCTATGGTGCGAGAGACACATTTGAAAATTAATAACTAACATTACTCATAACTAACCTGACTAATGAAACTGAAGTTAACATAATCCACTAATAAAAATGTGTCTCCACTGCAGAATTAGGCCTATTCTGAAAGTGAACTTTTAAACGCACATCCATTTTTTTTTTTCTCGTTTTCTCTGCTGCCCTGTCCAGATAACTACAGGAAGCAAAAGGGCTCGAAAGAACAGGAAATCAGTTGGTTACAAAGTATTACTATAAAAATGAGCCATTGTGTAGAGAGGGAGGAGATGGCATGATTGATTCTGATTGGAGCAGCGTCATAGCAAGTATCATGCTAGAGGCAGTGATTAGGGTTTTGCTGGGGGGAGTTTGAGGAGAGAGAAGGACAGTGGAGATTTGGAGAGCTGGGAGAAGGACCTATTTTTTCCTGGTTGGAGCATTTCTGCTGAAAAAGCTGAGAGTTCCAGGCAATGACCCCGGTTTGAGAATGAAAGGCGATCCTTTTCACTGAGGTTAATCTTCAAGGGAGCCACATTCAGAAAGAGAACAGCTGAAGAAAACTCGGCTGAACAGATAAGGTAATTACATAAGTGTGGGAGCTGAGTGTGTACGAGAATATTCAGTCAGAGTAGGAAAGGAGATTCCGGTGCCTTAATCACATGTTAATGTTGCAAATTGGGTTCTGTTCTCCGCCACTCTTTTTTCAGTGTATCACAGACAATGCTGTTACTGTGCTATTTTATTTATTTCTGTAAAGAGTGAGATCGTGTTTAAATGCAACTTTTATAATACAGAAAAATATTTGAAAGCAGACGGGTGGTGCATTTTATATTTACCAATACAGTGCTGATGATGAGGGGAGATTTTTAAACAATGCAATTGTCATTTTAAGACAGATGTGTGCATGATCATATTCAGTATGGACAGTTGAGAGTGATTGTTTGTAGCATAGCTCGTTGGAGGTACATGAGCCAACGGGAAGAGGGACTCTCTGAACATAGTTCCCTACCGTATATAAGGTAGTGGAAATTACCACAAAATTACCACATATAGCTCTCTGTCATAAATAAGTCAGTGAGATCGCCATGGTGGCACACTAACACTAACACTGAAAATGTGGTATTCCTGAAATGTAGGTCTGAGGTCTCTCTAGTTATCACACGAAAAATCTAAGCAAAGATAAGGGATTCTGGACATTGGGGCCACAAATAAAACAAGGGAATTATGGTCACCAAAATACCACCAACCATGCATACCAACCACGCATACCAAATATGCATGTCTGGGTGCTGAAATAATGCATGTCCACTGTATTATTGTTGCACATGGCCCAATCTGAATACAAGGAGTGGTTATTGCTAAGTTATTTTTCGGCGGTAATAAAATACCGTCAGGCCCCAAATCTCCACAAAATACCCTACAAGCTGCAGAGCCATTTGTGTAGTGTGTCTGTCGCCGGGAGGGCCACCTATGACATGGCTGGCCCAGGAAGCCCTTTGTTCGCTGCTGGGATGCAGTGCCACATTACGAGGAGGACGAGTCATACCGGCTCTATGGTCTTTGGTGAATAAAGGTTGAAAGTTACCGAACCTATCTCTATGACCCAAAAAGGGCCAAGGGGGCAGTTAGCAGTGAATGGTAACTTTTACGGTTCTTAGGGGTCCAGCAGTGCCGAAACAGACTTCTTGGCACCGTGTAAGCGATATGAATATCGGGGTGCACAAATGGCAGTTAGCGGTGAGTGTGGCCCTTGGATCCTATGCCACAGCGAACTCTGTGTGCCCTTTTTGTGTCAGACAGCTCACATCAGGTTTTCCAAAGGCAAGATGCATGGGAGGCTTTAATGACCTGTATTGGGCACAGGAGTTCTGCTAGGTGTCTAGGGATCTGAGTCCATGGGCAGTGCGCAGGGTTTCTGCTCAATGTCCTCCCTGGCCATAAGTAAGGGGGATTGGCTAAAGAAAGACTCCCTCTACCACAGCACCTTTCATGTCACGTCCCACTATCCTAGCTGTCTTCGACGTTCGATAACTTTTCCCAAAACATTTCCTGACCGCCATTTACACACACATACACACACAAACACGCACAGACTCTCACTGGAATTTGAAACGATATTCATAAATTGTCCCACTCCTTTCTGTGGTGGTTAAAATAAGAATACATAGCATGTGGCAGCTGTCGCCTGCCACACTCAGTTCTGCTATTTTCAGAAGAATAAAAAAAATAAGCCTTGTGAAATCTGTGATTGTCATTTATTCCACTGATAACTTTGACAGCTTTCCATTGACTGCCGATTTAATTTATGTATTTGATATTTCTTTTGTTGATCTTGTTTGGCCTGCCCTGTTGAAGAGTGTCCACTAGAGTACTGCAAAGGGCCAATTACAATGTATTATTTATCCATCAGCTTTCAGCACAAAGCAGCACATTGACATAGCCGAGACTGTACAGAAACAGCAACGCTTTATTGCAGCTTCATGTGTTTCAACAGAGAGGATGGCCGACAGCGTTAGTGAAAATACATAGGGCGGCATTCGCTGCATGAAGGATTGTTTTCTTGTCACTCTGCTGCTGTGCTTAGCTACCTCTGTCACACCATTTCGCTGTTTCTTGGATGTAGTTGCATTTGATTTTGGAAAGCACTTGCTTTTCTCAGTGGCTGCGGGCTTAGGCCACTGACTGCAAATGTTAATGTTCTATATTGAAAAATAAATATATGAATTGATTTGAAATTCACGTTAGATTGACCTTTCGAAGTATTTATTAAAATGTACAGTTCTAGAAGTATTTGGCAAACATTATACATCCGAAATTTTGTCAAAGCCGCATTCACAATATTTCATTAAATGCAAATGTTTCTGGTCTAAGAACATGCCTCTGAAAAGAGCAATAATGAAAAAACTACAGTAATATCAATCGCGCCTCTGTGGGTATGAGTATATAAGATCGTTCAAAGAATGGATTGGATATTTTTACCACTCTGTGTAGGCTTGAGATGAAGGAATGCCATTCCGGTTGCATACAGAAATATTTGGAAGGGGTCAAAACATATGTGCTATTTTTAGCAATGGACTGAAAGCTCACCAACTTAAACATTGCAGACAGTCACACAGTCATGGCGTTGAAATGGACGGAACTGTGGTAACTTAAAGTGATCTCATCCCTCTGGGAGTCAAACACGCATTTTTCACTCATTTGGCCAAAAGGGAAGGGGCATTGGCATCCCAGCTTGTTTCTGCAACAGAAATGGTCTCATTACTCCAGATCTGAAGGAGCTGCAGGAGGCGCCTGACTAATAGTCCAACCACTTGTATAGCCTCTTATCCTCATTTCGGATCCGTCTGCCCACATGGGGAGATGGATCAGTGAATCACCACATACATGCAGTGAATGCAGCTGAAACCCGGATCCACATAGATGTTCTTGCTTTCACAGCGCACGTTATGCCATGCCTGGCTGAAGATGTGTGGGGGTCCATTTCGAAATCATGGTTGCCCCTGCCCCCTTTGGTTAGAGCAGAAAACAGTTTGAGACACCCCTGGGTTCATACATTATAATGGGGAGAAACAAATATATCACAGGGTTAATAGGCACCAATTATCACAAGGCAAAGAAAAACAAAGAGGTGATGCCTGGAAGATTTAGAATTAATCTTAACCTATGGCGTTGCTCTGGGCAACCCTCAAGATCACTGCTCTTTGCCTGCCAAGCCAATACAGAAAGGGGAAAGGCAATATGCAAATCAGGCCTGGTCCAGCCGCAGCTGCTAGGTCACATCCCTTCTGCACGAGATCACAAACAAACCCAGACAAGTTTCTGCCTCTTTGGGCATCATCAGTGAGGTCAGTGAGGTGTAGCTTGAGTCTCTATGCCCAGCAGGCACGGGACCCATGTCTGGGCATTCCCGTCCCACTCGAGGTGACAAAGTAAAACAAAGAGGTGATGGTTGGAAGTTTTACAATTAATCTTAAACCTCTGGTGTTGGTTCTGGGCAACCCCCCAGACCATCGTTGAGGCTGAAACATGCTTGGGGATGCTTGTAGTCTTGTGCAGAAGGGATGTGGTCTAGAAGCTGGGGCTGGACTGCCACTTTTGGGGTGGATGAAGCCTAGAGGTTTGCCCCGAGCAATGCCTGAGGTTAAGGTTAATTCTAAACCTTCCAGACATCACCTGTTTTGTTTTGTGATTATCACGAAACTGACAGACAGTAGTGAGCTGAAAAACTAAATGCCCACTGAAAAGCAATACACCCTTCTTTGTCAGCCTTCGGCACCGTTCATACTGTCCCGCTGCATTACGAGTTTTGCTCACGGGTTCCTGACAGCCTGCCAGGTGTGCGGCACCTGCGAGCATAACTCGTAATTGCACCGGCACCATTATCAACGGTGCCGGCACAACCATGCTCCCCACCCCCATTATGCCCATTCATCTCGTAATGGGCCAGTTATTGCCCAATCGCGGGAGTAGGTGCCGGTAGCGAGCATGGCGGTAGCCATCCTGCCATACGGGCATGGCTACCGCCATGCTCGTAATGAGGCCCAATGTGTTGATAACACTTCTGTATACCCAAGGGCAGTGGAGGCTGGAAGGACTTCAGCAAAAAGAGCTTCTAAGGCGAGCGCTACAAAGTATATATTTAAAGCCCCACAACGAAATTATATTGAAAGGAATATCTAGGCATGTAATAATACTGCTTATTGGCAGCATTGTGGCAGTTGCTAGGGGCTGAGGCTTGATGCCCCTTTCAACAGAAAAGATGGAAAACCCTGACACCATCCGTGTGTTATACTACTGATTATTATAAAGCGTAATAGCTGCCATTTCCATGGCCTCTTGATGGGTAGGGACCTGCAAGAGATGTGCTGGGCTAATAAATTATTAGGAGTCGAGTGCGGACTACAAGGTAGCGCTGCTGCAGTGAAGATGTGTGCAAATCTAAATAAATGGGTCAATGGGGATCTGTGTGCTGCAGTGTAGATGCTTACAGATCTAAAGAAATGGGGCAATCAGAATCTGTGTGCAGGTTGAAATAAGTAGCTTGTCAGGTTTCCCCTCTGTTTTCTCCCAACTCATTGGTGGCATTCAACTTTTTAACTTTAATATTCATTGCCTCAGGATACTTAATTATATTTTTAAGGAGTGCTAGACCATTTTTAGTTTAAGTTATAAAGTGCCCCCTGTAAACTGAACTATTGCATTAGAGTACATATAGAGAGAATGGCATATGAGGAGGGACACCAAGCTTTGAGCTGTTGTTTGGTTATTTGCCCATCTATTCTCGGCCTGTGGCCATGCTAATCCCTATGACCATTCCCACCCAGTTCCTGCCCCTCCCCGCACAAAAGACCTCCTCATGGGAACTCTTTGAGCTCGCTTTGATGAAGCCTTACTCTCAAACACTGCACTCAAAGTGCCTGCCAGTGTTTTTTCAAATCAGTCTTCTAAGAGTTCTTATTTGGAGTTGTAAACAGGCTACTGGTGTAATAAAAATGTCTTAACCAGGTCTGCCTTTAGCCACTTGATTTATAAGCACTATGCGTGTCCTTCACTGAGGTCCTGTTAAAAACAAACATTGGCAAATCCAACAGTTCTGTCTTGTGTATAAGTATTAGGCATTTGCCAGGCACTGCTATTACACTTCCAGGGAAAGTTTGTGGGCATTCAGATCATTAGGCTGCAGTCTGTCTTCTATGTTGATTGTGAGCCGCCACCTGAGTTAAAAAGAAATTCATGGGCCAGTTACGACTTTATACACTTCCCTTATATGTTAAATGTGACTAGTAACCAAGCTGAACATCATATGTCCTCTAACGTATTTGTAAAGTATTTCAAGTACTCTTTCATTAGGGTAACTCCTCATTCTTGACTTTCACCAGCCTTCCCTGTTTCAGCCTACACACTTTGAAAGTATTCTGTAGACTAGTTTTTCTTTATAAAACACCACATACAACTATATATATAGTACGGGCCTGCGGTAGCAGCCCTGTAGTTATGGTTAAGTTGCTCAACCCATAGGAAGAGCACTTTTTGGGCAGCTTATAACTTCGGCCCCCGCACCCCCGGGCAAATCCTGACAAAACCTTACAAAAAATGTATGTGGCCCCGTCAGATTGATTCTGCAAAATTTGGTGAGGTTTCAGTAAGGGGGGCAAAGTTATGGGGGGTCCCACAATATGTGGTTTTTCCATAGATGCAATGGAAAAAAGAATTTGCTCATGCCTACAGCCCAAACCGCTTGACGGATTTTCACCAAATTTGCAGCAGAGCGGCAGCTTTGCACCGAAAGCGTGTTTTTGTAAATTTACCGTACATATGTCCAGTAGTTTTGTTTTAAGACAACCAAAAACTAGGTAACAAAGATGTGTGATTTCTGGGGACTCACTTCCCTGTTCAGTCCGCGGATGTGCCTCCGATTGGCCCAGAGGACGACATGATGTCGGTGGATATCAGATGCGCAAACTGATTGGATGGTGAAAAGCGTGAGGTGCATACCATTTTTGGGAAACGCCTGCCGTGTTTGGTTCGCAGACAGCCGCCGCTGTCCGCGGACATCGCAGTGGGCACATTAAAAAACACAACATTGCACTTGTCAAACTAATGAAATGATCTCTGGGGAGGTGATGGTGAGGAGGATGGGATGGGATATGGCCATAAAAAGCAAAAAAAAGACGATTTTCTTCTCCGTTGTCCGCAGACAGTGAGGGGCAGTCCTGTGGTATTTGCAGACATCTGAGATGTTCGGGGGCATATATGCTCATTTGGGGTTGGAAAAGCAGTTTTTGGATGGTTTATAACTTTGGCACCACTCAATGAAACTGCATGACATTTTTTAATTTAATTTTAGACCTGATTCTGAATGGTTTTGCAAAGTGTCATGCTGTTTTGTCAAGAGGGAACAATATTAGAGGGGGGTGTTTCAAAATATTGTGAAGGCTTAAAAATGTAGTGCCATATGACGACTCTGCACAAATGTTTGCAAAACGATTTTAGGTCTAGATATGAATGTTCCTGCAAACTTTGGTGAGATTTTGTCAATAGAGGGCAATATTAGAGGGGGGTCTCAACATTTTTAGATGTCACATAACTTTGTTGCCATTTGACGAATGTGGACAAATGTTTTCAGAAAGATTATAGGCCAAACCTTGAATGTTTGTGCCACTGGTTGAAATGGGCGGGTAGCGGTTGGGAGCAGTGCTACTTTTTAAAATTAAGTTTTCCTGTTCCTATACTTTTATTTTACAAATAAACCATTCTGGAATGATTTTGTTTTAAAATAAAAGTGTACAAAGCAGTTCAAACTTGGACTTCAGTGTACTGCTCTAAATGTCCCTTAAACACCAGGTGCATTTGTTTGTGGGTTTGTATTGTGCATGGGGGGGCCAGGTGATGGGGTTTGTGCAGAGCGGGGGTAGGCCAGCAGGCAATATAGTTCTGCTACTTCTTTTCATGCACTTTGACCACTGATTTGTGCAAAGTCTCATTTGATTTTGTCAAGTAAGGGCTAAGTTATATGACTATTGTATGTACGTACATTTTTACACTTTAGAAAATATAAAACTTGGCCGGATTAGCAGCAAACTCGTATAAGGAGCATTGGCAAGGACCAGAAAACATGGTTTTGCAAACGTGTCTGGGATTACAGCAAATATGCACAAGGAAGGTCAGCAAGAACTGGAAAACATGGTTTTGCAAATATGCCCTGTGTTTTTTTTTAAGTTTAAAACATTGGTGTCTGGGCAATAGGCCTGGCCGTCAGCAAGGAGACATGTGTACTGTAATTTGCTTATTGGGGCCTGGAGCATGGCCATAGCAGTGTGTGTGAATGAGAACAAATATTATGCTTGCAGTTACAGTCTGAAGTGGTGGACTGGTCTACAGCAAACTTGCACGATGAGTATTTGAAGGACGTGAAGGCATGTTTTTGGAAATATATGTTGTGTTTTATTTTTCAAAAGTGTAAGAATGTAAGTAGAAAAACTAGTGATATACATTTGGTGTCTGGGTAGTGGGCCTGGTCCTCGGCAAATGAAAATATGTACTCTGATTTGCTCATTGGTGATGGATTTGGAGACTGGCCATGGTTGCAAGCCATTAGCACTGGACATCGGTTACATCATTAGGGTACAGTGGACAGTGAGCTAGGATGCAGTGTGGGTGCAGTGAATAATAGGGGTCGTTTGGTTTGGCTGGGGTGATGGTGGCGCCTTAAGCCATAGGCAATTGAACGATGATATCCATCCCCAGCATGTGCTGCTGATAACGGCATAAGTATGTGTTGCAAAACATATGTTTCTTAAAGGAAGTTTATTGTTCTTTCATATATATGAAAAGAGGAATTATTAATTACTTATATATAGTGATGTACCACCCTGAAACATTTTCACTTAAAAAACCTATTATATTGACAGAAAAAACTTTGTCAAAGTGATGTTGTGGTTAAAATGCATCCCACCCTTGGGATTCTTCTGCTCCAATAGTAAGCCAGTGGTGTCTCAACTTGGCATACTTTGGCATTTCCCCCTTGGGTTCTCAAGAGCATCTACCCATCCATGCTGCCCGTTCTATTTATGTACTTCTCTCACTGCACAATGCATATGTGCATTTATAGGAGTATTTGTATTTATTGTTTTATATAGCGCTTTACTCCAAAGCGCTTCACAATTTAACAACACAAATACATAGAAGATGATAACAGTAGAAGCAAATTACAAAACATGAGTCAAACCAGTAAAACAGTATGTAGAACAATTTGCCCATGAGGATGAGCAGGAAAAGGAGGGGGAGATTAAGGGGAAGGAAGAGAAGGACAGAATGGGAAATAAAGTGAAGAAGCAAGAGGAGGGAGGAAACATAAGAGGGAACAGGGCAGGAAAAGAGAAGTATGAAGGGGGACAAGAGGGGAGAGAGATAAAGGTTGAAAGGGGGGATACGATTGTCAGGGTGGGGAATGGAGAAGGAGAGATTTCAAGGAAGCACGGAAGGAGGAATAGGTGGGGATGGAGCGGATAGAAGAAGGTAGGGAGTTCCAATGTTGGGGGAGAAGGAGCTGAAAGGAGCAGAATCGAGAAGAGGCACATGGGGTGGGGGAACAGAAAGTAGGAAGAGATTGGCAGATCTGAGGGAGCGGGAGGGAGTGTAGAATGACAGAAGAGAGGAGAGATATGGGGGAGCAAGGCCATGAAGAGATTTAAAGACGAGATAGAAGAAGTGAAATTTAAGTTGCGAATGAAAGGGAACCCAGCCAAGGGAGGAGAGCGAATTAGAGATAGAGTCATGAGGAGGGAGAAGGCAGAGGGTGTGGATAGCAGAGTGGTAGAGGTATTTAAGGGGGTGAGATGGGAAGCAGGGAGTCCGAAGAAGAGAGAAGAACAATAGAAAAGACGATAGAAGATGAGGGAGGGGATTAAAAGTTTGGTTGCATGGAAGGTGAGAGAGGAGCAGACTTTACAAATGTTGAAAAGGTGGTAGCAACCTGCGTGAGAGGTAAGAGAAATAGGGTGGGTAAAGGAGAGGAAGGAGTCAAAGTGAATGCCAAGGTTATGATCAAGTAAGTGATATGTAGATGCAAACGTTTTATAAAAATTGTTAAGTGGCAGTTGGTGTGTGAAAGTTGAATATGTCCATAGGGTTGTATGTACAGTTTTTGGAAGTGATTGATTGATGGATGTGTGACTGTTTGAAAGGAGACATTGAGGGAGTGTTACAAATATAAAATTAAAAGGGGTAGAAGGACTGCCCTGTGCAATGGTGTGCACATGCCATCCAGGTTTTTTAATGATCCATTGTGGGGAAAAGGACTGCGGAGACCATGGATAGTTATAAAGCTCCATCAATTATGGTCCTTATTGTATGCTAGAGAAAAGTATTTGGGGTAGAAAGTTGTTTCTGTTGTTTTATATTTTTCTCTAATATACAATTGTACATTAGCACTCAGGGCAGAGGGGGGGCAGCCAATCAGGTGGGTAGGAACAAGCTGCCTGATGGCCGGCTGTCCCTGCTGCAATCTTCCTCCCCACACTCCGTCCTATTTTTTTCCCACCCCTATTTAGGTGGTGGCAGGTGCCGCCCTGACTTTGCTCCTTCTCTTTTGCTCCTGCTGGCCGCCATACAAGAAAAGGAAAAGGGGCTCTGTATGGAGCCCCACCTTCCTTTTCCATGGTGTCCATCTTGGAAAAGGATATTCCTTACTACCTACAACGGGCAACCGCTTTGGGAACCTGGGAGGTTAATGGCCTTCATCCCTTGTGGCAGTGACTAGAACAGGTGATAATGGTCTGGAGCCCTCGTTATCTGCCTTTGCTTCGCAAGTGCCGATAATATGGGCTGCCGGGCTGTTATCCCCTGTTCCAGCCCCTGGAATTGGGGATAAATGCTACATTATTTCCATTAGCATAACACAAAATGGGAATGTTGGAAAATCTGAGTCTTACATTTGTGATGTCATCTTTGATGTCTTGGATGTTAGTTTTAGCAGGGCACAGTGGTGGCACTAGGCACTAGTTATGGTTGCTTAGCTTACTGCAACTGGCGAATTTCTGAGGTTTTTCGGTTTTACTTGTAACCATAACGTCCCTTTGAACATATATATATATATATATATATATATATATATATATATATATATATATATATATATATATATATATATATATATATTCAGTGAAAAAACTTTGTTAAAGGGACGTTATGGTTCAAAGTAAAACCGAAAACCCCTGAAATTCAGCAGTTATGGTAAGATACGCAACCATAACTCGCGCCACCGTGCACTGCTAACACTAACACCCAGGACACCAAAGATGACATCACAAATGTCATTGATGACATCATACATAGGGGAAGACACAAGCTTTAAAGACAGCATTATTTTCAAGCAAATAAATGATGATTTCCCTGTTTCAAAGCTGCTATTTACCCTATGTATATGTATATTGGTATGTGTTCTTGTCTCTTTCTGTTTTCTCTATAGTAATGCAATTATGTAATACATGGGTTTTATTAGCTACTTATTACATATTTCACAGTACACAAAAATCTATTAAGAAAACAATTATCTTTTCATTATTCAACATATTAACATTATTATTCATCTTGTACGCTGCACACAATGCTATGTTTCTGCATTAGTAGCTTAGTATACTAGATAGAACCCCATAATAGAATGCTATTTATATCAATGCATCATTCAAAGCACTAATTAGGGTATGATATTTATTGCAATGATCCTTGACACTTTTTTCTCAACATTATAATAAGAATCCCTTGTACAAATATTTCATGAAAAGTACATACACATGTGATGTCATCAGTGATGTCATCAATGACATTTGTGATGTCATCTTTGATGTCCTGGGTGTTAGTCTTAGCAGTGCACGGTGGTAGCACGAGTTATGGTTGCTTAGCTTACCATAACTGGCGAATTTTCAGGGGTTTTTCGGTTTTACTTGGAACCATAACGGCCCTTTAACAAAGTTTTTTTATTAGCACGCAAACAATATACAAAGATGGAGTGTTAAAAGCAATTTCTCAGAGATGGCTCTACACAGAATGTTGCAAACTAAGAATTTATGGTCGTTTACAGAGAAGGTCAGCTGCTTACATTTTTTGCTTGCGTGCCGGAGAGGCCCACGACTCGCACGATAAGGTTCTATTGTTTTTTGACCTTGACAGACAGAGATCGTGCTAAAAGACTTCTTTTGAAGGAGTGTTGCAAAAACGTAAGACACGATAAGGATGAAATTTCTGAAACGAAACCACTTTTATATATTATATAACTATGAGAAAGATTGTTGGCACAGACGGAGTCGTATTTTGGGACTGCACTACGCTTAGACAATGGAAAATGCCAATATAATGTAAGTAACCCTTTAGATTATTTTATACCGGAATATAATAACAATAGCGTGGCGTTAAAGCCCGGTTAAGTTGTACTTGTTCCTTCAATGTGGCATAGTGTTTTCTACCGCGCACTATCACTGCCGAATTGGTCCCCTGTCGCTTAGAGGGCTCTGAAAAAGGCAGAGGACATAGGGTGGGTTAATGGGAATAAGTTAACATACTCCGTTGCACTATCCTCGCTAGCAAATAGTTTCACGCCCTAATAAATAAAATGAATATTTTTAATGAAGATCGGCTGGTGAGACTAATTTATGTTTTTTAAAACAGGTATGCCTCCCGTACTGTGAATGCCACGATTTTCAAACCCCGGCCAATGGATTTTTTAACTGCCAGGTGCAGCTACTTCTAAACAACTTCATGACGCTCACCATTTTATGGGACAATCGCCAAGGACCAATATGCCCTTACGCGGTACTAGCGGCTAGAAGCAACATGCCAACCATTATGGTGGTCTAATGCCTCGTTGTTGGAACCGCCTTCCGATTATCAGTGCCACCATAGTGCTTCTTTTATCATAAACCACACCCTGTGTACCGCAAAGGAACAGCGCGTGACTCAAGATGAACTTTTGCGGATCGACAGCAAAGATAAATGCAAATCGCTGAATATTCTCTAAACATTAAAAATCAAATAAAAGTACTTTACGAAATGTACAATCTTGCTGTTTGCTTTTAAATCACAGTTTCATATTCCGAATTGTGGTGCGCTGTGTTGTGAGATGATCTGTGTTGTTTTCCGGGTTCTGTGTAAAGTCGCGTAGGAACCGCAAAGGAACAGCGCGTGACTCAAGATGAACTTTTGCAGATCGACAGCAAAGACAAATGCAAATCGCTGAATATTCTCTAAACATTTGATGTCAAATAAAAGTACTTTACGAAATGTAAAATCCTGCTGTTTGCTTTTAAATCACAGTTCCATATTCCGAATTGTTGCGTGCTGTGTTGTGAGATGATCTGTGTTGTTTTCTGGGTTCTGTGTAAAGTTGCATAGGACTGGAGACGACTGGGCGTGTTTGGCTACGCACCCTGTACTGTCACGGAGAGAGAGACGGGGAATATGAATGCTTTGATAATGTCAGGCTTAGGGGCGGGAGATATGATGTAGTATCGCAAAAGCAGGTCAGCCAGGTCGATGGGGCAAGTGATATGATTATCACATAGTGTCGACGCACAGCAGCCTGATTTATCGTTTGTTTAGTGGAAAAAAAGTCAGGTAAGGGCCATAGGAAATTGTAATGTCAACAGACATAAGGAGGGTTCTTAGAACACTTTCAACCTGACAACGAACAATACGAACAGCATTCTCAGAACACCCCCATTTTGTTTAATTGCAACCATTACCTCAACGTCCACTCTTCCTCGTCCCAGTACTTACTTCATGAGGCCCCTGCCTCCGACACAGGACCTTCTTCTATTTCTTTAAATTCCTATAACTCCTCCCCTATATCCACATCACTCAGTTTCATATTACCAAGCCGGAGCATGTGACCTTCCCCACAGGGAGGGTGAGGAGGGTCGTCAGTACTGTGACGAGGAAGAGTAGGACTAGGAGTAATGAAGATTACCGGTAAGTAATCAGAGCATTTCAGGACACCGCAAGGACACATTCAACTTGCCAGAGTACAATACGGATAGCATCCTCAGGACACCCCCATTTTGTTTATGTACGAACATTTAAGGACACCGCGAGTGTTCTTAGCTCAATTTTAGCTTGCTTGCGAACAAAACGGACACATACTGCGTCCTCAGAACACCCCACCATTTAGTTTATATAGAACATTTCAGAACAGCCGTGTTGTCCGCAGACAAATCGAACACAACAAAAGTGTCTAGCATATAAAAAAAAAAACATTGAACCTATCTCATACTCCCCCACCCTCCCCAAACACTCTTACAAACCAACACACTCCACTAAATACAATTTTTAATCCAAGTTTCACCGCGCTGTCCGCGGTCGTCCGCGAATGCAAGATGGCGGGCGCCACAGAAAATCTGACACGCTTCACGCACCATGCCATCCAATCAGCGAACACGTCGGGTGTCCGCAGACATCAAGCAAGCCGCTCGGCCAATCAGGGCACTGTCCGCAGAGCAAACAGGGAAGTCCGTCCGCGAAGTGAACGGAGATATCACTAATTGTTTTTCCTTACATTTTGGTAATTTAAAAAAAAGACTACTGGACGGATTTACACCAAATTTGCAAAAGCACGCTTTCGGGACCAAGCCCCCGCTCCTGCCGCAAATTTGGTTTAAATCCGTCCAGCAGTTTGGGCTGTAGGCGTGCGCACATTTCTTCCCATTATGTCTCTGGGAAAAAACAAAAGTTTTGGAACCTCCCCTATAACTTTGCCCCCCCTGGACCAAACCTCTCCAAACTTTGCAAACAAATTCAGAGTGGGCCATATACTTTTTTTGCAAAGTTTGGTGAGGATTCGTCCAGAGGGAGCAAAGTTATAAGCCACCCAAAAAATGCTCTTCCTATGGAAACACCAACTTAACCATGCACACTACTGCGTCCATGTAATATATACACAAGCACATAGACCTCTAAGATTGTAATACTTCAAATAACCCTTGAGAAATACATGTAAAGAGAACACAAGCACTCTAGACATTGCTACTTTTGGTTAAAAATAGATCTTATGTAATAATATAAGTGCATCACATAGACAAACAGGGTGAACATGAATTGAAAATTCATCCACATGACAACCAAGTCAGAAAACACACTCACCAATCAGGGTGGAAAACGCCACGCGTTACGCTCGTTCTCACAAGCTTGCTCAGGCTGTTTGAATCAATTTTTGCAGATACCACCATAGAGTTAAAAGAGCTGGTATGAGTGGCATGCTCCTCCCTCTGAAGCCTGTACACACTAAGATAACATGATCTGTTTGTTAACGTGCTTTTGCATGAAAACAATGCTGCCATGTTGAAATGGCTGCGTCCTAATGGAGATAAAGTTAAATCATCAAATATGCACCGAATGGTGCATATTCACGTTGTAAACGGGATAATAGGGGCTGAGCATACCCGCCCTCCCAGCTCGTGTTGTAAATGTTAAAAGAATTACTAATGTGCAACAATAATCATTTTGGCATTCTGCTGATATGGATAACAGCATTATGTCAAAACGCCCCAGAGGGCAATGCTTGAAGGCCTTATAAAGTTTGCCAAACTGGATAGGGCTAACCTCCTAAAAGAAATTGAAAATATGGAGGTACAACTTTTCACTTCATAGGACAGGGATAAATGCAAAAAAAGAATGTCCGGAGTGGAAGGAAATCTGGAGAGACATGAGGGAGAAATCAGAACAAGAAAACAACAAACATTGAAACAAAATCGTTTGGATTATGAACAATGTAGAATATATATCTTTGCCAAGCGATTCGATGCTCCCATCAAAACAAGATTGGAACAAATAGCGACTAATCAACAAACACTAGTTACACCAACAGAAGATCTGAGTATCTCGGAAGTGTACATATCAGAAACAGAGAAACCCACTTCAAAAAAGCTCAACTTTTTAGAGGAATTCAAGCTGCCCCATCTGGACAGCAGTATGTTTAAGAAGGGATTAGGCCAATTTGCCGGACAAGGAAGAGGAATTGCATGAAAGGTGAGAAAATCAAAACAAGGTGGCGATGCCAGCACAAACAATCAATTAAATATGACAACACGATCTGGAAACAACCAAAAGGGGAGACCGAGAGGAAGTTAGACCTTCAGCTAATAATCTTCAACATCTCCACCAGGGCATTGTCTGAAATTGAAATGTCAGTACTCTCATTTGGTTTATCCTTTAGCACCACAAATACTTATGTCTATACTTCAACTAGAGTGGATCTATTTAGGTTTACTAGAAACATGAAGTTGGCCACATTTTATGCCACCAAGTTTAATGAATGGACAACTAATAAAGATCCAATCATCAGAGATAAATCTCCTTTAACAGAGAATGATTTAACCAGCCTAACATGTCTAGCCAATATGGATCAAATGATAGAACAATATCCAGAAGACGACACAGAATTGGATAATACCATGTTCTAGGAACATTATGGTATACATACGGATATGAGTTATCCTACCCACTTTAAACCGAAATCCATCTTTGCCCGAATATGGTTCGATTGATACTTTTGAAGATCTAGTTATAAAATACTTGAAGAAGTTAACTGCCAATATACATTCCTCACAAAGGAACTTGAATTTTCTACAGTTCAAAGCATTAGACAATGTTAAAAAAGACTATTCCATAGTCATTCATCTATCAGATAAAGGTGGAAGCATAGTAGTTTTAGACAGTGGCAAATACAGAACTGAAGCTGCAGGACAGCTCGACAATGCAAACAGCTATGAACAAGAAGACAAATCAGTTCTGAAAGACACTCGTTTTATTTATCATACTATGCTTCGAAAGTGGTGTGATTCAGAATTAATAGACGATGATGAATATTTCTTTCTGAAGACAATTCATCCAGTCACACCCCTTATTTACTTCAATCCCAATATTCATAGAAGCCTAACAGACCCTCCTGGGCATCCCATTGTTTCTTAGTTTATTAGAAAAAACATCCAAATATCTAGACTATGTTCTCCAACCTTTTGTCTTAAGACTTAGTTCATATATACCGGACACCTCCAATTTACTGATCAAATTGAATGATATCAACTGGGAATCTCAATACTACCTGGTTTCCCTTGATGTGGTTTCCCTATACACTTTCGACAAACACCAACATGGAATAAATACTTGTCGCTCTTTCCAGAAAGTAGATCCATCAGCACAATGGCATGCTCTTGGATATGTTACAGTTTTGTCTGGAGCACAATCATTTTCTCTTTGAAACACAAATCTACAGACAAACTCAAAGGACAGCCATGGGATCTTGCATGGCACCAACCTATGCTATTCTTTATTGGGGTGGTGGGAGACTCAAATAGTATGAGCAGAGGTATTGGAGCATTTCACTAAACGGATAGTTATGTGTTATCGTTTTATAGACGACCTATTCATAATATGGGATGGTACAGAAGCAGAGTTGCATGAATATATCAACACTTTGAACATCAACATGCTCAATCTAGAACTGACCATCACATATAGCAAACATGAATCAGTCTTTCTAGATGTGAAATTTCAAGTTATAAATAATCAACTCACATCGAGTCTATACAGAAAAATGACAAGCTCCAATTTGACTCTCCATGCAAAAAAGCCACCGCCCTATGGCTCTAAAAATCTCCATACCTTATTGGGAATTTTTGAGAGCCAAACGAGCCTGCGGTAAAAATTCTGATTATCACACTGAAGCTAGACATATCAGCCAGAGGTTTATCAAAAGAGGCTACACCAAATGCATGGTGGCAGAATGCTTTGGCAAAGCTGAACAGCTGACTAGACAGGATCTATTTAAATCTAAAGATAAAAAAATGAAGACAAATTAAGAATCATTACTGGCTTCAATCATCAAGCCAAAGAAATGAAATCAATAATGTATAAACACTGGAAAGTACATCACTCAGATCAAGACCTGAATAAAGTGCTCGATAAAACACCAAGGGCCTCATCATGAGTTTGTCTGTAACCCTTAAATCCGGCGGTAGCGCTATTACCGCTGGATTTCAGGGTCCGCCAAATCAGGGCTTCGGTGGTTTTTTCCCAGCTCTGAGCTGGGGGGAAATCCGCCGAAAATTTGTGCTATTACCGGCGGCGGGAAATCTGCCGGCGGTAAGAGCACGAAAAATTCCCCATTGAGCCCAATGGGGAATGGGGAATTCCCGAATGGGCTCAGTGGGGAATGGGCAATACCGTTCCCCCAAACCCGTTATCCCGCGCTATTAGCGCCAGGGGGTTTGGCGGTAGGGCTATTAACGCTGGCCCTCAGTGTCATTTATCGTAACAGAACCCACTTTAAAAATCTTGCTATCACCGAGCATGGTGTTGACTGACACTGACATACCACTTAACTTCTTGACCATAGAACAACATATTGATTTCCGGAAGTGTGCTAATTGTAAAATGTGCAATTTTTTTTAATGGATTTACAAACATAAAATCACTTGCCGTACCAAATACGTAGTTTATATAATCACATGTACATGTGATTTACATTACATTGGCTCTACTATAGGGCCGCTTAAACTGTGCATATTAGAGCATTATAGAGCCATCAAAAAGGGGGACTTAGCATACCCTTTAGTGACCGATTTCCTTCATAAACAGGAAAAAAATATTAAAGAAATGTCATTTTTGGGTTTAGCTCACATACGCAACATAAAAGGCTGGGAAATAGAGAACTTAAATTGCAACAGTTAGAAGCCACTTTGACATGCACATTTGAAACCTTAAGACCCCAGGGTCTGACTATATAGACTCAGAGATGTTTGTATTTTTACAGTGATCATATGTTGTCTAATATCACCGTATCTGTTTTTCAATATATAAAATAATGTTTGATAAACAAAACAAGGGTTTTTTGTAATTTTTTGAAGACCCTCTAACTAACATCATTTAATATGTTCAGTTAGCACCCAGCACGGGGTAGGCAGCCAATCAGGTGGAAAGGCACAAGTGCTGAATCTCCTGATGTAAGCCCGCATTCCAAGCTGCCATATTGCTACTTCCCCCGCCCACCATCTTCCCCCCACCATCCCTTCACATCACATCAATATCTGGACAGAAGAATTAATCTTCTACAAGACAATGAATCCTATTAACAACATTTCCTCTCAAAACTTTAAACAACAGCGCATAGGGGACATGCACACTCTTTGGGGCATGCATTAAAAAAAAAAATTCTTCTCAACAATAACAGCTAAGACATTGGCATGTGAACCATTAGCATGGAAAGGCCATTTTTCAAACTCTTTTGCCCTGTATCTACAATTTCATTTAGAAAGGCACCCCAGCCCATCAGATAAACAATTGAAAAGAGTTCCACATGTATTCAATAATGTTTCTTCACTAGTCATTTATTATCCTTGAGATTATGGGGCCGATTCATGGAACAAATGTGCGCCGAATATCTTGGCGCAATCTGGCGCAAGCTTGTAAAAGTGTTTACTCTGGGATGTGTGCCAAATCTGAGCATGGTGCGTACGGGCGCACACGTCACAGCAACATCCCGAATGTCATGCGCGGCGCGCACAGAGAAAGCGTACAACTCCGGCGCACACACCAAAAAGGGGGCTGAACACAGGGTGGAACACGCGGAATGGGGAACAACGCATGAAAAAGAAGGCGTAACTGGGGAAGTACTGCAGGGAAATACACGGAACGCTCACATGCACGCAAACAACACGTAATCATGGAATCGAATACGGGAAACCTGTGCATGCTAAAAGACGCGCACAGGCGTCAACACGTCCGCCACACAAAGGCAGGAGGAAGCATACCCGCATGCAGTATAAAAGTGCACGCAAACAACAAACACATATATACAGCTACGATGAATGCCCCATTTGTCGCAGCACTGATCGCGGGACACCGCAGGAGAAGGAGAATAGCCAGGCCCTGCTTTTTTTGCACTGGTCCAGCCTTTTTGGGATGTCTGACGACCAGGTCTATGGCACGTATAGGTTTCCACCTCGTATCATCCTAGACCTGGTCAGGGAGTGGGAAGATGACCTTACATCACCCACCCTGTGCTCCCAAGCATTGAGCCCCATGGAGAAGGTGCTCAATGCCCTGCATTGTTTGGCCACTGGGTCATTTCAGCAGACAACTGCCATAGTGGGGGGGTCTCAGAGACCATGCAGTCACGCTGCCTACACCAGGTGTTGGCAATCATGACTGTGTGCTCCTCAGTCCGCAGGCACATATACATGCCCAGAACACCCGCAGAAAGGCAGGCCATGGGCTGGGACTTTTACAGGGTGGCACACTTCCCCAAAGTGCTCGGCTCCATAGATTGCACCCATGTGGCCCTACGTCCACCTAGGGCCACTGAGCACATCCATCGAAACTGCAAGCACTGGCATTCCATCAATGTGCAGGTTGTATGCGATGCCAAGGGAATCATCACCTCTGTCTATGCAAACTACCCTGGGTCTACCCATGACAGTTTCATATACAGAATGTCCTCCCTGAGCCGGGCCCTGGAAGCTGGGAACCATGGTGACACATGGCTCCTACGTGAGTACAGATGCCTGTGCACATGCATGCATGTCACACACAGACAAATACACAAACCCAACTAATCACAACCATTATCAACTCCCCAGGGGACAGTGCCTACCCTCTGAGCAACCACATGATGACGCCAATCCGGAACCCCACCACACCACCCTAGGTAAGATACAACGCTGCCCATATTGCAACCAGGAGCATAGTGGAGTGCACATTCGGAGTGCTCAAGTCATGCTTCCGCTCCCTTGACCGCTCTGGCGGCCAGCTACTATATGCACCCCCAGTAGTGTGCAGGATCCTTGTGGCAGCATGTGTCCTGCACAATGTTGCAACACGGCGGAAAGTACCGGTGGACATGGTGGTGCCCCCACATCCCCAACCACATGCACAGGCTCTGCCCATGAGAGGTGAAAGGGCATGTGGCGAGGCAGCCGGACCCAGCTTGTGGCCACATTTTTCACCTAAACTCCCACCCCTGCAGAGTGCACACAGGCCTGGCACATACCAGGTGACAATCGAACATGACAGAGAGACAGTAAACTGTCACAACATTACCACCCTGAGAATGTTGCCACAGAAGTGCTACATTGTGTGCATCCCTAGCTACTTAAACATAACCAATCCTGTGTTTCCAAAAGGAACATATGCAAGGTGTGTATCACACCACCCCCTGAAAGACAGGCCATGACAATCACTGGTATGTCACTCAAACCCTCCCAACCCACATCACCCTTGTCTGCCACACCATGGCATGGCATGCATCAGCAAAAGTCCAACACATGACCAATTACATACGAACTCACATGTGATAAATGGAAAGTGGCCCGAGACAATCACGCCTGACATTGAATCAGATGAAATGACTGACCAACAACCTCCCACACATACCATGTCATACACAAATGCTTGCCACCAGTGGTAGCATCAACATAAGACTGAATACCTGTTCACATGCACATTGGCCATGCTAAATTCGCTACTCCCTAACCTGTGTGCTGTGTGTGTCTCCTGCAACACACTGTTCAGCACACAGCACAGTGAACAGACATTGTGTTGGGGATACACCTTGAGTATCACATAAAAAGGACAAACAAAAAAAATAACCTATTGACGCATGTACATGATTCACAAATGGTAATTGATCATGCGCTGCAGGGACACAGCGTGCTAGAGAAGGCAATCTTTGTGCACCTCTGGGTATGGAAGGGTGGTTGTACGTGTGGTGGAGCATTGTGTAACTGTGTGTGTAAGTAGGGACATTGACTCAATATATGCATGTGAAATCAATTGACCCTCAGTGTCCTGTACACATCACATGCGAACATTGCCCATGTGTACACCCCAGCATGTCAAACCACAACAATCCCCTGACACCTGAAAAGTAAACACAACACAGGAACAGCCATTGACCAGCAGAACACATCATGTACGTAGTACCCCACAATGACAATGTCAGAGAGTGCCCCAACACTGTAGCCCAAGCTTACTGTCCAACAACAAAAGGCCCTCCCTCATTTACACATCACCATGACCTTCAGAACAACAGTGTATGGGGTATGTAGCCATCTTCCTTCTAGTCTACCTAGCTACAGGATCCCCCTACCCCTTGGTCTCCATGTTCCACCTTGCGTGTAAATAGGGTCCAGCCCCCTCAGTGGCCACCTTGACTGGTAAAAATACCAAATCGCAGAGAACTCCAAGGAGCCAAACCCCGATACCAGGGAAAAAGCCTGTAGCCACAAAAAAACCCTGGAAGAGTCTCCAGTAGATGACTTGAAGTTGCAGAAAATGTCTAAGCACATGTCCAAGCAGAATGATAGAACAACCAAGGTAGCACAGTTCAACAATGGTTCAACAGGATGGGTACCATTTTCAGTACACAATATACAATGAGGATGCAACAACTGATGGGTAGTGTCACAGATCCAGTCTACAGGCGCAGGAGTGGCACGAACCAACCATCCACTCCATGGTCTGGGCGCCTTCAAGATAAAATTTACACAGGCCTCCGAGACCCCGGCGGGGAAAGAGGGTTAGGGATCTGTTGTTTGGATAGGCATTGGTATTCAGGATAACCGGAAAGAGGGGCAGGAGAGCGGAGTTGGATTGGCAAGGGAAAGTAAGCAAAATACAAAATACAACTATTGACAATAACACATACTCAATCAGAGAAAGCATGTTCTTCATGCACATTGTACAAAATGAGTCAAATGCAAGGCAAAGAGAGACTTATCTCTGGGGTGAATGCTGGCCTCCTTCCTGCGCACTCCTAGGTCCGGTAACAGGAGCAGTTCAATGCTGCAAAGAGAGCATGAGTTACTAATCTGTGTGTGTTTTCAACACACACAAAAAACCATTCATTCCTCAAACTAAGTGACTTCTCCACAAACAAACACTCTTGTCTGCTGCTTTGTTCATATACGTTAGCTTGCCCCAGTGATGGTTCATACACTGTCAATGCAGTATGGCAGGCACACGTGGACGCACGGTAAATGGAAGACCAATGTGTTAGGAATCACACATGATAGAATGGCCCCTGGGTGAGCTGCAAGATGTGTTTGGCGAGGTGCGACTTCAGTACAAGTCGTGTTCTGCCAGCGAAAATTATAATAGGTAGTGCAAGTGGCAATTTGCATTTGCAAATGATATGCACAGCACACGAGTCTGTGTGTCACTGGGTGCCTCTGTGTGCTGTATAAGTTTCTGGCTAGGAACACTACTGCAGTAATAACTCAGCTCATATGGAGCAGGGGGGACTCGAGAATATGGGCGATGCCACCTGTATGTGCCCCTGACAACTTGTAAAGCTGCTTGGCATTTGTACCTCAACGCGTTTTAGCAGTAATGTGCGCTTCGTCCCCAATGCATGGCCAAGGTCCCCAGCACTGATGCTACTTAGCATGCATGTGCAAGGGGCCTGGAGGAAGTTCGGCTGGGGTGTGGCCCCTCATGCTGCGCACCTTGCCTGGAGCTCCTGGAAACACGTCTGCTTCTGTTGGACGCCTGAGCAGGAGCCCTGTGCTTCTGCTTGCGCACTCATGGGTACATGTGCACCACCCAACGTGGCCAGGTTTCTGTAGTTCTTGGCCCCGTGTCTGCTGGGAAAGGTAGTCTGGATGCTCATTTTCCTGCAGAACGGGCATAAAAGCTATTAACAAGGATGGGAAGCTCCCTGTGTGTGTGTCTTCATGCTGGTTGTCTCTAGGCCATGTTTGAGACGTAAACTCGACCTCCTCCCACCATTAGTGTGACTTTGACAGCCAAACGGTGCAGGCTACTGTCTACGGCATGAAGTGCATCAAGCACATATACAGGCAAGAAAATAACACACAACACAATCAACATCAATAAATGGACATATAAAAAATGTAGTCACCAAAATTGATTGCAAACATGCCGTGGCGAAAAACTACATTATCCCCACTAGGAGTGTCAACACAAGTAGTACAGCAGCAGACAGGCCACAGATATGACGAAAGTCCAATGCCCTTCTGTTAATGTTTGTAACACCAAACCATCCTTGCAAGCCCATGGATAGGGGAAGCAGGAGTGGCATACGTGAGTCAGGACCCCAAGCTGCAAACACATACATGAGACAAGATTTAAGGGCCCAGCTGGAACAAACAGTGGATGCTTTCAAAAGCCACATAGCACCACACGTCACATGAATGCACAATAGACAAGCAATTTTAAACTATATTAACTAATTAAACTATCTATAGAACACCATTTTAACTAATTAAACTAACTATAAAAAAAACATATTACCTAATTAAACTAACTATAAACATCAAAAATGGCCACATACGACCCAGGGGGAGGGACAGGGTGCACCTCAACTCCCACCTGCAATGATGTTGAGATAAAAAAAAAAACCTCTATGGGCTCAACGCCTGCACAGCCTGACCTGTATGGGAGATAAGTCGTTGTCCTCCTCACCCTCTGGCTGAAATGGTAGACGTGGCACAGCACCCTGACCATGCCTATGCGCAGCTTGCCCCTCATCTGCAGCAGGTCTGCGGGACGGGTGAACCTGGCTCTGTGCAGCGATGACACGTAGGTCAGCATGCAGAACTTTGCGTGATACGCGTGCTTCCTCTTGTAAGGTAGCATGTGTAACACAGAGTTCTTCCTGCATGCCCTAGCTGGACAACTTGTAAACCGGTAGCTCAGCCAAGATGGTATTCTCTAACTGCTCCAACCTCTCCTCTGACCGCTGTCTCTGGGACATCAAGAGCACACCCAGAGTAGATCTGAGGGATTCATAGTCAACCCTCGTGGTCTCCATGTGTGCCTCTGCGTGAGCAGCAATTGCTTGATGCAAAGACACCAGTTCAGTCCGGCGTGCCCTGTCTGAGGCCACCATGCCCATCTTGAGCGAGCGGGCCGTGGACAGTGCCGCCCGCTGCTGGAGATCCACCTGCCTAGCGGGGGGGAGCACGGATTGGGCCACATGTTCCATGCTCTCAGTGATGTTATCAATTGCTGACCCCTGGTTTTGGAATTGGCAACCATGGCTTGCTCCCACTCGGTATACCCCAGTGGCGTGCGGCCACCGCATTGCTGGGCTTCACACCTGCGGGGCCCAAGGAGCCGTCGTCCTTGTTGGGTTGGCACCGGCCGTGGCTACAGGACTACATTCCTCCATTGAGGTGATGCCCCAGGCACATCAGCAACAGGTGTGAAGCGTGACCCTGCGTCCCGATCCACCACAGGCAGAGGTCCCACCACCTTCTCGCCCCTCAGTGCAGGTGTCTCGGACAGAGGAGCGTCCACATCAGAATCACTCACCGGTGACGAATGGACCCGACGCCCATCCAACTCGACATTGTCGTCAGAGTGATCATCCCGGCTAGACTCATTGCCAGCACTAGACACAATGGTCTGTAACACAAGTGGGTTCCATTGGTCTACCACCCCACGACCCCCATTTGTGCTGGGTTGCTGGTGTGATAGCAACCCTGTGCCTGGCATGACAACACCATCCTCTGGCTCCATTGCGTCATCATCTGGAAAGTGGAGGATAAAAAACATGAGTACACATGTCAGAAGCACATAACCCACACACACATAGACATCACATTGACAGCCAACACATGAAGCAGACATGTCACACACAAATGAGAACCTGACATGCATCCAGTGGCCTTGATATGCAAACACATCCCAAAAGCAGAGATGGATGTGTCTAAATAGCAAAGCCTACACAAGTACAAAATGTAGTATATGAACTCCATCAGACACCACCTATGTCAGGCACATGACACAGGCAGAAAAGACATATGGAAACAAAGAGATGGAACATACCATAAGCATGTATGAACCCCGAATCGACCACTGCTGCAAGTGAATCCAAAGACACAATGACACACATAATATGCATGTAGACATGCATCACTAAAGCATCATCAGCAATATAGCTCAATACATCTGCAGCTCGGCCTGTACCGGGTGGCATGGGCCATGTAGATTTATTGAATGTCCCAAGCAAAGCAAGGGCAGGTAACCAGGCATGAGGGACCATAACACCCAGTACGGTCCGAGCTGCAGGACATGAGGCCTACACAACACCCCTCAGGGCCTGATTGAGCAAATTGGTCTATGAATGTGCCCTATTCCATCACTCCTTGTGTAAAATCTCCACGGCCAGGCCGCACCATATTAGCTAAGAGGGCCTGGGCGTACACATACTGCACAACAGTGCACCTTCAGGATCATGCCATTTCAACATAACGTGTGCAATGCAGAAATCTCACGAGCATTAACGTCAATCAACTACATATTAATCAGTCAACAAAAAAACTGCGGAAGACACGTGTAAATGAACACTTTCACGAACACATAAGTGAGTAGTGGCAATGTTGCAATACACAACGTTGACGCTGCTTGCATATGTACATGTGAAAGCGTTCAAAAACCCCACTTTCCCTATACACCTGTATTGTGAACATGAACAGCATCTGATACCGCAAAGCAAGCAGCTACAATGCTGCTTGCTTTGATGTATGTGAAAGTGTACACATACACACCTGAAGGCAGCTACACAGTCATTACAACCCAATTGGCAGGCTAAATTCAATCTGCGCCCTATGCCAGTTGGTATAGGCCGCAGATTGACCAATCAACTTTGCTAAACAGCCACTTGGGAGTTCCAATACTGAGTACATGTGTCACAGGATGCACCTGTGCCGGTGGCATTCATGACAGAGAAGGGATGAAAATATGACCATACATGCCAGGTGACATTGACATTGCAGCAGTGAGTAAGCATGTAGAACGGTGTAAAACCGCTCAGTAGTGGGTTGATACAGTGCAGAACATGTGTACGTTACCCACTATCTACATGAACTAGTACATTATGATGTCTATCAATAAACATGAAGGCAGTATAAGGGCAAGTTCAGGCATCACGTGCAATGTGCATTCAATGGGTTGTATGCCTACAAGGAACCCCCCCTCCAAGTGAAAATGCAGGGAGTCATTGCATGCCAGCGAAAGGGTGACCAGAGACCTGTGTATTGGAAGACAGGGTTGACTAGCGTCAATTGCATCGTCTGAGTCAACTGACAACACAGCAGATGATAAGGGGACAGTAAGGAGGACACATGATGAACCCTCAGTAGTACACCCATGTGTGCAGAAGCCACTACACCAGTTGGACAGAGTCAGGGGGCCTGAAACAGGGAGAGGCCTGTGCCCCACACAGACTGTGACACCGAAAACATGTGTGTGATGCAGAACTGAGCCAGAGTTGGCATGGAATGGATGATCAAATGCCATGAAATGTAGGTCATCCTGGACACGTACTACAATGATCATCCAGGCAAGGACACATAGGGGCATGCATGGAATGCACGTGGAGCATGAATGGCCACTCATGTCCCTGTGGAGCATCTGCCATCTGCACAGTCCAAGTGAGACACCCTGCACCAAGGAGAGAGGATGTACACCAGTGTATGTGTCTGGAAGGTTGGCTGGGGGAAGTGTGCATGTACACAGGAGCCTTGAACATGCCATTGCAGTACGCCAACAAGATACACATCAGTGCCATGGTGAAATTGGGATGCAGGGGGGGTGGAGGGGCAAGGGAGCATGCCTACGTGGAGTACCCGCATGCAGGCAGAAGACACATGCGCATCAGTCATGCAATGACATAGTCCCAGTGCTGAGTGGAAAGACACCCCAGGCTACATGCAGAAGTGCCAGTGAGCTGGAACATGGACTGGAGGGCCAGCCGGGTGACTAGCATGTGAGTAGTGTGCAAGTGTGGGGATGAGGACAGTCCCTGTCTGCTCTACATGTCCAGCATCCTGCACAGCAGGCACACATCAGTGAAGCATTGCATGACTTGCACATGAGAACCATGTACCCATGACATGTAGTGGCAGTTAAGCACACCACATCACACAAGCAAACCACACATGGCCTTGACAAACACGCGACAACACTCACTGGATGGGGCATCAAAGTCCAGCATCTCTTCCACTCCTTCGACCAATCCTGCTGGTATGAACCCCGCAACGACTGACTCGTGCGAAGTGAGGTCTTCCTCCTGAGCTGGTGACCCACATCCAGTCAACCCGGTCACAGCATAATTGGAGGCTCGCTTCGCCTTAGCACTGCGTTGGAGCTCATCCCAACGCTTTTTGCACTCTTGAGCTGTGCGCACCTCATGTCTGAATGCACTCACACAATCTGCAACTTGCTTCCTGTGGGACATACGATGGGCATCTGTAGTGTGACAATTCGTCCCCACTAGCATATCACGATTGTGGAGCCGCACGTAGTCCACAAGGAAGTCCAGTTCCTGCACACAGAAAGGCTTCTTCCTTGACGTGCCAGAGGCCGGAGCTGTGTTTGGGGTCCCAGCCTCTACTGCAGGTGCAACCTTCCTCTCTTGGACATTGGTCCGGACCCTGACTGGCAAATGCCGCTCTGATCAGTATGGGCAGTGATGCTGGTTGATTGAACCAAAGGAGTGGCAGGTGGAACAAGAACGGAAGCCCTGACTTGTGTCGGTGGATGCTGGGTGCCCCTGACTGGACTCTGCGCAGCAACATCTGACCGGGACAGTCCTGGATGGTAGACTCACAGCCAGGGTGGTGTTGGCTGCATCTGCCCCTGCACTTGCCAACACCCCGCTTCTCAGTGCAGCAGATGACAATACTGCCCCAGGGACATGTGCCTCGGTCAGGGCAGCCCTGCGTGCACTTACCCAGTGCCTCCTGAACTCCTGGAAATCATCCAGGGACTCTTTTGGTGCCAACGCAGCATGCGCTGGCCCACCCTGAGCCTGGGTGGTGGTGTCCACAGCTGCACCTGCAGCTACCACTACCCTTGGGCCCGTGGCAGTCAATGAAATGGACTGCGTGTCATATGGGCGCCAGTGCCAGATGCAAGAGCTGCATGTCCCGTAACCACAGGGGGTGGTGGCATGACTGCACCAACATGTGGCACAACATCGTGCCAAACTGGCGCACCCCTGCCTCTTCCCCCTCTGCGGCCACCCTGGACATCCTGGAGCCCCCCTACTCCCTGGTCATCCCAGACACGTCCCTGGCCATGCCCGCCACGTGGAGTATTCCCAGCTGAGGTACCCCTCACCTTTCGTGGCCTCCCAGCCATGGCACAGATGGAGTAGTGCCGGCACAGATGGAGTAGTGCCAATGGGAGGTGAGCACGACAATTGTCCTGGGCAATTGGGTTGAAGGGGGTGGGATACAAGATGTTAACAGCACCCCTGTGCACCTGCAAGGCTGTATATAACCCTGGTGATGAAGTGATGGGTCATGCAATGTTCAGGCACCCCAAAACCACAGTAAAACCATGCACGCAACCCCCGGTGGCCCACGTGTGTGGAATTGACCTCCCGCAGTACGCGGTGGCACCCAGGGACAAAAAACACGTACGCATGGGACCCCAGGCTACTATGACCTAGAAAACGGGTACGTGATGCACAGGGGCACATGCAGTGGGAAAAATAGTGTGCGCGACTCACCGTCAGACTAGCGTGATAATGAAAAACACTCATAGCCAATACCCCCACCAAAAGTAGAGATACGTCCTTGTTCCACTGTGAAGTTGTGATGGCGCGCGAAACAACACGAAGTAGCAACACACACGTTGGTCTCCACGAAAGGCACGTACAGCGAACTGCTGGCCCCGCTCACCTTTAACCTGTTCTGCGGGATGCACCCGCGCACGTCACTTCACTTATGTGCTTAGGCCATTTCCTCAAATTACACGCATTAACACACAGACGTGTTGTTTTTCCACGTGCTGATTCACTATGCACCCATCATGAGGGAAACGCCTGCGCGCGTTATGTCACAGATGCGCTTACACACTAAGTGCCTTTCCTCGAATTACACGCTGATGTGCTATTTATTCACGTGCCAATTCACTCCGTATCAAGCTGGCCACATGACAACACACGGAAGACCACGCTCCTGCCCAGAAGGCCATTTTCCTGCCCACAGAGCCCCAAGCACACTCCCACCTGCCATCTGCTGCTGCCTGCCTGCTTGCTGGACACATGCCCTGCCATTTGGTGCCTCCACATCAGCCATCTGCAGGGGTCCAGTTGCTGTGACCACCCCTGCTGGAACAGAAGACTCCCGACTGGAGTTCCATCGCTCCACAGCCCAGCACCAGGACCCAGTTGCCCACCCACACCTGCCTCGGGGGTTGCCATGTCGGGGGAAACACCATCGGAGACCACTGACAACCCCCAGCCAGAGAGGCAGAGGGCTACCAGCTTCTGTGCCGCAGAAGTTGGTATCATGGTGGAGCAAGTCCTGGTGCATTATGAAGCCCTCTTCGGAAGACGACGCGCCGACAATGAAGGACAGAAGAGGATCTGGAAGAACATTGTGGTTGCCATCAACATGGAGGGGGTGGTAGTCCGCGACATGGCAAATGTCTGGAAGCGCTGGGAGGACTTCAGGTCCAGGACCCTCTGCAAGGCCCATCGCCTCTTGGAGGCAGCGCATGCAGAGGGGTGCTGGGTCCGCCTTACCAACATTCAGATGAGGGTCCTGGAATGTATACGCCCAGCGCTCCACCTCCAGGTCCTTGAGAGGCAGACCCGTCTGGAGTCGAGCGGTAAGTGTCCATGCGTACTGATTGGACACAGTGCATGTTGAGGTGTGCCAGGAGTGTGCAGGTTGGACATATGTCTTGAAAGGGCCATGTATGGATGTGTATGTACAGGGACATGAGCCTGCCGCATGTGAGTGCAGTCATGAGTGAGGCACATCAATGTTGTATGTGTTGAAAAGCATGATTCACAAATGCATCTGGGGATGCACACATGTTAGCATTTCTGTGTATGTACTGTGGCATGGTTGGGGTGTGACATATGGATACTGGTTCCACCTTCATGTACGTGCACAGCATACATGTGCGTGTGTGTGTTTGACATGTGTGTAAATGTGATACGCCATGGATGCATGTGACACCGATATGTAGAAGGCTGATTGGCAGATGTGACATGGTTGCCGATGATTTCACTGTGACAGGTGGTGGAGATGTACAGATGCATGTATGTCAGGTGGCATGTGTGCATGTGTTCCGCACTCCCATGCTGCATGTGACATCAGGCTAACCTTTGGATGCTCATGCTGTTGTATGTGTATGGATATTGACAAGGGGGGTCCTGGGAGTCTCTCTGCAGTATGTGTATGGATGGTGCTGCCTGCTTCAACATTCCTGTTAATTTGCGCATGTGTGTGGGTTCAAATGATGTGTGTTGGGGAGTGTGATGCCATCTGTGCACTCATGTGCAACTGTCATGTGTGTATCAGACCATTGGACAGTTCCCTGATGCCTGTGTTCTGTCTCTCCCTGTCTACAGCGTCAACCGATGAAGAGGGCGGAGATGGTGCTGTGGAGCACAGCGGCAGGGATCCCACCGCCAGCCGGAGATGCAAGGCCCAGCTCCCCTCCCGGGTTGTCATCTTTTCGGTGAGTGAGGAGTCTGGTGCCGCGTCCGTGGCCGCAGCTGCCAAGGGTAGGTCCAAGAGGCGGAGGTCGGAAGTGGACTCCTCAGCAGCAGAATGGTCAGCTGAGCCCCTACAGGGGCCTATGGAGGAGGATGGCACGGAGTCATCCAGGTTGGTGGTGGGTTCGGTTGAGGAGGAGGCCATGGAAAACCCACGCATGGGGCCTGGAGGCGGGCATTCCACTGGTGCTAGTGGTGCTGTCCAGGGGCAGGGACAGGAAGCATCACAGGCCACTGTGGAGGTGCCTGTGTGTAATCCTGTCCCCGATCTTGTGACTGCATCATCCCGCACCAGCAGGGATGCCTTCGTCCAGACCCGTTTTTAGGGAGGGGATGCGTGAACAACAACTGGCCTTCCTCTCCCTGTGGACGTGGCTATCCCGGACTGGGTTGAGCCTGTCCTAGCTGTGGTGGCGTTGCGTCAACATGGTATTCGGGATGACATGCATGGTTCTCGTGAGGACAATGCACGTCATTCTGAATACCTCATTGAACGCGTCGGCCTACTTGGACAGGTCACCCAGGGTGGGTTCCTCCATGTGCTGGATCTTCTAGCGGCCCCTTCCTCAACTGAACCCCAATGCGCCAGTCGTCCTCTGTGCCATCTTCCAGGCCAAGTATCACCTGGGCACCCTGTGGAGCTGAGCCTGAACCAGCGGCCATGGCTGGTGGAGGAAACATCCATACCACAGTCGGGAGTCGGAGGTCCAGCAGGGGTGGCCACCCCCACAACTGGACCCCTGCAAGAGGAGGATGTGCAAGCATTGACCAGCAGGGCACATGCACGGCAGCAGCAGGCTCAGGGTGGGAGGCATCATGGCTCGGGAACATCTACATCAGAGGGGCAGGCATCGGCCGGAGGGCAGGAGGACCCTGGATTGGGAGTGTCTTCCGTGTGGCAGCAGTTGGGTCGTCAAATAGATGCGGAGCGGCGGCGGGCAGAGGAGGCACGGCTCACTATGTTAAGGGCGGAGAATTCCATGCTCAGGGCGTTGAGGAGGGTTGAGTGCCTCGAGGCCACTCGCAGGTAGTTGGAAGCCACCATGACTGCATCCCTGTGAGACCTTGAGACCAGGGAAGAGGCCCACCTCCGGGACATCTATGTGGAGTTTGATGATGCCCTGGCCCGAACATCAAAGAGTGAGCCGTAGGACATGCCCTCCACCTATGTGCATAGTTCTTTAGTGTTAGGTTTCCTTTGTTTTTTATTATTTTTTAGTTCATGGACTTTGCTCCACTTTATGTACATATTTTTTGAGTAGGTTTCCTTTGGTTTGGGCATCATGGACCCTTTGGACTTGCAGTGTATATAGTTCCCGACTTGTACATACTTAAGTTATTTTAACATCCCATGGATCAATTATTTTTCCTCGATTTTTTCATTTACTTTATTTGGACATTGGAAATGGACCACTTCCCTTTTTTCCTCTTGTGGATTTTTGTTTTACATTGGATTTTCTTTTTTTATGATTTCATTGTCTCTTAATATACAAGTTTTAATTTATAATATGTTTTTTCAATATGATTTTTAATACATTTCATTTATCTTGCCAACCCTATTCACCCTTGCCCCCAGTACAATCATGCAACCATCCACAGAATCCACTCCCAAATTACCCATGCCATGACAGTCTTAAATGGACCACCATGCCCATGCAGGAATGCACAATGGAGCCACATAGTGGCAACACATGACTGAGGCAATGTTCATTGAGACATGCACAAAACCAATGATAGAACACAACAACAATCTTGAAGTTAGCTAAAATGTATTACAACATTATGAACTTACATTGAAGAAATGAAACTTTTAAATCAATGTCCAATGAGAGAAATTAAAAAAAGAAAATGTTGATCCAATGAAAGAAAAAATAAAATATGTCATGTTGGATGAAAAAGTGGTCCATTGTCAATTTCTATTAGAAAAACATAATCCAAATTAAAGAAGACCTTTGATCCATGGGAGCATTTAAAAAGAAAGTATGCACAAGTCGGTAACTACATACAATGGAAGTCGAAATGGTCCATGATCCACACACAAAAGGAAACCTACAAGAAAGTCCTATGAAGAATAATCTATATACACGAAGTGGAGCAATGTCCATGAACTCCAAAATAAAAGTAAAACTAAAGGAAACCTAAAACTAATGAACTGTGTACAATGGCGGCAGGCAGGTCCAACGGCTCACTCGTTGATGTTTGGGGCCAGGGCATCATCAAACTCCACGTCGATGTTCCAGAGGCGGGCCTCTTCCCTGGCCTCGTGGTCTCGCAGGGATGCAGTCATGGCCTGTTCCAACTCCCTGCGAGTTGCCTCAAGGCACTCAGCCCGCCTCAATGCCCTGCGCATGGAGTTCTCTGCCCTGACCATAGTGAGCTGTGCCTACTCCACCTGCTGACGCTCTGCATCTATCTGCTGGTCCAACCACTCTCACATGGAAGACACTCCCAATCCAGGGTCCTCCTGCCCTCCGGCCGATGCCTGCCCCTCTGATGTTGAGGGCCCCGAGCCATGATGCCTTCCACGCTGAGCCTGCCGCTGCCTCCGACGCAACTGCCTCTGCCAGCACAATGGCATCCGGGATGATGGAATCCACCGGTGCCGTTGTGCATGTGCCCTGCCTGATGATGCCGGCACAACCACAATCCGCTGGGGTCCAGTTGGTGGGGTGTCTACCCCTGCTGGACCTCCGACTCCCGACTGTGGCAGGATGAGATCTCCACCAGACTGGCTACGTTGGTTGGGGCAGATCCATAGGGGGCCCTGGTGGCATCTGGGCCGGAAGACGGCACGGAGAACGACTGGCATATGGTGTGCACAGAGGAGGAGAGGGCTGCAAGTGTGGCCAACAGAACGAGGAAGCCCCCGGCCATGGACCCTCCCAACTGGGCCACTTTGGCACACAGCTCTTCGTGATGACGTGCTTGGTCACGCATGTCATCACGAATGTCACGTGTGCGCAACGCGACACCAATCAGGATGGACTCCATCTGGTCACGGGTCCCCTCGTCCACAGGTAGAGGAGTGGCCGATGACATGGACTTCCCCACTACCTGCGGACCGGCCTGGGACAGGGCATCCCTGCTGGTGCATGGTGATGCAGTCACAGTGTCAGGGACAGAGACATGCACAGGCACCTCCGCGGCAACCTGTAATGTCTCCTGCCCCTGCCCCCTTGGACGGCACCACTTGCACTAGTGGTACCACTCCACCAGGCCCCATGTGCGGCTTTGTAGCAGCCTCCTCCTCCTCTATGCCCACCACCAACCTGGATGGCTCTGCACCGTCTTCTGCCCTTGCAGGCCCCTGTGGGTGCTCATCCGCCCCTTGCGCTGCAGCCGTAGTGGCAGAGACGGCACCAGTCCCCTCACTCCTGGATGATGGTATTTCCTGGGAGGGTGACTGGGCCTTGCATCGCCGGCCAGTAGAGGCATCCCTGCCACTTTCCTCACAACGCCGTCTCCGCCCTCTTCTTCACTCGCCGCTGAGTAAAGGGAGACATTGAACACAAGCATCAGGGTACTGAACTATAGTCCCCTAGACACAAAGCAATGACACATGAGTGGCACTGTGAAACGCCACTTCCATCATGTCCCTCCACAACATATGGGTCAGTGCAGGCAACACACATGCAGGAACAGGCATGGCACATGCAACATGCATTGGCATCCATGTCCATGGCAGGGTAGTTGCATTCAATGGTGGGCTGATTCTCACTTGCATCATGGGACATGCTGGTCACGTGCACACGTGTCACTGGAGGGTCATGCATTTGGCCCGGTAAACTCCCGGACACAGTGGATACAGGGATGACTAGGCTGTATCAGTGAATCAACACATCGTCACCAACATGTGTCATGCATCCATGGTGCACACACTACTCACACACACGGACATGTGCATCATGCATGTCCATGACAACAGCACACATCTCATACACCCCAAACATGTCAAATTACAGACACAGGCATGCATACATGTGTGCGTTCCGCATGCTGCTCCGTATGATGCATTGTTAAACATGCACCATCCATGTGGGTCATGCCTGAGTGGACTCACATGTGGCACCATCATGTCCCTGCACACACACATCCAAATATGACCCATTTCATACATGCAGCCAAGTAGCTGACTACCAGCACACTGCAACATGCCCTTTTTTAAACATAAGTGCATGGCCACTTACCACTCGACTCCAGACGGGCCTGCATACTTAGGATCTGGTGGTGAAGCTCTGGGCAAATGCGCCCCTGGACCCTCATCTGCTGGTTGGTAAGCTGGCCCCGGCGCCCCACTGCATCCTCTGCTTTCAAGAGGCGCCAGGCCTTCTTGAGGGTCCTGGACTTGTAGTCCTCCCAGCGCTTCTGGAAGTGCTTGATGTCATGGGGTGCCACCCCCTCCGCATTGATGCACCCACTATGTCCTTCCAGATCCTCTTCCGTCCTTCCTTGTCGGTGCGCGATGGTGTGAAGAGGGTATCATAATGCCCCAGAACTTGCTCCACCAGGATACCAACTTCATTTTCACTGTATACTGGTAGCCCTCTGCCTCTCTTTCTGGGGGTTGCCACTGATGCCAGAAGGTGTTGTGTCGGACATGGCGACCCCCGAGGCAGTTGTGAGTGGGCAACTGAGTCCTGGGGCTGGGCTGTGGAGTGATGGTACTTCAGTCGGGAGTCTTCTGTTTTTCCATTTGTTTTCGATAGCACGAGAGCGGTACGTGTATTCCGACGGGTGTGAGTGGACTTTTACGCGCGTTTTTGATAGTGCGAGTTGGGTACGTGTATTTCGAGGGGTGCGCGGGGAGTTTTCCACACGTTTACGATAGCGCGAGAGCGGTACGTGCATTCTGAGGGGTGCACGTGGACTTTTGCACACGTTTTCGATAGCGCAAGCGGGGTACGTGTATTCTGAGGTGTGCACGGTGAGTTTCCACGCATTTTCGATAGCGCGAGAGCGGTACGTGTATTCCGAGGGGTGCGTGTGGAATTCGACACGTATTTTCATGCTTGGGGGTCTGTATGCTGGTCCCCTGGCCTTTGCGCCCTGTAGGAGAATTGTGCGATGTTTTTGGCGCATAGGGTGGGATTGGGGGCATTAATGGTGCTGCTGCAAGGTTACCACTCTGCGCCACGGCTGGTTATGGATGTTGATTATAACAGAATTTGGTTTTTATCAAACTAGGAATTGGAAAGCGAAAGTGAGATTGGAAATGACGAGAATATAAAACTACGTAGCCAGAAAAAAGTGAGGCAAGATAGGGAGGGGCAACATCATGGATGCGCTTGGAAACAATACCAATGCAATTAATAAGTAGGTGAGTATGATAGAGAAGCCAGGACAGAAAAGAAAGAGTAAACGTTGATAGGATCATGAGTAGAAAGCCAAAAGAGAGCATATACAGCTGATTTATAGACTCAACAAAGAGAAGCCAATTGATAGGCATGGAGACCAGCAAAAAGTGCAGAGCACTAACTAAGATGAGCAAAATAATCAAGTAAGAAATAAGCAATTTAGGAAAGGAACGGATGAGCACTATGGATTCTGTAAATATGTAATCCTGCAGCATGATCAGAAGGTTTTACTGCCTAGCTCTGACCTTTAAACACTACCTAATGAGTTACGATGGACAATTTTCAGTTTCAGGATGTGTAGCTTTATTTTAATTTATGTCATTTATTTTCATTCCATGTCGCTTCTTTGTGGCCTTCCTTAAGTGCCAAGGACGAGTATACTCGTCCTTTATTAATAGACTTGCATAATAGCCTGGCAGCAAAGGGGTTAATCAATACACTATAGATGTTTTATTGGTTTAATTTTAGTTTGCCATGTTTTACCTTTTATTTTTCAAAATTCAATTATCAATCTAAATCTTTTTTCTTTTGGGTATTTGAAGTGCCAGGTGACACTTTTACACTACTCAAGGAATATCACATCTCGTGTGACATCGCTTCATGGACTTTTGTACAAAAACAAACAGAACATTACTGCAGCAAAGACAATGATTGTATATACGATCATAGTGCATACATGCAGGCACTAAGTTGAAGGACATCCTATTAGTACTTGTGCAATAATAGAAAGAAGCAACCCCTACGAAACACCTTTGCATTTTCCTAGCATTTCACTACACTAACTGTGAAGATCTGCAATAACGTCAATACACTGTCTTCTACCCAATGACAGACACCTAACTACATTTACCTTGGAACTGAAGAAAATTCATCTGAACTAAAATACTAGCCTTTATCTTTAATGGAAGATCCTGATTCACTCACTGCTTTGTCATAAATGACTTCTCGAATAATATCTTTGACCTGCTCTTCATTGCAGAATCCCAGGTACCAGGGGCATTTAACTATTGATTGCAATTATGCCCTGCCCAGGCTTTAAAGCAGCAATGTGCTATAGCCAATTTGTCTGTCAGGACTCAGGGGCCAATTCATAGAATCTAGCGCAGATGTAGAGCACACGGCTGGCGCAGAGAGGGAGCATGCACCAGCCGCGTACACCAAACAGCAATTAGGTGCACTGCATATTCATGGATTTCCTAAGCCATTTGCAGCCGTGGCACAGCGAACATCCAGTAGCGCCAATTATGCCCACAAGAACGCCCCTTGCGCTAGAAAAGGTCATAAAATATCCCCAATATGGTGCAAAGGGCTGCGCTAACCCTGGACCAGTTTACAGCCCCCCTACAACGTAATTGTGTGAAAAACTGTGCGTACCCCGCTCGCGCCAGCCAAAACACAGGAAAATCTACTCGCGGACCCCCTTGAATACACGTACCACACTCGCGTCAGCCAAAACGCATGAAAATCACCCAGCGCACCTCCTTGAATACGCGTACACCGCTCGCACCAGCCAAAATGCGTGAAACTATCCTGGCCCACCCCCTTGAATACGCGTACCCCGCTCGCGCCAGCCAAAACATGTGAAATTCTCCCTGCTCACTCTCTTGAATACATGTACCCCACTTACATGTGAAAATATCCTTGCGCACCCCCTTGAATATGCATACCTTACACACGACAGCCAAAACACGTGGAAAGGGCTGTGCGTCTGGTGACAGGTGTTGTGGGGTTTCCCAGTGTGATGTGGGCTGGCTGCAGGTCATGGTCAGGGGTGTTGGGTGGTCCCCTTTGATGTGGGCTGCCCCATGGCATGTCATTCACAGAAGCACACATGCATGCACCCAAAGACATGCCCCACATGGCCACACAGCAGCGATACATGACTGAGGCAATGACAACTGACACATGCACCAGACAAATGAGAGCAGACCACACAAATATATGAACTGATGAAAATGTATTAAGAAACACAAATATACCAAATAAAAAACAACCATGACAATGACAAATAAATTAATGTGAACTGAACAGAAATGCAAAATCCAAAAAGTACCTGAACTATTCACAATGAAACTCTGAGGGTCCATGATCCAAAAACAAAATGAAACTTACCAAAAAAACTACAAGAATACAACTTTATACTAAAAGTGGAGCAATGTCCATGGACTCCAAATAAAAAAAAAGAAACAAGGGAAACCTAAGCCTAAATAACTATATACAAAGGAGGCGGGCTAGTCCTACTGTTCACTGTTCTTATCAAGAGTCTTGGACAGGGCATCATCAAACTCTGAGTCTATGTCCCGGAGGCGAGACTGGGCTCTGTCCTTGAGGGCTCGCAGGGACGCCAACATGCTCTCCACCAACTCCCTGTGAGTCTCCTCTAGAAACTGCGCCCGCCTCAATGCCTGCCACATGGAGTTCTCTGCCCTGATCATGGTGAGCTGTGCCCTCTCCGCCCAAGGCGATATGCATCCATTTGCTGGCCCATCCGCTGCCACACAGAAGATACACATAGTCCAGGGTCCTCCTGCCCTTTGGACGATGCCTGCCCCGTGATGTTGTATGCCCCGAGTCCGGACGCCTCCTAAGTCGAGCCTGGTGCTGCTGCCTTGATGTCATCTGCCTGTACTACCACGTCTGGCTCTGGGATGCTGACGACCCCCGGGGCTGTCATGGATGTGCCCTGCTGCAATTTGGCACATCCTTCATTGCCAGGGATCCTGTTGCTTTGGTGACCACCTCTGCTGAACCTCCGACTTCCGACTTTGGCAGGGATGGTATCTCCACCAGCCTGGCCGCGGTGGATGGGGCATGTCCATAGGGTGCCCTGGTGACATCTGGGCCAGAAGACATCATGGAGGACGACTGACGCATAGTGGGTGCAGAGGAGTAGAGAGTCGCAAGAGCGACCAGCAGATGGAGTAACCCTGCAACAATGAGCCGTCCTAGCCAGTTCTGGGTGGCACACAGCTGATCATGATGATGCGTGTTGTCCTTCCTGGAATCACACACATCATCACAAATGATGTGTGTGCGCATGCGACTAGGACTGGCGCAACCCTGTCACGGATTGCCTCTTCTGCTGGTAGAGGAAGGTCTATTGACGTGGACACATCCTCTACCTGCGGACGGGGCTGGAACCAGGCATCCCTGCTGGTGCAGAGTAATGCAGTCACTGAATCAGGGACAGGATTACGCACAGGCATCTCTGCAGCAACCTCTGCTGCCTCCGGCCCGTGCCCCTGGACTGCACTACTTGCACCAGTGGCATCACCCAAACCAGTCCCCATGTGTGGGTCTAATGCGGCCTCTTCCTCCTCCTCACCCACCACCGACCTGGATGCCTCTGCACCGTCGTCCGAATTGTCCTGCCCCTGTGGGAGCACATCTGCCCCTTCTGTTTGATTCAAGTATTGTTTGAGTGAAGCACGGTAAGTATCGCCAGGCGAGTGCGCCTTGTCAGAATGGAGGATATTACTCCGCTTGTACACATGTGCAAGAAGTTGCCAAAACACGCACCCAAACTTAAACAGTATAGCACAGAATGGGTTAAGGGAAAGGCAAATAAAATGTTCATGACATGTCCACAAGAGGGATCGCTGTGAAACACAGTTTTGCAACACATGACAACATAGTTGCACACAGCGTACACCGGGAAAAAGGGAAAAAGCTGGAGAAAAGGCTAGCTAGCTTAGAGCTTTGTAAGATGTAACAGGAGGAATGGGAATACCCGCCTCCTGAAGACTGGATACTAAGCCAGCATAAAGAGGGGTTGTGATGAGCCTTCTGCTCACCCCACTGTGTCTGAAGTAAATGACAATAATCCAAAAGATGACGGAGTGTATCCACTCAGAGAGCTTAAAGCAGCAGCAGGGTATAGTAACCCAAAGTATGAACCGTCTGCTTATAGCAGTGATGAAGGTTCGGAGAAAGCTCCGGAGAAAGACATGGTCTCTACAGTCCGACGGGACAAAGAGAGAAGTGAACAACCAGGTATGACCCTGCATATAGAAATGGAAATAAAGAGATGGAAAGAAGAGAAAGACAAAACTGATGAGATAGTGCTCATACAAAATGAGTGGATGGGAGGACAGATATTGCTCAAACTCAACGGAGCGAGCATTGGGGAGGTACGGCAAAAGAAAGATCAGGATGAACAAGATATAAAAGTCAGAGACAGAGAGAAATGGTTGAAAAGGCTGAGCTTAAACGAAAGGACAGAACAAGATGAGAACAGCTGTATCAAGAAGAACAGCTGAGGAAAGAAGAAAGCACAGAAATCAAAGGAAATATGATAATAGGCAGCGAACAATCGAAGAACGGGACAAATTAGACAAGAAGAGATAAGAAGAAGAGGAAGAGAAGTTAAGAGAAAAAAGAATATAAAGGCAAAAAATGATGAAATATGTAGGGCAAATGAGAGAAGAGAGATGAAGCGACAGGAGGAAGAAAGGATTAGGGGAGAAGCAAAGAATCGAAGGGCATTTGATGAGGAAATGGAACAAAAAAGGAGTCAGAGAGCACGCAACATTGATTGCATTGAGAAAGAGTTAAGGAACCTTAATCTAGTAGAAGCATGGGAGGACATAGAGGAGTTCTTACCGTCACCTGAGCTAATGGCAGGGCCTTCTAGAGTAAACGCAGAGGAGGATATTGAAGAGGAAACTATTGGATGCAGAATTGCAAAAGCATATCATGAAATGAAGACAAAAAATGAATTAGAAAGTAAAGGGAAAGATGATCACTTTGAGATTTCCCAATTGCGAGGAAAGGATGGAAGTCTGTTTAGTTCTGAGCACCAAGCTCTGTCTTTCGACAGGTTGACTCTGAATAGTGACGAGAAAGAGGGCAGTAACACAAATTGCGGACAGGAGATGTCAGACCAAGAAAGGGAAACCTTCCATGAGGAAGAAGAGACTGGTGCACATGGGTTTGGAGAATGTTTATTGACAGATAAGGAGGTTAGATGGTCAGACCTAGACCTACCCAAACTGAGGACGCCAGACCCAGTAGCACAGCCAGGTCAACCTAAAAGACAATCCCAGAGTGTGCAGGGCAAATCACCCCCATATGTTAGTAGATTAAGGTCATTGCTAGGACAAAGGTGATCAAGAACCATCGTCCCTACTATGGATAGGCAGATTATGATTTCGGAGTTTCACAGTTTCCTTTATTATCGAAAGAAGCGTCAGACCACAGTACATCCCATGGCCTTAGATAGATAAGGACAATGTAAGATGCAATTTGCCCAGTTTAACGTTGGGTGCCGGAAAATGGATCTATGGATCTACGAGCTAGAGAAAATGACAGGAGGTAACACGTTAGCTATAGGGGGCATTAAACGTCTCCTTGCAGCCATCCTTGGGAAAAGAGCTGATGGCATTTGGTCTGGAGCAGGATACACAGGAGTTACCACACAGAACAAGGCACACAATGGTGCGCCATTTAATAATTGTAGAGCAGCGGTCTGGAAAGCGCATAGAGTGCAGTATCCTGACATGTCAGATATGGGAGCTATAATGGCACGTAAAGTGCAGGAAGGGGATGATACGCTTGCTTACATTCAAAATGTTCAAGAGCAGTGGTCTTTGGAAACGCGAGAGCCATGGGGGAAATCTATACCGGTGCTATCATATTTTATGTCAGGGATTGTCAGAGCAAGTAAAGAGACATCTCAAGGAATTGGTGGGTATGGAAGCAAAGCCATGGCCAGAAATCCAACCGACCATTGCACATCATTGTCAAGTGTTGCAAGAGAAAAACAAGAAGAAGAAGGATACTAGGAAGGTATAAGAAGCCAAATTAATGCAGAAAAAATTGTCTAAATATGTTATTGAAGGGGCAATGTTAACTAGTGGAGATGGGACAGGATCGCAACAGACTGAAGGTATGCCGCAGGTGACTAACCAATGGCAGCTAGATAAAGGAGGAAATTGATTGATGCAGAGAAGAAGAGGAGGTTTTCAAGGATGAGGAAGCTTTCAGCATAACCAAGGATGTATTCAAAACAATCAAGTTAGTAATCGAGGTATGCAGGACCGGCAAATTAGGAGATTCCCTCCTGTATGTTGCAAATGTGGAATCACAGGGCACATAGCGCGAACTTGGGGGTGCCAAGGGTATGCACACAATGGGAATTCTCAAGAGGGGGAACAACTTATCCTCCAGCATATAACCCACAAAGAAGGGATGGGTCTGCCCAAGATCAGACACTTCATCAGTCACAAGCACCACAAACACAGCAGACTTTGCAATCAGAGCAAACACCATTGGGCCCACCACAAGGACAATCACATCATGCACCCATGCAGATACAACAGAACGCAAACACGGGACAATTGTTGACTCCTAGAATAGGGGTGTCACTGTCTAGTGTGGGAATCCTTTTATAGGTACAGGGATAAATATGTACCCACAATAGGACAGATCAGTGGGGGATTTGATGTGTTCAGTACTATCGTTAACGCCTAATGTGGAACCAAGGGTTGATGTCATGATAGGAGGCAGTTCCTTTTCTTTTTTAGAAGACACTGGAGTGAATCTCTCATGTATATGAGAGGGAATATTTTTGTTATCAGTTAACGGCATGAATGCTCAAGGTTTCACAGGAGCTACAAGTAGAGTTCCTTTTACTGAAAAACTACAAGTTTCAATAGAAGAATGTGACATGTCTCTTCCATTATTGTATTCAAAGCAGACACCAGTTAATATACTAGGTTGGGATCTAATGACGAAGTTGAACATTACAATTTATTTTACTGATGAGGGTATAGTGTGTTCAACACCAGGAATACATGATTTAAATATAAGCAAGTTTATCATGGCACTCATTGGGTAAATAGCCTTACATGGAAACCAATTGGAGTTGAGGTTTTTTTTTTATTATGGGGTGCCTATTTTATTAACATGGCTACCCGGATTAGTGGGCAAAGTAATGAGAATACATGATGAATTTTCATTCAGGCCACAGATACCCATGAATTAGAAAGGGGGACAGATATTCCTCTTAGAATTACAGGTAGCCATAGTATGAGCAGAAATGGCCATGCTCAAAGGACTTATTGATGAGTGCAGGCCATGGAGAACAGTGACTGCTATTGAAGAAGGTTTCAGGTTGACTGACGTCACTGACAAGGATATGTTTAAGGATGACCCGTAAGATAATGAAGTGGTGTTTGAAATAAGCTTCACATATTGGATAAGAACAGAAAGGAGAGAGATCCCACAGTGGATGGCGATCATGCAGCAATGTCCCACATATTTTGGATATGGACAAAGTGTCAATTTCCTTATGGACAACAGATCCTTATGATGTAGGACTACTTAAAGAGGTAGGAGAGGTTAAGATTAAATTGAAACCAGGAGCAATTATGCCCCGTGTAAGGCAGTACCCCATGTCCAGAGAAGCAGATGATGGGATTTTTAAGACTATTTCAGCTATGATGGATCTAGCCATTCTAGTGATGTCAGAGTCACCATACAATACTGTGGTGTATCAGATCAAATAAAGTAAGGGGGTTATGGTGTTTAATTCAGGATATTTTCCTGATTAACCAGATTGTAGAGGCAGAGTTCCCCCTAGTTCCTAATCCATCAACGATTCTTTGTAATATCCCTGTTGAAGCACAATATTTCATGTTTATTGAATTAAAAAATGCTTTTTCTCAATACTGTTGCATAAAGACTCCCAAGATCTCACATCCTTTACATTACATCAGAGTAAACTGAAAAGCATGAGGTTGCCCCAATGGTATTGTGAGTCTCCATCAATTTTTAACAGAGTCCTGCAGATGGATTTAAGCAATGTACATTTTTCATGAGTGTTGTGTTGCAGTATGTAGATGACATTTTAGTTTGCAGCAAGTCTGAGGAAGAGTGTAGACAAGACTCAATTCAATTGATGATTATTCTTGCAAAGAAAGGATATAAAATGGACAAAGAGAAACTGCAGTATTTTTTTTAAAAAAGTGTTGTATATATGACCATTAATCTCGCATTAAGGAAAGAAAGTTACACTAGAAAGGGCTAAGGCGATTTTGAAAACAGGAAAACCACACACAATAAAGCAAATGCAGCAGATTTTAGGACTGTGCAATTATGTTAGAGAATGGGTATTTGAGTACAGTACATATACAATGTCACTGCTGAAAGCGTTGAAAAAGAACAGCAGAGTTTAAAAAAGATTGAATAGACTGAGAAAATGGAGGAAGGATTTGATGAGTTGAAAAACGCAATTTGTACAGCTCCAGTTTCAGGAATTCCCTATTATGCAGAGGAATTATTTTTATTTCGTACACAAATGGAACAGTTATAACAGCAGTGCTTACGCAGAGAACTATGTTAGGGTACAAGCTCCAGGCATATTTCAGTGGGATTCAAGACCTAGTTATGAGGGGTCACTTTTCATGTGAACAGTCATTGGTAGTGGCCGCGTTCACTATTGAGGAGTATGCTAGAATAGTGATGGAGTGTTTTATGACGTTATTAGTTGAGCATGCTCTATTTGCTGTTTTAGCGAAACCTAAGGGTATCTTGACATCTCAAAGAGCTTCTGCCTATGAAGTGGTAATATTGAATCCAATGATCAAAATAGTCAGATGCAAAACGGTGAACCCTGCCATGTTTGTCACCGAACCGCTGGCAGAGGTTGAGCAAGTACATGATTGCTCGAATTATGAAGAGTTCTATGATGATATCCTAAAGGTGAAAGAAAATGCTCTGGCTGCAGGAGAATTTTCTTTTATTGACGGTTCCTCAAGAATTGATCAAACTGATGGACAAAGATATACATGTGCTGCTGTAGTAAAACATAAGGCTAATGGGTAGCTTGAAGTAATGACAAGTGCAAGACTACCATCTTATTTCTCAGCACAGGCTGCAGAATTAGTGGTGCTTATTGTCACGCTTATGAAACACAGGTAGACCAGGAAGTGACGGTGTACAGTGACTCTGCCTACGTTATGTCTACCGTGCGTGCAGGATTGGCATGCTGGAAAAGGAGGGGGTACCTCTGAGCGGACAGCACTCCAGTACAACACACCACCCTGTTGGATAGGATTATTAAAGCACTACAGCTCCCAGTAGCCATTGCAATAGTTAAGTGTGCATCATACATTAAAAGAACAGACTTTGGGCCTCATTACACGGTAGGCGGTAAGCATGGGGCTATTAGCGCCATGGTTCCCACCGGTACCGTACCGAGTCCGCCATGGTGAATGGCGGAATTACCGCCACATTCCAAGGTGTGTGGGGGCGGCAATTCCCCATTCACCATGGCACTTCCCCATTCCCATTTGAGCCCCTATAGCACTCAATGGGAATGGGGAAGGCTGCAATTACGGTACCGCAAATTGCAGTACCGTAATTGCCTCCAAGGTCCCTTTGCGGCCCCGTTCCTTAACGGCTGGTAAAACCAGCCGTTGAGGTCGGGTCCCACAAAGGGACCTCGTAGTAAGGCGTTCAGGGTTTACCGGTGTCGGTACCCTTACCGGTAACGGTAAACCCTTACCGCATTCTGTGTAATGAGGCCCTTTATCTCGTCTGGAAATCAAACTTGTCAAAAACACAGCTTATGGAAATACAGGGTAGTGTTTTGCAAGAAGAGAAAGACCTGTGGATAAAGTGGGGGTGTTCTTTATCCCCCACCAAAGCATTATGGCGACAGGACAGCACTGGTAAACCAGTCATGTCTGTAGACTTATTAATGGTGGTGTTGAAACAGCTATACTACCTCGTGCATGTCACTAGAGAAAGCCTTGCAGCAACCATTGCAGAGGATTGGTTTGTGCCAAACCGTTAGAACATGTTGAATTTTATGTAGTAAACTGCATTGCATGTTTATTGCTGAGCACACGCTGCGAACAGTCAGAGGATTCATCCCTCAACCGAAAGGTCCATTTCAGCATTTACATGTAGAATATGTGGATATGCTGCACGTCTGTAATGGTTATAGGTATATGATAGTGATAGTGGGTCCTTTCGCGAGGTGGGTCAAGGCTGGGAAAAGATTTTTTATTTGAGAAGTCTTTCCTAGAGGGAGTATGTGAGGTGCTTAGATCAGATAATGGCCCCCATTTTGTAAATGAAGTATTTGAGCAAATTAGTTTGCTGCTTAGAACAAAACACAAGTTTCCTTCAGTTTATCATCCACAAGGCAATAGGAGAGGCCCAATGGCCTGCTAAAAGAAAGGATAGCCAATCTCAAATTGACCCTGAAGAAGGGGTGGCTGCATTCCCTGCCCCTTGCATTGTATGCACTTAAAAATCAACCTGGCTCAGACCACCACCTCACACCCACAAACTAGTCCCTGGGAGGCGAATGAGAACACCTCTAACTCCTCCATAAAGGATTAGGAGTGATGCCCAGACAACTGCACACTTGTTAGGAACTGAGCTGTAAGAATATTTAACATGCATGACCAGAAATATCTCTGTCATTTCAGACCAAGTAAAGAGGATGGGGTGTCCGGCTCAGAAGACCGATGAATACCATTCAGCAACTCGAATGCAAGAACTTCTTGTACCAAAGGTCTTTGCAGGAGGACAGGTACTGATTCTCAATTTCACCAGAAAGTGGCAGGAGCCTCGATTTGGTGGTCCTTTCATTGTGGAAAACACTACACCTTCAGCTGTAAAGGTTGGTAGGAAGAAGAGCGTGGATTAATTAAGGAGACATGAAAATCTACGACGGAGAGGCCCCAGCATTCTCCCCTCCCATTCAGAAGCAAGTCAAGAAGAAGCAGTTCAGCACGTACAGACAAGATTGATGATGAGGAAGAAGGATGCATAGACTATCCAAGGATAGAAAAAGAGAACTTTGGACTGTAGCTTTACATGAAATATTTCTTTGCATTTGCTACAGCAGAGAGTGAAAAAAATCACTGTTCTTGAGCCTCACAGAGGGGTTGACATTTAACTTTGGACTGCAAAAGAAAGAGCATAGCAATGCCAGACTTGGATTTTATGTACAACGACTGGAAGAGAAAGCAGTTCCCAGACTTGTTTCAAACAGAGTTTCTTTTTGGACAATGCTATGGTCCTCACTGATGTGGACATATACAGACTACTCCTTGCAGTCTTTATCTTCATACTCAGAGCTTACCCTGCTCTTGTTGGCCGCCGTGGTGAAATTCATACTTTTCTCCAAGATCCTAAGAATGGTGCAGCGTTTAGATGATTTTTGGCAGCAATTCTAGACCAAATCAGACTGTTGCCAGAACTTGTCTTTGAACATACAAATGGTTCTGCTTGATAAGGATTTTTATAAACTACTTGGATTAATTCTTTACATTTTAATTTGCGAGCATCCTCCTCTTGTTGGACAATGCACAAACACTTGTGTATTCCTGAGGGATCCCAGGAATGGACCTGCAATAAATTGGTTGATAAGTTAACCCTGCAAACAGTCTCAATCACTGTCTGGTGCATCTTTATGAACAAACTGATGATCTTGCTCAATTATGACGCTCATAAACTATGTGGAATGGTTTTCTATTTCCTAATTGAAAACACCCACATCTTGTTGGTAGACAAAGTGATGTTTGTACATTTATGAGAGATCCAAGCAATCAACTTGCCATTAATCAATTGCTATGTGACATAATGGAGCAGAATCATCATTTGTATGATGTTTCTTCATGAACTAATGAATGGTGTTGTCACAGGAAGATATCCATAACTTATTGGCCTTAATCTTCTATTAGCTACTCGAAGAACATCCTCATTTGGCAAAAGGACGACACATTTGTCTTTACTAAGAACCCTATTAATTGTCCAGCAATCAGCCAGTTGCTTGTGGAAGTTATGGAAAATATAGAGCAGCTATAAGAAGGGTTATGAGATTGCCTGAATAAAGCATTTTTCATTCCTTAAAGTTTATCGCAGGAAAGTCATGTGGTCTATAAACCACTTGGCTATTCCAGAAAGAGAAAGATGACGCCGATCAGCATCTTTATGTTGGTTGGGCATCTTTTACTGGTGCTGATATATGCCTGCTTAATGTTTGTTGTCGTCATTTTAATCTTGGTAATACATGCTGCATATGTTATGGATCCGAAAAAAGGGAGAATTCCTTTTACTCTCCCTACTTCTGAAGGTAAGGGAGACGTCCAAATTGCAAGAGATCCTAGGCCTTATGTAATTGTTCCTACTCCGGTAGCTTATGTGAAAGCACCTGGTTCTGTGGCAAATGTCACTAGACATCATTATTCAGGAAAAAGTCGCTTGGGAATTATTGCTGAGCACCAGATACAGATTCTTAGGGAAAGACAAAAGAAGAGGTCTTCTGTAACTAACCTTACACCAGCAGTACATGTAAAGACACCAATTGTACTGACTAATGTTCCTGTGATCCCTCCAGTAAGAAACAGTTATGCTGATATACTTTATGACATAATCATTGAGCTTCATGTGGCAAGAAGGAAGGCAACCTAAGAGATATGTACCAGAGGATGATTATGAATTGAATAATTATCTAGATAGCACAGCACACTTAGGAAACAATGTTTGGTATCAGCACATGAAAGAGGTGGGCAAGAGAACGTCTGAGGAGGACTGCTATGTATGTGTATTCCTGCCTTATAGTATAGGAACATCTAAGGTCTTCATAGCCATTGAAATAGATGTCCTGACAGCACACTGCCTATCTCACATGGCATTCTGTTAAACAAGAGGCCAGTTTATGGGCCGAATAGCTAAACTAAAATGGGCAACTGAATGGACAGATCCGGATGAAGATGACTATGTGCAAGACACAAAGATGAGAGCAAGAACCCACACTAAGAATCACGTGATCAGGTATGAACAGCCTAGAGTGAAATGAGCTGGAATCGGATGGGAAGTAAACAGAAGACTGTAGAGCCCAGGAAAAAGAAAAGAGGAGATCCAAGGAAAGGAAAGAGGGCAAATGCAGATCTGGCGTTCAGTGATCTCTCCAGATGGTTGGGAAGAAGGTGTGGTAATCTGCAGAGCTTGGGTAGTAATGGGTAACTACAAGCCAACTGTTGACAATGTGGAAACGCTGTGCAAACCAGTATGGTCAAAACATGTAAACTACTGACATGGGTCGAAGATCTAGGAGGACCCTTGCAGATAGTGCCCCTGGAAAGTGCACACTTGTGTTTCAGAAATAATGGCACAAGAAAAATGGGAGAAAATCAGAATTGTGGTTGAATCTTTGATGCACAAAAAATTAGCGTTTGGACAGCAGTAATAATGGATCACTACTGGGCTTGTTGATCCAGAGCTTATATGAACATGCCCTAGGATTGGGGAGGACTGAGTTCTATAGTAAATGTTCATGTTCCAGCGTTGGTGATTCTGAAAAGTGATCTGAGCATTGGTGAATTCCTGAAAGCAGATGCACATCTAAGAAAGAAGGTCTGCAGAACTTTTGAGTCGATTGAAGAGGGAGAACTATTTCTCAGCAAAATCAATAGAAGCTTTTGATTCTATTCCATATGAACACAGACGGTTCAGCAAAACCTCATTGATATTCATGATAATCTTCATGCCCATGATCCAGACTGATACAAATACTAAATGGTTGCAAATAACCATATGGGAGCTTCTGCAAATGATCAACACTACCATAAAAGGATTCAATGCAATCAAGGAGGAGCTGAGAGCCATACGACTAATGACTCTTCAGAATAGATGTGTTCTAGACATGATTACATTTATGGATGGAGGTGTTTGTGCCAAAATTGGAGAATCATGTTGCACATTTATACCTTCTCATGATGACGAGAATGGCACCTTGACAGAGGCCATATCTGTGTTGATAGACCTACACGTCCAGATGATTGATGAAGTGGAGACATTGCTGATGACAGTTGGTTTGGCGCAGTTTTCTCATGGGTTCCACAATGGATGGCAGATATGGTCAAGTTTCTCGGAGCCCTCTTGGTGATGATCATGCTCGGATTTTGTGTGATTATAATTATAATCGCTCAGTACAAGAAGACTGCAAAGAAAGCTGTAGGATTGAAGATCATGATTGATGTTGAATCAGGACAGAAGACTAAGGAACTATCAGATGAAGAAATCAGAGACTACGTGAATGACAGCATACATGCACCTGAAGGTACAACATTTCTGTATCCGAGACACCGGAAGAAGTACATGGGAAGATGGGTCTACTCTAGTCCTACTGGACACTGCACTCTTATGATAAGTAGCGTTGATGAGCATGTGAAATCAGTGGGAGGCCTTAGAGGAGTTGTGAAGATTTGGGTCCCAAAGAAACAGCTTTTCAGACAAGGATGCCTTGGTGTAAAGATTGATAATGAAGTGGTTGCTGAATCGCCCAGAGGTGTGACTGTAGAGGTACAGTCAGGCATCCTCACTCCAAGCTCTGTCCCTATGTAGCCTAAATGTTGGGAACCAGAGATGATGACATGTGCAGTCCCAGTCGGTATACCAATACTGGAGAGAACCTTTGAGACAAGATATCCTTTGAGGAACCCTACCTAAATGCATGGGTCATAGTATTCTGTTGGAGGAAGTACCAGAAGAAATGTGCATTTGAACAAAGAAAGGAGCCTGATAACGTCACATGAAATAGGAGTTGATGTATTTAGAGGCTGAATGGAGAGAAGAAACGTAACAGTATTCACTAAGAAGTGAAGAACAGATGGTACAGATGAGCAACATTTCGGACTCGAGCTAAAGATGCTCATGCTACAGAATTGCTGAAGAAAATGTAAATTAGTTTACACGTATAAAGTTGCTAAAATGCAAGTAGGGAAAAGTGTTCATGAAGCTTTCTATGTAGTGAATTAGATGGTGGCGATGCGCCAATGTATATACATAGGAATGTATAGAACCTGGATATTCCACAACGCACTTTAGCATGCCTGAAAACTTCATGAACAAGGATAAGACTTCCAAATGAATGGTGCAGTTGGAAAGTACTGATGGCAAGGCAAGTTTCAGGGAAGATGGGGCTGGCCCAAATCAAGCAGATAAGACCACAGTGAAACTGATGCCTGTCAAGAAGGCTACAACGAATGTGAGACATGAACATTTTTCTGTTTGAAGCAGCATGAAAAAACACTAAAGGTTTCTACAGTTCATCATTTAATAGGATTAAATGATGCAAATGGCTTGAAAAGAGTGGACTTCTAGTCACATGCGTGAGATCGAAATAGCTTGGGTCAGGCTGTGCCAAAACTAGAAGACAGGGTGAAGCTATACTCCTTTTATTTCCCAGACGAAGTCAACAGTTACAAGGCCAAGTCCAAAAATGTAATTGTCTGATAGACTGAATGCTTGTTGATGGAGGGTGGGTTAATTGGAAGGGAGGCATGATCACGCTGAGCTTCCATGTACCTGGGATTGTAGCCAGCGTGCTGCTAGCATGTGGAATATTTTAGAGGGGTACAAGAGTGCCAAACCAATCACAGTGGGCCATGTAATGAAGAGCCCTATACTGTAAAGAACCAATTAATCATTGTATATTTAGTGACGACAATGATGACCAGTTATTGGGGGTGTGTTTTGATGCCCACCCGACTTAGGTACCCAATCATAACCAAACCTGTGGCTATATAGAACGTGAAATGTTTTGAGATCGAGCTGTGCGGTGTCGGATGATGCCCGTTGTACTCCCTGTTTTAGATAATTGATATTAAAACAGAAACGCAGTTTGCCAAACTTCCTGAGTCTTTTTGATCATTGATGTTTGAGTAGCTTCCTCATCCCCATCCACCTCTGAGTATTGCTTCCTTGTCCTAAAGGGCTCTTAGGAGTAAGAGTTCAAGGGTAACCATCTGGACAAGCCAGACCAATGAAGGTAGCATTGGCGGCGGTCAAGACTAGCTCTCAGGAGGGGTGAGGGTAACTGAAAGGCCACAATGAGCACCACAGTAAAGTACACTACAAGTCACTCACAGTCTGGTGTATATATATTAAAAATACATGTGCATTTATGCCACACCTTTGAATCCAAACACAAAGCAAATATCAACAGTAGTACTTCAAGCCAATACAACACTACTATAACACATATATACAATACCACGTGGCCTAAAGTGTTAGTGCACAGAACGGGTTCACAACCTAAAAGGAAAGGGAGCAAGCAGTGCAAATAGACTTTAGGCATTTCTTCATCAACAATCCATAACTGAGAGGCAGTAGAGTCCCTACGAAGAGTGGAGACTAACGCTTAAAAGTACTTTCAAGTGCTGGTTCACAGAATAGCGCAGATGGGCAAAAAAGGGGTCTCTTGCAGGGGCTGTAGCAGCTCAGGAAGGTGGGTGAAGCAATGAAAAATATGTTCCCACTATCCGTGGAGGGTCTCCCCAAGAGAGCAGAACAGGTTGCAAGAGTTGGAAATGGGACGGTAGCACAGGATACCTGAGAAAAGGTGAGTGGCTACTTGTGTGTAAATGTGGATGGAGTGGCCACCATTAAGGGTTGCAACTACTCACTGACCCCCAGTGTACTCTGGACCAAACTTTGGCAGTTGAGTAAACTTCGGTTGCAGGTTCAAATTCAGCAGCTGTGCAGCTCTGCGGCTTTTAGTGGCAAAGATACAACAATGATTCTGTGGCAGGACAATGGTGATTTCTCAGCTCCTGGTGAATGGATCAGGCTAGTTTAACTGCAGCAGGCTTCAGGGTACAGAGGGCACAGCCGCAAAGGCACCTGCAAAGTTCATAACCATGGCTGGGTGACACAGACCTGGGAATGCAAAGTGTACGAAATTCAGTGTGAGAATGCCATGATCAAAGAGTTGACCACCTACCAAGTTTCAAGTGTCAACTCTAAACGGTGGTGGTTTCAGAGCAAAGGTCCTGCGCAAGCTGGTCAGTCCACTGGATGGCCCAGGAACACTTCGGAAGAGGCTTACTTGCAGGTTAAGATGAAGGTGCTATGAGTAGTTAGTCCCATTATTCAAATGGGTCGAAGTGCCTTTGCAGACCTTCTGGTTCAATGAGATGCAGAGAGGTACAACAGCGGCCTCAGGGTTCCAAACCTTCCAATGGATCACCAGTGGTTTCTCGACTCGGCTTCTTAGTTTCAGGATACTTGGGTCCTAGCCTAGGTTCAGTGAGAACTCAAGAGATCGACCTGGGATGGGTGTTAGGAGCCTTCTCTTATCCAGAATCTCATTTGCTCCAAAACGAAGAAGACCCAATGGGAGATCTGCTCACATACAGGCACACTAGACCTGGACCAATTATGGACCACGGTGGTCCAAGTCATTCCCAGCACACCAGACTCTCTGGCACTTAGGATGCGTTTTGGAACTAGACAATCCAGCCCACATCATGGAGGCACAGACACAGGACATGCAGAAGAGTGCAAAAACATTGCGTTTCCCACAGAGAATGCATGACCAAATAAGGACTGACCCGGGTCTGCCCGACCTGGGGAAGGCAAATGGGCAAGATGGCCAAAGGACAGGACAAAGTACCTTGTGGCATGGCCATTTTGAAGCCAGGCCACCTTCCTCTGCCAACCGCGGTAAACACGGTTTGCATGGCAAGAAGGGGTTAAAAATAAGCGAAACGATAAGCTGCCACCAGCCCTGTCCAATGCAAATCAGCAAATGCAAATCAGCACTTCTCCTAAAAACTCCTTTGAGGGAGTCTAGGGTCTTTGGAAATGAAAGGAAGTCCCAAGCGCCCTGTACTCGTAGGTACATTGTACTCTTGGAAAGGATTAAGGGAAACACAGTCTCCCAGTAATGACTGTCTTTAAGGGTGTGTCAGTTTCCCCATAACAACATGAGTGAAAAACCCAGTGGAGCGCAGCAGAAGGCTGTGTTTCACTGGCAAAAGTCAGACAAGGTGTTTAAACAGCAGCAACAAGTTGGGAGATGCACAACAGGACGGAAAATTACACATAAATGGAAATCTTTCCTAACAGTTAACAAATATGCTTGTCCAGTCTCTAGTTTCAGACACTTGCCTATTCCATGTCTTATTCCATGTTCAAAATAGGCATCAACTACTTCCTGCCTGCTGTTTTTAGAAATAATATCCGGGTTGGCTCAATGGTGTTTTAGATTTAGCACACCAAACAAAACTTTATTATGTTTGAGACATGGTAGAGATAAAGCGTTACATCTTTTAGGGCTATCCTATACTTAAGATGGTTATCACTAAACCAAATGTGTACCCAAAAGAGCAATGGCTTTAAAGCAACCTTGTCACTTATGGGCATACGTTCCAATTCTAGCTAATGTGGGACATTCAGTAAATGTTTTGGAAGACACACCAAGCTTTTTATGAAATTATTCTCCATACGTGTTATAGGTTGCATTTTGTAATGACCCCAAATCGCAGTACCATATGTGGCAGTTGCTATGCCTGTGCTCCATAGCTTTCCCGTGCAGGGATTAAGCTGTTATCAGCATATTTTTTCGAGAATCATAAAATGCCCTTTCACTTTCTCCGGAAGGAAAGGCTGGCTTTATCTATACATCTTGCCCATGTGCACCCCCCCCCCCCACACACAGATGCTGATCCCAGCTAATCAAAGTATGAAATGTGCTCAATCATTTTCCGACTGATTCTAAGGTTAATACGTGTATATGATCCATTTACCACATACCAATGTTTTTTCTTTGTTAATTTCAATGCTGTACTGATCAAACAATTTGACAAACTGCTCAGTTAGCTTCAAAAGGCCAGACCGGCTTCTGGAAATAGGTGCCGCATCATTGGTAAACATTAAAAATCCAATTTTCTCTCCACCAAAACTGGGACATCAGAGGTATCCATCTGTATTTCGAATGACACCCCATCAAAGAACACATTAAAAAGGGTGGGGACCAATATCCAACCCTGCATAACCCCTTTCTCTACCCAATCTGCACTCCTTAAAGACAGATTTAAAGTATATATTTTCAGAGATTTACTCAGGAGGAAAACACCGATGGGCTTGCATGCCATTTGCCACTATTTTGCAAAAGCCTTTAACATTTGTATCATTGGTGGCTTTCTCTAGAGCTGCCCAGTTTTTGGTTAATTTGTATCTCTTCTTTTTATCTATCTATACCTTATATTTTTCTGTAATTCTCTTCACGGTGTCTACCCCTTTACAGGTGTTGGGTTTACAAGCATTTTCTAGATTTGGTTTCATTTTTCTACACTCACTATTAAATCATCTTTCTTGAAAAAAGAATATTCTGCCTTTTATTGAATCTGCCAAACCATACCCTACCAAACACAGTAGGTCACATCTGAAAAATGATTTCTTACCTCAGAGAACGATATCACCTCTCATTTTTTTAAAGTATTTTCTTCATGTTTTACTGATTGTTGTTTTGTATAATGCCAACTGTGGGCACAGACACTTCAAATAGCTTCCAGAAAAATATTTTGAAACCACTGGAACCATTCAGATCAGAAACTGCAAAGTGGAGTTTGGGAGGTAGTTCTGAAAGCACATATGAATATTTGAAATAGAAAATAATTACCAGTGCATGGGGAAGTGCCAAAGGATGTGGGTGGTAACTAGCCTAGTCAGTGGATACTGGAAGGAAAAAAAAGCGAAAGAGGCAAGTGACATAAAAAAAAATGAAACATGAGGCAACGGTGAGAGAGGAGAAGAGTGAGTGCATGAATAAGAAGTGAGCACAAACAGCTTTTTAATTCCTTTACACATTCTAATTCAGTTTATTTTTGCATTTACAAAAAAGTCTAGTTTTTTATTCATGAACAAATGTAAGTTGTACATGACTGACAAAATTCAAAATGTAAAAACATGTTTTATTTATTCAATTTGTCATGTTTTGTAAAGAACCAAAAATGTATTCAAACATCTTTCAGAGCTCGTTGGGAAAGAAGGTGTAGGTGGGGCAGCATGAAGGTCTGGATATGGTGTGAGCACGTTAGTCATATTAAACAGAGCAGCCAACAATTTCACATTGTGCAACCGTTTATGCATTCTGATACCGAAGGCTCAACTACAAACTGCATTTTGAACACCTCCACAAAATCCCGAGAAAATATTCCATCAATCAGGCCCATAGCCTGAATCATTTAACTTGAAGAACATTGCTTACTTTTGCCTTTGCTGCAAGCTGAAGTGTCCAAACGGGGCTGAGGTCCTAATTACTTACTACTTTTGAATGTGTTTAACTTTGGTTTGTAATATTTGCTGAATTTAAATGGCGTTATTGGTTGACTCAGAACTGTGAATTCGTTGAAACGGGCAAACATTCCATTAATCAAGCCCTTAGACTATGAGCCAGGGGCAGAGTTTTCCATTGTGTAAATTGGTTACCAGTTCGCAATATCTTTTACAAAACTGATATGCACATACTAAACCAATACTCTCTGTCATCATTGTTAAACCTTAGTTAGTCAAATTTGAACTGGACTGCTTGAAACTTCAGGAGTGAAAACAATGATCATGAAAGCTATAGAAACAAGCAGAAAGAATGGAGCTGCTCGAGCTACAACTGTCCTGAAAGCTGTCAACATCTGCTGGATGGAACCCATGTGCAATGTGCAAACTGTTTAACAATTTATGATGTGCAAAAAAGTAAACCTTTCAAAATAATGTCATTTCATTGTCAGTGTTTGTAAACACAAACATGCATAACATACAGTACATTATGGAAAAGAGGGGGTGGTGGAAAGTGATGAACAACTGGATGGAGGTGCAACAAGTACATTCAGCATAGTATGATATGATGTGATCTGGCATTTATAAAGCACCTGTACACATGTGTTTCTAGGCGCGACAAGACAAGGAGGGGGAAACAAAAGGAGGACAAAACCACAATTTAACTAGGCCTTGTGTCATTCAAATTGCACAGGTGTAGGAAAGAGGGAACAGGAGAAGTGCCGGGGGAGGGGAAGGGAGAAGTGCAGGTAACTCAATAAGTGCAGCCAGCAAATGGCTCATAAGTGCAAATAGAAGGGACAGTCAGGTTGCAGGTACAGAACCTTAAGTGCTGGGGGAGCCAGGAGGAAGTGCGAGGGCAGCTGGACACGCAGGAGCCTGGACCAGAGCTCAGAGGGTATCCAGGTGACCAGTACATGGAGCAGTCAAGTAAGTCAGCAGGGGAGAGGAAGAGAGACAGCGGAAGCAAAAAGGAAGTCCTTGAGTTGCTTCCGGAACAGGAAGTGGTTCTTCTCAAGTTTGAGAGAGGCATAGATGCTGCTCCAGAGGCAGGCCCTAGCCCCCAACTCACTGCTTGGAGAAGCGTATGACCCTCAGAGAGTTGGAAGTGATGAGCGGAGAGCTCAAGAAGGAAGATGTTTAGGAAGAGAAAGTTGGAGGTAGAGCGGTCCCAGGCGCCAGAAAGTCTTGTGGACGATGCAGAGGGTCTTGAATTTGGACCTTGCAGCCACTGTGAGCCAGTGACGAGATTTCAGGGCTGGAGAGATACGATCCCTGAGCTTGAGGCCAAGTACAACTCTCGCAGTCCTGTTCTGGAAAAGCTGTAAATGTCAAAGAGTAGAGGCAGGCAAATTAAGAAAGAGGATGTTGTAGTAGTTAAGCCAACAGAGGACCAGAGCTCTGGAGACAGTGAGCTTCTGGGGGAACATCAGAAAATGAAGAATACCTCTGAGGAGGTGCAGCTGATAGTTTGACTTCTTAGAGATGTCAGAGATGTAAGGATAGAAGAAGAGGATGGAGTCGAAGAGGACACAGAGGTTCTTAGCCTCACAGGAAGGAGCAGGACGAGGGCCCAGAGTGGGCAGCCAGAGAGAGAGAGGAAAGGGAGGGAGCAGGTGTCCCAGTGAGGAGGATCTCAGTCTTACAGGCATTAAGGCAGAGATTGTTGGTGGCACACCATTCCTGAACTGCGGCCAGCCAGTGTGGTAGGAGAGAAGGAGAAGATGTGGCTTAGGGGAGCCTGAAAGAGAGCCGGGTGTCATCTTTATAACACTGAAAATTAGAACAGAATGTAGCAATGCGGTGGAGATGAGGTGCCAATTACTGGTTAAAAAGCCAGGGAGAGAGGTTAGACCACTGGGGAACACCACAAGTAGGGAGAGAGATAGAAGAGAGAAAAGACTCCAGTTGGAACTGAGAGGTCGGTCAGTGAGAAAGGAGGTCAATCAGGCCAGGACCTGATCAGTGATACCCAGGTTGTCACGCAGGCGATTGAGCTGGATGGGATGGTTGACCACATTAAAAGCAGAGGATAGATCGAGGAGAATGAGGACAGAAGGGAGTTTAGAGTCATGATTGTAGAACAGGTCTTTGCAGGTGTTCATGAGAGCGGTTTCTGTGCTTTTGGCATCTCTGAAGCCAGACTGGTGGTCGTGGAGACAACCAACAGATTCAGTATGCAGATTAAGTTGGTTGATAACCAGCTTTTCCAGGAGATTGCCCAGAAAAGAAGTGATGGAGATTGGGCAATTGTTAGCCAGAGAGGAAGGATCAGCTGAGGGTTTCATTAGAAGGGGGTGCAGAAGGAAGTGCTTGAGAGGGGAGGAGAAAGTTCCAGTGGCAAAGGAGTGATTACAGAAATCGGTCAAGGCTGGAGCAAGAGTGTTGATGTGGGCCATGATGGTTCTAGATGAGCAAGGGAGAACCTGCTATAACAAGACTTTCATATATCAGACTTGTCTAGAGATATCATCAGAGATGAACAGGGGAAAGGAGGAGAAAGGAGGAGGAGAGACGGCCTCATACAGGCCCGGAGTGGTAGACGAGAAATAAGAGGAGGTAGAAGAAGAGAGGGTGGACAGGATGTCCTAAGTTTTAGTAATGAATGGAATAGGAGAGGTAGAGACTGCAGCAGGATTGGCCAGCTCCTTGCAGATTTTGAAATGTTCGTCCAAATTGTTAGTTGCAGCAGAGGCACAGACTCGGATGTAGGCTCTCTTCTTAGAGTGGACAGAGAGTCAGTACTGTCTTTGGAACAGGTCGCATGCCAGTTTGTCAGGCTGTGCGCCGGATGCCCTCCACTTCCTCTCTGCCACCCTACACCTGTGTTTAAGGGTGGCGAGGTCAGAATAGTACTAAGAGTTGCACTTGGATTTGGGCTTCAAGCAGATCCTCATGACAGGGACAAGGACATCCAGAGTGTTACAGATAGAGAGATGAAGTTTAGAGAGGGCTGTGACAGGGTGTGAGTCAACCAAAGGTGCAGGAGGAGGAGAGACTGACACAAGCTTCACGGATCGGATGACCGAGAAGGTAGGTGGCTGGTGTCAGCTTGGCCTGGGGTGTGAGAGAGAGAGAGAGGTGGGAGGAAAAGCAAGTGTGATCACTCCAAGTGAGAGGACTGGTGAGAGGATTAGAGAAGGGGATATATGAGGAGATCAGAACATCCAGGGTGTGCCCTGCAGAGTGAGTCAGGCCAGAGAGAAGAATAGAGATAAAGAGAATTGCAGAGGTTGGGAAAGAGTACCAAGAAGTGCTGGTAACATCCAGGTGGATGTTCAGGTTTCTGAGGAGGAGAAGTTGACAGGTAGAGGCAAGGAGACAGGAGCAGAGATCAGCCCATGCAGAGAAAAAGAAGGTGATCTGTCCAGGCACCCTGTAGATAGTGGACAAATTGAGAGACAGGACAGGAGAGATAGAGAGCCTGCAGACCAGGCATTCAAAGGAGAAATAGTCCTACATTGGAATGATAGAAGCAGGGATCCACTCTGGGAAAATCAAGGCTACACCCTCACCAGGACGGTTGGTTCTGGGTTCCGAGAGGATCTTATAGCCATCGGGAAGGAGAGTGTCAAAACTTGTGACTGAGCTGGCTGTGAACCCAGTTTCGGTGAGACAGAGTACATCCGAATCAAGCTCTTCCAGGTGCTGGCAGATCTCAGAGGAATGTTTGAAAACTAAACAAGAACTGAGAGTGGGGATGTGCAGAAGGTTGCCACATTTGCAGGATTTCCGGGGAGGGTTACAGGCTAGAGGTACGTCCTGCGAAAGTGTTGAAGGTGCCCGAGGATGCCTCTCCGGTGACCCAAAGGAAGGAAGAGAAGGCAGGGTAATCAAAGAGGAAGAAGATAGTGCCAGAGGGGTTCGCAGAGGAGGTAGGCAACAGGGTCACTGGAGAGGTGGCAGGGGGTGCTGAAGAGGTGGCTGAGGATGGAGGAGGCAGAGGAGCCAGAGAGGGGTAAGAAGGGATAGCAGGAGAGGAGAGGAAATTGATAAGGTGCGGGAAGCCTCTATCAAAAAGGAGGAGATTGGCCAAAGGGCCCTGGACCGAGATGGTGCCATTTAAGTAGACATTAATGATGGTTTTAGAGGATTGGAAGGGGGCAGGAGGACCTCCCACTGTGTGCCACCATTAATGACAGAAGAGGAAAAGGAGAGAGAACAGAGACCATATAGTGGGTCCATAGACCTGAGAGGGAACAACAAAGAGTATGTCAGTAAGAGTCTGTCTGGAGGAAGCACTGGTGTAGGTATCAGCGATAGGGAGGTCTGGGTTGGAGTCCAGGATGTCCCTTTTGAGCTTATTCCTGCCAGACTTAGTGAGAGGGATAGGATAGTCAATAAAAAGCAGTTAGAGAAGATAGGTGAGACAGAGAACACCATAGAGGATGCAGTGAGGAAAGATGGGGGAGGGGAGCCCAAGCAGGGGAGCGGGGTCACGCGGGGGGTGGGCAGACAGGAGGTAGGCACAAGGGGGGGACAGGGAAGGGAGGGGAACACAACAAAGAACAAGAACAATGGGCCTGCAGATCATTTGCAATACGGAAACAACAGCAAAGCACAGATCACAACAGGGAAAGCGGAAATTACAAATGCAGAAGTAATACAGAACCAAAAGCAATGAACAAAGAACAGAGCACACAAGGGGCCTAGAGGTAAAGAATGCTGATGCAATACAGAACCAAAAAGTAAACACAGGGCACAACAGGGAACCTAGAAGTCAAGAATGAAGGCAATGCAATGTAGTGTCACAAACCGTGGAGACAATACAATATCAGAACCGTGGAGATCAACACAAAGTCAATACATCAACAAGGGACAGAACACAACAGGAACCTAATAGAAAGAAACCATGGAGCACAACACAGTGTCAAAACAGTATACAATCGAATGAAGAAGGGAAGGGCTAAGATGTGAGAGGAAGACAGGAACTGCAGAGGGGAAAGGCAGCAGAATGAGATGCAGGGACCTACAATGTGAGGGAGAGCATGTGACTAGAGAAGCAAGTGAGAGCACAAAGCCAAGTTGCAAGGGAGCGGATGCAAGCACATGATGCGGGGACCTATGATGCGAGGGTGCGCACGTGGGTGGAGAAGAAGGGAACACACATGGTGAAGTTGTGAGGGAGCACATGCACGCAAACCGGGTGCCGGGAAATATGATGCGAGGGGGGCTTGCAGCCTAGGTTGCGAGGTAACGCACACTGCCTAATTTGCGAGGGAACACACATACCCTATGTTGCAAGGGAGCACATGTAAGAAGGGCAGACACAAGCATGTGGGGGGAGGGGTGCAAGGGTAGGTTGCAGGGGGAACAACACATATGCAAGATGAAACACTTGTGTATACGTGCAAGGGTGAGGTCATACAGAGGGAGGGTGAGGTCATCCGTGCTAACAGTCTGTGCCACAACCCATCACTGCCAAACACATGCGTCACTCAACACCGCTGCCTTGTTCTAAGAGGGCTTTGCCACAGAGGGTCCAGACCTCGGTTCTTATAGGCACGTGAATGTGGACGTAGCAAAGCGTGCTACGTATAATCGGGCAGCATCTCTTGCGCACCTTTGTTGCTCAACACAGCAGCCTTGTTTTGCGAGGGCCTTGCTGCATAGGGTCCGAACCTCGGTTCTTATGGGCACTGAAGCGTGGACGTAGCGAAGCATGCTATTGATAATCGGGCAGTGTCTCCTGCACACCTGCGTTGCTCAACACTGCGGCCTTGTCCTGCAAGGGCTTTGCCACAGAGGGTGCAAACTTCAATTCTTATAGGCACGGAAGCATGAACGTAGCGAAGCATGCTATGTACAATCGGGCAGCATATCCGGTGCACCTACTTCGCTCAACACAGCAGCCTTGTCCTGCAAGGGCTTTGCTTGAAAGGGTCTGAACTTCATTTTGTATAGGCACAGAAGCGTGGATATTCCGAAGCGTGCTATGCATAATTGGGCAGCGTCTCCTGTGCACCTGCATCGCTTAACACTGCGGCGGCAGTATGCTGCAAGGGCTTTGCCGCAGAAGGTCTGAACTTCGGTTCTTGTAGGCACGGAAGTGTCAACGTAGTGAAGCGTGCAATGTATAAACGGCCAGCGTCTCCTGCGCATCTGCGTCGCTCAACACCACGGCCTTGTCCTGCGAGGTCTTTGCCGCAGAGGGTCTGAACCTCGTTTCTTATAGCAAAGAAGCATGGACTCTTGCCAGTGGTTGGGGTAATACCCACATAACAGAGTCCTTTTAACATGTATGGCAGTGCACAGTGAAGGCCAAGTACAGGCCATATATCATGGATGCTTTCTGATACCAGTTTGGTTGAAAGGCCATTTCAGGATGTGTTGGCACTTTGGTAAAGTTATGAAATGTAACATCTTGGAAAAAGAATCCAAAGAAGTATGTATGTCAGTCTACATTTATTTTTGTGCTCTGTTTTAGGGGCCGTAGGATACCATATGATATGATATTTTATTTATATTGTACTCATACACAGGTGTTTCAGAATGCGACAAGGCAGGGGAGGGGAACAGGGGAATACAAAACAACGATCTTACTAGGCCCAGTGACATTGATAACGTGCAAGTGCATGGGAGAGGGGGAGGGGAAAAATGCATCGAAGGGAGGGAGAAGGTGGTAAGTACAGAGCAAAGGAGAAACAGGATAAATAATAATAACATAAATAAATAATAAAATCAGCACAAAGTAGTAGTGCCCCCAAGTGGCAAGTGCTAGGTTTAATGCAGCAGATAAAGTGGGTCTGATAAGTGCAGGAGGGAAAAAACTGGGGGCGGGGCGGCCATCTTCAGAATCTCAAGTACACCTAGTGGTCTTTGATGTAGTACAGTCTAAACAGAGATAGAACATATATGACCGGGCCAGGTTATGCCCGGGTTCAGATATACGCCCGAGTGAAGCAAGGGCTTTAACGTTAGCATGAGGCATTCCCGGGCGTGGTAATGCCCCCACGCTAATGGTACAGCCCTTGCTTTGCTCGGGCGTCTATCTTAACCTGGGCACAACCTGGCCCGGTTATGACCCCCTTGGAGGGGTAATATTGCTCTTAATATCTGGCACGATGTATAGGGTACTAGTCGTTTTATTTTTCATGTTGACAAAGGACACAGTTGTTTCTAAAGTTAAAAATCAGAAAAAAGATGGCCGCCAGGGATTTGGCGAAAGGACTACGTAGTACTTTCTCACTTTTCATTGCAGCCCTTCAAAAGTGGAAAAAATGAACAAACATGATGGCCACCATGGAAGGGGGATAAGGGACTATGGGCCTCATTATGGCTTTGGCGGTAGCCATGCTGCTATTGGCGGCATGGCTGCCGCCAAAACTGGGTCCGGGTGCCCTGAATGGGGAATGACTGGGACATTCCGAGTTTGGAGGGCCCGGTAATTCCTCCCTCAGGGAACCCGGGCCCGGACCTTCCCCATTCCCATTCGAGCCCCCACAGGGCTCAATGGGAATGGATGCAAGGAGCTAACAATGGGCCGATTACGACCGGCACGTTGTTAGCTCCCTGGTCCCCTCACGGGGCTCGGTAACGACGCCTGGTTTTACCAGGCGTCCTCACCGGGTCCCGCGAGGGGACCTCGTAATCAGGCGGAATGGGTTTACCGGTTCCGCATCCATTAGCGGCACCCTTTAACCCATTCCGCCTGACTCATAATGAGGCCCTATGTGTAGTCCCTTATGCCTTTCCATGGCGTCCATTCACATGTGAAGAAAAAGTAAACATACAAGATGGATGTCATGGAACAGGGAGAAGGGACTACATGTAGACTCCTTTTTTTATGGCGGTCATTCGCAAAACTGCAGGCAAACACTGTTGTTCCCACCACCGGCGAGGGACCAGGCAGCACAAGGTAACTGGGCTGGGGACAGGAGTGGGGGAAATATGTGTATAAGGAGAGTGGGGATTAGGAAGGGGAAGAGGATGCAGGGCGCAGGGGAGCACTTACTTGGTGGGGGAAGATTCAGGCCTCTGGCACTGAGGAGGCTCAGGGCGGCGGAATTACCAAATGGTAATGCACCAGCACTGAGGCTCCTCATTAGCTGGAAGGCCTATGCCACGACCCCCTGGGTACTAATATACAGCATACTGACAATGAGGATGCCACAAATAATAACAGTGTAAAGGCTTTCAGACTAAAGTTATTCCCCTGTGATCTGCCAGTTGAGTATCATGACATAACTCTAAAGCCATCTAATGTAAGCCTAATAAGTCACAAATACATGTCTATTATTGAAACAATGAACTGCATTTGTGTTTAAGACAACAAAGGTTTTTCCCTGGTTTTAACTGCAAATCCTGTGGTGAAGGATTACTTTGGGCACCTTATACAACATGTGATTGTTGGAATAAAACAGCTAGGAGTCAAAATGGTTGGTGGTAGCAAGGTTGAAGGCACTGGGGCCTCAGGATAACATCAGAATCAGGCATATGCAGGGATATGCTATGTATCAGACTTTTAGGTTTCAAGGAAAGTATATTGCCAAACAATATAAGACCAGTGGAACTGTTAACTATTTGTATGCTCAACTGCCTGCATCATCATCTTCCTCAAGGCTTTTGGACGGGACCTTTAGATATGTCTTCCTTACTTGGGTACCAGGGATTCCCTCAGGTCTCATCAAGCTCCCTAAGTGGTAGTGTGACAGAGTAGCCCAGGCTTAACATTTAGGAGGTAGGAGGGGTGCTTAACGGTTACATTACACACTTTTCATACACACCCTAATGAGAGATTGTTACACAAAAGGCAAGAGATAAAACAGTACACATACAAGGTAGGTAAGATTTAAAAAACAAATGGGCACACTGTTACAAGTAAGTAGAAGGTTTTCAAGAGGTCTAAACAGTTCAATGACAAGTCTTTCCTATGTAAGAAAATGGATTTACAGGAAATTGAAATACTTTTTCTATCTAGGTCAGCAAAGCATTTTATAGAGGCCAAGGTCAACCAGTATTCAAAGTTACCAAAGGAGCACTTTCTGGTGGTTCGGTGGAGTTTAGGCCACATACATCCCTTGGTGTGAAAGAGGGTACCGTTAGACGTAGATCCAGCTAACAAAAGGACCCAACCGAAGCACAAGACATTCACAAGGGCAGTACCTCAGGTACAAGAAGCAATTCTGCAGCAGGCAGCCCTGCTGTTTCCAGGGAACATCACGGTGCATATTGTGTGGTGATCCAAAAGATTCCAACAATATCAAACCAGCACAGATGGGACCAAAAGACCCTTGTCAAGGATGAGTATTACAAATTAGGAACACCCCTGGGCTGAGGGTGCAAGCCAGATGAGCCGAAAGGCGGGTAGGTTGCAGTCAACCGTAGTTGGTGATAATGGGTGCCTCCATCATCCTCAGGCACAGGCTTCTGATTCTGAAGAACGGATTGGCTTGAGAAGAGCCCAGCAAAGGATTATAGTTTGATATTTACCTTGGAAGGTACATCAAAGTGGGTCCATCCATAGAAGAAACACTGTACGTTTGTCAGTGCAATTGCAGAACAAAAGGCAGCACAGGCCTCAGCACCTTCCTTGCTAGGAAAGTTGATGCTGCTGAGATTGACTAATGTTCTTGTGTGAATATCAAGAGGCTGAGATGGTGTGTAAACATTAGGGCTATAACATTAAGGGGGATCCTACTTCTGGGTTTGGCAATGGCAGCATTGCCTGGAGCTACTGAGAGACATGCCTTTTCTGTAAGAGAGAGGATGCAGTTGTCCCCACCAGTCTAAGACAAATGTAGTTCCTTTTGGTCATCTAGAGAGTCACAGCCTCACCATCTGAGTCGGTGGAGCATTTAAGCTGCTGGTGCAGAGATCTGACCATTCTTCATGAAAGCGGGCCTTCCAGGAGTGCGGTTCGAATTCGAGCAATATACAAAGTGTGCGGGTAACATGTCTGCTTTTAAAAACTCTCTGAGACAATTAAGCATCAGAATACTTAATCCCTCCTTGTGCAACATTCAAGCAGAGAGTTGATCAACCAAAGGCTAACTACTCCACCTCAAAAACATACCGAGGCACTCAGGAGGGGCTCACACACAGGCACAAATAAAGGGAATCCACATTATTTCAGACATGCATGTGCATATGCCAGCCAGAATTGCATTCAGGCTTGCTGCACACTCCAATGTTGTGATTCCGGCACCCATTACCACATATGGTCTCATCTAATGCACAAAAAGAGGGACAAGGCATTTGTCTGTGAGCCACACAAAAACCACCTCCATTTTGTCAATGGACAAGTGTGTTTTATAGAACCTGAAACATGTCAAATGGTTTCCACATGGTGGAGGCCATTTAAGGAAAATTAAGGTAAGGTAAGGTGGTCTTATCTAGTACTCTTTTGCCAACAATGTTGTACTCACTAGGCATGGCTCTGTAAGTGAAAAGGGTTGCAGGTGTTAGTTGAAAACTTGTGGTGTAGATGGGTGCAGGTTGGAGGTATCTGTTACCTGTGGGCCAATGTGTGAACTCTATCTTTTTTGGAGGGGGTATATATACACTAAACAGCCCCTTAGTCACAAAGCATTGATTGCTTGCATTGTTGATAGAAGGTGAATAGGTATTATAAGGTATCTATTGGGTCAACTACTGGGGAGTGCATGAGGTATAAAAGCTGCAATATATCTGTCTCTCCTATCTTTTCTAACTTATTCTCTATGAACTATCCTGCTCTCCTCACTAAATCTGGTAGGAAGAAGTATAAAAAGGATATCCTGGTCTCCAACCCAGGCCTCCCTATCGCTGACACCTATACCAGTGCCACTTCTAAGCAAACCTTCACTGACATCCTCTTTGTAATTCCCTCGCCAGACCTATGGACTCTTCATATGGTCTCTGTTCTTTCTCCTTACGCTTCTTCTCCCATCAATGGTGGCACTGAGTGGGAGGCCCTCCTGGCCTCCTTCCACTCCTCTAAGGTCATCATTATTGTTTACTTGAATGGTAATGTCTTGGTCCAAGGCACTCAGGCCAATCTTCTCCTCTTTGATACTTGCTTCCCTCGCCTCATCAATTTCCTTCCTTCTCCAGCTGTCCCCTCTCTTCCCTCCATGGCTTCCTCGGCTTCCCCAGCCGTCTCCTCCTTGGCTATGTTGCCCTCTCCTCCTTCTTCTTCTACACTTCTGCAGGGCGTACTATGATTTGTACCACTCTCTGGAAGTTTTTCAAGGGTGGCAACCTTCTTCATATTGCCACTCTTAACTCTTGCTCAGCTGTCAAATACTGTTCTGACATCTTCTGCCTCCTGGAGGAACTTGACCTTGATGTCCTCGGTCTCACCGAGACATGGTTCACGGCCAGCTCTGTCACCAGCTTTGACACTCTCCTCACTGACGGCTACAAGATATTCTCCATGCCCAGGTCCAACCGCTGCGGAGGGGGTGTAGCCCTGATCTTCCCCGAGTGGATTCCTGCCTCTGTCATTCCTATGCAGGCCTACTCCTCTTTTGAATGCCTCGTCTGCAGGCTCTCTCTCCTAGCCATTCCCTTATTGTGGCTACTATCTATCGGCCACCTGGTCAGATCTCCTCCTTCCTATCTGAAGAGGTGGACTTTTTCTCTTCCCTTATGGTCTCGACCACTCAACTCCTCCTTCTTGAAGACTTTAACATCCACCTGGATGACTCCTGTCCTTCCTTTGGACTCTTTCCTGACCTCTGCAACTCTCTCTCACTCTCTATTGTCCTCTCTGGCCCAAGTCACTCTGCAGGGCAAACTTTGGATGTTCTGATCTCCTCAGACCTTCCCTTTTCTATCACTTTCACCACTCCTCTCTCCTGGAGTGATCACTTTCTCCTTTCCTCCCAGCTCACCCTCTCTTCCCCCAAGGCTAAGCCAATTCCAGCACTGCCACCAATCTTCTCGGTTATCTGACCCATGAAGCGTGTATCAGTTGAGGCTCTCTGCCACTTTCTCACCCTCAACCCCTTTGGCTGACTCACACCCCTGATACAGCCCTTTCCATGCTCCACTCTGCCAAATCTGATACTTTTGATGCTCTTGGCCCTGTCATGGTGATCCGCTTGAAGCCCAAAGCCAAGTGAAATTCCATGTATGACTCAGACTTCGTCATCCTCAAACGGGAGTGCAGGGTGGCTGAGCGGAAATGGCGTGCTTCTGGTACATCCTCTGACAAACTGGCCAGCCGCCTGCTCCAAAGGCAATATCGGCTCTTTGTCCACACTAAGAAGAGAGCTCACATCTAAGCCTGTGTCTATGCAGCATCTAATAACTCGGCCGAACTCTTTAAAGTCTGCAAGGAACTGGCCAATCCTGATGCAGTCTCTACCTCTCCAGTCCCTTCCCAGGCCCTCTGCACGGCTCTGGCTTCTCATTTCATCTATAAAATTCAGGACATCCTGTCTTCTCTCGCCCCCTGGCCCCCGTGCCCACTCTCTACTCCTTGCTCTTCCTCTGCCCCTTCTTAGGCCATCTCTCTTCCCTCCTTCTCTGCTTTTTCCCTGTTCTCCCCAGATGAGGTTTCTAGACTAGTCCGATCTATGAAAGTCTCATCAAAACAAGTTCATCTCTGTTCCTCCAAACCATCAAGGACCAGATTGACTCCCTGGCTCCTGCTCTGGCTGACATCTGAAACCACCCCTTCACCACTAGAGTCTTCCCATACCCCCTGAAGCACTCCCTTGTGCACCCTCTTCTTAAGAAATCCTCTACCGACCCGTCCTGCCTGGCTAACTATCGCCCAATCTCCATCACTCCCTTCCTGGGCAAACTCCTGGAAAAGCTGGCCATCTCCCAGCTTAATCTTCACACTGAATCTGTTGGTTGTCTTCATGACCATCAGTCTGGCTTCAGAGCTGCCAGAAGCATGGAATCTGCTCTCCTGAACATCTGTGAAGACCAGCTCTCAAACCTTGATTTCAACACCCTCTGTGTCCTCATCTTACTTGATCTCTCTTCTGCCTTTGACACGATCAACCATGCCATCCTGCTCAACCATATCTGTGATAACCTGGGTTTCACCGGTCAGGCTCTGGCGTGGCTGACATCTTTCCTCTCTGATCAACCCTCCCAGGTCCAACCTGGGTCCTTCCTCTCCTCTATCTCTATCTCTACCTCTACCTGTAGTGATCCCCCAGGGGTCCAACCCCTTTCCCTGACTGCTCAACCAATACCTGGCCCTTCTTGCCCACTGCATTGCCACTCTCTGCCCCAACTTTCAGTGCTATGAGGATGACACCCAGCTCATTTTCAGGCTACCTTTGGCCACCTCTTCTCCGTCTTCATCTCTGACTGCCAGTCTGCTATCCAGGAGAGGTGTGCCGCCAATAATCTCTGCCTTAATGTCAGTAAGACTGAGATTCTCCTCATCAGCACACACGCTCCCTCCTTCCCTGTCACTCTCTGGCTGGCCTTTCTTGGCCCTCTTCCTGCTCTCACCTGCGAGGCTAAAAACCTTGGGGCCATCTTCGACTCCACGCTCTCCTTCTCTCCTCAAATCTCTGATGTCTCTAAGAAGTCATATTACCAGCTGCACCTCCTCAAAGGTATTCTCCCTTTCACCTCCTTCCCCCAGAGGCTCACTGTTTCCAGAACTCTGGTTCTCTCTAGGCTGGACTATTGCAACAGCCTCTTTCTAAATCTGCCCGCTTCTACTCTCCGCCCTTTGCAACTCATCCAGAACAGGACTGCGAGACTTGTCCTTGGACTCAAGCACAGGGATTGTATCTCTCCAGGACTGAAATCTCTGCACTGGCTCCCAGTGGCTGCAAAGGTTAAGTTCAAACCCCTCTGCATTGCCCACAAGGCCTTCTGTGGCCTGGGGACTCAATACCTTCAACTCTCTCTTCGTAAATATCTTCCTTCTCGAGCTCTTCGCTCATCCGCCTACAACTCCCTCAGGGTCAGTCGCTTCTCCAATCAATGAGTTGGGGGTAGATCTCTTTCTTCAGCTGGGGCCTCCCTCTGGAACAGCCTCCCTACCTCCCTGAAACTTGAGGAGAACCATCTCCGGTTACCCAAGCATCTCAAAATCTTCCTCTTTGCTTCTGCATTCTCTCCTCCTCTTCTCTGCTGAACTCCTGGCTGAAACTGTACTGGTTACCTGGCCACCCTCTGATCTTGGGCCTAGGTCCCCTCCCCCACCAGTCACACACATGCACTGCCTCCCTGGCAACCCCTGCACTTGGGGACTGTTTTCTGAATCCCTAGAGTCCCCCACCTGCACTTGCCACCAGCTGGCCCTATTTCTCTTATTTTTTTATTTATTCTATTACCCCATGTACTGCACTGTACCCACCCCCCTCCCACTCCGCACATTTCCTCTCCCCCCTTCCCCTGCACCTGCGTGGTCTGAATTACACTTGGCCCAGTAGGACTGCTGTCTCTGTCTTCCATCTGTCCCCCCTCCCTTGCTGCATCGCACCTTGAAACACTTGTGTATAGGAGCGTTATAAACGTCATATCATATTATTTTAATTGAGAGGATGTAGTTAAGGCATGAGAAGGATGGGAGGAGGGAGTGGAGTTAAGGTTTGCTCACTTCCTAGGTCTTCGTTGTAGATTGGTAGATTGAGGTCTGCTCCAGTATCATGCTTCGGGGGGGGGGGGGGTGCAGCCTGGTGAATGTTTTGTGAGAAGAAATCTTCAGTGGGTCGCGTGGCTTCATGTATTGGAATCAGACAACTAGCATGATTTTGATGTGTTTTTAGAATTATATTTATATTGAGATATGTATTTTCATGTTATGACACCAATATACATTTTATGTGATATGAGAGGGTTGTGAGTATTGGTTGCAATACAGGGAGGGCTATTATGTCGGTCTGGTGCACTATAGAAAGATATTGGACCTTTTCTATGGCAGGAGTGGTGGCTAATGCAGCTTTTGCATGTCTTACTCTTGCAGTATGCCCCTCACTGTTTTCATTCCTCTTGCCTTCATCCTGTTCTCCCTCATTCCACCCTCACCAACCTGGAATTGGTGCTTTCTTTGGTAAAGTGCCTGGATTAGCACACGCTTAATAGAGCTCTCCAGGGCAGCTTTGCCTGGGCAGCCCAGTGGAGGACAGAGCTAAGGGTTCCTCCTCTTTGTTCACCTGGCACCCAAAACCTCTACCTGCTGTCCTTGGTCCACACATAGAACAATCAACATCCAGGCAAGGTAAATCCACAATCTACATCCTTGCAGTTGACGCTTTGTGTTTACCTGCATAACTAGTTTGACTTATGCCTAGTTCAAATCAAAGCCTTCACATGTTCTGTACCTACCAATTTCATACCTTGATTGTTTCATTTTTGTTACCAGCACAACATCTACATAGTCGCTTTGATTCACTGCTTTGCAAGCATACCTTCCACACAGATAGATTGACTTCTTGTGTTAGCATCATATCCATCCCACAACTACATTGACTCACTGCATTCTCATTTTGCTACTTGCACACCCAGGGCATAGATTGTGCTAACATAAAGATGAAAATGGTTTTAAAAAGTATAAAACCTTATGAAGATGGCATTTGTGGTCTGCATAGCCATTTTAGATCAACTGGGCCTGCGGTCATTGTCTAGATTGAGCTTCCCCAAGCAGGGAAGAGGCATAGTGTAATTTCAGGTCACATGACCTAGTAAAGTTCCAGTCTCAGGTAGGAGAGGGCAGAACGAAGGATGGCATACGCCAGGCAGAAGGAAAGAAAAGTAAGCATGGATGTTGCCGGAATACAGAGGAAACCAGTTTTTAAACATGCAGAAATCTTTACAAAGATGGATGTGTATTCCATGTAGCCCTTTTATATCAGCTGGGTCTCTACTTATTGTCCAGAGTGATCTGGCTTCCTTGTCAAACAGGGGAGACCCCTACTGATTTTCTGCGGCATGTAACCCAGGAAACCTCCGATCTGAGGTCAGGTAGGGAGAGACACTCTACCTCCATCTTGGCATACAGCTCCCGAAGCTAGGTGTGCGCTCAATAAATACCACAATAAAACTCTAGTCCACACTATATGCAATCTCCATGTGATAAGTCCACACTCCATGCAATCTCCATGTGATTGACATTTTGTATTTACCTGCATAACTAGATTGATTTATACATGGAGCATAGCAAAGCCTGCACACAGTAACCTGGAATTAAAGATTAAAAATCTACAAAGTAAAAGTTGTGACCAGCCCAGACACATCACTAACAGAGAAGAAGTACTGTCTCTGTTACACTATGGAGCACCTTTGGGGTAGTACTGCCTTAGGGGTCTTAAGGACTCTTATGGCACAACCCGCAAAACAGATCCTCTTTCTCAATCAGGTTTTGGATGAAGTCTGGCTGAGAGCAACATTGCAGTCTGGAAAAGCAACAAGTTCAGGAATCTGAAATCTTTTAAATCTCCTGGAATCTAATGACCACAAACACAAACGAACCACTGACTTTCCTCTAGGAAACCAGACCCACCCTGCAATGATGGGCATGAGATTATCTTTCCACATCAGACCCCAGGTGGTATTTCCACCTAGCACAATTGCATACTAAGCTGGTGAATGCACAATGAGGGTACCTGTGCTTTAGCACAGGTGAAGGTCACGTTTTAACCATTTTAGATATACAGACGCTCTATGGGATGTATTTCAGATGTATAGCACAGATCAGCATCAGTATGAAAAAGGTACAACTATGCAAGCTTAGATAAATTAGTAAGTTTAAACATTACAACTAATGTTTCGTGTATATAAGGCACACAGAAATTACATATCCCATAGCATGGATAAAGGACACAGATTGTGAGGCATGGGGGAGGAATGCGTGCTTTACCAGAAATACAACACAGGGATCAGGAGCTGTCAGACAAGTACAAATACATCTACTACAGATGAAGAAGACAGATTCACAGAATGTATAAGTGGTCGAGCATGGATATGGGCGACAGGTTGAGAGCAATGAGTAAGGTACAACTGGCATAGCATAGGGAGGGGATACAGATTAGAAGGTGGACATTTCGAAAACAAAGGCATACTTTGGATGAGAGCTATGGTTTTCAAGCGGAACTGTCACAAGTGAACACAGTAACACACATCTTTGGAGTGTACTGTATGCACGGTTACTATTTTGTATTCTAAACAACGCACTAGCCTGCAAAACCACTGAGGAGGCTTTCTTGAGTGTACCCTGTGAACTAAATCCTTCTTAGGGACGCACACAATTTTGAAGTATTTAGAGACTTGGGGGGTAATTCATAGAATTCAGCGCACAAGTGGCGCATGCGGCTGGCGCACAGAGTGCGCGTGCGGCAGTCTGCGCCAGCCGCGTGCACCAAAACCCATTTCGGTGCACAGCGTATTCATGGATTTATACATCCATAAGCAGTCGTGGTGCAGAGTGGCGCAGCGACCTTGCAGCAGCACCAATTACGCCCCCAACCCCGCCCAGTGTGCCAAAAACATTGCACAAATCCAGTACATGGCGCAAAAGCCAGTGGACCAGCATACAGCCCCCAACCACGAAAACATGTGTAAAACTCCCTGCGCGCCCCTCGGAATACACATACGCCGCTCGCGCCAGGCCAATCGCGTGTAAAACTCCCCGTGCACTCCTCGCAATACACGTACCCCACTCGCGCCAGGCCAATCGCGTGTAAAACTCCCCATGCACCCCTCAGAATACACGTACCCCGCTCGCGCCAGGTAAATTGCCTTGAAAAAGTCCCTCCTGTGGTGTGGGCTGCCTGTGGGGTATGCCCAGGGTGGATGGGCTGCCTGTGGAGCATGGGGAGGGTGAAAGGGCTGCCTGCGGGCCATGGGGAGGGTGGATGGGCTGCTTGTGCTTATTACGGGGGTGCGCAGGGAGTTTAACACGTGATAGGCCTGGCGCGAGCGGGGTACATGTATTTCAGGGGTACGCATGGAGTTTAACATGCGATAGGACTGGTGCGAGCGGGGTACGTGTATTTCGGGGGTGCGCAGGAGTTTTACACGTGATTTGGCATTGTGGGCCCTCCTGTGTGTGCCCTTTCCCCCTCCCCATCCTCTGCAGGCAGCCCACACCACAGGGGACAACCCTATGCCCCTGACCATGCCCTGTAGGCAGCCCACATGGCACCATGCAACTGTGAGCCCCGACTCATGTTCCCCATTGACGGGCACCTGCCAGCAGGCTCTGACTCATGTCCCCCAACGTTGAACCCACCCACCATTGACGGGCATCTGCCAGCAGGCCCCGACTCATGTCCCCCACCCAAATTGACGGGCACCTGCCAGCAGGCCCTGACTCATGTTCCCCACCCAGACACCCACCAAGCATTGACGGGCACCTGCCAGCAGGCCCCAACTCATGTCCCCCACCCACCATTGACGGGCACCTGCCAGCAGGCCCCGACTCATGCCCCCCACCCACCATTGACAGGCACCTGCCAGCAGGCCCCGACTCATGTCCCCCCACCCGATATGTCATCACACTCCAGACCCATGGCCCTTATGGCCACCCAAATCCCACCCCACACCAACCCAGTCCAAAAACCCTAACCAAGCATTCTATCCACTCCACATTGAATTCCCAATGTCATGATAGAAAATAAATAACCAACATGCCCATGAATACATGTCCCTCAGACCCACACAATGGCGACACATGACTGTGAAAAACCACATTGTGACATGCACAAAACACATGAGAGAAGACCACACAAGTAAAGTATAGAAAAAAAAGTGTATTGAAAAATGAACCAAATGAATAAAACAAAAACACATAATAATAAAAAAAAAATATTCCAAGTCCGGAAGTCCAAAAATGAAAAAAAAATTAATGCAGTAACCAATAAAATCCAAAATGAAATGGCTCCAATGGGTCCGTCCATCAAACAAAAATCAGAGTTTCAAAAAAGCAAAGTATTCCACCATGGGTCCCAGAAAATTTAATCCAGGTCCAAAACTATTTACAAATGAACATCCAAGGGTCCATGAGCCCAACAATCCAAAAGAAACCTAACCTAAATCCTACCTAATAAATAACTATATACAAAAAGGCGGGGCATAGTCCATGCGCCCCAAAGGAAAAAAAAATAGAAAGGAAACTTACACCTACAGAACTATTTACAACGGCGGTGGGCAAGTCCAACGGCTCACTTGTTGATGTCCCGGGCCAGGGCATCATCAAACTCCTCTTCAATGTCCTGGAGGCGGGCCTCTTCCCTGGCCCCGAGGTCTCGCAGGGATGCAGCCATGGCCTCCTCCAACTCCCTGTGCATTGCCTCGAGGCACTCAGCCCGCCTCAACGCCTTGCGCATGGAGTTCTCCACCCTGACCATAGTGAGCCGTGCCTCTTCTGCCCGCCGCTGCCCTGCATCTATTTGCCGGCACAACCGCTGCCACACGGAAGACACTCCTAATCCAGGGTCCTCCTGCCTTCCGGCCGATGCCTGCCTCTGTGATGTTGATGGCCCCGAGCCATCATCGCTCCCACCTTGAGCCTGCTTCTGCCGTGCATGTGCCCTGCCTGTCGATGCCTGCACATCCTCCTCCTGCTGGAGTCCAGTTGTTGGGGTGGCCACCCCTGCTGGACCTCCGACTCCCAACTGTGGCAGGAATGTGTCCTCCACCAGCCTGGCCGCTGGGTTAGGGGCAGCTCCACAGGGTGCCCAGGTGATATTTGGGCAGGAAGATGGCACGGAGGACAACTGGTGCATAGGGGGGTCAGTTGAGGAGGGGGTCGGTAGAAGGTCCAGCACACGGAGGAACCCAGCACTGGTGACCCGTCCTAGTAGGTCGACGCAGTCAACCAGGCATCCGAAATAACATGCATTGTCCACACGGGAACCCTGCTCGCCATCCAGAATGCCACGTTGACGCAACGCCACCCCAGCCAGGACAGGCTCAACACTGTCCCGGATTGCCACGTCCGCAGGGAGAGGAAGGCCAGTTGCTCTGTGCGCATCCCCTCCCTGAAAATGGGCCTGGACGAAGGCATCCCTGCTGGTGCGGGATGATGCAGTCACAGGATCGGGGGCAGAATTACACACAGGCACCTCCGCGGCCACCTGTGCTGCCTCCTGTCCCTGCCCCTGGACTGCACCACTAGCACCAGTGGAATCCCCCTCCAGGCCCGTGCGTGGGCCTTCCACGGCCTCCTCCTCAACCGAACCCCCCACCAACGTGGATGACTCTGTGCCATCTTCCTCCATAGGCCCCTGGGGGGTCTCAGCTGCCCCTTCTGCTGCTGAGGAGTCCACATCTGACCTCTGCCTCTTGGACCTGCCCTCGGCAGCTGGGGCTGCGGACACGGCACCAGACTCCTCACTCCCCGAAGAGATGACAACATGGGAGGGGAGCTGGGCCTTGTGTCTCCGGTTGGCGGTGGGATTCCTGCCGCTGTGCTCCACAGCACCATCTTCGCCCTCTTCATCAGTTGACGCTGCAGACAGGGAGAGACAGAACACAGGCATCAGGGCACTGTACAATGGTCTGATACACACATGACAGTTGCAATGAGTGGCAGTCTCAAACTTCACAGATAGCATCACACTCCCCAACATACATATCATTTGAACCCACACACATGCGCAAATTAACAGGAATGATGCAGCAGGCAGCACCATCCATAAAAATACACAGCATGAGCATCCGAAGGTCAGCCTGACATCACATGCAACACGGGAAGTGCCAAACACGTGCAGACACGCCAGCAGACATACATGCATCTGTACATCTCCACCACCTGTCACAGTGAAATCATCGGCAACTATGTCACATCTGCCAATCAGACTCCTACATGTCTGTGTCACATGCATCCATGGTGTATCACATGCGCACACATGTCAAACACACACACACACATGTATGCCGTGCACGTACATGAAGGTGGAACCAGCATCCATGTGTCACACCACAACCATGCCACAGTACATACACAGAATTGTAAACATGTGTGCACCCACACATGCATTTGGCCATCATGCATTTGAACACATACACCATTGATGTGCCTCACATATGACTGGACTCACATGCGGCAGGCTCATGTCCCTGTACATACACATCCATACATGGGCCTTTCAAGGCATATGTCCAACCTGCACACTCCTGGCACACCTCAACATGCACTGCGTTCAATCAGTACGCATGGACACTTACCGCTCGACTCCGGACGGGTCTGCCTCTGAAGGACCTGGAGTGGAGCGCTGGGTGTATGCGTTCCAGGACCCTCATCTGGATGTTGGTAAGGTGGACCCGGCACCCCTCTGCATGCGCTGCCTTTAAGAGGTTCCAGGCCTTGCTTAGGGTCCTGGACCTGAAGTCCTCCCAGCGCTTCCAGACATGTTGCATGTCGCGGACTGCCACCCCATCCACGTTGATGGCAGCCACAATGTCCTTCCAGATCCTCTTCCATCCTTCATTGTCGGCGCGTGAACTTCTGAAGAGGGCATCATAATGTTTGTTTTGTTTGTTTGTTTGTTTATTTATTTGTATGGCGCACCTTACCCAGGGGCAACAGGGCGCAGGCAAAAGATAATTCGAAGCTTACAATGTTGCAGAAATATACACTTTGAAGTAGTAATAAAAATAATCAGAATTACAGGAATAAGAAATATACAAATCTTCATACATACAAAGTCAATATCTATGCAGGGGTAAATATACAGATATGTACAGGGCTGTTAGAGGCGGGTAATCCTGAAAAAATATTCAGGATTACAGGAATAAGAGGTATACAAATCTTCAAACATAAAAAGTCAATATCTATACAGGAGGTAAGTGTACAGATGTGTGCAGGGCTGTTAGAGGCGAGGGCAGAATCACGAACAAAAGTATCACTATCTATACATAGGTGTAGAAAGTGCCGCTAAATACAAGGGTTATTGGAGTTAAGGTGACTGATGAGGTGTCTTCTAAAGTGCAAATATGGTTGGTCAGCTCTTAGGTTGTGTGGCAGAGAATTCCAGAGCGTGTCAGCTTTCTCCGGGAAACTGTTCCCACCAATGGTGGAGAGTTTGAATCTGGGAATTATCAGACGGTTGGAATTGATAGTTCTTGTTTGTCGGATGGAGGACTTTCTCTTTACCTTGTCCATCAGATAACTGGGGGCGGCATTGTTGACGGCTTTATGGGTTAGGGAGGCCAACTTTAGTTTGATTTTGTTGTCTGTGGAGAGCCATTTCTGTTGGCGTCTGGTGGTTGAGATATGATCTCTCTTATTAATGCCGAGGGCAGCTCTCAAGGCATTGTTTTGTAAGATTTGAAGCCTGTGGATAATGGCTTTGTTAGCACCGCTATAGAGGGCATTACAATAATCAAGCCTAGATAGTATGAGTGCTCTTGCCAGGATCAGGCAGCTGTCATTGGATAGGAATGGTCTGCCTGCCCTTATTAATTTGCACGTGTACGCAGTGGTAGATGCTAGTGAGTTGACCTGTTTAGTGAATGACATAGTGGCATCCAGATAAAAGCCAAGGGTTTTTACTTCCCTGGATACTCTGATGAGATTGCCATCTATGTTGAATTCGGCATATTCAAGGCCTAGTTTCTTGATATTAGCAGGGGTACCTAAAATGATGAGCTCTGTCTTGTCATCATTCAGGCATAGACCATGGGATGCCATCCATGCCTGAATGATGAGATATACCCTATTCACCAACTCTCTGTCCTTACTGTGATCCCCTGAAAGTGGGAGGAGAATCTGAGTGTCATCAGCATAGTTAGTGTAGGTGACACCCAGATGGTCCAGATCGTCGAACAGGGGTTTGGTGAAGATGTTATATAGTGTGGGGGAGACGCATGAGCCCTGCGGTACTCCGCAAGTGATAGGAGAGGGGTCTGCTGCTGCTGAAGGGGAGAAGACTCTCATAGTTCTCTCACTCAGAAAGGATTCAATCCATTTGATAGCTTCTGGGGAGAAATCAGCAGCTGAGTCAAGGTGTCTGCAGAGGACCTTGTGGTCGACGAGGTCGAAAGCCGCGGAGAGGTCGAGTAAGAGGAGGAGTGCTGTCTTGCCCTTGTCCCTCAGATCATCAATTTGGGTTTTCAGATCGATGAGGGCTGTTTCCGTGCCGTGTAATGGGCGGAAACCTGATTGTCTGGCGCCTAGTAGCTTGTGTAGTTCTAGGTATTTTTGAATCTGGACATAGGCAACTTTGTCCAAGATTTTCAGTAGGAAGGGTACCGTGGTGATGGGTCGGTAGTTGGTGGGGATGAGGGGATCAAGCGTCTGTTTTTTGAGGAGGGGGAGCACCCAAGATTGTTTTAGGTTGGAAGGGATACTGCCTGAGGAGAAAGAAGCGTTTATAAGTTTAGAGATAAAGGCCGACAGGTCTCTGGCTGCGTCCTTTATTATGTGTGCAGGGCAGATATCGCCTTTACAGTTTGATGGTTTAAGAGAGAGGATGATTTTCTCGACCTCAAGGGTGGTGGTTTTAGAGAAGGTGAATGAGTTAGTGTGTGTACTTGTTGAGGCTTTGGGCGGAGATGTGGGAGGGTTAGTGAGGTTTAGGGAGTCTTTTTTTAGTTGAATTTTATTTTGTAGGGTGTTTATTTTATTTGCTAGTGCTTGTTGGATGTCTGTGCACCAGGTCTGGTTCTTAGTGCAGGTGTTGGGTGTGGCAATGGGTGACTCAAGTTCCTTCAGTATGGAAAAGAGCTCCTTCATACTTGAGTTGGAGTTGGCAATGCGGATGTTATAGGAATTCCGTTTAGCTAAGCAGATTTCAGCTTTGTAATGACGAGAAATCGTGTCAAGGATGGCTTTCTTTTCACTGGAGGGGCATAATTTCCAATCAGCTTCAAATTTTCGCTTTTTTAGGCGGAGGGCTTTGAGTTCGGGTGTGTACCATTTGTTTAAATGGGTTATTGGCTTGCTGGTGCGAAGTTTGAGTGGGGCAATTTTGTCCAAGGTAGTTAACATGATTTTATTATATTCGTGAACTAGTGTGTTGGGATCTAGATTGTCTGGCAATGCGTTTAGGGTTGGAAGGATAGCTGGGATGATTTTTTCTATAGAGATATTTTTCTTGTTTCTTGTGAGGCAGGGTGGTGCCAGTGACACGGTTGTGGTAGGTGATCTAGAGGTCAGTAGGTTAAATGAGACCAGTGAATGGTCGGTCCAGGGTAGTGGTGTGGTGGCGGAGATGTCCGCTGAGCAATTAGCATCAGCAACCCAGTCTAGGGTTCTACCCTTCAGGTGGGTGGGTAGGTTGACTTTTTGTGAGAGTCCGAGTGATGAGATCGTATTGGCTATGGTGGAGGCATGTATGTCTGCTGGGTCGTTGAACCCTAAGTTAAGGTCCCCTCGTAGCAGTAGTTGTGAAGTGGTTTTCGCATTGTTAGAAATTAGGTTGTGTAGATCTTCCTCGAAGGTTCCGAGTGGACCTGGTGATCTGTAGATCAGGTGGATAGTGAGGGATTGGGTATTATTTATGGGGAGTTTGGCAGTGAGGGATTCACACAATTGCAGAGTTTGGGTCGGGGCTAGTCTGAGAGCTAAGCTTACTTTAGATATGATGGCGATGCCACTGCCCCGGTTACCTACCCGGTCCTGCCTAGATATAGTGTAGCCGTCTGGGATGGCCAGCATTAGAGATGGGCCTGCTGCATTGTGGAGCCACGTTTCAGTTAGAGCAATAAAGTCTAATTTATCTTTGATAATTAGGTCTGCTATATCAAGGGCATGTGCGACCAATGATCTGGTATTGAGGAGAGCTCCTTTGTAGGAGTGTACATCCGTTTTTACCGAGATGTTTGTATGAATGATAGGTTTGGACTTGGTTGTGGGGATAGTGGTGCCTTTGGTGGAACTTTTGGCTTCGCATTTGGAATCAGACAGGAATCTTCGGGGCGGCTCATAAAGTTTAGAGAGTCTAGCGCGAAGTTTGTTGTTTCTTTCGGTGGTAGTGCAGGGGTGGGAGGCAAAGGTTGTAGGTCCTGACTTGCAATGATATCTTGGGTAGGAAGGGTCAGGATAGTACCTAGTTGTGTAGGAGTCGTTGGTGAGACTAGTGCCTGGCTGGGGAGGGGGGGCTCCTGAGTCAGTATCCTGGATGGGAGTGTCTGGGGATGCGGGCGTGGCCATTGCACAGAAGATGAGTAATATAGTTAGCATTTTCTGCAGTACTGCGCTGGCGTTGTGTGAGCAGAGTGGGAGTAGCAATGTAGGTGTTATCTGAGAGATGGGGTAGGCAGGGCGAGAAGCAATACAAACACGTACAGTTCAATTCGGGCAGGGCAGTAAAAGTGCAGTATGCAGATAGGGCAGTGACACCTAGATTCAGTTTGTGATCAGGGGGTGAACTTTGGATTGTGGTAGGAGCTCTGTGGGCTCTGGGAGGACATAGGTGGCTTTGTAAACAGAACATGTGCAGGAATAGTGGTAGGCAGCAAATATGCGGTGGGGTAGCACCTAGATTCAAGATAGCACAATTTGGCAATAATGCAATGGGGTAACAACTAGCTTCAAATAGCACAATTAGGCAAAAATGCAATGGGGTAACACCTAACAGTCCTGTGGTGCACACAGGTTATGCACTTTGGTTACTATTTCCTGGGGTGTCACAGACACACATAGTGCTGGAGACAATGGGTAGCTGGGAGTAGTGCAGTAGTGTTGGCCAAAAGTTACCTGGAATAAGATGGGCATAGGGTATGGCAGGCGGCAGAATCAGGCATAAACAGGCACAGAAACAGGTGGCAGGTGGCAGCGTTGGCTTACCTGGAGCGGTAAGGGCAGAGTTCCTGGCTCCTGGCTCCTATGGCTCCAAACAGGCACCCAACAGGCCTTAGTATGGCCTTCGTGTAGGCCGCCGGCGTATCCGCCTGCCGGCGGATGCACAGATGCAGAAGGAGGCGGCCTCAGCCTCGTTTCGGTGCCGCGATGCGCCCGGCATTGGGAGGTCAGGTAGGCCTCGGGACCGGGTCAGGCAGGTCTCTCGGGACCTCCTCGTCGACGCTGGCTGCTGGAGGGGGCTTCAGGGAGGGGGAGAGGGCTCCTGCCCTCTTCCCTAGGCAGATAGTGGAGAATGGGGGGCACAGGCACCCAACAGGCCTTAGTATGGCCTTCGTGTAGGCCGCCGTCGTATCCGCCTGCCGGCGGATGCACGGATGCAGAAGGAGGCGGCCTCAGCCTCGTTTCGGCGCCGCGATGCGCCCGGCATTGGGAGGTCAGGCAGGCCTCGGGACCGGGTCAGGCAGGTCTCTCGGTAACTGCATGCAGGGCTACCCTGACCGAGGCACATCTCCCTGGGGCAGTATTGTCATCTGCGGTCCCGAGCAGCAAGGTGTTGGCAAGTGTATGGGCAGATGCAGCCAACACCACCCCGGCTGTGAGTCTACCATCCAGGAAAGTCCCGGTCAGTGACCTTAGCACAGCAGATGTTGCTGTGCAGGGTCAAGTCAGGGGCACCCAGCAGCCACCGACGCACGTCAGGGCTTCCGTCCTTGTTCCACCTGCCACTCCCTTGGTTCAATCCACCAGCGCCACTGTCCATACTGATCAGGGCGGCATTTGCCAGTCAGGGTCCGGACCAATGTCCAAGAGGAGGAAGGTTGCACCTGCAGTAGAGGCTGGGACACCAAACACAGCTCCGGCCTCCGGCACATTGAGGAAGAAGCCTTTCTGCGTGCAGGAACTGGACTTCCTTGTGGACTACCTGCGGGACCACAACCGTGATATGCTAGTGGTGCCGAATTGTCACACTACGGCTGACCATTGTATGACCCACTATGTTTTCTAGGATACAGGAACTTTGTTCCTTCTGGTTCATAAATGCTAGCCTTCACAAAATCTCTTATTTCTTCGTCAGTCAGGTCTTTAGGCTTCATCCTGTTTCAACATCAATCATGATTTTCATCCCTATTGCTTTTTTGGCAGTTTTCTGGCACTGAGAGATTACCAATTTGATCATCACCAACAGGGCTCCTAGAAACTTGGATGTGTCTGCCATCCATTGTGGAACCCATGAAATCAGTGTTCCAATCCAACTGTCATCATCAACTTCGTCAGCTTCATCTATCATCTGGTTCTGTAATTGTGTTAGCATACCTATGGCTCTGTTAAGGTGCCATTTTCGTCATCGTGTGAAGGTATAAATGTGCAACATGATTCCCCGAATTTTGCACGAACACCACCATCCACAGCTGTGATCATGTCAAGGACATATCTGTTCTGGAGCTTCATTAGTTAAATTGCTCTTAACTCTTCTTTGATTGCATTAAATCCCTTTATGGTTGTGTTGATGGTCTGCAGTAACTCCCATCTGGTTATCTGCAACCATTTAGTATTTGCCCCAACCTGAATTCTTGGCATTAAGAGCAAGGTGAATGCTGAAAAAGTCTGACTGAACAATCTATGTTCATATGGAATTGCATCAAAGGCTTCTATTGATTTAGCAGAGAAGTAGTTCTCTCTCTTTATTCGGCTCATCAGTTCCAAAGATCTCTTCTTCCTTAGATGAGCATCTGCTTTCGGGAAACTGTCAATATTCAGATCACTTCTCAAAATCACCAATGCTGGAACATGGACGTTTAGCAATGTACATATACCTCCCCAATTCTTTGGCAATCTGATATATGCTTTGGATCCACACACCCAATAATGATCCATGATCACTGAAGTTCAATGCATCATTCCTGTAGCATCAAAGATTCGTCCACAGTTCTGATCCTCTCCCATTTTTCTTGTGCCATTGTTTCTAAAGCATAGTTTGGAACTATCCAAGGGTACCATCCAAAGGGTCCTCCTCTATCTTCGACCCATGTCACTAGTGTTTGCAAGCTTTGGCCATAATTGTTTGCATAACATATGTGCATTTTCAATTGTTTGTTTATAGTATCCAATAGTCATCTATGTCTGCAGATCACAACTCCTTTCTACCATCCTTCTGGAGAAAGCACTGTTCCCCAAATTTGCATTTGACCTCTGTTTTTCCATATTCAAGCGTCTTCTGTAGATTTTCCTTTGATGTTGAGTTTCTTGTGTGCTTCTCTTCTGATCTATGCTCCTTTCACTCCAGGTTTCTCATATCTGATCACCCTGTTCTTCGTTTTGCCATTATTTCTCATCTTTATGTCTTGGACATAATCCTCTTCATCTGGGCCACTTACTTCAGTTGCCCATTTAAGTGAATCATCACTTCCCATGAACTGGCCTCTGGTCATGCACATTGCTAAATGTGTTAAACAGTGTGCTGTTTTGACATCCATCTCCACAGCTACAAAGATTTTTGACTTCCCCATGCTGTACGGTAGGAGCGCACAAACAAAATATTCTTCATCTGAAGGTCGCCTTCCAACTTCCTTCATGTGTTGGTACCATATGTTGTTTACCAAGTGTGCTGTGCTATCCAGGTAATCATTCAGTTTGTTGTTGTCTTCTTGTGTACTTCTTTTAATTCTTACAGTCTTTCTGTAGTTTGCAAAAACCACATCTCTGAACACATCTGTATGGCTTCTTCTGGCTGGTTGATTTATAGGGACATCCATCCAGGTTCCCTGAGTAGAAGAAAGTTCAACAAGTCTTTCTTTATATCTCTGTTTCTTTCTGGCAATAGCTATAAACGTCCATATTGATTCTGCTATCATTTCTGCACGTGATTGTCTTGTAGGACTTGTTCTTGGGCTTTTGGTCACTGGATTAGGTGTGTCTGTATGCATTATCTTTGTGGGTCCACCTTTTGTTAGTTCCTTATTTTGCTTGCTTTGTCGACCCTGTCTCTGGCGTTCCAATTCCTTTGTTAACACAAGCTCTGTGTGTGTGTTGTTGTTTATCACATCCATCTCAAGTTTAGTCATTCTTTCTTTCTTTCTTTCTTTCTAGGAACTGGAATGACTATATAAGGTCTGGGCACCTTTGTAGGTCTCATGTGTAGATCATTAGTGGGTGTATGGGAACCAAAACGCTTTGCGCCCCTATGAAGAATGCAGTTCTCACCGTTAATGACAATAGTATGATCATAAATACTATGCATGTGTAAATAATACATTTGTAGGTTAATTTACAGCATTTGTTCCTTGGCCAATATGAATGTGTCTCCCCATGGGGAAGAATAACGCTGCTGTTTTGGCTTCCCATCTCGATCATTAAAGGAAAAACTAGTTTCTTGAATACATGCTAAATAGTGTCATTATGACTAGATTCTGCTCTGCTTGTAGGCCATACATGCTGGATCAATTATCCTCTTGACCAGAATAATGTCTCTTTGGTAAGTCTTTAAATTGCATATTCCATATAAATCAATTCCCAGTATATGGGCCTCATTACGACCCTGGGGGTAGCCGTGCCCTTGTTAAGGGCACGGCTGCCACCGGTAATGATTTTTTACTGGTGCCCAGAAAAGGGCAATAACCGGGTCATGCCGACCTTGGTCGACCCGGTAATTGCGCCGGTAAAAATGGGCGCCGGTAAAAATGAATCCCCATTTGAGCCCCATAGGGCTCAATGGGAATAAGGAGGATGCTAACAACAGGCCCGTTAATGATGGTCCCGTTGTTAGCATCCTGATCTGCTAGAGGGTCCTGCTAAGGATCCCTGGTCTGACCAGGAGTTCCTTAGCGGGACCGACTGCAGACCTCGTAATAGGGAGGCCCGGAATGTACGGTGCAGGTCCCTTACCGGCACCGTACATTCCGTGGCCACCTGCCTCGTAATGACTTGTTGTTTTCTTGTCAGCATGAACAAAAGTGAAGCCCTTGGCAACACCTTCACAATCTGTCACTTGAAGAAAAGGTTCTATACTCTTCTGTGATTTTTATGATGATTTTAAAGTTCTACTTGGGTCACAATACTGTGCAAGAGCATACTCAGATGTGTAGTGTGTTCTGTATCTCTGATGAAAGTGAGGATGTCGAAACATCTTCCCAGAAGTTCTGGAAAAATTTTCAATTAGGCGAAAAAATACAGCATTGGCTAGTCTTTAATTTTCTTGTGATAGGGACATTTGTCTTATACTCGCTGTACTCCGGTACCAAAAGAAACTGTTCTGCAATCACTGTGAGCAGCCTCTTCATTGTCTTTTCATTTTCAGGATCTTGAAGAAACTCTGTTATGTTTGTGCTTCTTCCCACCAATGACGGGTAGGGCCTCAATACTAACTCAAAATAGATCAGAATGTCTTTGGTGAGGTCCCTATTGCGTGACAGCATAAGTGAGTCCAAATAAGGATTCTGTAGTGAAGGACTCAGGATACTGTATTCTTTTCCAATTTACATATCCTTGATCAAAATTTGGCATAACTTTTCTTATCAAGGCTTCAGTGTGCCTCAGTCCAAAGTTCAAAATCAACAACCTACTTTTATGACTTTATAAATGCAATTGTCTTCTCGCACCCTGCAACTAGGATGCACAGAGTGTTTGTTTTTTTGTCTATCTTTCCTTATTTTGCACAAAGGAAAATGTCCAAACTAAATCACAACTTTGCTGAAACGTTTCTTGTCTTTTACTCAACTGGTCATGCATCCTACTTCCTTGTCATGGATCTTGTCTGCACGTGCTGTGGTTCCTCCAGTTGTCTGCAGTCACTTCGGGAAGGGGTGCAGACAGAGGGGTCTCTCCGATATATGGCTTGATATCTCCTAGGAAGATCCAGGCTCTTCTTCCCTGTAACTTAACTGCAGAGGGTGTGATGTCCTCTACAATGAACGGACCATGCAACCTTGGCTCGTCTCACTTTTTTCTAGTGTGATTTCTTACTAGGACACTGTACCCAGGGAATAATTGAGGTACACGTAAGTCTGAAACTCGATCTTTTGTTGCATCTCCTTCTGTGTTCTATACTGCCCTAAACCCTTCTTGTTGTCGCAGCAGCTGTCCTGAAATAACAGAAAAACAAGATGACATGCACTTCAACTAGTTTTGCATTTCCAACCCTAACACTTCTCCTGTAGGCTGAGCATCACATCTAGCTCTAGTTTGAGGTGTCAACGGCATTCGCATCCTTCTGCCCATCACGATTTCGTGCAGCGTGAGATGGTGAGCAGAACCAGGTTGGTTTCTTAGTGCATACAGTGCCAGTGGAAGACAGGGTTTGGAGGCAGCCATTATTAGCGGGCCCGTTATTAGCTCCCTGGTCCCTTGGCAGCTGGTAAAACCAGCCGGCCTTAGCGAGACCTGCTAAGGGACCTCGGAATGCAGCGGTAGGGGGTTAACAGCACTGGCATCCTTCCCGCACTCGTAATGAGGCCCAGTGTAACCATCCCTTCTTCAGAATAAGCTTCATCTTGGCTATCCTTTCATTTAACACGCCATTGAGCTTCTCGCATTTCTCATTCCCTTGAGGATGATACGGCAATGAAAACTTGTGCTTTATACGAAGCAACAAGCTGACCTGTTCAAATATTGCATTAAAAAATGAGGACCATTGTCCAACCTCATAACTTTACACACTCCCCATATGGGAAAACACCTCCCGCACAAGGAATTTGGCTGCACAGGTAGAGCCTGGGTGTGTACATGGACCTGCTTCTATCCATCTAGAGAATGGACACACCACACCAATTAAATACATGTACCCATTATGTACTTGAATCATATCGGCATAATCGATGTGCAAGTGCTTAAAAGGTCCATCAGGCCTTGGGATGACTCCTCTAATCACACGTAGTGTATACCCAGCCGTGAACTTCTGAAAGATTATACAATTTTTCATAAAAAATGCAACGTGCTCTGTCAAGTTTGGTATAAACCAGTCTTCGGCAATTGTTGCTGCTAGATTCTCCTTTGTTATGTGCGCTGGATAGTGTAACTGTTCCAGTGCTATCTTCAGTAAGGCTATATGCATCACTGGTCAAGCTCTCGGAGGGGTTTAAAGAACACTCTCTTCGCTTCCATAGGTTCTTTTCTTCCTGCAGTGCTTCTTTTTGCATTTTGCTATAGCCTTCAGACTCACTTCGTACAACAATCATTTTCTCATGTATATTAAATATTTCCAAATTCTTAATTTTTTCATCTTTGGTTGCCACACGCTTGGCTTTAGTGCCTGCTGCTTGATTTCCTTGTGACATAAAATCTGTCCCTTTCGTGTGGGCGACACATTTCACGACTGCTGTGCCCACTGGGAGCTGCAGTGCCTAATGAGCCTATCCAATAAGGTGGCATGCTGCACTGGCATGCCGTTCATTCGGAGGTAGCCCCTCCTTTTCCAGCACGCTAAGCCTGTGTGCACTGTCGACGTCAAATAAGCGGAGTCACTGTATACCATTACTTCCTGGTCTGCGTGATTCTCAAGTGCAAGCATCAATGCCAATAATTCGGCAGTCTGTGCTGAATACTGGGAGGGTAACCGTGCACTAATAAGTACTAGGAACTCCCCATTCGCCGTGTGTTTCATCACAGCGGCACTTGTATACCTTAATCCATCATTTTGATCGATTCTGGAAGAACGATCAACGAAGACGATTTCTCCTTCTGCCAATGCATTTTCTTTCACGCTGGGAATCTCATCATAAAATTCTTCATAGTGCGCAATCATGTATTGGCTCTCCTTCAGTGACTGGCTCTGCTATAAACATAGCTGTGTTCACTATTTTGCATCAAAATATTTGAATCATTGGATTCTATATGAACACCTTATAAGCAGAAGCCCTTTGAGATGTCAATGTGCCTTTTGGTTTCTCTAAAATGGCAAATAACGTGTGCTCGATGAATAACGCCATCGGGCATCCCCGAAAATGGTTGTAGGTTTCTCCATGGTGAATGCTGCGGCAGCCAAACATTTTTCACACTGGAAATGACCTCTCATTACTGGGTCTAAAATCCCACTGTAGTATGCCAGGGGCTTGCACCCCAACGTGGTTTTCTGTGTTAGGACTACTGTCATAAAAGTGCCATTTGTCTGTGAAAAGAGGTAGAATTCTTCTGCATAACTGGGAAACCCTAAGACAGGTGCTGTGCAGATGGCCTTGTTTAGTTCATCAAACCCTTCCTCCATGACCTTAGTCCACATGATTTTCTCTTTTGTTGCCTGTTTCTTTCTTTAAGGGTCCGTATGAGAATTGTAGTAAAATACCTATGCCCTGACATAATTACATAATCCTAGAAAACTTTGCATTTGTTTTATTGTGTGTGGCTTGGATGTTTTTGAAATGGCTTCAGCTCTGTCAGGGGTAACCCTTTTCCCTTCATGTGATATCAGATGGCCTACGTACAGCATTTCTATTTGATAATATTGTAACTTCTCTTTGTCAACTTTATATCTGTTACGCTCACCTGAACCCCACAGGGGTGTCGATCGGACCCGGACAGCTGCGGTCTCCGTCAACGTGATGCATAGTGCAGAGATGACTGGCTGGCCTGGCCCGCCTATTCTTGTCTGTTGGACCCGAAGAAGTATTTTCCTGCAAGTGGAGACAGGGATTAGCCACCTGTGGGTTTTAGGGATGGCCTCCCAACTGTTCTCGCTCTCCCCCACTAATCACCTCCAATATCCCCTTAGTAACCTCACCTTATGTTTGTAAAAGATGAGCTCTCCATCCTGCGTGTCTTGCAGGGGCACGTAGATACCAGTTACTTCACTGGTTTGAAGGCGTTGGGAGAGTTCCGGTAAGCATTGACTCTGAAGTCCCAGGAGGGATTGGTAAGTATCAAGTTCAAAGAGTTCAATGTGCCCGATGTTCACTCTTGTCCCCTTCCTTCCTTAAGTTGCAACTGAGTTTGTGAGAAGAAGGTCTCGTAGCTGCTGCTGGCGTTCAGGTAAGAGTCTGTGTTACCCAACGCTGTCTGGTAACTATTGCATGCGTTAACGTGTTGTTTTTCTCCCTCTTTACAGATGCGGCATATGAAGATATGGAGAATAATACCGCCAGTGGTAAATCAGGTAAGTCTATGGTGGTAAGAGGTATTTGTTGATTCCCTTGCCCCTAGGTGCCGGAGTACGGCGAAGAAATGATGGAGACAGTGCCGGAGCGAAAGATGCTGTGAGAAATGGTGAGTATGGCGCCGTGCTGGAGCTGGCGAAGCGACGCATGCAGGACTGATGTACTTTCCAGGTCGGGAGATGAAATGGATCCGGAACCAGGTGAGGAATTTGAAATAAGTTTGTTTTCTAACCTTGTCCTTTTCTTCCTCTTTATTCTAGGAGCTCCGGATTCGAGGCGGACGTGGCAGAAGACTGGATGCTGGCTGCAGGCACGAGGGCGTGGCAGAAGACTGGATGCTGGCTGCAGGCACGGTGAGAGTCACGCTGCTGGATGCAGAATAACACGAAGCATGTGCTGCTGTTCGGGCATGGTTTAAATAGCCTCCAAAGTAGTCCCAGGAAAGAAGTTACCCAGGACCACAGCCGAGTAAAAAATAGTCCCTGTAGTAAAATAGTCCCATCCAGGCCTCACGTTGGCTTGGATTTATTTGCAGCATGGTCTGCATGAGGTAAGTAATGGCTATGAGCCTGGCGCCTATGGCGCCAGGACTGATTTTTATTATGAGCATGGTGCCTACGGCGCCAGGACTGAACCCAGACAGCCCCTAGCTGGGGCTGCTGGGGTTTTTGTAAATGTCTGGATGCCTTCTCCCGGGGCTGATGGCTTGATCCAGATGCCCGGGGGTAGGCATCATGACAATATCCTTTCTCAGCAAGTATAGTCAATAGCTGAATGGAATCGTGTCTGCAGTTTTCCTCGGTTGTGCTGCAAATTAGAATGTCATCCATATATTGCAAAACAACCTTCTCTAATGCAATGTTGCTTAAGTCCATCTGCAGGACTCTATTAAAAATCAAAGGAGACTCACAATAACCTTGAGATAATCTTGTACTTTTCAGATGAACTTGTCTGAATGTAAATGATGCCAAGTCCTGTGAATCCTTGTGCAATGGGATTGACAAAAATGCATTTTTCAAGTCAATCACGTGACATATCGTGCTTCAACGGGCATATTACATAGAATTGTGGATGGGTTCAGGACTAGAGGGAACTCGGCCTCGAATATCTGGTTTATTGGTCGAAGATCTTGTACTAGCCTCCAAGAACCCCCCTCCCTTTTTTTCACTGGGTTAATCAAAGTATTGAGTGATGACTCTGACGTCACTAAGATGCCCTGCTGCATCATGGCAAAAATTGTCTTGAAAATCCCTTCATCTGCTTTGTTGGACATGGGATACTGTCATGCTGTTGATAATATTGCTCCTGGTTTCAATGTAATCTTCACTTTCAGTAAGCCTACACCATATGGGCCTGTAGTCCATACTAAAACAGGCACCTTTGCCATGCCGTCATCAAAATATTCAGGAAGTTTTTGTGCTAACATCATTTTCTGAGGCACTTCTCTTTTAATCATATTCACCCAATAAATGAGATTTACTTAAAATGCCATCTCATCTTCACCTATCTGATTTTCAAATCAATTGTCATCAATGACGTCAGTCAATCTGTAACCTTCCCCAATGGCGATTACTGTGCACCATTGTCTGCCTACATCATTGCAACCATCAAGCAAAGCCATCTCTCCTCGCACAATGGCTATGTGAATTGCTAAAGGAAACACTCGTCACTTTTTCTCATACATAGGTATTCTTGGTCTGAATAGAAACTCATCTGGGGTTCTCATTGTTTTGTCTGCAAGGCCTGGTAGCCAAGACATTAATATGCGCACTCCATATGCGAATATTTCTGGTTCCAATGGAATAGCTCTCATGGCCATTTGTCCTGCGTATGCTCTGATCATTTTGCACATGTTTAAATAATGCATTCCTGGCTTTGAACACATTATTATTATGCCATTGACTGTGAACGAGATTGTCATGTTTGGCTTTGTCATTAAGTCCCGTCCCAATATATTTACAGGAGTCTGCCTTGAATATAGCAGTGGCACTTTCATGTCACACTCTCCTATGGAAACTGGAAGTTCTTTTGTAAAAGGAACACGGCTTGTTGCTCCTGTGAAGCCCTGAGTGTTTATGGCATCACCGGACAAAGAAAACTTGCCTTCACGTATACACTAGCGCATCGCACCCGTGTCAACTAAGAAAGATTATTCCTTATCCCCTATACAGACATCTACCCTTGGTTCCTCGTGAGGGTTCGGTGTCACCAATAGGATAGAACACATCAGGTCTCCCAGTGAGCTGTCCTAGTTCATATATAATCATGTCCCACTCTGAGTGAATGGATTTCGTCCACCACAAGTGGCATCTCTTATTCCAAGAATTCCGTGCCTGTCCTGTACCTGTTGTTTGTGACAGTTGCATTGGGGACTGTTGAGACTGTCCCTGTGGAAAATGTGTCACATTCTGCTGTGGCTGTTGCACTGTTGGTGCTTGCTGCTGCACAGTGTGATTCTGCACAACTCAATTTCCACCCTGCTGTGAGAACGGAAGTGGTTTCACCATCCCTTGATTTCTTGTGAATTGATTGTTTTGCACTGTTCTTTGACTTCTGCACATATGTGCTAGATGCCTTGTCCAACATGTTGGCGGTGGTCTGATTACTTGCCCATTTTGCATATCCTGGTTTCCATTGTACATATTTTGAAATCCTCCCTGATTACTTGGAAAACCTCCCTGATTACTCTGCCAGCGTCTTCCTTCGAAAACCTCTTCCTCTTTGGTAAAACCCATTATTTCTTTGATCAAACTGCCTTTGGTTATTTACCTGCTGTGTATTAGATCCATCTGTACTAGTTATCATTGCCCCCTCAATGGCATATTTTGATAATTATTTCTGCACTCATTTACAGGCCGATTCATGGAACAAACGTGCACCGAAAAAAGTGGTGCAAGCTGGCGCAAGCAGGCGCTAGCGTGAAAAATGAAGCACACGTGCACGTGTGCGATTCATGGAAGTCCCTGCACGTGTTTTACCCGGAATGTGCGCCAAACCCGTGCGTGGCGCACACGGGCGCACACGTCATTGCAACATCCCGAACGCCATGCACGACGCGCACAGGGAAAGCGCACAACTTCCGTGCACACACCAAAAAGGGGGCGGGACACGGGGTGTAACACGCGGAATGGGGAACAACACATGAAAAAGAAGGCGTAATTGGGGAAGTACTGCAGGGAACTACACGGAACGCCCACACGCACGCAAACAACCCGTATTCATGGATTCGAATACGGGAAACCCACGCATGGCAAAAGACGCGCATAGGCGTCAATGCGTCCGCCATACGAAGGCAGGCGGAAGCGTCCCCGTGCACAGTATAAAAGTGCGTGCATACAACAAACACATATATACAGCTACGATGAATGCCCCATTTGTCGCAGCACTGATCGTGGGACACCGCAGCAGGAGGAGAATAGCCAGGGCCCGCATTTTTTCACCCCCTGACAAGCCTTTTTGGGATGCCTGACGACCAGGTCTACGGCAGCTATAGGTTTCCACCTCATATCCTAGACCTGCTCAGGGAGTGGGAAGATGACCTTACATCCTCCACCCTCTGCTCCCAAGCGTTGAGCCCCTTGGAGAAGGTGCTCAATGTCCTGCATTTTTTGGCCACTGGGTCATTTCAGCGGACTACTGCCATAGTGGGGGGGTCTCACAGGCCAAGCAGTCACGCTGCCTACACCAGGTCTTGGCAATCATGACAGCGCGCCTCTCAGTCCGCAGGCACATATACATGCCCAGAACACCCGCAGAAAGGCAGGCCGTTGTCCAGGACTTTTACAGGGTGGCACACTTCCCCAAAGTGCTCGGTGCCATAGATTGCACCCATGTGGCCTTAAGTCCACCTAGGGCCACTGAGCACATCTACCGAAACTGCAAGCACTGGCATTCCATCCACGTACAGGTGGTATACGATGCAAAGGGAATCATCACCTCTGTCTATGAAAACTACCCTGGCTCCACTCATGACAGTTTCATATACAGAATGTCCGCCCTGAGCCGGGCCCGGGAAGCTGGGCAGCATGGTGACACATGGCTCCTAGGTGAGTACAAATGCCCGTGCACATGCATGCATGTCACACACACACAAATACACAAACCCCAATAATCACGACCATTATCACCTCTCCAGGGGACAGTGCCTACCCTCTGAGCAACCACATGATGACGCCAATCCGGAACCCCACCACACCACCCCTGGTAAGATACAACGCGGCCCATATTACAACCAGGGCCATAGTGGAGCGCACATTCGGAGTGCTCAAGTAACGCTTCCGCTCCCTTGACGGCTCTGGCGGTCAGCTACTCTATGCACCCCCAGTAGTGTGCAGGATCATTGTGGCAGCATGTGTCCTGCACAATGTTGCAACACGGCAGGGCGTACCGGTGCACATGGTGGTGCCTCCACATCCCCAACCACAGGCACAGGCGCAGCCCATGGGAGGCGATAGGGCACATGGCGAGGCAGCCAGGACCCAGCTTGTGGCCACATTTTTCACCTAAACTCCCACCCCTGTGGAGTGCACACAGGCCTGGCACATACCAGGTGACAATCGATGATAACAAAGAGACAGTCAACTGTCACAACCTTACCACCCTGAGAATGTTGCCATGAAAGGGCCACATTTTGTGCATCCCTAGCTACTTAAACATAAGCAATCCTGTGTGACCAAAAGGCACACGTGCAAGGTGTGAATCACACAGACCTGCAAAACAGGCCATGACCATCACTGGTATGTCACCCAAACCCTCCCAAACCACAACATGACATGGCAAGCAATAGCAAAACACCAACACAGTACCAATAAGGTACACATTGACATGTGAAAAATGTAAAGTGGCATCAGACAATGATGCCTAACATGGAATCAGATGAAATGACTGACCAACAACCTCCCACCCAAAATAAGTCATATCCAAATGCATTCCAACAGTCGAAGTTCTAACATAACAATGAATGCCTGTTTACATGCACATTGTGCATTGCAAAATAAACACTGCAGATTCCGTGTGCTGTGTCCATCTCCTGCAACACACTGCTCAGCACACAGCATAGTGACCAGCCATTGTGTGTGACGCACACACTGAGTATCACATCAAAAGGACAAACTACATCAAAAAGCAAATTACGCATTTAAAGGATCCACAAATGGTCATAGATCATGTGCTGCAGGGACACAGTGAGCCCCAGAAGGCAAACTGAGTGTACATGTGGACATGGAAGGGTGGTTGTACATGTTGTGGATCATAGTGCGAGTGTGTGTGTCAGTAGGGACATGCACTCAATACATGCATGTGCAATCAAGTGACCATCAGTGTCCTCTACACATCACATGTGAACATTGACCATGTGTACACCCCAGCATGTCAAACCACAACTACACCCTCATACCTGAAAGGTAAACACAACACATGAACAGGCATTGATCAGCAGAATACATCATGTACATAGGATACCACAATTACAATGTCAGGGTGCCCATCACACTGTAGGACAAGGCAACTGTCAACAACAAAATACCCCACTCCCTCAAAAATCACCATGGCCCACTGAACAACTGCACCTGGGTTATGTAGCCTTCATCCTTGAAGTTCACCTGGCCACAGTATCACCCTTCCCCTTTGTCACCATCTTCCACCTTGTGTGTAAAAAGTGTCCATCACCCTCAGAGGCCACCATGACTTGCAAAAACAACAAATCAAAGAGAACTCAAAGCAGGCCAACACAGAAGCCAAGCCAAAAGCCTGCAGGTAGCAAAACAAACCAGAAGAGCCTCCAGTAGATGACTTGAAGTAGCAGTACGTCACAAAGCCCAAGTACTACCACAATGATGTAACAACCAAGGTAGCACAGTAAAACAATGTCACAACAGGATGTGTACCATGTGTGGTACATAACATAGAATGATGCACCACGAACTGATGTGTACTGTCACAGCTCACGTGTACAGGTGCAGGAGTGGCACGAACCAACCACCCCCATGTGGTCTGGGTGCCTGCAAGGTCAAACTCACAAAGGCCTCTGAGACCTTGGTGGGGAAGCAGGGTCAGGAATATGCAGCCAGGATAGGCATTGGTATACTGGATAACCGGAATGAGGGGCAGGAGAGAGGAGTAGGATTGACACGGGAAAGTAGGGAATGCACAAAACTGTACAACTCACATTAACACATACACAATTAGACCAAACTTGTTTATCATGCACATAGCAGCAAATTACTCAAATGGAAGTCAAAGAAAAACTTATCTCTGGGGTGAGTGCTGGCCTCCTGCCTGCGCACTCTCCGGTCCGGTAACAGGAGCAATTCAATGCTGCAAAGAGAGCCACAGTTACTAATCTGTGCGTGCCCATAACACACAAACACACCACCATATATGTCCCAAAGTACAAACTACTCTACAAACAAACAATCTGGTGTGGTGCTTCGTACCCATATGTAACATTCCCCCTGTGATGGTTCATACACAGTCAATGCAGTAAGTCAGGTGCCGGTGGGTGCGTGGCAAAAGGAAGACCAATGTGTCACGATTCACACAACATGCAATGTTCCCTAGGTAAGCAACCAGACGCATATAGCAAGGTACGACTTCAGAGCAAGTCGTGTTCCACCATAACCGAAATAAAGTAGGTAGTGCATGTGTCAAATTCTACATGGAAATGAAATGCACTGCACTCGAGTCTGTCCCTCGCTGTCTGTCCCTGTGAGCTGCTTCTTTCCATGTCTTGGAACGCTACATGGCTAATACAACTGCCTCAATGGACCATGGTCGACCTGAGGGTATGTGCCACTGCCCCTGCAGGTGCCCCAGACAACTTTCCCATCAACTAGCCATTAGTCCACCAATGCATCTCAGCTGCATTGTGCGCTTCAACACCAACATTTGTCCAAGCTCACCATCAGTGCTGCTACTAAGCATGCATGTGCAACTGGCCTGGTGGAAGGTTAGCTGTGGTGTGGCCCCCCTGTGCTGCTCACCTTGCCTGGAGTCCCTTGAAACACGTCAGATTTATTTGGATGTATGAGCGCAATCCCTGTTCCTCTGCTTGCGCACACATGTGCATGTTGGCACCACCAAACGTGTCTAGCTTCCAGATGTCCAATGGGCCATGTCTGCTGGCAAAGGTGGTCTGGAGGCTCATCCCCCTGCAGAAAGGGCATGGGACACATGATTAATGCTTTAAAATCACCTGTGTGAGTCTCTTCAGGAAGTTCATGACTGGACCATGTCATAGACGTACATCAAAAATCACACCATCAGTGCGTCTTTCACAGGCAAAGTATGGTACACACTATCTACAGCATGAATTGCAAGAAGCACGTGTACAGTAAAGATAAGAAACATACTACACAATGTATAGCAAATAATGTACACATGAATCATGAAACACCCTGTCTAGCAAAAGAAGAACAGTGGTCAATAACATCCCTATTATCCCCACTAGGGGTGTTAACACAAGTAGGACAGGAGTAGACATGCCACAGATATGACAGTCCAAAGCCCTTGTGTAATAGGCTGTTACACCGAACCATCCTTGCGAGCCCATGGATAAGGGAAGCAGGAGTGGCATATGTGAGTCAGGACCCCATGCTGCAAACACATACACAAGACAAGCTTGAAGGGCCCAGCTGGAACAGACAGTGGATGCTTTCAAAAGCCACAAAGCACCACACCGTCACATGAAAGCACAAAAGACAAGCAATTTTAAACTATACTAACTAATTACACTAACTATGAAAAACCTACATTACCTAATTAAACTAACTATCAAACTGAAACTTAACTAACTAAACTAAAAGAAAAATCAGAAATGGCCACATACAACCCAGGGGGGAGGCACCCAGGAGGGGGGAGGTACAGGGTGCTGCTCAACACACACATGCGATGATGTTGAGGAAAAAAAAACCTCCATGGGCTCAACGCCTGCACAGCCCGAACTATGTGGGAGATGCATTGTCATCTGAGTCTGGCTCTTCCTGGAAAGGAGGACGCGACACAGGAGCCTGACCACGCCTAGCCGCAGCTTGTCCCTCATTGGCAGCAAGTCTGCACGGACGGGTGAGCCTGGTTCTGTGTGGCGATGACACGTAGGTCTGCATGCAGAACCTCCCGTGATACACGTGCTTCCTCTTGCAAGGTAGCACGTGTAACACAGAGTTTCTCCTGCAAGGCCAGGCTGGACAACTGATGCACCTCCCGGCAAGCATGTAGCTCAGCCGAGATTGTATGCTCAAGCTGCGCAAACCTCTCCTCTGACCGCTCGCTCTGGGACATCAGAAGGGCACCCAGAGTGGATCTGAGGGAAGCATACTCCTCCCTCAGGGCCTTCATGTGTGCCTCTTCGTGAGCAGCAATTGCTTGACGCAGAGACAACATTTCAGCCTGGCGTGCCCTGTCTGAGGCCGCTGTGCCCAGCCTGAGCGAGCGGGCCGTGGACCGTGCCGCCTGCTGCTGGAGAAGCACCTGCCTAGCAGGGGGGAGCACGGATTGGGCCACACACACAATGTTCACAGCGATGTTCTCCATTGCTGCCCCCTGGCATTCAGAATTGGCAGTCATGTCTTGCTCCCACTCAGTATACTGCGGTTGCACTCGGCAACCATGTTGCTGGGCTTGACCCCTGCAGGAACCAAGGACCGGGTGTCCTCGTTGTGTTGACACCGCCCGCGGCTGCACGACTACATGCCCCCGTCGAAGTGATGTCCCAGGCACATCAGTGACTGGTGTGGAGGGTGACCCTGTGTCCCGATCCACCACAGGCGGAGGTTCCAATACTGTCTGACCCCTCAGTGCAGGTGTCGCGGACAGAGGAGTGCCCACATCAGAATCACTCACCCCTGACATATGGACCTGATGCACATCCAACTCGACATGGACGTCAGAGTGGTCATCAGGGCTGGACTCATTGCCAGCCAGAGACAAGATGGACTGTAACACATGTGGGTTTTCGTGGCCTACCACCCCACGACCCCCACTTGTGCCGGGTTGCTGTAGTGATAACAACCCTGTGCCTGGCATGACAACACCAACCTCTGGCTCCATTGTGTCATCATCTGAAAAGTAGAGAGAAAAAGGTCACTACACATGTTAGAAGCACACAACACACACACACACACACACACACACACACACACAGACATCACACAGACACCAAACACATCAAGCAGACATGTCACACACAAAAGAGAACCTGCCATGCATGCTGGGTAAACTTGACATTGCTTCTGTGATTAGGCATGTAGAATGGTGTCATATTGCTCAGAAGTGGGTCGATGCAGTGCAGCAAATTTGTGCGTTACTCACTATCTACATGTACAAGTACTTCATGATGTGTATCTGAAAATGTGAAGGCAGTGCAAGGTCAACTTCAGGCATCACGTGCAATGTTCATTCAATGGGTAGCATGGCTACAAGCAAACCACTCCTCCCCGCAAGTGCAAATGCAGGGATGCCTTGCATGGTATCAAAACGATGACCATAGACCTGTGTATTGACAGACAGTGTTGACTAGCATCAACTGCATCATGTGAGTCAAGTGACAACACAGCAAATGATGATGGGACAGTAAGCAGAACACATGATGCAACCTCTGGAGTACACCCACGTGTGAAGAAGACACTACACTAGTTGGACAGAGTCATTGGCCATTAAACAGGCTGAGGCCTGCGACCCACACAGACTGTCACACCCTAAACATGTGTGCGATGCAGGACTGAGCCAGAGTGGCCATGGGAAGGCTAATGAAATGCCATGCAATGTAGGTCACCCTGGACTCGTACTACAATGATCATCCAGTCAAGGACACATAGGGGCATGCGTGGAATACACATGGAACATGAATGGACACTCATGTCCCTGCGGGGCATCTGACCTCTGCACAGTCCAAGTGAGACACCCTGCATCAAGTACAAAGGATGTACCAAAGAGCATATGTCTGGCAGATTGGCCGGTGGAAGTTAGCATGTACACAGGACGCATGAACAGGCAAGTGCTCAACGGCAAAATTGAAGCAGACCAGTGCAAAGGTGGAATTGGGTGCAGAGGGGGGGTGGAGGGGCAAGGGAGCATGCCTACATGGAGTACCCACATGCATGCAGAGGACACATGCACATCAGACATGCTATGACATAGTACCTGGGCTGAGAGGAAGGTCACCCCAGGCTACACCCAGAAGGGCCAGTGAGTAGGAACATGGACCGGAGGGGCATCCTGGTGACCAGCATGTGAGTAGGGTGCAATAGTGGTGATGTGGACAGTCCCCGTCGAATCCACATGTCCACCATCCAGCAGAGCAGCCATGCATCAGTGAAGCATTGCATTACTTGCATATCAGAACCATGTACACGTGACATGTAATGGCAGTCATGCACAACACATCACACAAGTAAAACACACATGTCCTCAACAAACACACAGCAACACTCACTGGACTGGGCATCAAAGTCCGGCATCTCTCCCACTCCTTCGACCGATTCAGGTGGTTTGAACTCTGCCACGAGTGACTCATGCAGAGTGAGGTCTTCCTCCTCAGGTGCAGGCCCATTGGCAGTCACCAGAGTCAAGTTGTAATTTGAGGCACACCTAGCCTTAGCGCTGCGTTTGAGGTCATTCCAACGCTTTTTTCACTCTTGCCCCATGCGCACCTCATGGCCGAATGCACTCACATGTTCCGCAACTTGCTTCCAGTGGGTATCACGGTGGGCAGCCGTAGTCTGACAATTAGGTCCCACTAGCATGTCACGGCTCTGGTCCCGCATGTAGTCCACTAGGTAGTCCAGTTCCTGGTTGCAGAAAGGCTTCTTCCTCGACATGCAGGAGGTTGTGGCTGTGTGTGGGGTGCCAGCCTGTGCTGCAGGTGCAACCTTCCTCCTCTTGGATTGTGGCGCAGACCCTGGCTGGCAAATGCCACCCTGATCAGTATGGCCAGTGGCACCGGTGGATTGAGCCAAGGGAGTGGCAGGTGGAGGGATGACGAAAGGCCTGACTTGCATCAGTGGCAGGGTCATTGACCGCGACTGTCCTGTTTGGAAGACTCACAACCAGGGTGTCGTTGGCTTCATCTGCCCCTGCACTTGCCAACACCCGGCTGTTCGGGGCAGCAGATGTCATTACTGCCCCAGGGACACGTGCCTCGGTCAGGGCAGCCCAGTGTGCACCTACGGTTTCCCTCCTGCCCTGTTGGAAATCTCCCAAGGACTCTTCAAGTGCGAACGCAGCCTGCGCTGGCAGACCCTGAGCCTGGGTGGTGGTGTCCACAGCTGCACCTGCAGCTACCACTACCCTTGGGCCAGTGGCAGTCGATGAAATGGCGCCAGTGCCAGATGCAGAAGCTGCATCTCCCGGAACCACAGGGGGTGGTGGCATGACTGCACTGACACATGGCACAATATCTTGCTCAAGTGGCGCACCCCTGCCCCTTTCCCCTCTGTGGCCACCCTGGACACCCTGGAGTCCCCCTACTCCCTGGTCACCCCGGCCACGTCCCTGCCATGCCCAGCTGAGGCGCCCCTCACCTTTGGTGGCCCACCAACCATGGCACAGATGGAGTAGTGCCGGCACAGATGGAGGAGTGCCAATGGGAGGTGTACACAATTGTCCTGGGCAATTGGGGTGAAGGGGGTGGGATACAAGATGTTAACAGCCCCCCTGCACCTGCAAGGCTGTATGTGTCCCCGGTGATGTAGAGATGGGTCACGCAACGCTCAGGCACCCCAAAACTGCAGTAAAACCGTGCACGCAACCCTGCAGCCTACGTGCGTGGAATTAAACTCCCGCAGTACGCGGTGGCACCCAGTAACACGAAAAAGGCATACGTGTGGGACACGCAGGCTACTATGACCTCGAAAATGGGTGCGATACACACAAGCCCTGCTATTTGGTGCCTGCATGTCAGCCAGGGGTGCAGTTGCTGTGACCACCCCTGCTGGAACTGAAGACTCCCGACTGGGATACCATCGCTCCACAGCCCAGCCCCAGGACTCAGTTGCCCACCCAAACCTGCCTCTGGGATTGCCATGACTCCACCATCTGGCACCACTGGCAACCCCCAGCCAGAGAGGCAGAGGGCCACCAGCTTCAGTGCCAGTGAAGTTGGTGTCCTGGCGGAGCATGTCCTGGGGCAGTATGATGCCCTCTTTGGAAGTTTGCATGCCGACAATGAAGGACAGAAGAGGATCTGGATGGACATCGTGACTGCCATCAATGTGGAGGGGGTGACAGTCCGCGACATTCAACACGTCGGAAGCGCTGGGAGGACTTCAGGTCCATGACCCTTGACAAGGCCCGGCGCCTCTTGAAGGCAGCGATGCCCAGGGGGTGCCGGGGCCACCTGTCCGACCAGCTAATGAGGGTCCTGGAACGCATACGCCCAGCGCTCCACGTCCAGGTCCTTGAGAGGCAGACACGTCTGGAGTCGAGCTGTAAATGTACATGCCTACTGATTGGACACTGTGCGTGTTGTGGTGTGCCAGGAGTGTGCAGGTTCAACATATGTCTTTGTAGGGCCATGTATGGATGCGTATGTACAGGGACGTGAACCAGCCACATGTGATTTCTCTCATGTGTGCGACACATCGATGGTGTATGTGTTGGCAAGCATGCTGGCCAAATGCATGTGTGGGTGCGCACATGTGAAAATTATGTGTATGTACTGTGGCATGTTTGTGGTGTCACACATGGGTGGGGGTTCCTGCTGCATGTACTGCAGTGTGTACATGTGCATGTGTGTGTATTTGACAAGTGTGCAATTGTGATGCAACATGGATGCATGTGACACTGACATGTAGGAGGCTGATTGCCAGATGTGACATGGATGGTGACATTATCACTGCAGTGGTGGAGTTGTACAGATGCATGTCAGTCTGGTGGCTTGTGTGCATGTGTTGTGCACTCCCTGTGTTTCATGTGATGTCAGGCTCACCTTCGGCTGCTCGTGCTGTTGTTTGTGTATGGACGGTGCTGCATTGTGCAATATTCCTGTTGATTTGCTCATGTGTGTGAGTTGAAATGACATGTGTGTTGGGGAGTGTGATGCCATGTCTGTAGTTTTACACTGCCACTCATGTGCAACTGTCATGTGTGTATCAGTCCATTGTACAGTGCCCTGATGCCTGTGTTCTATCTCTCCATGTCTGCAGCATCAACTGATGAAGAGGGCGGAGAGGGTGCTGTGGAGCAAAGCGGCAGGGATCGCACCACCAGTCGGAGACGCAAGGCCCGGCTCCCCTCCCAGGTTGTCATCTCGTCGGGGAGTGAGGAGTCTGGTGCCGCGTCCCAGGCCGCAGCTGCCGAGGGTATGTCCAAGAGGCGGAGGTCAGAGGTGGACTCCTCGGCAGCAGAAGGGGCAGCTGAGACCCCACAGGGTCCGACGGAGGAAGATGGCATGGAGTCATCCAGGTTGGTGGGGGGTTTGGTGGAGGAGGAGGCCGTGGAAGGGACACACACGGGGTCTGGAGGTGGGGATTCCACTGGTGCTAGTGGTGCAGTGCAGGGGCAGGGACAGGAGGCAGTACAGGCCGCCGCAGAGGTGCCTGTGTGTAATCATGTCCTCGATCCTATGACTGCATCATCCTGCACCAGCAGGGATGCCTACGTCCAGACCCGTTTTTAGGGAGGGGATGAACGCACAACAACTGGCCTTCCTCTCCCTGCGGACGAGGCAATCCGGGACCGGGTTGAGCCTGTCCTGTCTGGGATGGCGTTGCTTCAACGGGGCATGTGAGGTGACCTGCAGTGTTTTCGTGAAGACACTGCACGTCATCTCGGATGCCTCGTTGACCGTGTTGACCTACTGGGACGGGTCACCAGGGCAGGGTTCCTCAGTATGCTGGACCTTATTTTGACCCCCTCCTCACCTGAACCCCCTATGCGCTAGTCGTCCTCCATGCCATCTTCCCACCCATGTATCACCTGAGTACCCTGTGGAGCTGCCTCTGACCCTGCGGCCAGGCTGGTGGAGGACACATCCCTGTCACAGTCGGGAGTCGGACGTCCAGCAGGGGTGGCCACCTCAACAACTGCACCCCAGCCAGAAGAGGACGTGAAGGCAGCAAGAGCCAGGGCACAGGCACAGGCACAACAGCAGCAGCAACAAGGTGGGAGCCATGATGGCTCGGGTCCTTCAACATCCGAGGGGCAGGCATCGGCCAGAGGGCAGGAAGACCCAGGATTGTAAGTGTCTTCCGTGTGGCAGCGGTTGAGCCAGGCCATAGATGCGGAGCGGCGGCGGGCGGAAGAGGCACGGCTCACAATGGTCAGGGTGGATAACTGAGGCACTGAGGTGGGCCGAGTGCCTCGAGGCAATTCGCAGGGAGTTGGAGGTCAACATGGCATCGTCCCTGCGAACCCTTGGGCCATGGAAGAGGACCGCTTCCAAGACATTGAGCAGGAGTTCGATGATGCCCTGGCCCGGGAAATCGGAAAGTGAGCCGTCGGACTAGCCCGCCGCCATTGTATATAGTCTTTAGTGTTAGGTTTCATTTTTGTTTTCCTTTATTTTGGGGTGTTTGGACTTTGCCCCACACATTTGTATATAGTTTTTTTATTAGGTAGTTTTTTTCATAGGTTTCTGTTCTTTCATTGGGCTCATGGTCCCTTGACAATTGATTGTACATAGTTGGACAATGGATTTATTGGAACTTTTTCTTTGGATTTCACCATGGATTAATGGATTTTACTTTTTACGTTTCCTTTGGATTCACTTTGATGGAGGGAGAGTTTGGACTATTTTTCTTTTGGATTTCTTTGGATTGGTAATACTTTTCATGTACTCATCTTTTGGACATGCTTTTCATTTCATGTTTGCAATTTTTTAATGCTTTCATTTCATTGCTTTATTTTTCTCCATAATACATTTTGATATTTTACGTCCATGTGTGTAATTCACTCATTGAGTTCATGCATGTGAAAATGTGGGTTTACACAATCAATGCTAACCAGTGTGTGTGTGTGACGGACATGTGTTGATGTACATAGTTGACTTTTGGTTTGTGTCTTGAGATAGGCATGTCAGTGTGGGGTGGATTGGGAAATCATTGTGTCTCAAGACTGGAGTGGCGTGCTGTGGTATTTTGGTGGAGATGTGGGCCATGATTGTGCATCTTTATGTCATGTGGGGGGGACATGAGTCGGGGCCTGCTGGCAGGTGCCCCTCACTGCTGGGGGGTGGGGGTGCTTTGGGACATGAGTCGGGGCCTGCTGGCAGGTGCCCATCAATGCTGGGTGGGTCGGGGTTCTGGGGGACATGAGTCGGGGGATGCTGGCAGGTGCCCCTCACTACTGGGGGTGGGGGTGCTGGGTGACATGAGTCGGGGCCTGCTGGCAGGTGCCCATCAATGCTGGGTAGGTGGGGGTGCTGGGGGACTTGAGTCGGGGCCTGCTGGCAGGTCCCCCTCACTGCTGGGGGGTGGGGGTGCTGGGGGACATGAGTCGGGGCCTGCTGGCAGGTGCCCGCCAATGCTGGGTGGGTGGGGGTGCTGGGGGACATGAGTCAGGGCCTGTGGCTCACTGCCGGGTGGGTGGGGGTGTTGGGGGACATGAGTCGGGGCCTGCTGGCAGGTGCCCCTCACTGCTGGGGGGTGGGGGTCCTGGGGCACATGAGTCGGGGCCTGCTGGCAGGTACCCCTTACTGCTGGGGGTTGGGGGTGCTGGGGGACAGCACCAGGTGTGCTGGGTAGTCCCCTGTGGTGTGGGCTGCCTGCTGGGGCCGTGGAGGGGGTAGAGGGCACACCTAGGAGGACCCACACTGCCAATTCATGTGTGGGACTCCCTGCGCACCCCACTGGATACACGTACCCTGCTCTGACAGCAAAATCACATTTGTGAAACTTCACGCGCACCCCTGAAATACATGTACCCCACTCACACAGGGCCAATCGCGTGTGAAACTCCCTGCGCGCCCCAGTGATGCAAGTACCCCACTCACATAGGGCCAATCGCGTGGGAAACTCCCCGCGAAGCCCTGAAATACACATACCCCACTCGCACAGTGCCAATTGCGTGTGAAACTTCCCGCGAACCCCAGTAATACACGTACCCCGCTCGCACTGGGCCAATTGCGTGTGAAGATCCCAGCGAACCCCCGAAATACACATTTCCCGCTCGCACAGGGCCAATCGTGTGTGAAACTCCCCGTGAACCCCCGAAATACACATACCCCGCTCGCACAGTTCCAATCGTGTGTGAAACTCCCCGGGAACCCCCGAAATACACGTACCCTGCTCGCACAGGGCCAATTGCGTGTGATTCTCCCCACGCAGCGGGGTACATGTATTCGGAGGGGTGCACTGCGAGTATTACAGGCGTTTTCGTGGTTGGGGGGCTGTATGCTGGTCCACTGGCCTGTGCGCCATATACAGGATTTGTGCGCTGTACAGCGCACAGGGAGGGATTGGGGGCATAACTGGCACTGCTGCAGGGTCGCTGCGCCACTCTGTGCCACGGCTGGTAATGGATGTTAAAATCCATGAATACGCTGTGCACGGAAATGGATTTTGGCGCACGCGGCTGGCGCAGACTGTCGCACGCGCACACTGTGCGCCAGCCGCGTGCGCCACTTGTGCGCTGAATTCTATGAATTACCCCCTTAGCCTCTTCTCCCTTCCATGAATCATTCTTCTTGCGATTTTTTTCTTGCAGCAGCCTGCAATATTGAGCAATGGTCAGCTGTATTTCAGACCATGGTTTAGCCTCAATCCCTATCAATTTCTTGACCTGCTTCTGTACCTGTTCTGGCAGTCCTTGACATAAAATATGGTAAAATACGAGTATGGATTCCCCCAAGATTCATGAGTTTCCAATACACAGGCTTCTTGGAAATTCTGAATGTAAAGCAACAGATCATCTCCCTCTCCCATCTTACGTGTCATTATAGCTCCCATGTCAGAGGTGTCTGGGTATAGCAGTCAAAGCACTTTCCATATTGTGGTTCTGCAATTGTTAAACGGTGCTCCGTCATGCATGGTATTAACTGTAGTAACTCCAGGGTAACCTGCTTGTGTCCACACATCATCATCTCTATCAACCAAGTATGGCAATTAAAAGATCTTTAATATCCCCTATAGCTAGCGTGTTCTCTCCCGTCATTTTTTCTAGCTCATGTATCCATTTCCAGCTCCAGATGTCAAGATTGTGAGCTTATTTTTCATGTTTTCTCTATCCATCTGCGGTCAAGGTATATTTTGTGGCCTCGTTCCTCCTTTTTGTAATAAGGGAAACTGTGACACATTGAACTCCTTTTCTTCTCTCATCATTTTTCTGTCTACCGAGGGGTAATATTCCTGCATCGCTATCTACCTGACAATGTCCTTAACCTGCTTACATATGGCGATGGAGACACCCCCCTCTGTCCCTTTGACACTCTTTCATGCCAATCGGGTTGTATTTTTAACTCCTGTGCTTTACGTGCAGACCCAGTAGAGTCCGACCATTTTATTCCCTTTCCATTAAAGAAGCGTTTTTTCGCAATTTCTCTCGTCTTCTCTTTCTTCACATCCTTCCCTCTCTACGTCTGATATTGTCTGTGCCTAACTCGTGCATCTTCTCTCATCCTCCTCATTTTTATTCAGTGTCAGCCTATCTATGGACAGTTCTCTATGTCTGCTACTTCGGGAGGCGTCCTCAGTATCATACAACAGAGTGCTCTCATGATGCTCCTCCTCTCCTTTCCCATGGGGTATCTTTTCTGGCCCCATCTCATCATATAGTCTATCGATTGCCTCTCCGACACTTCTGGTATCGAAGTCATCTTCTGGATTCGCTCTAGATGTGCCAGGTACTGAATCATACTCAGGAAAGAATTCTTCTATATCTTCCCATTCTACTACTGGATCAGGTTTTTTAACCTCTCTTTCCAGATATTCGAGATCCCGTGCTCTCTGTTCTCGCTTGCGTTCTATGTCATCATCAAATTCTCTATGTTTTCTAGCTCCATCTCTGACCCTATCTTCCTCTAATTTCCATGCATCTCTTTGTTCATGTGCCCTTCTTATTTCCTCATCTCTCCGTCTTTTTATTTTCTTCTCTCGTATTTTTCTTCTTCTTCCATTCTCCTTTGTTCTATACTATCCTGATCATCAGCTGTTCTCTGCTTATCATCACGTCTGCTTATTCTTCCACCTTTTCCTGTTTTCTATCCTGGTCGTCATGATATAACTGCTCTCGTTTTTACCTATCTTTTTTCCTAACCCCTTTGTCTCTTAATTATCTTTCCTTTTCCTTTTCTTTTCCTTCTAATTCGTCCTGTTCTCCCCTTTGTCTCATATCCTCAATGGCTTTACCATCGAGTTTCAATAGAATCTGACCTCCCATCCATTCGTTCTGTGTGAATGCTATCTCATCAGTTCTATCCTCACCTCCTTTCCAGCTCTTTACCTCTCTTTCTGTACCTCAAGATGTACTTGCTTGTGCTTGATCTCCTTTTTCCTTTTCACGTCTCTCCTTGTCCTTTCGGACTTTGGAGGTAATATATCTTTCTCTGTCCTTTTCTGGGCTCTGGTCACTACTTTGCATAGGTGACTCATATGACAGGTTGCTATATCCTGTTGCTGTTTTAAGCTCCCTTAATCTGTACAGTCCTTTGTCTTTACGGCTTTGTTTTTTGTTTCAGACAGGGCAGATGGCACAGAAGTCTCTTCACCCTCCTCTGTGCATATATTCAGTATCCAATCTAACGGTGGCGCCTCCTCGTTTTCTTTTTGGTACATGTTCAAAAGTTCGAAACTAGCCAGGCGTTTGTCTAACTTTTTCCCATGTATGTAGCATGTAAATATGTTGTCATGTGCTGCAGGACGATTTTAGAAAGCGATCCGCCTTGTGGCAATGGCATAAACATTTTGTCTGCAGTCCCTTTAATACATTCTGCACTGTATTGTTTAAGCTTAGGTGCATGCTTCGGCAACTGTTTGCACATGTGTATCAATGGGGTAATGTCTTCCATGCTTAGGTAAAAAATGAAGCAAGGCGAGGCGCACACTGCAGGTCCTGGTCAATCAAACCTGTTGCAAAAAATATATATATCTGGGTTAAATCCCAAAATGAACAATTTGCTCAGTGTTACCAAGGTTAAATCCCTTCAGCTGCAGTTCTGTTGTCTGTAGTTGTACTCCTTCAAGCGCTTTCTTATCTTAAATAATCATCAGGAAGGCTGAGTTTCATTAGCAGGTGTTACTGATTAGTCTCAAAGAATTCTGGTAGTTGTAGTGAGAAAGTTTTTCCAGTACAGGTGACCAGCAACTGACACCCCTCCAATAGCACAAGTCCTTCCCAGGTTTGGGGGAGGGGAGCGAACCATCTTTATGATTCTCCAAATTGGGGCACAGTCACCCTGGTGCCCCTGCCTGTGGAGTCCGGAACTCCCATAACAGTAGGTAAAAAATGAAGGAAGGCGAGGCCCGCACTCCAGGTCCTGGTCAATTAAACCTGTTGCAAAAATTATATATATCTGGGTTAAATCCCAAAATGAACAAGTTGCTCAATGTTACCAGGGTTAGATCCCTTCAGCTGCAGTTCTGTTGTCTGTAGTTGTACTCCTTCAAGCGCTTTCTTATTTCAAATAATCATCAGGAAGGCTGAGTTTCATTAGCAGGCGTTACTGATTAGTCTCAAAGAATTCTGGTAGTTGTAGTGAGAAAGTTTTTCCAGTACAGGTGACCAGCAACCGACACCCCTCCAATAGCACAAGTCCTTCCCAAGTTTGGGGGAGGGGAGAGAACCATCTTTATGATTCTCCAAAGTGGGGCACAGTTATCAAAGTGCCGCTGCCTCTGGAGCCTGGAACTCCCATAACAGCTGCTAATGAAACTCATCCTTCCTGATGTTTATTTGAGATATGAAAGCGCTTGAAGGAGTTCAACTACAGACAATAGAACTGCAGCTGAAGGGATCTAACCCTGGTAACATTGAGCAACTTGTTCATTTTGGGATTTAACCCAGATATATATATATATTTTTTGCAACAGGTTTTATTGATCAGGACCTGGAGTGCGCGCCTCGCCTTCCTTCATTTTTTGTCTTCCATGCTTAACCTGTTTATCTTATCTTTATATAACACTTTATTATACTTTTATGAGCACCAATCGTCGCAAGCTGCAATCCTGTTTTTTCCTACAATAATTTTACTTTTCACGTTTGTCAACAACAATCATCAATCCATGTCATGCAACATTTTTCTTCATTAATCACAATTTTCATGCTATTTCAAAAGGTTTTTTTATCTTATTCCGTCATACATTAACTAAACACATAAAAAGAACAGACAGATCCTGGCCGGCCACACAAATATCATGCCATCTGCTTCATTAGATGCATCTTGCCCCTATTTGTATTCCAGTATGCAATGTAAGCGCATATCTTTCAGATCGTCTGTAATCGATCTGGTCTTCTACATCATCCTATCAATCAGGATTTTAGAAAGCTTCTGCTAGCGCTCTTTAAAACCTAGGCACTTGGGCGTATATTCTTATCGCAGCCACACTCACAATATCTCTTCATATTGCTCGGCCACACTCGAGTCAATGTTTTCCCCTTATACATACATTTACATTATACTCTTACTCTGACATTATAGTTGTCCCACCTCCCTCTGCTATCTTCCCTTTACTTGTTTTTTAAGGCATGCAGCTCTTTTGTCAATCCATTCAGTCTTTTTTACTCACTGTTTGCATGTTTTTCTTCTCTGGACGCTCGAGATCACTGCCTCCATTACCGTCTTACCGTACTGTTTTGCTGATCAGCTGCTCGTAGAAGTGGGAAGGGTTTTTGGGGGAAAGAAAAGGTCCCTTCGCACCTAACCTGCAGGTTTTTTTTATTAATCTAACTACTATCTATGGGGAGCTCCTCGTTCTCTCAACCAGATGGCAAAGGACTTGTGATATTGCAGAGGAAACAAAGTTACATATGTCGACTGCCGATGGGTATCTTATCTAATTTAACCACCTAATTTCTGGTACCAAGTGAACTGGATGGTTTCCAGCAGCCTTCTGACCGGGGATCTCCAAACAGGTCTTTAAGATAAGTAGCAGTACCCTGAAGATAGATGGGGATGCAGATTCGTACTATGCATCAAATAACTCAATAGTTTGGAAAAGGGAGTCCGTTTAATAACAAGTACAAAAAACGGGGAGTATACGAAAATCAGCAACCGCTCGATCTTCTCACTCTCTCTTCCAACTCCACCCAATTTTAGAAAAAACACAGTATTTATGGTGAAAACTCATCATCATTGACATGCAATATTAAAAACCTAACATGCAACGTGATTGGTTATAGGAAGGTAACTTTATCATAGGTACTATATCTGTATATGGTAACGGGGAGAGGGGATTGGATACTTAATGTCAGGTGGGGCAAATGAGCCCTTCCTTCAACATGGCCACTATGAACGTCACTAAAAGTATGACGTCCCATTGGCTCTACTTTCTATAGGACCCTAGATCACACAGTCCACTATGATTGGGTTGGCATCAACCACACTCATACTTTTCCACTGACGTCTAGCAGCATGCAGAAAGAACATCCAGGTGCAGAGAAGCCCATCTGCAGCCCTGCTTCCTTCCAATTAGGTTACAATCAATCATCACCTCAGTGGTCATGTGTCAATTGGCCTTGAGTCTGCTTCTTAGACTGAGAACTTTTAGGGAGTATGGGTATGGCAGAGATCCATGCGTAGGTGTCAAAGTCTTACTCTTCCTGCCTACCTTGTCACGTGACTAGGACACTGTGAAATCGACCTATTCTTCGTGAATGTTCATGTATTTGATTTAATTCTGCCAGTCTTCTCCCATCTGTGGCTTATCTTGACCTTTCTGAACAGGATACTCTGTTCTTTTCTCTCTAATTGTATCCCCTGTCAGTCTTTTCCAACCAGACAGGACCTTGGCTTCTTGGCATGATTACTTTTTAGCTGAGTTTCACTCCATCTTAATTCTCGATTTGTTTGCTGCAATACTCTCCTCTCGAGACCTTCAGTAACCTATTCTTAATTTTCTGCTTATATGTGTAGTGGAATCATACTTATGCACAAATTGCTTTTGAGGTATATATGTATGTATAGTTGGTGCTTGCCGCACTCTATTTTACTACTTAAGTATATGCAAGCTTCATGATTTCTTTGATTCTTGTGGTTTTTTGCATCTGTACACATTTAAACTAACTGAATATCTTTATCATTTATATGACATATGTTTTTCTTCATCTTGGTCCCAAGATTTCATTTATCATAGTATCTCCTTTTGACTTTGTTTTCGATCAGTATTGTCTAGTCTTATATCATCTATATGTGTGTCCGTCTGATGTTTTATGACGTCACCATTCGTCTTCCTTTATTATCTTCTTTGCTTCTTCGGGTAGTACATTCTGACAACCGTCATTTCGTCTTGACTGTAGATATGGTTTTCTCAATGGGTACCTTAGTGTCCAGGTTTTCTTAGGTGTCGGTACTTCAATAGGCACTGTTACTCTAATAGGCACTGGGCATAGCCCTGCCTCTGCTCTTTGTTGGTTTATTTGTTCTCCATACGTTGCATACTTTGGTGTGAAAGTACCTGGTACTACGAAAGGGGTGGCTGGAGTGTGGATGGCCCTTCGCACTTCCTCCTCACTTGCGTTCCCTGCTGCGGTAATATAGCTCTGAGTTACTGATACTGTTACTGCCTGCGCTCTTGGCTTCCCGTGCTGGGTAACCTTTTCTCTAATGCTCAATAGGTGTTTACTGTGGCCAGATTACAGAAACATTGCTCCACTGCAAGTGCAAAGTTTGCACGGTATTAGCACCATGGCAAAGTTTGCCCTATTTTTAAAAACACTGGGACATATTACAAATCTATTGCTCCATGACAAGTGCACTTTGGCATGGCATAAGCAGCAGGGTAAACATTGCCCTTGACAAAAAAGATACATTTTCACTGCATTTCCCTGGTAAATAAATAGTATCTTTTTTGAACTGGGGCAATTTTTGGTTTGGTGCGTATACCACGCCAAACTGCCCTTTTCATGGTGCAATATTTTTCTAATATGTCCCAGTATTTTTAAAAATAGGGCACACTTTGCCCTAGTGCTAATACCATGCAAATTTTGCACTTGGCACCAGTGCAACGTTTCTCTAATCTGGCCCCTGGTGTTTACTGATTACTCCTCCCAGTTTGTTCTTGCAATTAAGGCTGCGCGTCTTCCATATTAGATAGCCTCTCTGGTGTTGTTCTCTTGCTCGAGATGGGCGATAATGATGAGGCAACTGATTGCATGAATGTAATTGGAGAACACAAACCCATGCGCCGTTGTCGCATGGTGTGCACTCTGAAAATAATCGCTAAACGGCTGCACCCAACAAAGGTAAGAAAACTGACCGGCTACTCCAAAAGTAGCCGCACTTAGCAAAGAAGATAAACTGAATGCGGTGCATGAAAATGTTGCTGATTTAACCTTTTTTGGGCTTTCTGGGCACTAAATATATCTAGTGTGTTATCTCAGGCGCAAGCCAACTTGCGTCCCCTGAGAGTGAGGAGTGTGTACCGGATTCGGTGATCTCGCCACTCATTTCTGAAAGTACATGCTCACCTAACTGTTTCCTGTGTCCAGAAACCCCCAGGAAAAGTCATGGAAGGGAGAGAGGGCTTCCACCCTTACATCTCAATCTGCCTTTACCATTACAACTGCCATGGTACATGAGTCCAGTACTGGCCCGGGACTGGGTCACCTACTGGTCTCAATGACCTGAGAAATAGTTTGGATATAGCCACTGAGATAGCCACTGAGATGCCTGAAATAGAATATTTGGGCGCTGCTATGAACTCATCATTTATTCCCTGTCCCCTGTATATGGAGGTTGATAAACTGTTTGTGCCGCCGCTCTCTGCTGGTTCGAATGCCCCCCTCTAATATTAGTAGAAATCTTGAGATTAGACTGGCTGTTCTTAAATATACTGTTAAGGATGCTTTTTTTTAAAAAAACCTTGTCCACCCCCTGTATAAAGAGTGCAGACCTCCATTTTTCCTACGACTCTCAGTCCACATCAACTACTGGTAGGGTTAGTCCCTCTGGGGGAGTGTGTCCCCTGCTTAGCTGGTCAAACCCTGACATGAAGGTTCTGAGTCATTACACGATCACCAGGTTAATATACATAGCCTAGAAATGGTGAATGACACAAGAAACACAAGTATGACATCCAATGAGATGTTTATGGCATTTGAATGCCTGCTGACAACCCTTGTTGATCAATGAGCGGATCAAAAACAAACTTGATATACAGTCACTCCTCCTCCACAAGAGTAGTAAGCGAGGTAGGAAAATACTGAGGGACCAGGGGATGAATACTGTGATAACAGGTTCTGCTATGCTTGGACAGCACGATTATAATGTTGTGCCCTTGGTAGCTTCCAGAAATGAAGTTTGTGTTAATCCCATTTGGGTAGCTTAGAGGGGACTAGTTCAATTTCTAAAGGTCCCCCCTGTAAAAGTAAAAATAAAGCAACTTTGCAGGCGTTCATGTATGCGAAGAGACCAAAAATATGTAATAGTGCATGTGTTACACCAGAACAGAGCATGATTGGTGCCCAAATAATCTCTGTGGGGATTGAGCCTTTGACCCATAATAAGCCAGTGATTATTGCTACTGATCTGCCCCCCCCCCTAGGCAGTGGAGGTGGTAGATCTGCCTCAGAGATTGATTTGGAGTTGGTAGTTCCAGCTCCATCTACGACTTTAATCCCATTAAGGACAAAATCGATACCCTCACTCTGGCCCTTGCCGATTTCTGAAACCATTATTTGCCTCTGGATCTTTCCCTTCCCCCCCTGAAGCACTCCCGTGTGCATCCTCTCCTCAAGAAACCCACAATTGATCCCTCTTGTCTGACTAATTACCGCCCAATTTCCATTACTCCCTTTTTGGGGAAGCTCCTGGAAAAGCTGGCCATCTCCCAACTTAACCTTCTTTCTGACTCTGTTGGCACTCTCCATGAACATCAGTCTGGCTTCAGAGCTGCCAGAAGCACTAATATTGCTCTCCTGAACATCTGTGAAGACCTGCTCTCTAACCTTGACTCTAACATTCCCTCTGTCCTCATCCTCCTCGATCTCTCCTCTGCTTCCGACTGTCAACCATATTATCCTGCTCAATCGTCTCAGTGACAACCTGGGTGTCACCGATCAGGCTCTGGCATGGCTGACCTCTTTCCTATCTGATTGACCCTCACAGGTAACACTTGGGTCCTTCCTATCCGCTATCTCCCTCTCTACCTGTGGTCTTCCCTAGGGGTCTAACCTCTTGCCCTGGCTTTTCAACCAATACCTGCAACCCTCGCCTAATGCATTTCCATTTTCTGCTCAAACTTCCAGTGCTATGCTGATGACACCCAACTCATTTTCAAGCTTCCTTCAGCCACCTCCTCACCTTCCCTCATCTTTGATTGCCTATCTGTCATTCAAAATTGGTGTGCTGCCAACAATCTTTGTCTAAATGCCACCAAAACTGAGATCCTCCTCATTAAGAAACTTACCCGTTCCTTTCCCCTCACTCTATGGCCGTCCTCCCTTGGCCCTCCACCTACCCCTACCTGCGAGGCAAAGAACCTCAGGTCATCTTTGACTCCACGCTTTCCTTCTCTACACACATCTCTGACGTCTCCAGAAAAACAAACTTACTACTGCACCTCCTTAGTGATAATCTGCCTTTCCTCTCCTTCCCCCAGAAGCTCACTGTCTCCCAAGCTCGGGTTCTCTCCAGGTTGGACTATTGTAACAACCTCTTTCTCAATCTATCTTCCTCCACTCTTCGCCCTTTACAATTTATCCAGAACAGGACTGCAAGTCTTGTCCTCGGCCTCAAGCCCTGGGATCGTATCTCTCCAGCTCTGAAATCCCTTCATTGGCTCCCAGTGGTTGCAAGGATTAAATTCAAAACCCTTTGCATTGTCCGCAAGGCTTTATGGGGCCTGAGTCCAAAATACATTTAACTATCGCTCCATAAATTCCTCCCTTCTCAGGCCCTTCACTCCTCTACTTCAAATTTCCTCAGGGTTGGTTGTTTTTCAAAGAAATGAGCCGGGGGCAGATCTCTGTCGTCGGCTGGGGCCTCCCTTTGGAACAGCCATCCATCCACCCTGAAACATGAGGAGAACCATCTCCGGTTTCCGGTAGCACCTCAAGACCTTCCTCTTCACTTCTGCCTTTGCCCCTCCTCTCCCCTGCTGATCTGTTTCTCTCTCTCGGCACTATGCACCTGGCCACCCTCTGTCCTTCAGGCACAGGTACCTGTTCACTCTGCCTCCCTCCTGCACTGCCTCCAGGCCACCCCTTGCACTGGGATCTGTATCTCTACCCATACAGTCCCCCCACTCCTCTCCTGCACTTATCAGATATACCATATCTTACTAATCATGTACTTGACACTTGTCTGGCTGCACTACCATTTTCACCGCATTTATTTATTTATTTATTTATTTATTCCACATGTTATTTATTGTGTTCTCCTCTTTGTTCCACACTTTCCTCCTCTCCCCTTCCACGCGCTTTCCCCCCTTTTCACTTCTCCATACACTTGCGCGTTCTTATTGTCACGGGGCCTAGTAAGATCGTATTGTGGTCTCCCTTGTTCCCCTCCCGCTGCTTGGTCATGCTCTGAAACACCTGTGTATGAGCGCGATATAAATAAAATATCATATCATATTACCTAGTGGTAATGGAGTAGGCAATGCCCTGTACATGGGCCCGCCCGGCCCTCCGCCCCATGGTTGTTGCAAGTTCCTTACCCTTGATGGGGTGATCTGGTGAAGCTAAATTGACAGATATGTGGGTGGCACCCTCCGGGACCCGGAACAATGTTGTATTAGCTAACCCAGAGAGTAATTCTGTTGTTCCAACTGATATACTATTCAAAGCCCATCAAATACGACCAGTATCCACAGTAGATTATCTCCCTCCATTAAATCGTGCGGCTGTACTATGTATTTTACATTCCATCGTGCCATTTAGAGTTATCACATCGGATAACATTAGAATAGTGGATCAGGTTGAAAACATTGCCACTGACATCTCTAACATCTGGTTTAAATCAGAGGCCACACTGGATTATATTCATGGATACTAAGTAGACCTATACAGACTTGCTTATTATTGTAAAACCGTGATGATGTCCCCGACTAAAAGTAGATCAGACTCACCTGAAAATATATTAGATCAGAAAAAGAAAGGTATTGCTCCTCCTAATTATAAAGTCAACTCGGGCATCATGTCTATTGCAGATACGGAGTGTACAGAGCTTTCATGTAGCTCACACCATTAAAGGACCATGCGCTAACTATATACCAGGGGCTCCTGGTAGAGAGGTGAATGTCCTGGCGAGCAATACTGGCAATGGCTCCTATCCGTATTTAAAGCTCATTTTGTCTCGTTGTCTCAATGACATTAATATGTTAGTTTCATGGAACATGCGTTGGGTTTCTCAACACTTTGGAGAACATGGCCGCTTGTCATATATGGACCCCTTCTCTATTGTTGTCTTGCAGGAGACCTGGCTCACTGAGGTAACCAATTTCGATGGCTGGTCAAATCTGCAGAGTTTGGCCAAGGTCCTATAGCGCGGCCAAAGGGTGTACTGATGATTTCGGTAAAGACACCATCTAATCAGACGATTATGGTAAACTTTGTACGAGCCTTTTAAGGTCTTGATAGAGGTAATTCAGTGGGAACGCTGGGTAAAATGATACCCTTATATTCTAAGTGGCACGTGCGATGTGTGTGACAATCTATGTCTGGCGACAAATATGTGAGCAAAAAACGTTTAAAACAGAAATTTAATTTGTTTAGTTGCGAAAACAATATAGTTCAGTCATCCACTAATAGTAATAGTGGCCCATACTGTTGGTATAGGAACTCTCCGTGAATGCAAACGCGTATTTATAGTCTCGTATCCAAACAGCAGAATCATCCGACAGTATATGCTTTTAAAGTTCAATATTAGTGTTGCCCTTGAAATCAGTGGGGCGTCAGTGGGGTTGCTATGATCTGCTCGCATGTGCCGTCTTTAGGGTGAAAATGTAATCGATTCACTGGAACATCTAATGACTGACTCACCGCGAGAGCCTTTCACCTGATTAGGGTAAAGTTTATCAAAGACTATGATAATAGCTCTGATTGCTCTGAAATATCGCTTCTCTACACATGGAGGGTAATGAACAAAATCTTATCTTTTTTTTATGTTAAAATTGTACTGGAAATGTTTGGACATTTTAAAATTACTGTGAGATTGTTTGGCACATGATTTTTTCAAGAAGTTTTAGAATTGCTGTACGTATTGTGCAAAAGGCAACGTGTTTTAGTTCCTTACTTGTTTTAAACGTATTCTACCATGCGACTTTGATATCTGGTGGAATTTTATTATGTGTACATTGTTATCTTTTTATCTTTTTTGTATTGTTTTGTATATACAAAGCGGTATGTCTATGAGTATATTAATAAATCAAATAAATAAATCCTCCCTAGTGCAAAGATGCTTTCCCTACACAATGCACGCGCACGTAGTGGTAGCCTTAACACAACTAGCCAGTAGCCATCAGGTATGAAATAAGAACAGGTAGATGAGAGTGGTGACTACATCATATGGCAGAATCTCCTTGTGATTTCGCAAATGTTTCTCAATCAAAATGAAAAGGAACGTAGCCACCAAAGGGGATAACAAAACTCCAGGGATGCATTACTCCTTCAGCGTCTCTGTTTTGGTTTTAGAAGAACATTGGAACTTTGCCAAAGCATCCCAATGTATTCATGTTTTCAGATTCATGTAAGGATACAGAGTAGTTCAGCAATCTGTTTTGTTCTTGTAGAATATTTATTCAATCCTGTTTTGCCTGACCCCTACATGTCAGATTGTTGAATACTCTATTTCCTTTATCCATAACATCACACTTTTTTCTATCACTGCCAGCATGCTTCTCTTGACCCCTTACCTCCTCTGTTACACCGCCTAAATGCACCTGTTACCATGCTAATGTTTACCTACTGTTGGCATTACTACCACTGTGTTACGCTATGTAATGTTTTTCGCCTAAGCAAGTATCCTGTAACAGCACCACGATGCCCCAGGGCCACTGCAGGCTTTATACATTCACACAAATAAATAAATAAATAAATAGCCGCTGCACATCCCATAATGCCCAAATGTGGGTAACCCAACATCATGGGGCTCTTTAAAAAATCCATGCCCCACCTGCTATCATTTCTGCTCTTCATTTCAATGTGACGAAACCACAGCATTATTGCAGCATCACTCTCAAGGTTTGAGTGCTGCCTCAACTCCTGGTTAGTGGTGGCAATGGACAGGGAGATTTGAGGTGCTACTGAGCCTGCCAAAGGAAGGTGAAACGGGCACTGCAACCCTCCCATGTAAATCAGATTTATCCCTGAACCAAAAAGTGCTTGCCTTGTATAAACCTCAACGTGTAGTTCAAGGTACTGTGTAGAGCTTCCAGACTGCCCTTGTTGTGTTGTATATGGGCTGGAATGCATTTTCGATTAAATGACTTCTGTCCCACTGGAGTACAAGGATGAGCATTGGCTAACCTGCCTTCTCAGCCCTCACACGTCTACAAAATAAGAGTGTTCCCAGTCATAAAGTTGAAACAGGCAGAGATAAGATATATACCTCCTTCAACCTTTCTAGTAATGTGGGCTGAGGACAGACTAAATTCTTAGGAGGGGTCAAAATGTTATAACCGTAGCAACCAAAACAGCATTAGCACAACAATCCAAAATAAAGAAATATATATATAGAAATATATACTTTATTTAAACACACCAATATGCACTAAATTATAAATATATATATATATATATTTAAATTATGATTTAGTTGAAAAAACGACTTTTCATAAGGTACAAAGAGGAGAAAGAATTACTACATAAATACATGTTTGCATTTTCTAACTAGACTTGTTAAAAGTTCTAAATCAATAAAACCAATTCCTAAAAAGCAAAAGAAGCATTTGATGCTGTTTTTAAAAAGTCCATAGGTCTAGTATTTGGAGCATTTTTATCACTTTATTGGTTAGTAAGGTGTCATGTCCTGCAATTAGTCTTTCTCAGAACTCGACTGTGTGCAGACCTTCCTTGTGGACAAAGCATTGGAGCATTTTTTATCTTAGTTTTTCAATACCAGTACAGGCCATCATAATGTGTTTCAAAGTCTGAACCACGGGCTTTTGACACATTGGAGGTTATTTGAAGCAACTTGCCCTTGAATCAGTTTTATTTCCCCAGTTGGTAGTAGGTTGAGACAGAATCTCAGAAAGTTTGAGCTACCTGTCGAACTTGGACATTTCCTAAGGTATTTGGCCGGTAACCCCAGGGTTTGCAGAAATTAGATAAGGGTTTTGCATCTTTGGATTTTTGAGCCATCAATATCGTTTTTATCCAATAATTTCAAAGCAATGCTGTTTTAATTTTTAACGGATTGTTTGTGAGGTCGTCCTGTGTGCTTTGACTGCATTGTAGCATTTCGTGAGCCTCATCGGCTAACTTGCTCATAAAGGTGTTAGATTTCTCATTTATCTTCATGTTGATGTGTTCTATTAAAGAACGCTGAGGAATAAGCCACACTGTTCTGAAAAATGATAAAACCTTCCAGTCCACTTGAAATTGTATGGATGACAAACACAACTCGTATCGTAGACAACAGGCTGGGAGGCTCAATGGTAGCGTCAAGACATGTTTTCCAGATTCTACCTCCTAGCTGGTCACAATTAATTATTTTGGTCATTGGATCAGGTTCCACCCCGTATAACAGGGAGGGGATAACCTGTGACTTGAAGAATCTGAACAAGGATAAAAGAGAGAAGGAAACTGAAGGTAATCAGCAAATCCTTCATTTCAAGATGGCATGCCTGAAATTACCTCGAATGACGCTAATGTTGGAAAGGCCTTCAATTTGAAAACCAGCTATGTAGTCTCGTTGACTATCGGGACTGGCAGTCTATCCAATTTCCAGCTGAAATGTGGACAGTGTTTGTGAGGCCTTTTGAAAATGACTATTTGAGATTTTGCTGGATTTATTATTAGGTCATTGTTGGATGCATACTGCTCTAGGGCATTTAGCATTCTTTGTAGTCCAATGGGGCATAACCTAGCAATAGAAGATGATCTGTGTATGTGATCCAATTGAGATTTTCTCCTCCAACTCTCAGGCTGTTAAGTGCTGATGGAACAAATGCTTCTCCTACATCAGCCAGATAGAGGTTGAAGAGGAGGGATGCTATTATGCACCCTGGTGGATCCCCCTTCTTGTAGTTAGGTTTTTTGTTAGATGCCCATCAAGGTTCAATCTAAATTGTAGTTTTGATTGTCATGTAACGACACAATGATTGCTAGAAGTGACATCAGAATTCCCCACGCTTTCAATTTATTCCATAGGCGCTCTCTATTGATGGTATCAAAGGCCTGTGACAGGTCAACCCAGACACTGTACAAGATGGGACCCCCTTTTTCACATGACTTCTCTAAAACAGTGCTCATTAGTAGGCCATACATTGATGTACCACTTTCTTTGCGGAAACCCAGTTTTATTCTTTGTAGCCCACACTTCCAGTTCCATGAAAATGAGATCTGAAAAAATCTTGCTGTCAAAGTCTAATAAAGCGATTGGGCGGTAGTTTTTCAGATTTACTTTGTCACCCTTTTTGTATATTGGTATTATGACAGCTCGTGTCCATGACTCTGGAAAAAAATGTCGTCTCAGTATTTCCCTAAAACAGTCTTTCCAGGATAGATGCCCATAGATCTATTTCGAGTTTCATGATCTGATTCAAGAGGCCATTTGGGCCAGCGGCCCGAGAGCGAGAGGATTTATTGATTAGGTTTATCATATCTTCTTTTGTAAAATCCAATTGCCATGAAATGCTTTAGTCTATTTTGAAGAGATCACATGTAGGTTTCTTGTATAAATTGCCAACAAAGTCACACCATGTTGGCTCCGAGACAACGTTGCCCTGAATCAGGCCTTGAGGGCAATTTATGAATGCAGATTTTTGACCAGGGACCAAACATTTCTGGAATTATTTTGTTGCAAGGACTGGAGCATAAGATCACTGTCATTCTGTAGCCTTGGCTGCCCATGATTTCTTGACCAGTTTCTTGAGTAGTCTGTGCTACTCTAGTTGGCCCACTTCAGAGAGCTACTGGATTTCCTTAGACTCTTTTTCTTTTCTGCAGTTTCACTGTCGTAAGCATGATCATATTTGATATTTAGGTTTCTTTTCCCTGGTCGTGGGGTTCTAATTCAGAGAGGCAATCTGTAAAGGAATTTGGTGAGCATAGTTTTTCTATTTCTCGTTCAGGTGCAGTTTCCCAATGATGTTTCATTTTTTTAATCAAGACGAGACCATGTTGCCTAAATTTCCGGATCGTTTTTTACCCTCATTTACAGTTCTGATACATAGATATGTGTTGTTGTACTACACTTTAGTGCAAATTCAGCTTCCAACGTGTTGTGGTCACTAGATGTTTCTGATGTAGAATTTAGAACTTGATGCATTTGAAAAAGAGAAAGTTCGATAGAAACATATAGTCAATAATTGAACCCTTACTTCCGTGCTTCCATGTTAATTTTGGTGTGATATCAACCTCTATATTTCCATTTGCCATAGTTAGCGCCCAGCCATCCATAAAAAGGGCCATTGTTTTCTTTTGTTGTTTATTTGACCTGTTCTATATTGTTGTGTGTTACTGCAGACGCACTGTGAGTTCAAATTGTCAGCAATAATGAGGGAAACGTATTCATAGTTATTTTCAATAGTGAGAATAGTGGACATCAAAGATTGCAGAAAAGATGTCTGTGTTATAGCCGCAGGATTCCAGTATAAGCATATGACTACTATCTTCACAGGAGCAGGACTGTCATGCATTATCAAACCAACGGCTAGAATGCCAGGAAAGTCATTGGTGATGAGAAAGGATGTTGGTATAGGAGCGTTGCGAGCTGCCCTTCTCCTTTCAGGCTAGTTGGTTAAATGTTGAGAAGGCGTCTACTCCTATGTCATGAGCAATGTTTCCTGGAAGAGTACAAAGTCAACATTGCCAAATAAGTATTTCCATGTAGTCAAATATTTAAATGAACTGGACCCGTGTGTGTTCCAACATGCAATTTGTAACTCTCATTTGGCTAGAGAGAGACTGTTGCCAATCCCAATTTCACTAATGCCTGGGTGATTATTTCCAGAAGCATGGGATACATTTCCAACTTTGATATGGAGTGTCCTTCTGCTATCTCCTCTTTTCTCACCTGGCAAATCCCCTCGTTCTTTTGGGGCTTGGCTTTGTTCCATTGGTGTTCTTTGGATTCGCTCCAATTAATCTTGTCCATGTCACCATACTCGCGTTCAGGAGGAAAATCTGTCACCTTAAGGTTTATCTTGCTGAGGTCATAATTTGCATCCAATCACCGCTCTTGCATCTATCCATGAGATCAAACCAAGTTTCACAATATGCGCATGTTTTATATGAGGAAACCGCTCATATTCTAGGTCCTGAGAAGAAAAGAAGTACAATGTTGGTATTTTCTTAAATATCGATATGAGAGTGCTCCTATTGAGTGCTTGTGTAGCTCTGCCATTCGCTAAACCTTCCATCCGCACTCTAGATATCGCAAAGCGATTATCTTTGGCTGCGTTTATGGTGTGAATGCCTTGGCATTATGTATGCCCTGGCTGGCTGTCTCTTGCTTGCTGTGGAGAAATGACTTCTTTTATTTTGTCTTCAGTTCTAGGTCCCGGGCATTGGGGTAGATTGTTTGATTATTTGTTTTTTTAACTGCAGTTTGCTGATTAATTGTTGTTACTTTCTCAGCAAGTTTGCCAAGAGTTTCATACTGGGAGGCTATTTCTTTTTTTTAGAAATATGGGTAATTTTAGCAAGGACTTTTGGGGCATGTTATTACTTCTACCTATAGTGGAATTTCATATAGATGAGTCATTTATGGGCTTCTCATCGTTCTCAAGGATTGCTTGAAGATGGCCGTTTGTTCAGCTTGATCTACTAATTTTCTTGTCGGCTCTTCTGTGATGCTTTTTTTCCTTCTTTCTGGGGTGCCCTAGAAACATTTATGTGTGTGTTAGGGCATGACTCTTCTTTTTGAGGCAGTGTTATTGTCGAAAAAAGGGGTGTGTTTTGCTCTTGTATTTTTTTTCTTCCTTAGTTGCTTTGCGTTCTCTGTCTTACCAAAAGAGTTTGATGAAGCCGCATTTAATTCAAGTGAATCTTTTACTGCTGGGTCCATGTTGTGATTAAAAACCTTGGACTTTCTTTTCTTTTTCTTTTTACTGTGTGTCATTATTTGTTTGGAGGTCGATGATACCTGTTTGGAATGTGGTTCTTCTGAGGAGTCTGGGGACATAGGCGATGAGTTGGCTGAACTTGTAGAAGCGCCCTGGTTGTCTCCTATTTGGGCAATTCTCATTAACTCTACCAACACTGATTCTGACAGTGGTGTATCGGCCAAGTCGCAGTATATAACTGCTTCCATTCCGAGTTCCTGTACAGCTTCTTGCATTGAAATTACATTAGGTTTCCCTTCCAAGGCGGATATTTTGTTTTCTAAAAGTTCAATATGTTGGTGCATAGATTTCATATGTGCATGCATTTTCCCAATACTCATAGTTTCTTTGATCGTCTCTTCTTTGAGATCTTCATAGTGTCTATAATTTCTGTACTGAGGGTTGTCTGAATGTTGACTACAGGCCGATTGCATTTTTCTGTTTCTGTAGACATATTGGTCAGAGTCCTAGAATGGTTCTGTACTTCGTCCTTCACAAGTTCAAACAAATTCACCAACGAGTTGAGGATGAAGCTGAGGGCAGACAGTGTGTTTCTGTTGTCTCTCCCTGTCTCTGTGTGCTCCATTTTTTGAGACTGTAGTTGGTCTGAGATCATTGGAGTAGTCTATAGCATCCTTTTGTCTAGAGTTTCATACTTGTTTGTCTTCACTGTAACTGCCTGTTCATTAAGGATGACTGTGGGCTGTATTATTGTTGTTATGTGGAGAAGGGAAAACACAGAACATGTTCCCATGTGCTCCACCCCCCCCCTTCTACTGGTCTCATAATTATTTCAATCCGTCATGTGACTTGCCATTGGTTCTCTATCCAATTCTAAGCAGTCTATATCTCCCATACTCAAGCTTCTCCTGATGGGGAAATCGTCATTAATGTTTGCTTTCAAGATGGCTCCTCTGAAGGTGGATTCGAGATGCGGGCTGATATGGTGTCTGATACTGTTGTTACTTCATCCACTTTTATGTCCCCTTCTACTGTATCGGGAATATGAGCCTTCAAACTGTTGTATTCGTAACTCATCAATTTGCTTTGCCAGAATTTGCCTGTGAGAGGTTTGTTTTATTTCTTTGTTGTGTTAACCTTAACTGGGGTCTGATCCCAGCATTGTTCAAAAGGATCTGTGGCCCTTACTGTTGTATTCGTAATTCTCCAATTTGCTGTGCTAGAATTTGCCTGTGAGAGGTTTGTTGCGTTTCGCTGTTGTGTTAACCTTAATTGGGGTCTGATCCAAGCTTTGTTCAAGAGGCAAATTATCGATTTCTGTGGCTCTTAGATCATCTTGGAGAAGGCCACTACAGAGATTGTATGAGTAGGGTATGTTTAATGCTAGATTATATTTTACACTTGAATTTCTTTATTTGTTTATTTTTAATTTTTATTGTTGGCTTTTTTACTGTTCATATTTTGTAAACCAGGGCTGGCTCAAAGGCACGTATGGCCTCCAGTCACCAGCCCACGTGTAGGGGAGGCCAAAGAGCGCAGCGTTACACAAGATGACTCACAACACAGACACAGAAGGGAAACCAAACACAATGCAGGAACGGCCGCGACTCCCCGCACAGATGAGAAGAGGCAATTAAGGAAAGTTGGCCTTCCGACGTGCCTCCACCAGGTGAGTTCTCCACTTAAATGAGGTCTTTACTTATTCAGAGGTTGGAGGGAGGGTAATCGGACAATCTTCCAGTTACTACATGTCTCAAAGGCATACAGCCTGCAGTCGCCGTGCCTGAGGTGAGCAGGAAAGTTTTTCATTTCTCGCAACAAATGGTAAGTGAACAGGCTAAGCATATTGAACCTCGATATAAATATAACTCTGCTGAGATAAAAAGATTAGTGGGCTGCCTACCGTCTGATGACTAAGTGCTTGCATACCCCAGCCATTAAGACTCAGTGAAAGTCTTGCTCACTTAAAAATGACACAAGTGTAGCATTTTCCCAATGAAACGTTTCTGCACGTTGAGTGTAAGACAAAAACCACCCGCAAATGTATTACTTGTCTCTCTCCTTTGGGTTGATTTATTGCTCGTTATTGATATTGTTGTGTGCCGAGCACCAGAGAGATTGAGGGCTAATGGCATTACCAACAAGACAGACAGGAACACAACAGTCCTGGCTGACATGGACTGCACATACTGCTTAACTCAGTCCCACTCCGCTCTGCGGTCTGTTAGGGTTCTTATGTGTTGGCTCCTCCTCTGCTACCAACATCGGCAGAGCAGGAAAAAACACTGTGCCGACTGCCCAGTCTGCCTACCTCAGTCCAAATCCACTCAGCTCCAAAGTCTGTTAGCGTTTTTATGGGTTGGCTCCTCCTCTGCCACCAACATCAGTAGAGGTGGAGAAAAAAAACACTGTGCCGACTGCACAGACTGCCTAACTCAGTCCAACTCCACTCTGCGCTCTGTTAGGGTTTTTTGTGTGTTGGCTCATCCTTGGCTAGCAACATCAGTAGAGCTGGCAGAAACACTGTGCTGACTGCACAGACTGCCTAACTCAGTCCAACTCCACTCTGCTTCGGGTCTGTTAGGGTTTTTTATGGGTTGGCTCCTCCTCTGCCACCCACACCAGTAGAGCTGGAAAAAACACTGTGCTAACTGCACAGACTGCCTAACTCAGTCCAAAGCCGCTCCGTTCCAGGGTCTGTTAGGGTTTTTATGGGTTGGCTCCTCCTCTGCTACCAACATCAGTAGAGCTGGAAAAAGCACTGTGCCGACTGCAGAGACTGCCTAACTCAGTCCAACTCCGCTCTGCGGTCTGTTAGAGTTTTTATGGGTTGGCTCCTACTCTGCTACCAACATCAGTAGAGCTGGAAAAAACAATGTGCCAACTGCAAAGACTGCCTAACTCAGTCCAACTCTGCAGTTTGTTAGGGTTTTATGGGTTGGCTCCTCCTCTGCTACCAACATCAGTAGAGATGGAAAAAACACTGTGCCAACTGCACAGACTGCCTAACTCAGTCCAACTCCGCTCCGCTCTGTGGTTTGTTGGGGTTTTTATGGTTGGCTCCTCCTAATCTATCAACATCCGTAGAGATGGAAAAACACTGTGTCAACTGCACAGACTGCCTAACTGTGTCCAACTCTGATCTGCTCCGCGCTCTGTTAGGGTTTTTATGGGTTGGCTCCTCCTCTGTTACTAACATCAGTAGAGTTGGAAAAAACACTGTGCCGACTGCACAGACTGCATACCTCAGTCCAACTCTGGATATACATCTTGAGGAAAAGGAGCAAAAGAGGGATTGCCAGTCTCTAGGGTCCCAACAAATGGACAGAAGTGCTGCCCCCTACCTTAATCAGTTCTTGGTAATACGGTGGCATCCCATCCAGATAGTTATCATTGGACAAGAAGTTTGAATCAGGTTTGGATGCAGTGAGTCACAGGCATCTGTCAAACGGGAAAACGTATTATACCCTCTTGATTGTATATATTGGCCTAAGCCCAGTCGCTCTGCAAGGAAAACTGCATTGCAAGGTCCTGACCTTAGATCATTTTTTTAGCCGCCATTTTAGTTTCATCCGCCATTTTGATTCTCACTCCAAAGTCACCCTGTGTTCTAAGATGGTGGACAGTGTTATTCTGTTAGTAACACGGCCGCCTTGACCTCTGCATGCATGTTAATGCTTAAACTGCCTGCAGGCCAAATGTTAGGGTCATGTAATGAGACCTTGTCCTTCGTTGACCTGTGCATAGAGGATTACCTGTACCAACAATATTAATCCATGAACATATATTATGCACAATACTGTTCGAGCATTTAATGTGAACCCTTGTTTGACTATATTGTATGAGAATATGTACGAAGACTTAATATGGAATGCAAAGACACACGGTTGCTATTGTAAACTATTGGAGAATGTATTAAGGACAATCCGTAAATGTATAGATACATAAATTAGGAACGAACTCGGCATGAACCCCTAGCCCAAGGAAATTGTTAACCTGCAAGTGGGCTGAACATCAGATTACATATTGTATAAAAGACAGAACCATTCTGATGTACAGTCCCACTCACTGCACACACCGAACAGGGCTGGTATTAGCTGTGTTGTAGTGAGGGCCTGATAGCTATCTGTTGCTTTGTTCTTTGAAAACTGTTCATTTGTAGAATAAAGATCTGTGTATCTTTTGAACCTGCATTTGGTGTATTTCCTTTTGGGTTACTCAGCCTCGATATTCTCTTTTTGCTTTCACAGATGGCGCCCGAATAGGGACCCTCAAGATTGATGCCAGCTTGTTGAAGGTTGATGCGGCTATAGGACCGGGATCGGACAGTGTAAAGGGGGCCCCTTTCCTGAATGAGAAGCGACACCTCAGCAGCGCTGCACGTCCCGATCCCTGGACGGTGATCACATGGTCCGAGTCAGCATCTTGATGAGGGTCCACATATTGAGGCGGGCAGATTTGCCGAAGTAAACTTTGTTAGAAAACTTTGAAATCCGATCGGACCTCCTTAGGATTTGCTCAGGTGAGTCGTGACCCGATTCGTAAGTATCCTGATAATTTGTTTTGGTGCATTGCACTCTCGAGTTCAATTACTGACCAGGTAACACCAGTATTCTGATATGCCTGGGAAATTGTCTGCCTGCTTCAGGGCGTTATTCCGCAGTGACAGACAATCTTTGGAATTTGGCCAACCGGCGCCAATGGAGGGGTCACGGGCGTGGTCTATATACTGTAAGCACGGCATTGGTAGGGTAGTATTTAATGATATTTGGCACAGACAAACTAGACATGCTTCCGAACTTCAGTGGCCAATCAATGGTAGTTTTGAAATCCCTCGTATTGAGTATTTAGAATCTATATTATTAAAGAAAAAGGCTAAACCTGCATTTGATGTATTACAGAATTGGAATAAAGAAGTTTTACAGCAGCTTAAGAGTAGAGAAAAGCACACACGCCATCATAAGACGAACGCCGAAAAGGCATTCTTATATGTCCAAGATAAACAGTCTGAGACAGCTAGGAAAATAGATAGGGCTTTCTCACTTGGTATTCAGAAGATCTATCCTTCTAAAGACTTTCAAGTTTCTGACACATTTATTGATAAATTGTTGAATGAATGAAGGCCTGGCGCCACTGCGCCACCTCCATATGCTCCTCTTCCTGCTGCTATTCCTCCTCCTGCTCCTCCTGCTCCTCCTATTGTTCCTCTTCCTCCAGTTGTTGGTCCTCCTTTTGTCGCTGCTCCTCCACCTGCTCCTCTACCTTTACCTGTTGCACAAGTGATAGCACCTCCGTTGAACTTGCCTACTCTCCCTCTTCCAAGTGGTTCTACACCGCTTGTAGTAGATCAGAGAGCGGGATCGAGGGTTGTCACTCGTAATTCTGTGTCTCCTCAGAAAAAACGTGAGTTAATTGCATGGGCTAAGCATTGCATGGAGAAGGGTGATCAAGCTAGTGTTTTTGCCACACTTTCTAATACAGACAGTTTTCCTGAGAAAAACGTTTTTTATTGAGGTATTAGGGATTCATTTATGTGTAATGTGGGACGGACTAAATGATATAGATCTTCCACAAGGATTGAGGGATCTAAATACTTTAGCGTTTTCTAGAGACACTGCGGAGAAAGTGCAAAAGCATGTTGAGAGGGTACTTGAGTATAGAAGGGAGATGGAAAGGTTACAGAATGAAGATGAAGATGGAGATAGTTTGGGTACTATGTTGATACAAAAACGGTTTCTTCCTTGTCGTAAATTGATAACTGAGGAAACACGGATTTGCACGAAAGACGCGATTAGATGGATTTCAGACGCATTGATAACTCCCATTGAAATATATTACACGTATAGTCAGTATACGCCAGAAATGCAGAGAAAAGTGATACAGGTAATGGTAGAATACCTACAGGGTGAGTGTGTAAAAAGAAACATTTGTTGTCCCACAGAGTTATTGAGTATTTACAAGAGAGCTTTTTCGTTCAACACTTCTTCAGCTGCTTTAGCGCTTGATTTGGTTCTGTTGCTTAGTAAGCGTTCGGAGTTGCCTACTTCTCAGTTGCCTATGAGAGAGGTTCCTCTGACATTTGTCTCAAAAGTGGAAATTCTGATGCTGTAGCAGATACAGTTGCTCGAGACATTCCTTTACACTATGTGTCACAGTTTGTTCACGTCCCGTTCTCGAGACAGGAAGTGAACACCATCAAACAGTCCATTCCCGACACTAGGAAGAATCCAACAGGGTTCTACAAAGAAATAGAGTCTGTTTTGCAATCATCGGTATTCACCTTAAGTGATATTGATTTGTTATTTCCTGTGCTTCTGCCTGTTGACGTGTGGAAACAGGTTAGAACTATAGACGATGTAGCAGGGATAGGAGACACATGGACTAACATAATTAGACTCGATGGAGAAAGGCCAGCTGGCGAAAGACCGCCTAAGGTGATACTAACTTTACCTGACAGAATAGTTGCGAAATTGAAAACTATAATTCCCGAAAAGAGAATTATTTGGGACAAGCTTGCTGCCTGTGTCCAAGGGAAGTCTGAGGGTGCTACCAAGTTCTTTAATCGATTCAAACAGGTATTTTCAGATTTCAGCGGACAAGACTTAGGCACAGAGTCTGGAAAAAAATTATTTGTAGACAAATTTGTGCGTGGATTGCTGCCTGACATCCAGTTGCAAATGATGTCTTCTGAGAGCGGTTGGCAAGCGAAGTCTCAATCAGAAGTACTGCAGTATTATGAGAATCGTGTCAATAATGAAAAAGAAATGGTCGAGAAGAGAAAAGGAGATTTAAAGACAAAAGTATTATTACAGCAAATTGTTAGAGGCCCTAGAGGGGGTAGTTCACAATTTAGAGGTCAGTATGTTCCACAAGGTAATGTGCCCTTGGGTCCTGTAAACATTAACCAATGTGCCTATTGTAAGCAAGAGGGTCATTGGCGTGCACAATGCCCGATCCTCCGACAGAGGTCAAATAACACATTTGGGAATATGGGTAGACTATCCAGAGGTCGCCCGGGTGTAGGGGGCCCTGGTAGAGGTCAGTTTTCACAGGATTCATAGAAACCTTTTTCACAGGATAATCAGGCATAAGGTGTGGATACTAGAAATATCTTTGATCATCCTTCTGCCGCTTACCTTTCTGAAGAACTTCCTTTTAATGACATTCTATTTCGCTAGGATTGTCCGAAGCAGGGTTTGGAACTAACGCCTATTCCCGTTAATCAGAAAGGTCCCTATGTTGAAATGATAGTGGGAAATAGGAAACATCTATTCTTGATAGATACAGGGGCACAGAAGTGTCCCATTGATTATTCTCGGGTTCCAAACATTCCACTGTCAGGGCAAATCAATGTTTCTGTAGGGTTTTCTGGCACACCAGTTGTATGTCCGGTTTCTTCACCGGTACCTATTTCTTTGGGTCCCTTTACAATCCATTGTCCATTCCTTTTGACTTCAAATTGTGGAGAGAATTTCCTGGGGTTGAATCTGTTGAAGGAATTAAATGCGGTAATTCATTGTTCTTCTGATGGAGTGCGTTTGACGATTTCAACACAGCAACTTTCTGTCTCTCAATTCTTGACCAGACCCTTGCCGCCGGAATTTAGTGATGTTCCGGAGTGTTTGTGGGCAATTGATGACAATGATGTCAGTGTTTTGCTAATTGAGCCTTTTAAAATTGTCTTGAAACATGGGGTAAAGCTGCCACGTATTCCACAGTAAAAGATTTCAGTAGATGGTGAGCAAGCTTTGAAATGCATCGTCTCTGATTTTGTGCATCTAGGGGTGATTGAGGATATTGCAGGCAGTTTGTGCAATAGTCCGATTTTGTCCGTGTACAAAAATGGTGATAATGCAATTCCTTTTCGTTTCATAATTGATCTGCGTACCATCAACAAGATTGTCACTCCACAATTTCCAATTGTACCTGATGTAACAACGATATTAACTATGATCCCGGCTTCAGCTACTTACTTTAGTGTTGTGGATCTAAAGAACGCTTTCTTTAGTATTCCTATACACAAGGACAGTAGATACTTGTTTGCGTTCACCTTGGGGGGACGTTCGTTTACATTCACTCGTGCGCCGCAAGGTTACATGGAAAGTCCTAGCATCTATAGTAGGGCTTTAAAAGAGCAGCTCGATACCCTTGAGTTGCCCTCTTCTTGTACACTGCTTCAATAAGTTGATGACTTGCTTTTCGCTGCTGACTTAGAGAGCACTTGTAAGGAGGGCACTGTGTTGTTACTTATTCACCTGGCTAAACATGGACATAAAGCTTTGCTAAACAAATGTCAATATTGTTGTCAGGAGGTCGCCTATTTAGGCTATCTCCTGTCAAAGGAGGGAAGAAGGTTGACACCTGAACGGATAAAACTCATTTCTAGCATGTCTGTCCCAAATACACAGAAAGAAGTTAGAGCCTTGATAGGAATGGCTTCTTACTGTAGGCAGTGGATCCCTAACTTTTCAATAGTGATTAAGCCAATGTTGGCTCTGACGAAGAAGGGCATTTCTTCACTGTTGCCTTGGAACATGGAGCACCAGCGTGCATTTGATTTGCTCAAGACTGCATTGTGCTCGGCACCGGTTTTGGGCACACCAAATTATGAAAAGGCCTTTGTGTTGTTTGTGCATGAATGTGATGGATGTGCTTTGGCTGTATTAACACAGGAACATGGAGGGAAGAATAGGCCATGTGGCTACTTTTCTTCCTCCCTTGATCCCGTAGAATGCGCTTTGCCAAGATGTTGCCGAGCTGTTGCTGCTGCGTCTGTAAAACAGAGTGAGGGAATGGTCCTAGGCCATGCTTTAACCCTGATGGTACCTCACTCTGTGGATGTTCTACTGAACAGAACTCAAACGCAACACCTCACTTCCGCACAGTTGACGAGATATCAATTGATCTTGTTTGCACCACACACACAAATTAAGAGGTGTTGTGTTCTTAATCCAGCTGAACTCTTACCTTTCCCGCAAGGTACTGCTTGCAGTGACAAAGAGTCACATGATTGCTTTTACACTACCGAACAAGAGACAAAGGGTAGAATTGACCTGAAAGATACTCCTTTGAACAATCCACAAGGGGAGCTGTTTTGCGATGGCTCCTGTTTCAAACTTCCAGATGGTACATCCACAGCTGCTTATGCAATCACTATATTGAGCACGGTCGTGGAAACCAAGAGAATTACGCATAACTCTGTGCAGGCCGCAGAGATTATAGCATTGACCCGAGCTTGTGAACTTTCCGAAGGGCTCAATGTGAATATATACTCTGACAGCCAGTATGCCTTTGGGGTGGTTCACAACTTTGGGAGACTTTGGTCAGAAAGAGGGTTCTTGACTTCACATGGTACAAAAATCCAGCATGGCTCCTTGATAGTATGGCTACTCTCAGCGCTTGCACTACCTACTCAGCTAGCTATCGTAAAATGCGCAGCGCATCAGAAGATTGTAGATGATGTAGGAAAAGGGAACGCTTTTGCTGATCAGATAGCTAAACAGACTGCCACTGATCTCTCTTCAGACATGTATACTTCGAGGGAAGCCACAAATGCCTGTACTATGGCTGAGGGTATTGATTCTGTAAGGTGGACAGAGTTGAAGGGAAGTGGCTACTTCCCGACGCGTACATTATGATGATGGTTGTTATGGCTCATGGTCCCACACACATATGTGCTCGTAAAATCACCAAAATGTTGGAAAAAGTATGGGTAAATGATAAAATCGCTAAAGTAGCTGAATGCTTTGTTCAAGAATGTATGATTTGTTTGCAGCATAATGTGGGAAAGGGCACATCAACTCCTAGGGGTAGTTTTGGTCCACCTTCTGTCCCTTTCAAGGTTATCCACTTTGATTTTTATTGAGATGGAGCGGTGTAATAATCCAAAGTATGTGTTAGTCGTCATCTGTGCTTTTAGCAAATGGGGCAAGGCTTTTTCCTGTTAAAGACGCTACAGCCATGACTACTGCAAGGACTATGTTAAAAGACTACTTCCCGAGATTCGGGCTACCAAGAGTCATCTAGTCAGACAATGGTCCACATTTCATCGCTGCTGTAATTCTGCAGATATGTGCGGGATTGCAGATCGATAAATGGTTCCATTCGGCCAGACACGCTCAGAGTGCTGGATTAGTGGAAAGACACAATGGCATCAACAAAAACAAGCTCGCTAGGACGTGTGCCGGCACTAAACTAAAATGGCCGGACGCCTTACTGATCGTGTTATTATCAATGCGGACAACCCCTCAAACTAAGACTGGGCTCTCTCCCTTTGAGGTGGTTATGGGGAGTCCTGCTAATATCTGGAATGTTCCAAAATGTTCTTTGCGAAATGATGAAAGTGTACTTCTTTCAGATTACTGTAGCCAGTTGACTAAAAACTTGTATTTGATTTTTCACCAGGTGCGAGAGGCTTTACCTGTACGATACGAGGGCCCCGGCCACAGCATACGGGCTGGGGAGTGGGTCCTCATAAAATCCTTCGAGTGATCTTCTTGCCTCGCACTTCGTTGGCGGAGCCCCTTCCAAGTCCTGCTGGTCACACAGACTGCGGTGCGGGTGGCAGGCCGGAAAAATTGGATCCATGCGACACATACCAAGAAGATTCCACACCCAGTGCCATACGATACAGAAGAAGCAGAACCCCTCATCATATTGTAACCAACGATCCCAAAGCAGTAAACAGCACCGAAAGTGTGTCGGGGATTCTGCCTGATCCTGTGAGGTCTGGGGAAACAGCCATTACATCCCCACACTCTCCGACCATTTTGTTTCCGGAGGCGATTTCCAGTTGTGCCTCTGACCTTGCTTCTGCTCATTAGCTGCTTCCAGTGTGAAGTGACGACATGTTGTTCACGGATCAATCAGTACCAGGGATCACAAGGTACGATCTGCGTCCAAGGAAATAGACTGACGGCACGGTTCGGCTGTGCGCTCAGAGAAGAAAGTCGTCAAGGGCTTGCCTTTTTGGCCCGATTAATTGTTTGAAAAGGGGATTCTGTTGGCTGGCGTTTGTGGGAGGACTAAGAAGACGCTTGGCCTGGAGGTCGCCAGCTAAGAACACTTGTGTTTTCGTTTGAAGATTACAATGCCTGCAACCTCTACCGCTCGTACAGGACTGATAAGTGAACATGTGACCAGCTGTGAAAATGGACAAACTGTTACAAGGGCCCCCGAAAACGTACTGCTGTTTTGTGATAATGTTAATTGGGTTTATAATAGTCATTGTTTTAGGCTTCTGATATCTAGAAGAAGTACATCTGCTTGAGAATTTGTTGCCGACAGAAAATGAACCTACTTTTTCTACTCCTTTCGTGCATCTGCACACTCTATCTCTTAGAGACTCTCAGCACAGACAGAGATATCATAATAATACACTATTACTTATCATGAATGCTACACATGCCATCTTCAACAAATCTAATTGTTGGGTCTGCTCGCATTTACCGCAACACGGGGATAAGGGGCTAGGTTGGTATATTCATCCTCTACCTTTGACAACTGCATGCTATGCTTCTCTTAGAGCACTATTATTTGGTCACTGAAACGATAGCATCTCAGGGAACTTTGATGGGACTAATTTGAATCAGTTTGAAAAACGTGTTCTGACTCCCTTGGGATGCTCGCTCTTTGCAAATAGGAGTAAGCCTAATGTTGCTTCTATTAGGCCTTCTGATAAACTATCCCGTACTTTTCAATCTTTGATCTCCTTCAAGATGGCTCCTATAGGCAATAAGGATGCCACGCCTCCTTCTTACACTGTTAACCATATAGCCCCGATTCAGTTTCTTTTTGCATACAGAGGAATGGTACTCAGTCAATAGGTGATTTTAAAGGTTGCGCCAACGTTGCAAATTTTCCTGGGGAGGACATACCTTTGTATGTAGGCAAACCTGTCTACTTTGTTTGCGGTAACGTAGCATTTCCATGGTTACCCAGGGATTGGCAGGGAACTTGTTATTTAGGGATCCTGTTACCCGGGGTATTCATAGCTAGTACCGTAGAAGTTTCAAAGGCTTGTCCACGGCGAGACAAAAATGGTGACACTTCAGCACAAGTTCTGGGAGATGTAGTGAAATCTTTTGTGCCATTTTGGGGACAAATAATGAACTCTGAGGCTATCAGGAGACTAGCGAGAGTACTGGAGAGAACCATCAACCGGGCCACTGACATACTGTATAATATGACTTTAGAACAGAAAGCAATATAGTAGCACTCCAGAACCGGATGGCATTAGATGTCATCCTGGCTGAACGTGGAGGGGTATGTAAATTAGTGGGGTCCGCTTACTGTGTTTTCGTTCCAGATTCCTCCCCAACTATCTTCAAGGCAATACAGAATCTGCATGTCTTAAGTTCAGAAGTGCATGTTCCAGAGGGAAACTGGGATCTTAGCGCTTGGTCTGGTACTTCTTGCGATCTTGGGGTTGGAAGCTACTTTCGGTCTTGCTGATCATCTTAGGAATTCTGCTGTTTCATTGTTGTTGTATACAATGTCTTCCTGGTATATGTTCGATGTTAGGAGGATGTTGCGCACAGGCGATGGGTACATTGGGACTTAAGTTATGTGCCCCAGACAAGAACTCCAATGAATATGTGTTGAAAGAAATCCTAGTAACCGACCTAATGGCAATTGATATCTCCGATAGTGATTCAGGGTGTATGGACGTTGAGACGTGGAGTTATTCGTAGAGTGACTAGATGTAGTTTAGCGCTTGGCTTAGGCCAAAAGGAGGGTTTGTCGAACGGGAAAACTTATTATAGCCTCTTGATTGTATATATTGCCCTAAACCCAGTCTCTCTGAAAGGAAATCCTTGTTGCAAGGTCCTGACCTTAGATCGGTTTTATCTGCCATTTTAGGTTCATCCGCCATTTTGATTCTCACTCCAAAGTCACCCTGTGTTCTAAGATGGTGGACAGTGTTCTTCTGTTAGTAACATGGCCGTCTTGACCTCTGCATGCATGTTAATGCTTAAACTGCCCCGCAGGCCAAATGTTAGGGTCATGGTATGAGACCTTGTCCTTCGTGGACCTGTGGATAGAGGATTACCTGTACCAACGATACTAATCCATGAACATATATTATGCACAATACTGTTCGAGCATTTGATGTGAACACTTGTTTGACTATGTTGTATGAGAATATGTACAAAGACTTAATATGGAATCCAAAGACACACCATTGCTATTGTAAACTATTGGAGAATGTATTAAGGATAATCCGTAAATGTATAGATGCAGAAATTAGGAACAAACTCGGAATGAACCCCTAGCCCAAGGAAATGGTTAACCTGCAAGTGGGCTGAACATCAGATTACATATTGTATAAAAGACACAACCATTCTGATGTACAGTCCCACTCACTGCACACACCGAACAGGGTTGGTATTCGCTGTGTTGTCCTGAGGGCCTGATAGCTATCTGTTGCTTTGTTCTTTGAAAACTGTTCAGTTGTAGAATAAAGATCTGTGTATCTTTTGAACCCACATTTGGTGCATTTCCTTTTGGGTTACTCAGTCTCGATATTCTCTTTTTGCTTTCACACATCTAGACTGGGAGCAGGCATATAATCAGGTTTGAAGAGAGGCTCCTTGTAGTAATTTGCAGCATTCTAATAAAGCAGGTCGCTGCAGTCAACAGGGTCAGTTCGATGCTTAATTCCAGGTCAAAGGTGAAGATGCTGATGGCTTGAGGCGCTTGGTCAAGACATGGAAGTTGAAAGCCTTTTGCAGAGGTAAACTGCCTCTTTGAAAAGAGGCAACCATGCGCTAAATTGGCATGGTGTGATGACAAACTGGTTTGAAGGTGCAGCAAATATGGTTCAAAGTACGAGTGAGTGCGAAAGGCCGCACCTGTGGGTCCTGTTGATTCTAATGCAGCAAAACGGGTTCAAATAAAGTTTGATTGGTTCCAGGCAATGGAAAACATGTTCTGGCTATCAGGATGCTGTGAGTTCCAATCCAGGACCTCAGGGGCATGATGAATCCTTATTCTCATTCTCCTAACTAAGGGGAGGCTGGTTAACACCTGCAGGGGTCTTACGCCTCCAGTGAAGTCACAAAAATGGTGTAGCTGACTGAGAGGCAAGTCTTGCTCCAACAGCAGTTAACCCCCAATGTGCCCTTGGAGAAGGTAGGCAGCAGAGCTTGCCTCTGCCTTGGAGCACCATTTCTTCACCTAAATGGCAAATGACTCTGCAATGGTCAACTTTCCCAAAAGATGTCCAAATACATTTTTCTTGCATTACAGGAATAAAGGGGCGGGAGACCTCCTCTGTTGTAGGCAAAAGACCACATGGGATTGGAGTAAAGCAAGCTTGCTTTAAGTGACTCTAATCCCTGTCCTTGTGACAAGTGGTATTTCCCTTATTGCATCATACCCAAAGTGGTTTGTGGTAAAGGAAGTGTTGCAGATATGATAGGTTATTTATAATGCACTTAATACCCAGAGGTTTCTAAGCGCGGACCCGGGGATTGAACCTGTGTTGCTCCATGGCGTCTTGCTTCCGAGGCAAGCATATTGCCCCTGAGCTATTCTCCCGAGATTGGAAGGTAGGTGAGGTGCAGAGAAAAGCAAGATGATAGATCCCTTCCCCAAAGTTCCCTCTGGCTACATTAACCTCGCCCCCCCTTCTCAAGCCAGTAGAATCAAATGCCCTTGGTTATGTAACACCTTGGTGTGAGGCTTCTGCTTTTGTTTAGGGTGTGCCCTCTGAATTCTGCTTCTCAGGCTGTTCCCAAGAGATTCCTGGGCTAGAGAGAGTTGCTACCCTCCTTCATGAAGGATCAATAAGAGGCACCTCCACTGGCTATTGTCCTGCTGTTCGCAATTCAGTCTAGATAGAATACACATAACCTGCACATGGCTTGCTTGGGTTCACAGTGTTGACATGTGTATGATATTGATGAGATATGGATTTAATAATTATATGAACTACAATCCAACATACCCCAAACTCAGCTATGTCTTATATTTAAAGAATAAACCACCACTAAGATGATAGTTCATAACAATTATGTGCTTTTGGAACAGAGGTGAGGATGCTGCAGGCACTTGGCTGTCACAGCAGCTGCCAAAAGGGCACCCTGACTTTTGAAAAGGCTCTGTACCGCTGGAAAGCCGGAACTTCAGATCAAGAAACCAATGCAGCAGGTCGGAGGTGTAACTCTGTTTTTGCCAAGGAGCATAATGAAAGGGGGTGTGGTTAACAGACCACCCTTTCTGAAATCGAATTTCCCACTTGATGTTTTCTTTTATACAGATCAGAAAAAGCCAGAACATATATACACTTTCCAGAAGACAATGCCTCACTGTACCTGTTTGGGGGGGGGGGGGAAGAGAGAGAGAGAGAGAGAGAGAGAGAGAGAGAGAGAGAGAGAGAGAGAGAGAGAGAGAGAGAGAGAGAGAGAGAGAGAGAGAGAGAGAGAGAGAGAGAGAGAGAGAGAGAGAGAGAGAGAGAGAGAGAGAGAGAGAGAGAGAGAGAGAGAGAGAGAGAGAGAGAGAGAGAGAGAGAGAGTCCCACTACTGACCCATCTACCCTCTCTCTTTTTGTTACAGAGCCACACACAGACATGTCACCAAAAGTGGTAGAAGGGCGCTATACTAGACTGCTTACATTATGTACCTCTATAAAAGGTGTACATTATAATAACAATTTGCTGAGTCATATCGCATTTCATATTTTATTCCTCCATACTTCTCAACGCTGTAATAATTGGCATCACTACCATTACCCAATTATGGAAGTCAATGTTTGGATCTTAGGAGGATTAGGGGTTGGGTGAGCCCAACTGGGGTATATAATTGTGTCCCGGTGCTTGAACTATATGACTGCTTTTTACCATATCTTGCCCTCTTCCAACTTTGATCTCTCTGTCTTTCTCTGTCTCTCTCTCACTCTCTCGATCTCTCTATCTCTCTCTCTCTTTCTCATTGTGGCATGCAAAGGTTCCCACCTGAACTGCAGAGTGGTGGTGGACCTCAGCCATGATCCTCTGAAGGAAAGTAGGAACTGCATGATGCATCCTTGGACCTGAACTCACCACAATCACATAGTAGATGAATTGTAAAATGATGTTGCCTTTTGAAACCAGCCACAAATAATTGTTACATGTTGGCTTTTTGGTGAGTGTCCCATACTATGGGACAGCAGACCATAGATCTATTCCCCATAATTGGCATTAATTTTTGTATGCAACATTTCAGGGTTTGTTACTTTGTTGTTTACTAAAAGCTGCTAACCAATATTTCGTCATATCACTGTTCTTCCCAATAACACGTCAACTGAATCCAGACCTCTGGAACATTACATAAGCAGAAAATTCACTTTGAAGAAATGCAAGCCTGCATAGACAACACTGATCAACACCAATCTCAGTCTGCTGCACACTGAAAAAAAAGTAAAAGCTGAAGAAAGCAGAGCAGTGAAACGTAATGTTCAAAGTGAATATCAGCTTCCTCGGAGGAATTAATTAAGGGCATGCTGAACTGGCCTTGCACTCCCTTTAATAAGCTGGCTAGATTGATTTTCTAATAGGCAAGCATATGCAATACTCTATAGATGCAATTACATGTGATGTCATACACTGGCATCTAGCTCACCCAGCAGTGAAAAATGCATGGTGTCTGGAAGTACTAAAATCCAACTTCAGCTTCAAATGGCAGATGAAATAAATTAAAAAAATCTGAAAAGGATGCATAGGAAGGAAGAGTGGATGTGCTTTCATATGACCGAAATACTCAACATTCAGGAAGACAATAGTTTCCACTTACGACAATGTCAACAAGATACTACAAGATACTACAGTTTACAAAGAAGTTATTTGCTTTGCTGAATGGTCATAGATATACAATGAAAAAAATAATCATCCTTTATAAAATATGATCAAAATAATACTCCAAGCCAACATGTCTATCACAATGTCGGACACATGCACATTTGTACGGGTGCGATGTTTATGCATACATTATACATCCATACATTGTCAACTAATCATATTCCCTTTAACGTTCATTCATCCATATTCAAATTATTTTATTCACCTCTCCAGCAACATAACTTTACTCATTTCTCTACTCTCTTAACTATTTACACATCCTCCATTCCTTCATGCGTTCATCTGTCCCGGGCTGTTGCGAGTGGGAGTTCTGACGTTGGTGCCTGTAGTGAATACTGCCGTTGGCACTTTTTTGCTCTAAGGCCCACACCTCAGCATCTAAATATCCATGCAGCATAACTTGAAGGCATAAACCAATAGGCAAGAATGGAGGCGTGTGTGGATGTGAGTTCTGCCATGAACAATGCCATAAATACTGTTGTGCCCTAAACCTGTCCCCTCAGCATCGACACATCCAACTGGAATGAGAGTGTAGTGTAAGCCTGCAAGCTAAGTCTGTGGCAGCTATCTAAACACTCAGCCAGTGTAGACCTGAGATGAAAGCCCACAGGCAGGCTGTTGTGGCTGGGATTCCTGACCATGGTCTCTGCCTTGAATGCTGCTATGAACACTGCTGACACTGAACATTAACCCAACACCCAGCAACTACATATCTGGCTGGTGTAAAGACTGCTGTGGAAACATTTGGGCAAGTGCAGAGGATTCTGTTGCAGTTTGGCCAAATACAGGCATGGATCCCAACACGAATAGACACCTTTGTTTGTTCAACAAGGGGGTTCTGGGAATCCCTCTACCAGCATAAACACAGCCCATTGACCTGTTCTTGGGTGGATGGCCCCTGGGAGCGACTCTACCTAGTATTTAGCTCTCAGTCCCTTTCACAGAGGAGACATTTCTCTGCACATCAGTCTTTGACCTGCCCAGGGGCAATCCAGCACCAAAATGCTTGTGTTGGTAGAGGGACTCCCAGAACTCCCCTTGTTTTGCATATTAAGTAACTTTTGGGTCTCACCCTAAGTTACCAGGGGAATACAGATGTGGACCCCTTGCTCACTGTTCTTAGAGAGGCACAGGTCCACCTCACTGATGAGGCCTGACTAGGCCAAAACACGTGTCTGGGGTTGCTGTTGGTACTCTTGTTCAGAGGAGAATTGACTAGCATTTCGTTGCTGGACTGCCCCTGGGCAGGACAAAGACTGATATGCGGGGACATTTCTCCTCTGTGAAAGGGACCCGAGATAAGGACTTGGGAGAGTCTCTTCCAGGGACCATCCACCAAGAACAGGTCAGTGGGCTGTGTTCGTGCTAGTAGAGGGACTCCCAGAACCCCCCTTGTTTTGCATATTAAGTAACTTTTGGGTCTCACCCTAAATTACCAGGGGAATCCAAACGTGGAGCCCTTGTTCATTGTTCTTACAGAGGCACAGCTCCACTTCACTGATGAGGCCCAACTAGGCTGACACACTTGTCTGGGGTTTCTGTTGGTACTCTTGATAGAGGAGATTTGCCTAGCATTTCGGTGCTGGACGCCCCTGGGCAGGACAAAGACTGATATGCGGGGACATTTCTCCTCTGTGAAAGGGACAGTGAGCTGAAGACTTGGTAGAGTCTCTCCCAGGGGCCATCCACACAAGAGCATGTCAATGGGCTGCGTTTGCGCTGGTAGAGGGACTCCCAGAAACCCCCCTTGTTTTGCAAGTTTGTTTGTTGTTAGGTGCTACTTTGAAGCCTTTATTAGGTCAACCAGTTCAGAATAAGCCAAATACCTATACTTACAACTAATTACTTGCCCGCAATTACTTATCTGCACAACATTGATGGATACACTCTAATTGGTTTTTACTCCATGTCCATGGATGGAAGTCATGCAGTTTAGCCTAAATTACTTTTTTATAGCTATTATTTATTGATTGCTACTTGTACATTAACAGAATGTATGTAATGTGCACATATTTTCTAAAACCTCATTCGTTCTGACAACCTAATACTAGCACATGTGAAACTCCACACGTTTGGGGCCACACTAAAGCAACCCAAAAAGAACTTTGACTCTCTTGGTAGTGAGAGGGAATGAGGTGTCAGACTATGGTTTCCTCGTTAGCAAGTCAAGCATATCCCACAACGTTTGATTTATACAATGTTTTATTTGTTTTGAATTTGATTTGCTTTGCCTGATTTGTTTTCTCCGTATTCAGTTTAGGTTGGGGGTGGGGGGCTACTGGCAGGTCCTCAAGTACAATATAAACATTAAGTGAAAAGTCTATTCTAAGTTTTTGGGAATTAAATGTGCAGGCTGAATCTGCACTGGGTGATAAACTAAAAAAAATGTGAAGATATGTTCAACTGAAAATACAGCATGGTTTTACAGCAGGAAGAGCAAGAGTGATGTATCTTTTTGCTTTTCAGCATTGAAATCACGTGCCAGTTCACTGGAATGATCTGCTCAAGGTGAGTTGTTCTCCTTGACTGACAGGGGGTTCTTATAAAAAGGGTTTTGAGAGAGGGCAGGTGAGAAGTTTCTCATTGGGCAGTTCCTCTTTGGGTGCTGGGAGACAAAGGAGCAGAGTGTTGGCTGGCCAGAAGGTGTTTAGTGCTGGCAGGCTGAATGATGCTGAAGTTGTCTCCTGAGCTAACGATCCTTAGAAAAGCTGCAGTGCCGGGAATCCTTCATTTCATTTTAGGTGCTGTATTAGGGATCCTATTTGTAATGTGCATGCAATACTGCATTTATATTTCTCACAGTTGTATATGTTTTTTTCAAGTGTGTTTCTCTTGCCAAGTTCCACAGTGCCAAGGACATTTGGCAGGTCTTTGCAGAGATACATCACTGAAAGGTAAGACAAGAAGACATGAACTTGCACTATGAAGTACAATGTGGGCATAAGTTTCTCTCTGTATGTTTTGAATATTTCGATTTTATGATAAAAACAGATTCAAAAGTAACTTAGTCTCATGATATTTATTCCGCATCCAGTCCCTTATATCTGACATGCATAAGGAGGCTGAGCGGAGGCAAGAAATATCCCAAAGTAAAGTAGCCGCTGCATGCTGTTTATCTAGAGAGATTGAATGAATGTGCAGTATTTCAATTGCATGCTTTACATTTGTTGAAACTCAGCCAAAAGGGCATAGTGTGGTATTGTACATAAAGTACCACAGGAGGGCATGAGCCATCCATCCAGAGTGTATCAAGTCCAGCATACTGTTTGTTGTTATTGACCTTAGTAAAAATAATTATTAGGCAGTATTCTGAAATCAGTCTCATCACTATAAAAATACCCCAACAGGTTACTACAATAGATATTGCCAAGGATTATAAAACACCACCAAATATCGCCATCATAAAATATAACACGAAGTAATAAATATAACCCCAAAAGATACCCACAACACATTAGGAGAGAGTAGAACAGAATCAGCAGAGAGACTGGATAATTTAGAAAGGGAAGCAAGCCTGTTAGCGAGTGTATGAACAAAGTGACAAATGTCCTTAAAACGAGGATTATGACACATTTAAGTGGGAGAAGGAGAATAAGGGACAGAAGGAAGAGGAGGAGAGAAAGAGAAGGAAAGGAGGAAGTGATCAGAAGAGAAAGAGATCAGAAGAGGAAGAAAGAAATTGTAATAGGTGAGTCGACAAAATGAGAGGAACATATTAGGTCAAGAGAGGAACCAGAACTATGAGTAATGGAGATGATGCCAGGGTTGGTGAGAGATGACAATTACAATCACCAAGAAGAGAAAATAGAATGTCAAGAGGGAAAAGCGAGGAGAGTAGAGAATCTACATCATCACAGAAGGATGTAAGTGGACATGTGGGTTTATATATAACAAAGAAAGCAAAAGGAAATGGTTGGTAGTTAATGAGTAATGCTATTCCAAGGATGAGAAAGAGAACAGGAGAGGGAAGGGGCAGATACCAAACACAATAGGTGTCACAGTAGGCCATTTCCACAACAATTCATCTTGATGCATAAGGTATGACAAATCTTATATTTGAGGAGATAAAAGCAGGAGTAGTGGTATAAGTATTTGAGATCCAAGTTTCGGTTAGGCATAGGGATTGTAAATTGTCAAACAAGTGCCAAGAGTTATCTGAGACGTATTGCATATAGAGCAAGCATTAAGTATGCCAAGGTAAAGAGATGGAAAGATCAAAGAACAAGGTAGAGAAATGAGGTTAAAAAGGTTATGAGAACGGAAGGAGAATAACACATAGAAGTGCGAAGAGTATGATGATTAGGAATTGAAGCAGACATCAATAAGAAACATATGAACAAAAGTAAGGAATATATATGGCAAGTAGTGAAAAGCAAGTAACCAGATGATGGTCCCATTTGATGTCTCTGGTATGAATACTCCTTTGAAGGGGATGGGAATCTTAATTTCATAAGTAAATATGTGTACTTTCATGCTTTGCAGACATGGTTGTTTTTGGATTAGATTGTATTTGGAATTCCGGGAGCACATTTTACGAACATGCTGGTGTCTATCACTGCAGAGACATCTGGGGGCATTTAGGCTTATTTTGCAGTGGGGGTGCTTTGAATTACTGACTGGTTTCTTGGTGGATCTCCTATACGAAAAACACCACCTCTCCAGATTTCTAGGTTTCGTGTGTGGTCCCCTCCCCTGATAAATTGATCAATCCTTCTTTCCGCATCTCTTCGTATCCCTTTCCTATGCATGTTTGTTTGAGATTGGCAGACCTTGGTGGAACAGTTTAGTTTGTTGCATCTCCTGCATGTGTTTCCTCCTGCAGGGCACTCCTGGAGATTGTGTGGGTGCTTCAACACGGTGACAACCTTATCTTGAGGCTGATGGCTTATGATCTCTTCCTTGCCGATGTTGCTCAGGCACCTCCACTTGACGTGGCTTGACATGAGGGTGTCCTTGCTGTATCATTTACAGATGATCACGTGCATGTAACCTGTCTGTCTGAAACTTGTAATTGACCTGGTCATGGCTGTCTCTCCAGAGTGATTTACAGTATTTTCTGCAATGATATACATGTTTCCCTTAGAATGGTCCTGCAGAGTTTTACCGATGGACACCCTTGAATAAACTGTGCTCTGATCTCATTGTTGGAAACAGTGCATCCTCAGTAACTGGCTAGGTGATGAAGACTGGCATGGAAAGCCGCAAGGGACTCACCCTGTTTTTGGACTTACTGATGCATGTTGAAGAGTGTCTGAGACTTGAAGTACTCCAACAGGGCCGCAGTTACAGAATCATAGTCATCATTGCTTTCGGTATTAGGGAGCAGGTTAAGTAGATGATCTTCTCTCACCAGGTAAATTATTGTTGATATTTGTTTTGCTAAGCACCTGTTTCTGTCATTTTCTGTAAATAGCTATTGAGGCGATCCAGCCACAGTGCCTTCCTTGAGCTTCATGATGATGGGTTGTGCATCACCTCAAATTGTACCATTGGTGTTAGAAGAGAACTAGTGTTCCTGGCAGCCACAGCAGTTGCTGCAGCACTGGCATCTCCAGCAGCAGACACGTTGATGGATGGTGTAAAGTCCACTACTGGAAGCAAATATACTTTTTACCAAAGGTGCCACATATTCAGGCAGCTGTAATGCACTTTCATATAGCCCACTGGTGTGGATTTTCAGCAATGTAGGCCCTCCAATGACTGTGTTTGCAAGTCAGTGAACTCAGACATGAAGATAATCAATGTTCAGATATGTGGTTGGCAGTGTTCTCGCAACCCTGCACACTAAGCCAGTGTGCCACCTTTTAGGCAATACAGATGTTTATCTCACCTTCGTCGCCAGTTTTTGCATTATCCCGGTCAAGGAATGGGCAAAAAAGAGGCTTCCCCCTCCTTCTCTCCACACTCCTTGTCATGGACTTGTACTATCTGGCAAGTCGTTAGGCCTAGCACGGCAGCTCATTGATAGTTTGCTCTTTCTCCTTCCCTCCTGTCATGCACTTGCACTAGTAGAAATGCCTCTGGCCTAGTATACTAGTTAATTTTGTTAGATAATTCAGAAACTTCAAGGCCTAAGAATGACTACTGTTTTCCCTTGCTCCCTTCCCGCCATGAAGCGCTTTGAAGCACTTCTCTTGTGTATAAGCGATTTACAAATAAACGATTACAATTGACTGGTTTTGCCCCACCGGAGACTTCTCGCTCGGGCCTGGGGGACTGACACTTTATTGCCTGATGCAGGGATGCATGACTTCATCAGCGCGTGCATCCATGCGTGCATGAGAGTAAGAGGCCAGCTTCGGACACAATGGGACCCAAATCGCATGACTGAACGTAACAGAACTATCGCTCCATCTACAATGTTTCAGTAATTCCCGCCGTTAGCGTCACAATATTACAAATATTATCCAACATGAAATGCAAAAATACTTATAACTCAAGATAATTGTGGGGGTCATTTTAAATTAAATGATAATGGTATGCAATGGACCACCAACAAGTGCACTTACATGTTCTTAGTCACCGGCAGAGTGCAATGGTGGAGAGTAAATGAAGGTGACATCGCATTTTCTCTTAACTTGTACTCTCTCCTTTGGGAGAAATAAAACACTGCTGGCAAAAAAAATAAAAAAAATAAAAATAAAAATCATAATGGATTCCAATGGATTGTGCCTGCTCATAGCAGGAGTTAATGAGAGTATTTCGTTGGGTTTTATGCGTGCATGAAAATGTCAGCTAGGCATAAAAGCAAATGCTCTCCCAAGACAGAGGAGGAAAGCAATACAGACAAGCTATCCCCACTTTGCTGCCCTCCTACGCCTCAGGGCAGCTATAGACTGAGGACTAGCGCAAAAGGAATGTGTAAACTGCTTGTGTACGCTTCCCTTTTACGCTTGACTTCAGTAGAAAAAGATCCCCCCTTACATTTTGGAAGTCCCTGGAACGTGAATGAAGGAGCAAAGCATAGGTGTAAAGGTGTGTCTGAACACCTCCATCCACGTTACGCCCTTTTTCTTGCTTTTAAAGTCAAAGGGCGGAACAGGAGTTCGGTTTCCACCACCTTTTATGCTCCGCTTTCAAAAGCAGTGTGACGTTATGCCAGTGTGTGTTTTCACAATGACGTAAAACCAGTGATTTCTTATCTAATCTGCCTGCTTTTTACACCAGAAAAAAACATGCAGATTACATAGGAGCTCATGTTCAATGCAGGCTTAAAGTGAATGGAAGTTGTAAAAGTTGCTCACCTTTTACACATTCCATTGACGTTACCTCCATTTTCATTCATTTTTATGGCGGAGAGGAGGGTGGAGCATAATTTGCGTTTCAGCCACCCCCCTTTTCTCTCAATCATACAAATGATCCAGCAATTGCACAGAATGGATATTCATGCCAGCGCAAATGCTAGATATCCCTATGGGGTCTGTCAGCTTTATGCACTAGCATAAAGCAGGCAGACCACACAGGGTTCCATGGCACACTCTGCCTCCGATGCTCAACTGTCGGGAAGCATGTACAATTACAATTAAACCCTACCTGACATGCTTGCATGTCAGGCAGGGTTTAATTTCAATTGTGAGCTCTGCTTGCCATCCGAGCATGGCAAGCAGCGCTCACAATTAAAAGTAAACCCTACCTGGCATGCATGTCAGGCAGTGTTTACTCACTTTGAATGGGGTAGTACAAAAGTGCAGGGCAAAACATGACATACACATTTTTACGCCAGCTTTTGCCCTGTACTTTTGCTCTCCACTGTGCAAATGACATCCATTTGGTGGCGGGATACATTTACTTTGCAGTGCAAACATGAAAGCTCTCTGCCACCAAATTACTCATTTTTATAAAATGAGCTCCATAGGAAATCGTTGTAAACAAGGCCTGCCATGCAAACGGGAGGTGTAAAGATGCTTATATCTTCCTTTTGCACTTCTCTTTTGCACTCCGCATTGAGAATGACAAAAATTGCCCAGAGGGGACTGTGTGTACACATAAGCTGGGCAATTGTTGCTCATTGCAATATGGGCTCCAAGGTAATGGTGTCCCATGCAAAATGTGGGGGTGCTCTATCTGTAATTTGAATATTTCTAATTAAAGAACTCCAACTCATGGAGTTAGCACGTCTGTAAATTACTGTGTATCAGCACATCTATTGCCAGTGTAAGATTTAAAAAAGAGTGAAACATGGTTAAAAACAACGACACAGACAATGCATGGCATGTCTGTGTTTTAAATACACAGACGTGTTCCTTCATAGTTGGAAATAATCTGGGAAAATGCATTGAAGCGACACAAGCTTTGCTAACAAGCACACACATAATTAACACGTCACTTAACGACACGAATGTTATGGGTTATCATTCGGTAGGATAAGTGCCAGATGGGCAAGAGAAAGTGCTTTGAGGCAAAGGGGAAAACGTACAAACATTAATTAAAACACGACCAACTCTGCGGGTCGCAGCATATGGAGACAATAAACCTGTAAGATGTCATGCCACACCAAGTGAAGTTAGGTAATTCAAAACCCAGTCAATTGAAACCGATTGGTGTTTCGCCCGCTGTAATTTACTTGAATGCAAGAGGCAATTTGCATTGCTGCCTGCACTTTCATCATGTGCGCATATATGTGGTCACCTTGTCGTTGTCATTGGGACTGTGTTCAAATCGCTCTGTACTCAATCTGGAGGTGTTTATTGCCGACTGTGCAGTCGGTGGATATTCATTTATTAACTATATGCCTGCCAGTGTGTCAGCTCTGCTCCAAGATACACTGTGGCGGGTCTGACCATTTTCACTTCTCTGCCAATGATGCCTAAATGAAACTTTCCAGTATCACTTCCTGTCGTCCAGCTTTTGGTTCTATCATTGGAATTGATTTGACACGGCAAGTCCTCAGAGTTTAAATAGATAAGCACACGTACTTCAACTTTCTCATAACACCTAAAACACGTGCCATCAAAATATTTGCATTTTAAATGTGCAAACTAAGACTGCAAAAGGTCCATAAAGGTAACGCTCGCTTTATTCAATAGTCTGATGAGAAGGAGGAGCCACCCTGATAATAGCATCCAGAAATATAAATGCAATACACAACATGCATCAATAACTTCACATTCACCAACCAAACAACAGCTACCGCTGAAAGATTTGCTGCATAAAGAAGCCAACGAAAATGGGCTTCTGACCGCTTTCCCGATGTACCAGACACTGTATAAACAACTTATTGGCACAGATGACAGCATCAGCCATCACTTCACTGAGCATTGCATGCACCCCACACTAACAGGGCCACTAACCAGTAACCAACGGAGTGCTCCAGTGAGAGATTAATTCCACCCAGTCCTGACTAACCGTGGTGTTAAGTCACCCAGACTCCCTCTCCACCTTCTGGTGGGTTCACCACTCTGGCACCCACTTGCATGGATAAGGAGGCCCAGCACAAACAGGGTGGGGATACTGCAAGTGTGAGCAGGAGCACTGAAGTCACTGACACTAAATACATTAGGGGTTGATTGTGCAATGCACTAGGAGCCCCGTCTTCATTGGTAATTCTGCAGAGGGCCTCTGTAAGAAGATTCCCCTGGATGCTGTGCTGCCTCCTAGCGAAGGTTGGGACTAGGAGCCTGTCCACCGTTGGGCCTCTATGTCCAACCATAACTAATGATCACCACGATCCGAAGCACTCGAGTAACCCTTCAAACTGCAGCAACCAGCTGTTTGACTCTGTCTTGACAGCTGCTTTCTGCTGGACTACCATTACTGCCAAATGTGGAACCAAATCGAAATGTAAAAAGCACCAAGAAGCCTATTCCAACAATGAATATTGTGGATCTGGCAAGACACTGCAAAGGTATTATTGATGAAAACAGCTCCCTGGCCCAGTCAATCTTTTGGCCCTAGAGACTGGCTAGGTCACCTTAATGGCGTTTGCACTTCAAGAACATACTCTTTACAAGAACACTGTGGTTTTCATTGCCTTACCCTAACTCATTGCTCAGAGTGCAGCATCTTGTTATCTTGCAAATGTGGTGTTCTTTCTACAGGGGTAGGTTTTTGTAGTGTTTCTATTTAGTTCGTTTTGCATATGGTATGTCTAATTAAAGTATATATGTTTATAGAACCTTGATTGGATATTCATTATGTTTCACTTTGCTGTTTGGCTTGCTACTCTTTTTCATTTGCTACACTCTTGTGACTATAGATTTCCATCGGCCCACCTTACCACAAAAGGCAAAGGAGTTATATATCTCTTAACTGTACCTGTTTCACTTTTATGATTGAGTTGGCTCTGAGTAGGTGTTTTAATCTTTGCTCATCGTTGAACTCCTGTGGGGCAAAAGTTAATTTGTCACAGTGGAAAGTCTGAAATGTGACAGAATCTGTACAAACATTGCAAGTTTTAATAAGGTACTTGTCTGTTTGGCAGTCGGTCAATTCTACCAAATCCCAATCCATGTGCACTTACCCCATCTCCTTCACACCAAACCAAATGATAAAAGGCTCTGTCGGATTTTCTATGTCTCTCACTGTCATATGTTCACCCCACATCACCAGCAGATGCAGTGCCCTCTATTACTCTTGATCCCCTCACACCTTTACTGTTAGGGCAAGCAAGGATATCTATATGGGTTGGGAGATTGTGGTATACCTTACACTGTCTGATATGTGATTGACTATTTCCCACCTCTACTGACCTAGAAGAGGCTGCCCACCTTTTGCGGAGTTTGTTGATTTCCAAAAATTCTCCTTTCCTACCAATTCCACAATAGAGCATAGCTGTTTGACTATGTCCCATACAACAGAGCCCTCACACCTATCTCTCTATAATTCCTCTAGCAGCCTGGCCCACAAGAAAAATCAAGAGATTTCATAACATAACTTTCCTCACGATGCCTCTTAAGGGGGAGCATGTCAGTCTGCCTCATGTATTACTGACACAACTACCTGGTATGAAGTCAAGTTTATCCACAGAAATATACCATAGTATCAAACCACACTGAACTATCTTTCAAACTCACCACTCCTTCTGTCCAATATACAAACACATTCCCCTTTGCCTTATATTTAATTGGTAATATTTTGAGACATTTATTTCCATTTCCTTTTGCTATCTGTACTCCATATTTGCCTCTCTTTTTTGTAACATTTTATTAAATTTAGAAAACAAAATATTCGACTGGAGCTCAATAGAAAGAAATTATATGTCCACAGTCGAGAAGCTCTTTTTCATCCGGGATTCAGCTGAATACTAAATCGAAGCCAAACTTCACCAGTGCCCTAGTTTCAAACACCGGCTAATACAAAAACAGAATGAATGCTAACATTCTTTACTTACTATCATATAGAGATATTGAACATTAAAAAAATTCCTCAGCTGCATGCATGAAAACATACATATTTGTCTTTGAGAAAAATGACAATTACATGTAGTTTTTTTATTTGTTTTATCTTTTAATAATAGCCCAATGCTATTTCAGTGTGGACTCTAATTCTGACCTTCTATAATTTATTAGAAGGCATTACATGAATTTGATAACACATTACAAACCCTGGGTGCCTAGTTTTCTAGAGGGAAACATTTAGGGACATGGTATTCTCTTTGATCTCTGTTATATGAAGAGCCGCAGTTGAACTAATGTTAGAAATTAGACTTGTATCAAAGCAATGTGACAGTTCCGAATACATGTGCAACAGAAGTTTAAAAAAAATTCTTAAATCTGTTCCGTGCTCATGATCGATTTGGCTATTCGCTTAAAGTTCAAGGGGCCTCATTACGACTTTGGAGGTATCCATGGTGCTATTAGCGCCATGGCTCCCTCCAAAATCGTGTCCGGGTCTTGGTTGCCTGAATGGGGAATTACCGGGCCATTCTGAGTTTGGAGGGCCTAGTAATTCCTCATTCAGGGAACCCAGGCCCGGTCCTTCCCCATTCCCATTTCAGCCCCCATAGGGCACAATGGGAATGGGGAGGGAGCTAACAACGGCCCACTCATAATGGGTACGTTGTTAGCTCCCTGCTTCCCTTGAGGAACCCGCTATGGACGTCTAGATAAACCAGACGTCCATAGCGGGTCCCGCGAGGGAACCTCGTAATAGTGCAGAGTGGGTTTAATGGCGCCGGCACCATTACCGGTGCCGTTAAAACCATTCCGCACATCTCATAAGGAGGCCCATGGTCTTTGCTTTGATCTTTTCTTCTTTTTTGTTGATGCAACTGGTTGGTGGTGTACTTCATTGGGATCGGGTCACCAATTTGGAAGAATTTATGTTAGTTATTTCTAAATACAGGAGGTAAAAAGGTTGGTTTAATATGGGATAGTGATACATAAAAATTATTCTGAAATCTTGCCTACTGGCCTATTCGCAATACCTTTTAACAACACAGATCAAAACTTTAATTCTTCTTCCTAAATATTCTTAATCCTTCTTTAGGATAATTCAATACATTATTCGTTCAGGTTTTCTTGTTGATTTTTTTTTTACATCACCTAAACCATTGTTTCCGATGGTCCATCTATTTGTCTTAGAATGGATTGTGGATGGAAGCTTTTCAGTTGATTGATATGGACAGCGGAAGAGCCAGCGGCGGCAGCCGCCTGCCCAAGCTCCTCTCTGGTGCTTAGTATGAACCTTATCATACGCCCCCTACCCCCGGCACCAAAAGCGTCCTCAGCTGCTGGATATGGATATGGACCCAGCATTCTTCTGCCTAATCAACTTTTGGAACTCATATCTTGCAAGGAGCAGAAGCGACGTTGTTTCTAATTTCTATGGATTATATAGATGGCCCAAAACCCGAACGAGCATAAACAATCCAAGGAGCATAAAGATTGCACGAATTGCAAGAAAAACAAGTTTTATTGTATGATATTTTGGCTGGGGAAAAAGCCAGCTACATTTGAAACACCCACATTAAATGGTGCTGTAGACAGGAAAAATCACAAGCAATAAGTTGCACCAGTCCCAGTCAGTTCAGCTTTATTGTGACAATAAATATTGTAAAAGCAGTCACATCATTAATTAGAGAATCAAATATTTAAAGCAAAGGTTTTGTAGAATATTAATAAAATGTGCTTATTCATAAAAATCCAACTATAAAACAATTGGTCAAGTTAGGCACTATAAAAAAACAATCATATTTAAAACTTCGGATTCATCATATGAACATTATAATTTAGATCATGTTGATCCTCATTGAGGAATCACAACTTGTAAAGGCTGTAACATCATAGCTTGTAACACAACAAACATTCACAAAAGCGCCTCAGGGGAAACATGTACTTGAGCTGCTACCAGTCCCAAAGCACATTAGTGTGCTGGTGTGAGGTTTAATCAGTAGATAATCTAATCTGCTGCCTGTACCAAGCCCAAGTTAAAAACTTGGCTGTACAATAGACAGAGAATACGTCTTTGGTGACACAGCATAGCATCAATACATCTGCAATGGTGCTAGCCGGTAATAAGAGAGGTCTTAAAAATTGTTCCCTGAGATCAAGATAGATATCCACAGGAACAACAGCAAACAACAGCAGCTCGTCCAGGCTTGAACGTGTGCTGCTACTTGGGAACTACAGTTCTTGAACGTGTGCTGCTACTTGGGAACTACAGTTCCCAGAGCACTGTAAGTGATATTCAATCAACACTACAGCCAAGTCAATGCCTAGTCTGGGATGCTGAGGAAAACCCTTATTAATGTATTTTTATGTCTAGTTCAGCAGTACTCTGGATGACCACCCTTGTATAACACCCCCCTCTTAGAATCCCCCTGACCCCACTGAGCCAAGAAGTAGGTTTGTTTTGCAAATTAAAAGGTTTAATTGAGAATTTAAACAATATATATATATATCACACTTTATAATAAATTAATATCTGATAGTACACTTAGACATATGATGTTGATCAACAATGGGTAATCTGGCACTAGCACACTTCTTTACTATCAATGAGGAGTTAGTATAGGATGGATAAAGTAGCAAAAATACTTTTGTGATTTCAAGGGAAAAGCAATGAGGAATAAAATGCAGTACAGAAATACTTGATATGATTTTAGCAAAAGATAAGATAATCACTTTTTCTCTGGCAATTCACCCCCCTCCCCTATGAAATGGAAGAAATGGAAGGAGATGGAAAGAGGAGCACACAGTTCTCAGGAATGCAATCAAATACAATACGAAATTCAGTTCCCCCCCAACCAAGCTTAGAGGAAACAGGTAGGAGTTTGAAACACAGGCCCAAAATGCTTTTTAAATGTGATGGCAAAGGATGGGAAAATGTGCCAATGATTTTAATTCCCTCTAGAGATTCAGGGTGAGTGGGAGATGCGTATTGGTATTAGTTCAGGCTCACTTTAGCAATGCTGCATGAGTTATTACCAAGTTGCAAACGGTTTTTAACAAAGGAAAGAATGGAGCTGCTATTTTGACAAGTGGAGAAATTGAGCCAAAATCGCAAATCGCTGTAAATTTCGCGAGTGTGTAAATCGTGATTGCGGAAATAATATAAGAAGTAGGAAGTCGGTTCTAGGCTTGTTGGAAAGCCTAGATTCAAAGCTTTCAGAGGAAAGTTAACACTGTTCCTAGCCCAAACGGTTCCAGAGATACGGACGATTTAATAAAGGTAGATTTTCAGATTTAAAGTAAAACTCAAAATGACAGGTGACAGCTTGCAGCTGCAGAATTGACAGGTGACAGTTGTGCAGCTTTAAAAATGACAGATGACACGATTTCTAGGAGGCAGTTCTACTTAGGTTAAACTAGTTTGGATTAGATTATTTTAACTAAGAGATTGGTTCTGCACAGTTCTGCTAGGTACTCACAATATAAATTTGAACTAGGCCTCGACACGGATCTGGTCAACACGTCCGGCTGCGGTTGTGTCTGCTCGGCGGGTCAATCAGGCACCGGTTCTGCTCACAGCGATCTGGGTCAGCTCTGCTCTGCTGGTCTAGCCTCTCTGGATTCAGCGGCCTCTGGTTCTGGATACTGCTCTGCTTTCCGGTCCAGATCAAGTGGATTCTGGATGTAACACTGCTTTCTGGGTACTGGCAAGAGTTCTTGGCAAAAGAATTCAGACAGCTCGCCCGGCTGTGGAATAGTTTGCAAATGATTTTGAGGCCTGCTGACAAATACTTTTGCTTGCAGTGGGCCTTCTTGGTTCAAAGTTCTGTAGTCTCTGTTTAGATTGGAAGTCTAAGTGTTGGATCTCTGGATGTGAAGTCGTCGGTCAGCATGCTCCGCAGCAAATGGAATTGACTGTCTCTACCTGTCCCAGCAGTCTCTTTTTATGTGTTTTGAAAATGGGTATGTGCCTGGGCCTAGCTAAGCCTGCCCCTCTCACTTATCATTGGCCAATTCCTTCTCTCTCCCTTGATTGGGGGAAGGAAATGTGAGTCAGAGTGATGCTGTAGGCTTTATGGCCAGAGGGCCCTCCCCTGTCATCTTAACACACAAATCTATATTTGATCCAAATACATATTTTCCCAAATACACAGTTGTTTTTACATCACCTACACACATCATATATCACATGAGGTAGGCACTGTTCCGACTCTGGCATTTCTAGGAGCTTGGGTAAAGAAATGGCAACTTATTTTAGTGGGTTATGCAACATTGGTTTTTCATTAAAAATTATACACTTATACACGGCCTGTCCATACATACTCCAGTAAATTTCCAGGTCTCTAGCTTAAACACAGAGTCTGTAGTATCAATAAATAGCGGGGTTTTGCCCCAGAACATCACACAAATTGGAGTTTGGGCTTGAATTGTGGGCACAGTTTTCATTTTAGGATCCCCAAATTTCACATTTCTGTCATCTGGTTACCAAGATTTATCAGTGTTTCTGTAAAATATATATTTGCTTTCAATTCAAAGTACTGCAGTGTTTGAGTCCGCCCCCAAAGTTTGGGGATGACAGTGATCACATGTCTCTCCTGGCTGGCAGATCTTTGTTGACAGGAAACAGTCAAAATCACCATATCCGATTCAAGGGAAAAGGTCTTTTGTGTGGGCTCCAGCAAGCTGAGGTCAATAGACCAGGGGGCCACTTTGCATTTTATTAGCATGACCATGTGATATCCTGGGCTTTCTGAGGTGAGAAGGTTTCCCAGCCTTTTGGCCTGCTAACCAAATCAGAGTGTCTCTGGGAACAGCAGGTGGTTAGATTTCTAAATAACCCACAGTCTTTTGAAGTCCCAATTGTCACAGAAGGCTGATTAGCTTCTGAAGTAGCAGTTCTCCTGTCAGAGTTTTGACCGCTAGCACCGCCTTGAGTCCAAAGCGGGTACTGCATGCATTTATTTTGGACCAGTCTTGAATTAATGCATTTCAAACAAGAGATTTTACATGGAAGTATATTATCCAGGTTCAGAACATGGCACTGGTGTGGTTCTGCAGTGAAATAATTTTGTGCCCATAATTTAGCCATATTTGACCTGAAGAAAATGAATTCCCAATAGTTATGGGTTGCTTTTGGCAATCAGCATTGCCCCTTTTGCAATGGTTTCAGGCTACTGTGTGTAGCCCAATGGTGATTTTAGGCAGTGCACTTCTGTGCCCACAACATAGGCAAAAATGGGTGGCAGCCTGTTCTTCATGCATTTCCCTGTGCATTTTCTGGGAAGTTCTGGCCATCATGATGTTTTCAATGCCAGTAAGGCACAGTTTTTGTGGTAGGGCTCGGATGCATGGGTAAAAACATCCCACAAGCCCCCCCTTCTTGCGATGGCCATTCTGATCCTTCACAGATGGAACTCGCAAGATCTGGGATGTTCTCCTCATCTTCTTCCGGTAGATGGCACAGTTCAGCATCTTTTCCCCCATCCGGTTAGATCGATCAGTTTTCCTCGCCGGTCCTGATGGGAATATTGGGTGGTACCCCGGGCCCCTTGGGTCTCTGCTCCCGGTCCCCGGTCCCCGGTCGTCCTCCTTGGTCAGTCTCCAGATTTTCTTTCTCCTAGGACGACAAAGGAAATACCTATTCATAGACATTTTTCCATCACTACTAATGTTGTGGCAGACATATACATTTTATACTTTAACATACCTAACATTTTACTTTTGAGATACAAGTTATCATTCAAAGACAGTGGCTTACAAGAAAATAATATTTTAGAGACTATGTGGGATATTTTACGGTTGGAACTGAATTAATCTGGAGCAGTCCCCTCTGGTATTGCAGAGGACTTCTCCAGTTGCTGCAAAGTGTGCCTGGGATGGCAACAATTTAGCTGGTTAATATGGACCCACTTGTCTTCCCCTTCCGCCAGACTGCCTTTGGGGATGCAGATCTTATAGGCAAGAGGGGAGATCTTGTCTATAATTTCAAACGGTCCCTTCCATGTAGGCAAGAATTTTTGCTGTTTGGCCTGGTTCCTTTGGAAATTGTATAGATAGACCGATCACCCACCTTATATTCCTTTCGGGTAGTTTTTAAATCATAGTGGGTCTTCATGCTCTCGGCTGATCTTTCTAGATTCCGCTGAGCATAGGCAAAAGCATGCTGAAGGTGTTTCCTTAAATTCTCCACATACTCATGAGTTGTGGAGGCATTTATCAACGTTTGCTCTTGGGTTCTGTAGAGCAAATGCTGGGGAAGCACCATCTTGTGCCCAGTCATCAACTCAAATGGTGACATTTTGGTTGCAGATGAAGGGGTATATCTGATGGCCATTAGGACCAGAGCTAATCGGATATCCCAACTTGGCCCAGAATCTGCCACAAACTTTTTTAAGATGCTCACAATGGTTCGTTATATCTCTCCACTGCTCTAGAAGAGGCTGGCCTGTAAGCAATATGTAGCTTTCTTTTGACCCTCAGTATCTCCCACATCTTTGTCATTACTTCACTGGTGAAGTGGCTACCTCTGTCTGACTCAATCCTTTGAGGTAGACCAAAACGGGAAAAGATGTGGTTAATCATCAGGGCAGCTGCTGTTTCTGCCTTGCAGTTTGGGGCTGGGAGACATTCCACCCACTTGGTAAACAAGCATGTAACGGTCAACATGTACTTGTTTCCTCTAGACGAGCGAATCACAGAGCCTACAAAGTCGATTTGCAAATCTGACCATGGCAGTGTCATCCCCCTCTTTTGGAGAGGCGCACGGTGTGTGAGGGATGATGGCTGAAATTGTGCACACACAAGACACCCCTTCAAGTATTGGTCGAGGTCCTGCCCCATGTGTGGCCAGTATGCAACCTCTCTTAAGATTTCCAGTGTTGTATGAAACCCCCTATGACCGGCGGTGGCCGCATCATGGGCGTGACTTAACATCAGGCTTCGGAATGAGGTAGGAACCACCCACTGATCATGGCCAGCTTGGGATTTCCTTACCAACAAACCGTCTTGGATTCGGAACATTTTTGGACATTTCATCAACACTCTTAGGTTCTCTTTCCCAATGTAATCGGTATCCGTCAGGGGAAAGTTCTCAGGGTCCTAAAGGTGTTGGTAAAACTTACCAATAATTGGATCCCCCTTCTGTGCTGTAATCAAATCAGCATCAGGGGTCTCCTTATTCCATTGTGCAGTTGAAAGATCATTGTGAGCATTTGTCTGGGACCTAGTGATAGCAGTGACCTGGATTTCCCCCAACAGGGACTCTATTTCTATTAGATCCCCTTGGATGGCCCCCGTTTTGGCCAGCTGATCAGCTAAGTCATTTCCAGTTGTGCCTGGTTCCTCTACTTTGGAATGACCCTTGATCTTTTTCCAGTAGATGGTCATCCCATTTGATGTGACCAGATCATCAATGTTTTGAATTAACTTCCCATGTTTCAGGGGTTTGTTATTAGCGCATAACATGCCTCTGGTTTTCCAGTTGACCAGGTGCTCCACGAACCCGTTCAGCACATAATCCGAATCTGTGATTATGACCAGTCCGTGGAGTTGATGCTGGACAGCAGTGAGGATGGCCTGATGCACAGCCATCAATTCTGCCACCTGACTACTCCGGGGACCAATTTTGTATCCAGCGCAGGGTTCTGGAAACTCCTTCACCCATGCATTCCCTACGCCGGCCACCAGTTCTTTCTCCCCGTTGTCGTCAACATGGTAAGAGCATCCATCCACATAGACAGTGGGCATTCCCTCACACTTGTCTTCTTCAAAGACTTTGTGTGGGGAATTAAGGTATGCCTCCATGTTGTTCTTGATTTTGAGACTTTCGTCCTCAAGACAGTTTTCTCTGGCACAATCATGCAAGTCAGCCAGGCCTTGCGCGAGGGGACTCTTCTTGTTTTGGCCATATCTGACCTCCACAGGAAAGCCTTGCATTGACAGAATCCAGGAAGTAATTTGGGAATTACTCACATTTCCGGCCCGGATTCTGTCACTTTGGAGATATTGCAGAGGCTGGTGTGGAGTCTCCACTATGATGTGTTCCCCCTGGATAAACGGGCGGTAATTCTTCAATGCCCACACCGTTGCCAGGAGTGCCTTCTCACAATCGTTGAATTTTTCCTCCACAGAGGATAAAGTTTTGCTCGCATAGGAGATTACTTTATTGACCTTGTCATGCTTTTGGTATAATACTGCCGGCAAGCACGTATTAGAGAACCCCGTCTCCAGGAAGAACTCCTTGTTTCTGACAGGGTAAGCTAGGCAAGGCGCTTGTGAGAGGCTTCTTTTGAGTTGTCTTACCGCCTTGGATTGTTCTGGACCGCATTCCCACTTGACACCCCCTTCAAGAGATGAATCAGGGGTCTAGTGATCTCTGCGTAGCCTTCAATGAACTTTCTGATGTAATTAGTCAGTCCAAGGAGGCTCCTTAGTTCCCGCAGAGTTGTGGGGTCTTTCAGTTTCTGGAGTGCTTCCACTTTCTTTTCTTGGGGACAGAGACCCTGAGGAGTAATCTCATGCCCCAAGAAATTAACACGGGTTCTACACCACTGTGCTTTCTGAAAGGAAAGTTTTGCTCCGGCGGCCCTCAACTGTGTCAGAACATAATGGATCTCCGCTATGTGTTCCTCCACAGATGAACTTTTGATGAGGACATCATCTACATAAGCCAGGTTACCCCTCGCACCCAGGTCGGGCATGGCCTTATGTAGGAAAATGTTGAATTAATTGCCGGAGTTGAGGTATCCGAAGGGAGTCCGGGTCCATGTGTACTGCTGGCCCCCAAAGGTAAAAGCCAGTTTGTATTGGTCCTCCCTACTGACAGGCACGGTCCAGTATCCATTGGTCAGGTCTATTGCTGTGAATACCTGTGACCCCTGAATCTGGGCCATCCCTTGGTCAATGTAGGGCAGAGGCCATCGGGAAGTATGGACTCATTTGTTGAGCTCCCTAAGGTCGGCGCAGAGTCTCCACTGGCCGTTTGGCTTCAATATTCCCAGCACCGGATTATTGAAAGTGCTGTGGACTGGACGGATTATTCCCGGGACTCAAGGTTCTTAATTATTTCAGTAAGGGACTCCATGGATGCGAGAGGCAAGCGATATTGCTTCACAAACACTGGAGTCATTCCAGGGTCCGTGGGAATTGTTGTGGTGTGGATGTCGGTGCGACCACAGTCATATGAGTCTACCGCAAAGAGATCTTGGAAATCCAAGAAAACTTGTTTCAACTTTTGCTTCTGTTCCAGAGTCACACAGGCATCAGCTAGGTTGACTCTCTCTTCCACCATCTGCCTGAAGCCTTGAAAGACTTCTGGTTTGGCTATCTCAGCGGCCTCCTCCAGCTGGGTGGAGAAGTCCCTGGTCAGAGTGCTGATTTGGACTGGAGGCTGCAGGTGGGAAAGGCAGCCCTCATGGACCTGGAAAATCACCTCATCCCTCCTGAAGTCACAAGTCACATCTTCCTTACCATAAGGGCAAGAAGTGTACACCAGGAAGTTCCCCCCATGCCGGGTGAAAATCCTGTCTGGTGTTGTATTGTCCTCACTGTCACTGTCAAAACAGTCCTTGGGGATTGGTCCTAACAGTTCATTTCCTAAATCAATGGAGAAATGTCGGTCATCAATCGCCATTCCAATAATGGTGCCTGCGGCTAGAGTAATACTCTTTAAGTCGCTGTTATCCACCTCTATTGGAATGGTGTCATGTTCTATGTTGACTAATGGTGTTGGGTTTACCCCTAACCCTTGCTGTTGGAGAGAAGCATTTAGATGGATATAAGCATCAGGGTTTTTCCATTTTTGTCCTCTTTTAGCTTTCACTCCCAGGGAGAATTGTCCGGTCCTTTCTGGGATGGTGACTTCCTCTTTAATCTGAATTTCAACTGCATAAGGTAGCAATTGAGCTGACCTAAATGCTTTTTCTGAATCATCAAAGCCCATGGGATTATCCGCTAATCTGGACCAAGCTTTGAAGTTTATTAGGTCCAAACTAATGGCAAAGCGATTGAGAATGTCACTGCCTAAGTAAAAGGCGGCAGTGACGTCTCGCCCGACCCAACAATTATGGACTATGCTCTTGTTGCCAATGGAGATTTTGAGCATACACCTGCTTGGCAGGAGATGTTTGGAATTGGGTGCTTCCAGTCCATTTCCCATTTGTCCATCAGTTTGAATGTGGGGATGGCTGGATCTTTTGGGAGTTGGCGAAACATGGCTTCGCTGATGAAGCTCTTACCGTTGTTCATACACACTCGAGCGAGAACAGAGTCCTTCCCATCATTTAACTGAACAGGGATGAACAACTGATCTCCAATTTGCTGAATGTCAGCCAGGCTGTGAGCTGATTTCACATCTTTCTGGACTATAGGAGTGGGAGTGTCTGATTGTGGATTAGTGAAGAATTTCAGAGTGTTTCCTTCCAGTGTGGAATACCACCTTAAACTGGAAGGAAGGTTGATTTTCAGAAATAGAAAGGACCCCCCATCACCAGTCTGTTGTCCTACTGCTATTACTGTCACGTCTGGAGTTTGGTTGTTCTGGAAGTGAAATCCTACTTGGTCAGATTTTTGTTCAACCATGTGGCAGGTGCCGTTTAAACTAACATGGTTGACACTCTGTTTTAATTTTATTGGTCGGCTAGTCTGGGTCCAGAGGACCTTGTTTACACAATCTATTAGGGGTGACAACCTTCTCAGGAGGTCATTCCCTATTAAACAAGGGGTGCCCTCTGGAGTCACTACTATGACCGGGTCTTTCACCTTGTGTCGCCCAATTTTGATGTCCAAATCTGCAGTCCCCTCGACAGGAATTTCCTTCCCGTCAAAGTTCTGCAGTTGTCCAGGAAGAGAGGTGAGAGGAATACGGTAGTTCTCCCCCCTTCCTGCATTTAGTTCATCAAAGGCCCTTTTGGACAGAAGGGTAGCTTGGGATTCAGTGTCCACCAGTGCCAAAATTGTACCCTGCCCCTGTACTTGTACCGGGGCATAGTATCTTCCCCCCTTCTCCTCAAGGGGGCACAGATAATGCACATTTTTGGACAACTGGTGGGCTAACTTTCTAGTTTTGGACATTTGGCAACTGGAGATCAGAGCCATTGTGGGTTCCCCTGGTTCCGGTTCTGGGCCGCCCCCCCCTTTTTGGAGGAAGTCATCAGGATGGGTTTGACCCTTGGGATTTTGGTATTGTCGGTTCTGGGATGAGATGATGGGTGGCGGTAGCTCAGTCCCCACATCTCCCCAGTCTGGATTGGAATCCCTTGGGACCCATTTTTCCTTGGGAGGATTTCCCCCATCTCTGAAGGAGAAGATCCTTTTCCCAGGGTCTTCTGAGGATCCCTCTCCCTCAAATTGGAAGACCTGTACCTCCTCCACAAAGTGGGTCTGTTTGGGTCCTTTGTTTCTCCTACCCCCCCTCTGCTCCTTGGGAGGCAGGCTTTCAGGGGCAGGAGATTTTGTTTCCGGTTCCTGGTTTTCCAGGGGCTGTTTACAAGTTGGGAAGGAAGCTTCCTCCAAGCCTTTACACCCCCCTTCCCCTTGTGCCTCCTCCCTGGGAACCAGTGGGTTATCGGGGTGCTGCCCCTGTCATTGTTCTGGAGCACCCGGTCCAGAGTTTGGGGCATTCTGCGGTGGCATGCTCATCTGAGGGTTCTGTTGAGCCCTCAGTATGTGACCCAGATCTTGTGCCATATTTTGGACCTGGCGCTCAAGTTGTGAAACCCGCTCAGGCTGATACGGGCTCTATTTTCTCCCCTGGGCTGATCCCGGGAAGGGTAGCTATCCCTTCTCTGGTAGTACCACTGGTTGGGAAGATTTTGGTACCCCTCCACCCTTGGCCTCCCCTCTCCCGGATTAGGTTGTCTGGGCTCAGGGAATTGGGGAAAGAAGGATGGATGATTTTGTGGCTGGAAATTGGGTGGATACCTGGGGAAAAAGTTCTGCCCAGGATTTGGTGAATTTTTGCCCTCGTGGGGGAAGTTAGGAGGGAAGTTGCCCAGGTCAGGTGCTTGGCTGGATCCCCCCCTTGGGGTGGAGGAGTCCACACATAACCCAGGATTGGTCGGTTTCCCTTGTAGCAGGGACTTACATAGTCAGGGAAGCGGGGGACCCCATTTGTGGGACTACCTCCTCGACTTCCTGTCGAGGGCCTTCTGGGCTGTGAATTATTTGGTGCAGGCAGGTTTTTAGGCCCCCCATCTCCAAATCTAAAACGGGGCAACCTTTACCTCTGCCACCTTGGCAGCAGCAGGGGTGCTGTTGGTTTTGGGGTTTTTCGGCGCGTTATTTTTATTTTCGATAGGCTTCTGCACCTCATAGATCCGGGTAGCCTGTTCAATGACCCAATCTAAAGATCTTTTCTCATGAAAATCTCTCACAAGCTGGGTCATTATGTATTTGGGTAAGGCATGGAAAAACGTATTGATAAATTCTCTGCTATCCATGCGCACCCTTCTGGTGGTCTGCGCAAAAGCACGTTTTAATTCTTGCACAAACTCTTGTGGGGCCTGATCCTCCCCACATTGCAAATTGTAGGCTGCCTTGCGAGCCGCTTGAGGATTTCTGTGAACAGAAAAATGTTTCAAGATGGCCGCCTTATAGGTGGACCATCTTAAATGATTTTGGTCCTCCAGCCCCGCAAAGAAACTGGAGTATTCTGGGGAGAATGTCCATTTGACGTACTGGATGCAGCTACTGCTGTCCTTCAAATGGAAAGTCTCCATCATTTGCTCATAGAGCTCCAAGTGTTCCCAAACAGAATACTTGGCGTTCTTAAGATAAGGAGTGATGACACTCCTGATTGCCTTTATTTGTTTCAATGGGTCCTTAAGCAAGGCCCTTTTTGCCTTATTGGCCTTTTTGGTTCGGGTAACCCTGGTCCATTCATCCTCTGACTCAGAAGCACTGCTCCCAGAGGTGCCCGTCTGATCTTCCAGGTTTTCCCGGATTCTGCGAGCCTGGGAATGGCTGGCAGAATGTGGGGACCTGGTCTCCTGTGTCCTGTGACACTCAGAGGAGTCTTCAGATCCCTCCTTGCTACCAGGATTTGCTGGGTATCCCCCCCACTGACCTAACTGGGCAGAGGTTTTCAGGATGCCCTTAATGGGCCTACTCTCCTGGGGTTCCCCACTAAATTGCACTGTGTTTGGGTGCCCATACCCGGATACCCGCCCATTCATTCCTGGGAGGTACTGGCCTATGAGCCCCATACTTCTAGCTGGATAGTAATCTGCCATCCCCGTGGCCCTGGGCTCATGTGTGCGAGGGGACATGGGGGTGGCAGAGTCCAGGGACTGGGAGAGATGAAGGCCTCTGGTACTAGGGCTCCTGACGTTATGCTCAGGAGTTTCTCTTTCCCAGCGAACCTCATCTCTATCCGCCCCTGCTTCCTGTTGCAATGCAAGAGCCTGCGCTTTCAGTTCCTCAGTTAAGGCCTTACTAGACTCTATCAGTCTCTCCTGCATCGCTACCTGCTGCTGGAGCCTATCATTGTGCTGACAGAGAGCATCATTTTCTCTCTGTGCCTCCTGATTGGTCCTGGAGTACTGGGCTAGTCTCTGCTGCAGGAGGGTTACCTCCTGAGCTGTGTCCCTATTGGCCTGCTCCTTTCTTGCCAGAGCATCCTCCACCCTCCTGGTGTGCTCTAACAAGTTCTGGTGTTCTTTTTGGAGGTCACCCAGTCCTTGGACGACCAGGTGATTTTCTTCCATTTTCCTTTTTAAGTGGCAGACTTCCTGGCCTAAGGTATCCCTTTCCTGACTAAGAGCCTGCATCTGTGCCACCAGGTCGTCCCTTTGCCTTTGGAAGGCACCAGCTTTCTGGCGCTCCTGATCAAACTCTGCCTGGGTATCCAGGTCTTTCAGAATCAATTTATTGCTTTCCTCTTTCTCTCTGTCTAATCGAATTTGCAGGGTGGCTACCTGCTCTGTGCATGCCCTGTTGAAGTCCAGTTGTTGCTCCAGCTTTTTCTGGCTCTGCAGAAGGGAGTCCAAACCTTCTTGGTACTCCTTCTGCAAGTCCAGAAATCTGGTATCCTGGTCAGCCTTCTCCTTTTGCAATCTATCCATGTCCTCTTTTATTTTAATGATATACTGCCTACTATCATTTTCTGACTCCTGGCTCCTCTGCAGCCTCTGCTCAGAAGAGACCAGGTTAGATTGGGCCTTTTCTAACGCCAGCTGTGGCCTACTTGCCAGATCTTCAGCACATTTGTCCTGCATGGCTCCCATATATAGATACAAATATGCTGCTATCCTAACCATCTTGTCGTGTTCATCTTTAACTTAAGAGCCATGTATAATTCACTCAGGGCCACATGTAATGGACCCTGATCTCTCCATATATCTGACCCTGTTTCAGTGACCTGTTGCGCGATTGCCTGCGGCCAGACCGTTTGGTCCTGATGAGTCCACTCACCTCTCACAAATAGCTTATGTAAGAAGTGCTCTCTGGCTATTTTCATATCTTACAAGGTCGTCATTCTGGAATTTGAGTTCCTTCCTGACTTACAGAAGTTTGTATTTTATTTTGCAAAACAGACCGTTTCCTTAGAGCGTTCCTTTGAGGGGTGCTTTCACAGTGTAAAACGGCGTGGTGATCTAACCGGATATGTGTATCTGGTCAGTTGGCACACTGTATTAATCTGCACAAATGGTAAATCTAACCCAGAATATCCCGGACGAGCCCCCACCTTTGTAAGATATATTCAATAAACACTACAGCCAAGTCAATGCCTAGTCTGGGATGCTGAGGAAAACCGTTATTCATGTATTTTTATGTCTAGTTCAGTACTCTGGATGACCACCCTTGTATAACACCCCCTCTTAGAATCCCCATGACCCCACTGAGCCAAGAAGTAGGTTTGTTTTGCAAATTAAAAGGTTTATTTGAGAATTTAAACAATATATATATATATCACACTTTATAATAAATTAATATCTGATAGTACACTTAGACATATGATGTTGATCAACAATGGGTAATCTGGCACTAACACACTTCTTTACAATCAATGAGGAGTTAGTATAGGATGGATAAAGTAGCAAAAATACTTTTGTGATTTCAAGGGAAAAGCAATGAGGAATAAAATGCAGTACAGAAATACTTGATATGATTTTAGCAAAAGATAAGATAATCACTTTTTCTCTGGCAATTCATCCCCCTCCCCTATGCAATGTAAGAAATGGAAGGAGATGGAAAGAGGAGCACACAGTTCTCAGGAATGCAATCAAATACAATACGAAATTCAGTTCCCCCCCCACCAAGCTTAGAGGAAACAGGTAGGAGTTTGAAACACAGGCCCAAAATGCTTTTTAAATGTGATGGCAAAGGATGGGAAAATGTGCCAATGATTTTAATTCCCTCTAGAGATTCAGGGTGAGTGGGAGATGCTTGTTGGTATTAGTTCAGGCACACTTTAGCAATGCTCTATGAGTTACTACCAAGTTGCAAACGGATTTTAACAAAGGAAAGAATGGAGCTGCTATTTTGACAAGTGGAGAAATTGAGCCAAAATCGCAACTCGCGGTAAATTTCGCAAGTGCGTAAATCATGATCGCGGAAAGAGTATAAGGAGTAGGAAGTTGGAAGGCTTGTTGGAAACCTTAGATTGTAAGCTTTCAGAGGAAAGTTAAATCACGTTCCTAGCCCAAACGTTCCAGAGATACGGACGATTTAATAAAGGTAGATTTTCAGATTTAAAGTAAAAGTCAAAATGACTGGTGACAGCTTGCAGCTGCAGAGTTGACAGGTGACAGTTGTGCAGCTTTAAAAATGACAGATGACACGATTTCTAGGAGGCAGTTCTACTTAGGTTAAAATAGTTTGGATTAGATTATTTTAACTAAGAGATTGGTTCTGCACAGTTCTGCTAGGTACTCACAATATAAATTTGAACTAGGCCTCGACACGGATCTGGTCAACACGTCCGGCTGCAGTTGTGTCTGCTCGGCGGGTCAATCAGGCACTGGTTCTGCTCACAGCGATCTGGGTCAGCTCTGCTCTGCTGGCTAGCCTCTCTGGATTCAGCGGCCTCTGGTTCTGGATACTGCTCTGCTTTCCGGTCCGGATCAAGTGGATTCTGGATGTAACACTGCTTTCTGGGTACTGGCAAGAGTTCTTGGCAAAAGAATTCAGACAGCTCGCCCAGCTGTGGAATAGTTTGCAAATGATTTTGAGGCCTGCTAACAAATACTTTTGCTTGCAGTGGGCCTTCTTGGTTCAAAGTTCTGTAGTCTCTGTTTAGATTGGAAGTCTAAGTGTTGGATCTCTGGATGTGAAGTCGTCGGTCAGCATGCTCCGCAGCAAATGGAATTGACTGTCTCTACCTGTCCCAGCAGTCTGTTTTTATGTGTTTTGAAAATGGGTATGTGCCTGGGCCTAGCTAAGCCTGCCCCTCTCACTTATCATTGGCCAATTCCTCTTCTCTCCCTTTATTGGGGGAAGGAAATGTGAGTCAGAGTGATGCTGTAGGCTTTATGGCCAGAGGGCCCTCCCCTGTCATCTTAACACACAAATCTATATTTGATCCAAATACATATTTTCCCAAATACACAGTTGTTTTTACATCACCTACACACATCATATATCACATGAGGTAGGCACTGTTCCGACTCTGGCGTTTCTAGGAGCTTGGGTAAAGAAATGGCAACTTATTTTCGATTTTAGTGGGTTATGCAACATTGGTTTTTCATTTAAAATGATACACATATACACGGCCTGTCCATACATACTCCAGTAAATTCCCATGTCGCTAGCTTAAACACAGAGTCTGTAGTATCAATAAATAGCGGGGTTTTGCCCCAGAACATCACACAAATTGGAGTTTGGGCTTGAATTGTGGGAAAAGTTTTCATTTTAAGGATCCCCAAATTTCACATTTCTGTCATCTGGTTACCAAGATTTATCAGTGTTTCTGTAAAATATATATTTGCTTTCAATTCAAAGTACTGCAGTGTTTGAGTCCGCCTCCAAAGTTTGGGGATTACAGTGATCACATGTCTCTCCTGGCTGGCCGATCTTTGTTGACAGGAAACAGTCAAAATCACCATATCCTATTCAAGGGAAAAGGTCTTTTGTGTGGGCTCCAGCAAGCTGAGGTGAATAGACCAGGGGGCCACTTTGCATTTGGTTAGCATGACCATGTGATATCCTGGGCTTTCTGAGGTGAGAAGGTTTCCCAGCCTTTTGGCCTGTTAATCAAATCAGATTGTCTCTGGGAACAGCAGGTGGTTAGATGTCTAATTAACCCACATTCTATTGAAGTCCCAATTGTCACAGAAGGCAGATTAGCTTCTGAAGTAGCAGTTCTCCTGTCAAAGTTTAGACCGCTAGCGCAGCCTTGAGTCCAAAGCGGGTACTGCATGCATTTTTTTTGGATCAGTCTTGAATTAATGCATTTCAAACAAGAGATTTTACATGGAAGTATATTATCCAGGTTCAGCACATGGCACTGGTGTGGTTCTGCAGTAAAATAATTTTGTGCCCATAATTTAGCCATATTTGACCTGAAGAATATGAATTCCCAATAGTTATGGGTTGCTTTTGGCAATCAGCATTGCCCCTTTTGCAATGGTTTCAGGCTACTGTGTGTAGCCCAATGGTGGTTTTAGGCAGTGCCCTTCTGTGACCACAACATAGGCAAAAATGGGTGGCAGCCTATTCTTCATGCATTTCCCTGTGCATTTTCTGGGAAGTTCTGGCCATCATGATGTTTTCAATGCCAGTAAGGCACAGTTTTTGTGGTAGGGCTCCGATGCATGGGTAAAAACATCCCACAGCACCCAACGTTACACAAAAGGAAACGTCAGGCGCTTCAGCACCATCACTTCCATCACATGACATACAGCACGCCATATTGTAGGTATTTACTTGCCGCTATCTCAGTCAGTGAATTTTGCTTAAATCTACATGAAACTGAGATTTTAGTAAATACTTGCAAAACGTAGTATATTTCATACAGGACTGTCATTTGAATTGAATTGTCATTTGAATTGTAGAAACATACGAAATTTGAATCTGAGATAAACGTGCAAATTCTATTGTTACCCTCTTACTTGACTCAACTTGCATGTTTCACTGGACCTGCACTTGGAAACACTGGAGGAGATGCTCCAGTAGTCTGTGCATTTTCTTTGTTCATATTGACTACTTGCTTTGCGCTCCACAGGAACAACAACAAACAACAGCAGCTCATTCATGCTTGAACGTGTACTGCCACTTGGGAAGTACAGTTCCCAGAGCACCCAACGTCGCACAAAAGGAAACGTTAGGTGCTTCAGCGCCGGCGCTTTTGCGACAAAGCCGGTCTATGCCAGTCCATGCCGTTCACCGGCGCACGGCGAGAAACTCTGCCCAATTCACCATCTAAACCTGAAACCATCTCACAGGTGTGGGTTATCCTAAAATTTGTCAGCTATTAGCTCAAACAACAATCTTACACAATGAAAGGCTAATCCAAGCTTATACAAACACCAGATTGGACTCCCTTAGTCCTATCTTGTCAGGAAACAACCCTAAAACACAACCAACCAACCCAAATTCAGAACCCTTAAATGAAGAATGCACAACCAATGCTACAAAACTATCACAACTAAAAACTGCACCACTTAACACAATCCTTTTTTTTTTTTTATTGTATATGGTTTGCAAGAAACCTTTACAAAAAAGAGACATTAAGAAGCAAAAAGACATACATTACATTTAAATTTCAATTATACTGATAAGATTTAAAACATAGATCCAATTTCCAATTAAAATTCCCAGAGAATAAGGGACAAATTTAAATTTAGATTTGAAAGGTTCAGTGCGAAGTTCAGTGCAGCATTAAAAAATATACCGACATTAAAAAAAACATTTTTTTAAATTTTGAAAATTCTAATAGAAATAAACCTGCAGAAAAAAAAACATTTCATAAAGACAAGCATAATCATAACAGGCATAATCATAGCAACGGGGCATATAAATGTAAAGCTTTGATAAAACCAGCCACAGCAAGTCCATCCTTAATATTTGAAATAGAGAGACACTGTGACCAGATCAGATTGTCCGCCCCCATTTGCCCCATTACATTAAAACAACCTAAATATTTGTCCCTTAAAGATGTCAAAGCAGTACAGTCTAAAAAGAGATGCCAAGCAGTTTCAATCACCCCCAGAGTTTTGCAAAAACGACAGATAGGATCTAAATCAGAAAACTCCTTCCTTTTATGTAGAACTTCCCGAGTCGGAAGGAGATTCCATCTGAGTTTAATGAGAAGGGAGCGCTAATATCTGTTGGGAAATTGATTCAGAATAAAAGACAGCAGGCCTCTTTTCTTATGGTCAAATTGTAAGAGGAATACGAATGTAATTTTTCAATAGTGTTACTCCAGTCATGACTGAAGAGACACTCCTTGACCTTGTTGGGATTCGTTAGTAGGGTGTCCCTATCAGACGAAATATCCAGCAAGGTCTTGTCACAGAGATCACTAAAAGCGTTAAGATATAAATTCTGGACTAGAGGTCCCTGAGAAGAAATCATGTGGCCCACATCAGCATAGAGAGTATCAGGTTTAGGAGAGAGCAAAGCTGAAAAAAGTGAAAGAACCCTCCAGAGAATCCGGGCTCGGAATGAGACTAACCCTAGTTCATACCTAATAGCCACTGTTGGAATGGAATTTGGCAGTTTCAGAATTTTCCTCCAATAGATACCCTCTAGAGAGTCCCAGAAAATCAAAAGTGCCGAGTAGTGGAGTTCCATTCCATACAGAAGCTTTGGAGTAACCTTACCCTTAAAGAAATCTACTACAGGCTTAAGGGAGAACATGCCATATTTATTGTCTAGTCTAAGGGATTGGGAGATGAGTGGGAGCAATTTGTGTCTAAGAAATCGTCTAAGTTCGATCGCCGAGGGTTGGGCCAAAATCAAATAACCAAGATAGACTATTTTATTTGCTCTGATTATATTTGCACCAAATATTTTCCATACTTTGTTATTCCCCATTCTCCCCTTTGAGAAGACCATAGTACGGGTTTTGCTCGGGTTAATCTTAAACCCATTAAGAGTGGCATATTCTTCAAATTTGCAAATGAGCCTCTGCAGGCCCACTTTAGTTTGGTCAAAAAGAAGAAAATCGTCGGCATAAGCCAACCATGAGAGCCTCATATCCCCTAGTTTAGCACTCACCATGCCTGCATTTCTCAGAAAGTCATCAACATCAGCCATATAGAGGATAAAGAGACAGGGAGCTAACGAGCAACCCTGTCTCACCCCAACACGTGTCCTTATCCTTCTAGAGAGGGTTCCTGCCAGGTCAAGCCTGATATGGACCCCAGAATTTTCATACATAGCCATGATAAGAGTTAAAAGCCCGGCCGGAATGCCCCATTTAGTTAATTTTTCCCATAGTCTAGACCTGATAACCAGGTCGAATGCATTTGACAGGTCGATGGATGCAACGTAAAGAGAGCCATCATATTTACCCCAGGTGGAAGTCTGCAGGGCGCTGAGAATAAAACCATTGAGATTAGTTGAGTGGCCTGTCCTAAAGCCTGTTTGATGTTTGGGGAGAATATGATTTTCCCTGATCCAAACGTTAAGGTGTGAGAGCAACAAGGAGGCAAAAAGCTTACAATCCGCATCAATAAGCGAGATAGGCCTATAATTTTTGACCTCGTTACCCAAGTCTCTTTTAAAGATTGGTCCAATATGAGTAGTTTGCCAACTAATGGGTACCTTCCCAGAGTTAACGACATCTTGAAAGAGCAAAGAAAGAAGGTTAACCCAGAGATATGGCTCAGCTTTAAATGTATTGTTAGTGAGGCCATTAGGCCCCGGAGCCCTAGATTTCTTGGCTTTGGAGATGAGTCCTAGTACTGTCTCGTAATCAGTAGGAGGCTTCCATGAGTCCCTAGAGGGGTTGTTCCCCAGCAGACAGGAGACTAATCCCTCACCCCCAATGTCAAAGAGTTTAGTGTAGTGCTCAACCCATAGAACCCCAGGGATGGCATTCAGCTGGTCGGCCACCGCCGCATTGTCTAAACTAGATAACGTAACCCAAAATGCCCTCAGATCTCGTTTTATGAGCACTGCAAGCATATGCTCTGCGTCATTTTGTAGCATAGTAGCTTTTCTAGAATTACAATAATTTTTATATTTTTGGCGAATAGTTTTAATTTTTGTTTTTTTGTCAGACCATTCAAGATCTAGGGCTTGTATATCTCTAATGAGTTTCCTAGTGAGACCCTTTACATTGGCCAATTCTTGGTCAAATCTATGAGGGTGAGATAATTTAGAAACACCTTTCCTGAGCTGGCCATGAATACTACACTGGAGAGCATTGAGAAAGCTATCAAAATGAACTGTATTAAAAACTGCTGATTTCCAACTGAGAGAAGTATGGTTAAAAGAAAGAATCAGTTTACGATTAAGTACACTGATATTAAGAGGAGTCCAACGTATACCCCTGTCCCTTTTCCCACAGTTTGGAGATGGGTAGGGCTCCCCACGGGCAAAAAGTTACTGAGAAAGGGACAGAGAAATGAGACCCGGAGGACACCATGATCACTCCATGAATTGAAAGAAACCTCGACATTGGAAAAGAAAGGAATAAGAGAGTGATCTACAAACACGTAGTCTAAGGTAGATATTGATGAGGATCTACGCCATGTGGGACAAGGTAAATTAATAGCGTCATGAAAATCATTGAGACAAGTTAGACCCACTGAATCCAAGGCGAGATTCCAACGGCGACCCAGTGCAAATTTCAGGCCTAGGCGAGAATCATCCTCCATAGCCAATCCCAAGTCGTCATATTTGGATTCGGAAGAGATGGAGCAATCCGAATTAAGATCACCTGCCAGGATCAGTTTACCCCTGGGGTACAAAGATCTCCAAGAAAGAAGCATATCCGCTAACTCTTGCAGAAACGGCTCGAGAGGAGAGATTCCCTTGTGCCAGTATACATTAACCAGAAGTAGAATAACCGTTAGATCAAGAGAGAACACCTCCAGGGCCAAGATACCAAAAGGCGTGTCCACAAGCACCTTAGTCCTAAAACCTAAAGAAGTTCTTAATCCTATAAGAAGACCACCCGACGGCCTCCCTCCCAAGCTGGGTTTAGCATTTTGAGAAAAGATATCAAACCCATCTAAAACGGGAGTTGAGAGCATCCAGGTTTCTTGGAGAAAGAAACAATGTGAAGCCCTAATCAGAGTGACAGTGTCTAAGTTCGTAAAGAGGTGAGAATTACCTCTAGAATTCCAGGAGAGAAACCCAAAGCTATTAACGGGGTGAACATCTGGAGAGAGTTCTGAATTAATCGGAGGGTACTCATTTCCACAGAACTGCGGTAACCTGTGCCCAGTTGCGAAAGCTTCCATTTGATTTGGGCATAAATTGCCTGCGTTGGGGCTGTGGGGTTCTTTCCGGATGATATACCATAGTGAGATTACCCCTATATTCTGCACCCCCTCCATTGTTACTGGAGAACTGAGTGGGTTCCAGTAAATTTGCTTCAAAGCCAAGTTGCTTTAATCCTTCCCTATGCCCCATGATCAAGTCCAGAACCACTCTTGATTTAAGAATGATATTACTTACATCTACCCGATCCTGAATGGGGAAGAAAATGCTATCCATGTCATAGCTAGAGATGAGCGAGAGCGAGGGAAGTTGATGAAAAAACTTTAAAATATTACCACGATTTAAACAGGCGTATCTTGTCCCCAAAGGCTGGTAAACTGTATAATGTCACGAGGAACTTTCGATTCTGATAAGTCAGGTAGAGAATCAGAGATCTTTTTAGTAAACTGAGTTAAAGAATCAACTGCCAAGTCGGGGCCCCTAGCACCTCTTAGTATAGTCCTGTTTTGAATAACATTTGGACCCACAGGAAATCTTTCACATAACTTGAAAGGAGTGTTGTAATGAACAGAGTCGGGCCCAGAGGGGACACCTTCACGGCCCATAGTCGGGCCCACAATAGGCAAACTTAAAGAGGATGGGTTAAAAGAGAGAGGGGCAGATGAATCTCTCTGTAGTTGAACTCCCGTGCCACCGTCCCTCGTTACAAGCTCAATATTAGCAGAAGGACCCTCAGTAACAGAAATGAGCGATGGAACCAAAGGTAGGGGCGGGGTAGAAGAAGCCCCATCCTGGGACGGGCATATATTAGGCTTAGGCACTGCCCCACATACAGTTTTAGGAACCAGTATCTCCCGGAATAAGTGTTTGACCATATCAATGTTAACCAAGTTTGCTGTAATCGTTGGCAGAGTAGTCTCTGAACGGCTCTGATCTACCCCTGATATGCAATTAGAAGGAATAATAGGGAGTACTGCAGAAGAAGAGGAATCCTTTGCAATGATATTGGTGGTTAGCACCATAGAGGCATTGATGGAGGTCGGCCCTAGTGAAGTTGGAGCTGTTATCAAAGTACTAGAAGCCACAGAGTCCACTGCCCCCTCAATATTAGGTCCCACTACTAAAGAAGGAGTGTTGTTAGTTGAGGGACCATTGGACAAACCATCCGGAAAGGTAGATAGAGCTGCTGTAGTGGGAAGTAAGTCAGCAGTGGCCGCAGTAGCCACCATAGTAGGAATAGGGGTCAGAGAAACCACTGGTTCAACAGAATTCCCGGTCCCCTTTGGAACGGGAGTCGTAGATGAGGAAGCTAAAGTATTTGCCAGGAAGAGATTTTTGAAAAATCGGTTCGTATATGAATTTAGATTTTTCACGTTCTTCTGATTTTTAGTTTTCTTCATTTGCTGAGTAATTTTCCTTTTCCTTCCTATACAGGGCAAAACTTTTTGATGTAACATTTCTTTGATGGGTTCAGTGGAAACAGATGGATTCTCTAAAGTCGGAATAGATATGAATTCCGATGAAGAGGCGGTGAGGGCACCCTTAGAAGTATCTACTGGTTCTAAAGACCTACCCACAAGGGGAAGACCTTGAACAATAAGATTAGGAAGCGGACCCACCGATTCCTCTTGAACTTTCTCCTCCATAAGTACCATAGTGAGTTTGGTGTAAGGGGTAAGATGTACTGCCTTCGATCCAGTGACCTCTCGCATACCCTCGGGAATAGTTGTCAAAATCATAGATGGATGGCTACAGAAATCCAAAGCTGGGCCTTGAGGGACCGTAGAAGCCAGGCCCTTAACTAAAACTACATCTTGTATACTTGGCGTGGTCGCAGTGAGCCCTTTATGTGCGATATGGGCTTCAGACGGTAGTTGATTAGGAGAGATTGGGTCAGGACTGTGTGTGGTCAAAAGTGAATGTTCTTCCTTAATAATTTTAACTACCTCTTCAAATCTGTCAAGGCCCTCTAACCTAGAATAGATTTCCGATAGGAGGAGAGAGTGAGATCTGACCTCAGACCATATATTATCATACAAACTCACAAAGGAACTCAGAACCATATTAAGAGCTGAGATAGTAGGTTGAGAAAGTTTAATTCTTTCATCTGCCTCTTTAAGAGTATGATGTAAGATAGATTTGCTGCCCTGATCCTTTTTTGAGTCTGGGAGTAGACCCCTTTCTTTCAACCAATTTTGTTTCTCTGTGTATTCATCAATAAAATTGATGAGATCAGAAGGAGAGCCTGCAAAGGAATCATCACAGATTTGCTGGGTGACATTATTTGTATTATTACAATTGGGGCCCAGGTGACTATCAGCAATTGCCTTGTCTGCACATTCTATAATGCTGATATCGTCAATATCCTGAGCTAAAGGGTCTTCAATCTCCAATTTCTTAGCTACATCGACTAGATTAGTGTGGTCTAATGAAGACACTGTTGGGAGTGAGTGTAGAGATTTAACAAGGGTACTAGATGTAATCATCTTTCCAAAGAAGTGTGAAATATTTTTCCCTTGAATTGGTTTCCCTAGGGTACCCAGATTGGATTTTGTTTTGAGGATGGGATTATGGGTTTTGTTGAATGGAGTTTTGAACAAGTTAGGTATAGACTTCCCTGTAGGAGTGTATGGAGTTCCAGCCACATTAGTAGACAGATTGACATGAATAGTCGAAGTATGGTTAATGCCCATAGCTGCGAAATTAACCTCTGGCGAAGGTTCAGTGGGAGGAGAAACAATGTTCCCATTGACCGTCACCGTAGGTAATGCAGAGGCATTAGCTACAGAGTCAGCCGCCATAACAGATAGTATAGGCGTCTTGGGATGAGGTTGGGCAGGTGTTGACAGAACAATATTAACCATATTGTTGTTAGAGTAATCCAAGTGGCCCTTATCCTTTTGAAGAGTAGACCCTTACGTGAGATTAGAGGCTAAGGTGGCTGCTAGGCGTTCTTCCTGTGTATCTATCGAGATATCATGAGTTCCATTAAAAATACAGCTATTGTAAGCTGTATTGCGTGGAATAATACCCATAGCATTGAGTACCTCAGACCTATTGCTGACATGAATTTGAGCCTAGGCCAGGGTTTTAAGGAGTAAAGGGTTATAAGGGACAGCTACAGGAACATGATGTAAATTCCCCAGTATAGCCGGGGAGGGAGCATCTAACAGAGTAGTAACTGGTGAAACAGAAGGTAAATTAATAGTACCAGACGGAGTTGAAGCCCGTGAGGCCTCCATAGCTGTCTGACTTCGCAGTCTCTTACGTGTCATTCAGAGAGAACCAAGACCCAGGAGGGAAATACAGGGGACTTGAGAAGATAACAATACTAGGTTAGGTTAAAACTAGACCTAAGAAACAATGATTAATTTTTTCCTTAAAATACACAAAAACAACATACACAACAGTCGATAAAATTATGAACACTGTGATCTAAAAATATAGCACTAAAAAACCAGAGGCGACCTCAGGCAAAAATGACAATTGTCCCGAGAACACTCTTGGATTAAAAATACAAAAGGAAATGGATCTATGCAGCCCCCCACCCCAAAAAATAAAAAGAACAGATTTATTATGAACTAGAGTTAATAATGTTCTTAATCAATACATAATCAAAATATATTGATTTTAGGAATAGCCACAGTCGTCAAAAAAAACCAAGAAGAGCGCTCAGTCTCAGGGTAGGGAACGCCCGACAGCTTGTGGAGCTGCCAGAGTCCGACTCTCCACCCCAAACCCTTAGAGCTGAAGAGGTGCTTGAGAATGAATTATACAGCACAAGACCCAAGTTCCAGTTACTCACAGGTCACAGCCAAACAGCACAACAGCGCCTCCAGCCCTTACTGCCTGCAGGGCTTAACGCTGCAAGGGTGGTTAGTCCGTAGTTAAAAGGACCTTCAAAGTCACGTGGTCCGCCACGTGACCGCAGCCAGGTCCGCCTCCTCCAGGAAGCAGAAGGAATGTCGGCAAGAGCCTCGCTCGCAGTGCCGAGTAAACAAAAGTGCTGCAAATGCTGCCGTGGAGCACAAACGTTCTGGCAGACAAACGCTCCTTCCAAACAATTGTATAGCACCCCGCACGGGCGGTTAGTCCGTAGTTAAAAGGACCTTAAAAGTCACGTGGTCTGCCACGTGACCGCAGTCAGGTCCGCCTCCTCCAGGAAGCAGAATGAACGTCGGCAAGAGCCTCGCTCGCAGTGCCGAGTAAACAAAAGTGCTGCAAATGCTGCCGTGGAGCACAAACGTTCTGGCAGACAAACGCTCCTTCCAAACAATTGTATAGCACCCCGCACGGGCGGTTAGTCCGTAGTTAAAAGGACCTTCAAAGTCACGTGGTCCGCCACGTGACCGCAGTCAGGTCCGCCTCCTCCAGGAAGCAGAAGGAATGTCGGCAAGAGCCTCGCTCGCAGTGCCGAGTAAACAAAAGTGCTGCAAATGCTGCCGTGGAGCACAAACGTTCTGGCAGACAAACGCTCCTTCCAAACAATTGTATAGCACCCCGCACGGGCGGTTAGTCCGTAGTTAAAAGGACCTTCAAAGTCACGTGGTCCGCCACGTGACCGCAGTCAGGTCCGCCTCCTCCAGGAAGCAGAAGGAACGTCGGCAAGAGCCTCGCTCGCAGTGCCGAGTAAACAAAAGTGCTGCAAATGCTGCCGTGGAGCACAAACGTTCTGGCAGACAAATGCTCCTTCCAAACAATTGTATATCACCCCGCACGGGCGGTTAGTCCGTAGTTAAAAGGACCTTCAAAGTCACGTGGTCCGCCACGTGACCGCAGTCAGGTCCGCCTCCTCCAGGAAGCAGAAGGAACGTCGGCAAGAGCCTCGCTCGCAGTGCCGAGTAAACAAAAGTGCTGCAAATGCTGCCGTGGAGCACAAACGTTCTGGCAGACAAACGCTCCTTCCAAACAATTGTATAGCACCCCGCACGGGCGGTTAGTCCGTAGTTAAAAGGACCTTCAAAGTCACGTGGTCCGCCACGTGACTGCAGTCAGGTCCGCCTCCTCCAGGAAGCAGAAAGAACGTCGGCAAGAGCATCGCTCACAGTGCCGAGTAAACAAAAGTGCTGCAAATGCTGCCGTGGAGCACAAACGTTCTGGCAGACAAATGCTCCTTCCAAACAATTGTATAGCACCCGCCCGGGCGGTTAGTCCGTAGTTAAAAGGACCTTCAAAGTCAAGTTGTCCGCCACGTGACCGCAGTCAGGTCCGCCTCCTCCAGGAAGCAGAAGGAACGTCGGCAAGAGCCTCGCTCGCAGTGCCGAGTAAACAAAAGTGCTGCAAATGCTGCCGTGGAGCACAAACGTTCTGGCAGACAAACGCTCCTTCCAAACAATTGGAACACAATCCTTAAATAAACACGCTCAGGAAATCCACGATTACATTGTCGATGACAACCTCAACATCCCCTGTCTCACTGACACATGGCTATAAGAACAAATGGGTCCCACTATCGACATCGCAGTGCCAACAGACTATACCATTTATTTTAAAAAAAGAGGAATTGGGAAAGGAGGTGGAGTGGCGATAACCGCCAAGCAAAACATCAAGTTGTTCCACTCACCCATACAGTGCACTGGCTGTGAAACCCTACACCTTAAAATGAACCCCACTCATAATAAATGCTTCAATCTGATAGTCATCTACAGGCCCCCATCGTTGATCTCCGATTTTTACGATGAATTAACACAAATCCTGAACAACCTTTAAGCACCAAAAACCGGAACGATACTCATTGGTGACCTTAATAGGTGGAGAGGTAACGCCAAAGACCAAAAAGCTTACCAACCTAGAGGATGACCTACAAAACTGCTCCTACACAATAATAAATAATGACCCCACTGCTGTTTCTGGAGACCAGCTTATATCACAAAGAGGGGGTAGCCGCCAAGTAAAAGTTCATTCATACTAATTGTTTTATATGACATTATTTAAAGAAAAGTAATTATGGTGTTTGAAAGAATCACCACTGGTCCATACTTCTAACAAAGTCTAAAGTATCCCATAGCAATTTTATGGTTAAAAAGGCCAACAACAGTCAAGGTAGGGCATCTTAATACCTGTGGAAACTGGCAGAAAACATTGGAAGCATGCGTCTTAAATGTGTTCTGCAACAGTATTTGTACATAATCTTAAATTCTTCATATGTAGTTACGTCAGGAATAGAAGATTCCCAAAGGTGTGACTCGGTCCAGCAGGAGTACGGCTAGACCTACGGACGTTTCGGCTTCCAGGATCTGGTGCCTTCTTCTGGGCCAGAGGATTGTGTTTCCCTATAGGTGATGAACACAAAGTGAGGGAGTATTAGACTCAACACTGTTTGGGACGTGTTGTAGCTTGTGCTGGTGAAAACTACACAGGCACAAAAAGCTATTTGATTAAAAGAGAGGAAACCATCTTGACTGGATAATCAAAAATAACGTCGATATGACAGTCGTGGAAACCGATCAATGCATCTGGTCAGATCACTATAAAATAGAATCCAAGCTAGTACTAAAACAAAAAAACAGAGAATCTAAACAACCTCCCAATAAAGGTTCTAGAGAGAAACCTAAAAAAAATCTCGACTTCCATACTATCTCAAGGAATTAACCAAGTCATGAACAACACCAAAGATGAGGACCATTGTGAGAAAATAATATCAACATATGACAATCATATACAAGAACAACTTGATCTTCATGCTCCCATGAAAAACAAACAAGTCAGACACAATGTAAATGATAAAAAATGGTTCAATGCTGAATCTACTGCACTCAAAAAAGAGAAAAGACAATTGGAAAGAAAATGGGCAAAGGACTTCACTGAAATTAACAAAATGAACTGCAAAAATGCAGAAATTAGGTATAGGACAAAACCCACAGAACTAAAAAAAAAAAAAAAAAACATTACAATGAACAGATTGCCACAGCATTCAACTCTGCAGGAAAACTCATCCAAATACTAAAAGCTGTAGAAAAACCAAAAGCCCTCTCTCCGCCATTTCAACCGACAGAGAAAGACTGTGAAAAAGTTGAAATAGCTTTTCACAACAAAATCATCAAAGCTAGAGAAACAATTACAAACTGTAAGACTACCAGTTTCCCTCCCTTGGATCAACCACAAGCGGTAATACCCAAACTCCAAAATTACAAATTTCAATTTACACCAATATCAATGGAAGATATCAGGAAAACACTATCAAACATTAGATGCACTTCCTGTATGCAAAATGTGCTTCCACCTAAATTAATATTAGACAACGCTGAAGTTTTTTTTTCCATTCCACAGAAGAATGGTAAACATTTCCTTCAGGGACCACACCATCCCAGCTGCAATTAAAACAGTAACGGTTACACCCCTGCCTAAAAAAACAGAACTTAACCAACAAGACCCCTCAAACCTTAGACCTATTACCAACTTTAAGTTTTTATTACAAATACTAGACAAAATCGCCACAGAACAGCTCCAAGATTATGTGGATAAAACAACCTCCTCTACCCAAAACAATCGGGATTTAGGACAGCCCATAGCACAGAGTTGGTGTTGCATGATCTGCAGAAAGAGAATCGGGGCAACCTTTATAAGGGTAAAGCAGGCCTGCTGATCCTCCTAGACTTCTCGGCAGCTTTTGATCTGCCTGATCACCGGAAGAGGCCATAGATTGGGTGGCATCCTTTCTGCAGGATAGACAAACTAAGATTAAATCAGTTGATTGTGAAGTCCCACAGGGAGCTAGTTTCTCCCCATTATTGTTCAATGTTTATCTGTGATGCCTATGCATCTTGTTGACCTAACTCAACATTTTTGTTACCAACTTTGCCGATGACATCCAACTGGTCTCTGAACTAAGTGGGAATTACAATCAAGACAGCGACAAATTAACTTCATTATGTAACATCATTGAATCCTGGATGAAGGCAAATTGGATGTACCTTAATGGCACCAAAACAGAATTAATGATCTTCGGATCATCCTGCGCTAGGAAAAAACTGAGCCCAGCATACTCCTCATTTAACATCAAAGAGACACCAATAACAATATCAGAAAAAGTTAAGACACTTGACATTTACTTACAGGCAACACTAGGAGCAGAAGCTCATACAGCTCCCCTTAAAAGAAATTGACAATACCACCAAAAACTACTGAAAAAAAATGTGACCTTTGCTAAACCAACAAAATAGCACAACTATTGCTAGGGCCACTATCCTCTTCGGGCTACATTATGGTAACTCACTACTACTGGGCGCAAGCAGTAAATGCTTAAAACAATGTCAAGTGATCCAAAACAATGGCATAGGAACCATAACCGGCAAATCAAAGAGTGAGTACATCACAAGTGACAGAAGAGACTTACACTGGCTTGCCATAGAGGACCACATCACGTTTAAATGACTCACACTAGTCCATCGTTGCCTATTTGGAAATGCCCCTGCATACCTAAAGAAACAATCCAAATGGTATGAATCAAGCCGCAACCTTAGATCCACTAATAAAGGCCTTCTCCAAGCTATGCAAGCAAACAATTCAAAGGGACTAGCTAGGGCTTTCACCACCAAAGCAATCATAAAATGGAATGAATTGCCTCCAACACTAAAATCAGAAACAAACTATCGTTGTTTCAGAAAAAAACTTAAAACACTACTGTTCAAATAAAGTCACCTCCATGCACCAATCCTCTACTGACACACCACACTTTATGTTGTCCTGATTAAATGTGTCCCTGTCTATATGAAATGCCCTCGGATGCCTGCAGGCTGCAGCGCTTTATAAACAAATGCAAATAAAAAAAATAAAAAGATGGGGGTGATTAAGAAGAAAATGTGTGTACAACTCCACTAGATAACCGCATAATTGGCTAGCTTGCACGACTCTCAGGTCCCATTGTGGTGAAGATCAGCAAGCAGCAGGACTCTGAACTTTAATTTCAAGTATAAGGCTCTGGTAAGTTTTGGCCTTTCTTAGTCCAAGTATGCTTCATAATCAAAAGCAAGTTTTAAGCCCCAATAGCATACTAGTGTGGCAGATTTGCTAAGGGTAAGTAAAATATTCCTAAAGCGCTTTCTTTATGGTTGCCTCATCTTGAACCACTCAGCTCCTCAGGACTGTTCCAAAATTCATTTAGCACAAGGTCACGTAGCTCGTATTTAATATAAACAAGCCTTGCCATGGGCGCAATGACACAGCCCTGTCACATGCCCATTTTAATGTGTATTGATTGATGAGGATGTCCTAATATCCACACCCCATCTAACAACAGCCTGGTTATTTGAAAACAAGCTCTGGATGACTTTCAACAAATGATCTGGGATGCCAACGCTCAGGAGAATCTCCCACAGGGAGGGATGGTGTCAAAGGCTGTCGTAGATCATCGGAAATGGCATAAATGTCATTCTTTCATAGCAGGACATATTTTTCCTAGGTCAAGCACAAATGCAGGCTTTGATCAATGGTGCTAATTCCGCCACAAATGCCTGCCTGAAGATGATTTAGCGCACCCCTCTCCTTGATCCATGTCTCAAAGTGGAAGAGGATTGCCCTAGTGAAGGCTTTACCACTTGTGTCCAGCAGGGAAATGGACCTATAATTCTGGGGTTGCAAGAGTGGAATTAAATAAGGTGGCCAAGTATGAAATCCAAATATGCGACTCTTGAGCATAAAAGTCAATGTAGATTTTATCTGGACCTGCATCTTTACCCAGCTAGTGGTCCTTAAGGGCAAGTTGTACCTCCTTGCATGTCAACAAAAGTTACGCATGCTTATAAATAACGCCTGCCCTGCCTGGCGCTGTTCCATTATGCTTAGGCACTGTGTGTGTTCTAGTTTCATGATGCAGGTTTGTGAAGTGCTCGACCCAATTGGGCTCTGGGATACCCTTAGTGATCATTACTATTGGTGGTGTTACCTAGCCCCATTATAGCCCAGAATTCACGAGAATCCCTATTTCTAATGCAGATAACAAGGAATGCCATGTCCTGTCTACCCAATTGGCTTTCTCCTGGCAACAGTTACAAAGACTGTTGGAGTCCTGCTGGCATGGGTAGTTCAATACTGTCGTATGTGTAGTTGTTGCCATTATCGGGGGAATATCAGAGGAATCCCATGGGAATGGTTATAAAGTGAATAGAATAAATGTTATACTTGCAGTGATCACATCTCCTTCTCCTAAGCAGAGGGTAAAGGGTCTCTGTGCCGAAGGTCATGGCTAGTAGGCCCCAAAGAAACCTATTGGTGCAACATGTACATGTACAGAGGCCACAGCCAAAGGTTGTGGTCACTATGAATGGCATAGGGCAATGGCTAGTGAGCAGTGAAGAAACCTATTGGGGAAGCATATATAGTATCAACAGACAAATACCTTGTCGGATCCAAAGAAACCTATTGGTGCAACATGTACAGTGTCCATGGCTCAAGGCCATGTTGTCAGGAACTCTGATTGGAAAATCTGGAAACGCTGGAGGCATTGAATGCCTTACGCACGTTCCAGTCCTCACCCAAGATGGCGGACGATTCTTTATATTCTGGCTCCTCCCATAAACAGACACGTTGTATCTGTTTACCAACGCTACGGTTCGTGAGGAAACTTCGTCCGTGCATTCATCTTGCCTGCTCCGTTCTTCAGCTATTTTCTGCCTTCCTGGTGTACCTCCCGCAGGCCTTGATTCCCCGGTGAATCCTGCATACTATTTTCTTTGTCTATTTCACGTGTTCTGCCTACGTTTTTCCTCTTTTGCCTTTCTGGCTGCTCTGCCTTCTGTAACGTCTTACTTTTTTGACTATCTTTCTTCCTTAATTTCCGTGTCAGCCTACCTCTCGTCCTCTCTTACAACCTGCTGCCCTTCCTGTGTTATCTTTTGGTTTCCTTTCCGGTTTCCTGCCTTCTTTGCTTTTGTCCATTTCAAACTTTTTATGTGACTACGGCGTCTTTAAGTATTACGGCGTCTTTAAGTATTACGGCAAAAAGATTATAGAACCAACCTTAAATGTTTATGCAAAGTATAAATGGATTTTGTGAAGGACCCAAAAGCATAGTTTCACAGATGTGTCAGTGCTCTATTTTTTTTTAAAGTGTCATAATGTAGTCAAATACCTTTGGTAAATGAGTTAGAGCCTGTGGCCATAGCCAGTTGCCGGATTTGCACCATGACCTGGACCATTTGGCCTCTGGTCATGCCCATGAGGGACCGGCAATGGGGTTGAAGTGGACATGGCCATCAAGGACCGGCTATGTGGTAATGTTTTTCAAAATCTGGATAGGGCGATTATCGCAAAACCAGCAGAAACATAAAAAAATGCTTTCCTGCCCCCCAGGACCTCACCAAGTTCATTTACTTTTTTTATAACCGCTGTTACAAATTGTTAGTTAAAGGGGGAGCTTACTTTGGGTTTTTTAATACAATTGAAGTTAATAGATCAATGCCGTAAAAAAACTGCTCATGTAGTTATGTAAGGTAGATTAAGATGCAAGTAAAAATAATCTCCCTGCAACAGAAAATTGAAAAGAAATGGGCATCAATGAATCCCTCCTACATGCTGGACAGCCCAATGATAATTCATTCCACCCCAGCATTTAACTTCAGGCAAGTATCTGAAGTAGAAGTGCCAACTATCCTCAAAAACCTAAAACCCTCCAAATGAAAAGGAAAAGTATGCACAGCCATGATAATCAAAGAATATGCCATTCTTGACAAGGTTTATAAACTTCTCCTTCTAATCCAGCCTGGTCCCAGCCAACATGAAAGAATCATGGGAAGTCACACTGCAAAAAAAATCCTCCCTGCACACACCTGTGCTTAGCAATTACAGACATATCACCACAGTTCAATTTCTGCGAAAGATTCTTGACAGAGCAGCATACTAACAAATACAGTCCAATATAGAAACATATCACATCTTAGGTATGCATCAATGTGGCTTTTGCCTGGGAAATGGAACAGAGTCAGCTATCTTAGACCTAAAAATCCAACTTGACTCATTCAAAGATGAAAGCAAGCCTACTCACCTCCTCCTCCTTGACCTATCAGTAGCTTTTGACTTGGTAGACCACACCACACTCTGCCACCACCTCACAGCCTCAGCCAACTTTTTCCTCTAAGTGACCTCATGGAAAGCCTCCATCGTGGAAAATAGGTCCATGGGAGTCTTCTCGGACACTGCCAACACCCCACCCATTCCCATACCATGCAGCAAACCCCAAGATTCCTGTGTATCTCCCTCACTCTGCAATACCTTCACCAAACCCCTTTTCGACCTCCTCGATTTACGTGGCATCTCCTATACGAATTACACTGACAACACCCAAATCTTCCTCCCCTTGACAGGTACCTTTCACAAAAAACTCCCTTACCAAAAACACAATCTACTCCACCATCCAGACCTGGATGACGATAAAACAGTGTTATTTGCTAGTTGGATCCCAGGCCATGCTCAAGAAACTCAGTGCAGAATTCTCCTCATTTAGCATAGGTGGAATCCAAATTCCCATCTCCTCCTCCGTAAAAACACTAGGTGTCCACCTGGATGCCACACTCTCACTCACCAAACAAGTTAACACAATTGCCTCTTCTTCCGCTTACACAATGAAACTTATCAATGCAGACAGGCACTTCCTATCACTGACCATTTGCTCAACCATCGCCAAAGCCACTGTTGGAGCAAGACTGGACTACTGCAATGATATGATATGATATGATATGATATGATATGATATGATTTGATATGATATGAGATTTATAATGGCAGGAACCAACAAACAGAACCTTAACAAATTACAGGTAATTAAAAATAACGCCTTACGAGATGCCCTAAAGATCTCCAAAAGAGATCATAGCTCAGCTGCCAGAACAAAAGCCCATTGGCTCCCCATTCGAGATCATTTTCAAAACCCTCTCCATTACGCATACATGCCTATCCAACATAGCCCTCAAATAACTATCCCAGAACATTGAAAGACCAAATCCACCAGACCAGTAAGAATCACCTATGCCCACCGTCTTGCCCTACATAAGGTGAATAGAGTAAGGGGAGGAGGGTCCAGCTTACCCACAATAGTTGCAACCCAGTGGAACGCCCTCTCACCTGACCTAAGAATGGAAACTTCATACCGGCCCTTCCGTAAGTCCCTAAACACTTAGCTGTTTGCCTAGATGCCCCCTAGCTTTGCTGGACTGGCTGCACCTTAACTACCATTGTGACACTGTCCATGAATATGTATGGCATGTCTGTATATTTCCAAGTTGTGGCTGTCTGTCTGTGTGTCTGCACACATGTGTTTCCAACCTTTATAAGATAAATGTAAACAGTGTAAACAGTGGTGGCTATGTTTATAAGATGAGTGTAACCAGTTCAAACAGCACCCTGATGCCCTTGGGCTTGGGTGCTTTACAAATGCAGATAAATAAATAAATAAATAAATAAATAAAAAATAGTTAAATAAACTCTAAGCGCAGTTATATTAAAAAAATGTGTTTGGGCATTATTTTATTATATTTGTGTATTTATATATGACAAGTCGTCCTTACGTTGAGTCTAGTATTTTAGGAATTTGTAGTATTGTTTTGATGTTTTGAAGGAGCACTGCATTTCCTTCATCGGTTAGCTGTACTCCATTATGTCTATAGAAATTGGACATGTAGAACTGTAAGTTGTTGTTTCAAATCCATAATTGGTTGTGATCTCTCATGAATGCTGAAACTACTTTATTAACATTTCACTGTGATTTTTCTATGTTACCAATCCATTTTCTGGTCCATCTCCATTGTTGCCTCCGAGTCAGATTGGAAAAGATAAAGAGGGTCTGAGGAAAACGTTTCTTTAGTTTTTCCAAGTCTTGTTTCATAAGTAAAGTAAGGAACACACCTAGTATATTCCACAAATCATTGCCTCCACAATGAATTAGTATGATTTATTGGTGCACTGTCCTTTTCAGAGTGAACAATTTTAGAAAACAATCTAATTGTAAAATCTCTCAAACTAAGGTCCGATCGGCCATACTGTTTTCAAACCGGCCATGATATCTGCAGTGTTTCTCTGTTTCTAGGAACATTATTCCTAGTTTGAATTTCTAGTAATGTCTATGAATAGGGTATGTATGATGTGTATATTTTTAATGTGTTGATGTTACTGTTGTATTTGTGTATGTGTCTGTGATAGGTTACACTCAAAAATTGTCTGCCATTTTAGTACTGTGTTTAGTAAATATAGTCCTCTTTTTGTGATTTTGATTTTGGACAGTATAAAAGCTATCACTTTATGTAGTTTTCTCATTCTAATTGTAGAACTCTCTATGCACTATACTCTCATTGTTTGTGTCCAACCCATCATTTACCTGTTTTTAAACTTTATTCACTGTGTATCCTAACTATTATGTATACTTTATCATAATCCAATTTAAATAATTCCATGAGCAGTCACGTATTGTATTGACAAATTTCAAGTACCATTGTATCACTACTCTCTTCTGTCATTTATATTCCATGCTCACATAAAAAAAAAGAATTTTGATGGCCAAAGCTATACAAAATGGGGAGTTATTTGTGTATTGAGGATCGCCATCAGCAACAACAACGACTGGGGTAATTACCCACGGCTATCCAGCACCCACTCAGTGTGTGGCATTGCTACCCACAGGTAATCATGGCACCCTTTGCAGCCATGGCTATATTCTGGCAAATGGCTAGATATGTATTTGTGGACCTGTATAGCTGCGGATATCTGACATTTTGGGTGGAGTAGCATCAGAGATGCAAATCAAAGGGGGTTCTGGGAGTCTCTCTACCAGCACATTGACATTTTCTTGGGTGGATGGCCACAGGGAGAATCTCAACCAGGTCTTTAGCTCACTGTCCCTTTCACAGAGGAGAAATATCCCTGCATTTCAGTCTTTGTCCTGCCCAGGGGCAGTCCAGGACCGAAGTGCTAGGCAATTCTTCTCTGAACAAGAGTACCAACAGCAACCTCAGACACGTGTTTTGGTCTAGTCCGGCCTCATCAGTGAGGTGGAGCTGTGCCTCTCAAAGAACAGAGAGCAAGGGGTCCACACTTGGATTCCCCTGGTAACTTAGGGTGAAACTCACAGTTACTAAATATGCAAAACAAAGGGGATTCTGGGAGTCCCTCTACTGGCAAGAACACAGCCCATTGACCTGTTCTCGGGTCAATGGCTTCCGGGAGAGTCTTAACCAAGTCTTTAGCTCACTTTCCTTTTCTCAGAGGTGACATATCTCAGCATTTCAGTCTTTGTCCTGCCCAGGGGAAATCCAGTACTGAACCTCTGAACATGAGTACCAACAGCAACCACAGATACGTGTTTCGGCCAAGTCAGGCCTCATCAGTGAGGTGGAGCTGTGCCTCTCTATGAACAGTGAGTAGGGGGTCCATGTCTGAATCTCCTGGTAAATTAGGGTGAAACCCAAAGTCACTAAATATGCAAAACAAAGGGGGTGCTGGGAGTGCCTCTACCGGCATGAACACGGCCGATTGTCTGATTCTTGGGTGGCTGGCCCTCTTGAGAGTCTCAACCAAGTCTTTAGCTCACTATCCCTTTAACAGAGCAGAAATATCGCTGCATATCAGTCTTTGTCCTGCCCAGGAGCAGTCCAGCACCGAAATGCTAGGCAATTCTCCTCTGAACAAGAGTACCAACAACAACCCCAGACACGTGTTTCAGCTTAGTCAGGCCTCATCAGTGAGGTGGAGCTGTGCCTCTCTAAGAACAGTGAGGAAGGGGTCCATGTCTGCATTCCCCTGGTAACTTAGGGTGAAACTCAAATTTACTAAATGTGCAAAAAAAAGGGGGGTTCTGGGAGTGCCTCCACCGGCACGAACACAGCCCATTGACCTGTTCTTGGGTGGATGGCCCCTGAGAGAGTCTAACCAAGTCTTTTATCATAGATGCTTAGTGTGTTCTTGGGGATTGGGAGAGACTAGGGGAGTGGAGGAGGACCATGGGAAGTGGAGAGGGGCTGTTAGGCATGTTATAGACACTTGTTTGGAGTTTGGGGGAGTGGAAATACATTTTTGTATTTGTTGTTTTTTCAATATAGCCACGGCTAACAGCAAACAGCCATGTAGGGCTTTTCTATAACTGCATCTATAAAATATCATGAGCATAGGCGCGTCAATGCCTTTTCGTCATTTTATTAGTTGTAGCCGTCGGTGCAGTTCTATTTATAGCCATGCCTATAAACCATACATTTTCTGTGCAATAATCATATTGCTATGAGGATGATACAGCACAGAATTTTATTTGTGCGTCAAGGTGTTTTTCTCTTCTCCCTCACCCCTTGCAATCCTTCCTTGACACCATCCCTTTTCTCTCTGTCTACACATTGTTAATGTACCAACTCAATTTCATGGTAATAAGTTCAAATGCACATTATATGTTCAAATTGTTACTCAATTCTATGTTGCCATATTGACTTTTGTTTCTTATTTCATCTTAATTTGTGCTCTATTCTCATATGTACAGCCCTGTTTTTTAAAGTGCCCAAGTGGGGCCGAAACACACGTCAAATAATAAGGGCATGTTGTTCTTTTCTTGGTGATCTGTATTTCTTTCAGTCCTTAACTGACTGTCCATCAGTTGGAACTTACTAAACACAAGGTGCTACGATGAGGGTGTCTGCTGCACTTTCGATCACAATTTTATGAATTTAAGGTATGGGACCAACCAGTAGCGACTAAACTGATCACAACAATAATCCAGAACGTATTGACCCGAGAGACATATGCCCTCATTCCGAGTATGGTGGTAGTCATGGCGCTGTTTGCGCCCACCACGACTTCCTCCCATACCGGTACCGACTCCGGTTTAGTTCAATAGGGACTTACCGGTCCATTCCGACCTTGGAGGGACCAGTAAGTCCCCATTTACCATATCATTCCCCATTCCCATTGAGCCCCCATAGGGCTCAATGGGAATGGGGAGGGCGCAAATAATGGGCCGGCGTATGCCAAGCCCGTTATTTGAGCACAGGTCCCTTAATGGGTCCTGTCCTTAACACCTGGTCAGACCAGGTGTTAAGGAAGGGACCCGCTAAGGGACCTTGTAGTAGGCTGGTAAGGGATTACCGGCACCTGTCTCCTTACCGGTGCCCTGTATCCCTTACCGCCCTACTCGGAATGAGGGCCATAGAGTCACTAAGCGATATACCCAACTTCATCTATAACAAATTGTTTACTTTCATGACTACACGGCACGAGAGCAGCAATGGCTGAATATTTACTAACAAAGGAACAAGACAGAGCAGCTCTTTTTTGCCAAAAGGTAAACTGTAGCCACCAAACTCTTTGGTGGAATGGTGTGTGTTTTGTACTTGCAACTACGCGATGACTGCAGCGCTATCTGAACATTGATGGTAAACACTAATTATGGGATAACATGGAGCAGAGTAAAGTGCATGGATTTTGTGTCAAACTTAATTGAGTAAAAGTGACCACGCGTTTTTATATCTGCTTATTTCAGTTCAGCATTACTGGCCTGTGAAAATCGGATTAACATGGCAACTTGTCATAGCTGATATGGACATCCAATGGCACTACATTACAAACCAATATTCACAGCCCAAATGTACCTAACTAAAGGCGAAATATCATGCTGAGGGTAAGCACCACGGCTAATGTGCATTATTTTACACGGTAATAACTGTCAAACAGGGACCTCACGCCTTTTACTATTTCCATGTTTTCCTTTATTGCTGCTTTCATTGATGGCTTGAAACTCGCTGCTCAGCTAACGTTGTTGTTATCTTGGAAACGCGTGTGTGCAGAGACACACCAGTTTAAGGGTAAGCAACAAGGAGGTTTACGGCTCTAGCAATCAATAATACATCTTTTATGGACATCACTTAACAAACACCAATCGGTTTTGTTTAATATTGTTGCAGTTTATACTGTCAGGGTGACGTAGAGCAGGCATCCCTAGTAACACTAGACACAGGATGCGTGAAGGACATAACTCCAATATAATACTACACACACGTATCCTTATTATATAACTTGATCAGGTAAGCGACTTTTAGAATTGTGTTCCTGCATCCTCCAACGTTATCAATTGAAATAGCATGATGTGCAATATCCTTCTATAAACATTGGTACACTTAAGAATTAATTCAACTTGCAAATTATCTGGCTTTGAGATCAGGGCACATTAGTGAGCTATATTGGTGCCATTATTCTAAATGCAGGAATTGAGTGATGATCAATAGTTTAACTCTCTTTCTCCCATTTTCCAATAGATTGCAATCATACAATTTGAGACAAGAATTGAGTTTGTTAATACTGATGATAAATTGCAATGTACATTTGCATTGGGTATTGCCGTTTCTCAAGGAGTTTACATGTGTATGATTTGTGCATTTTTGGAGTACATTTGAATCATTGTTTGCCTTGAGAAGGACCAAATCTTTTGGGTCGAAACGCGTCTTGGCAGAGGCACTGAGTAATGTGATAAGCATAAGGAACTCAGCACTTTGATTTTCTCTGTATAGGTACATGGATTTGTTACCAACCTAGTGAGACTGGACCACATTTGATCAAATGTATTGGAAACGTTTTCACTCATTTTCTAATGTCTTGTACATCAAAATTGATTGCATATGATATCAGCTTCTGAATCATCACAACCACAAATAAATACACAGTGTTTCACCAACCTTTTTATAGAATTGGACCCCATGATTGTTGTCCCACCTATATTGGTGCATAGCGCGGCTCAGTGGACCTTTTCATAGTGTATTGAACAGAGGACTCTCATTTGCTCCTTCGGTGTACACGGACCCTTTCCATGTACAAATTGATCTCCTTAAATTAATAAAAAACTCATACTTCCAAAAAATATTGCCAATAAATTGCAACCATACAGTACAACCACCACCCAGTCATTTTACCATCTGCGGCATTGAGGATATACATCTCCTAAGATCATTAGAAGAACCTTTGAATCTGGAACAAGTGACACCATGAGTGAATTTGACATAAGTCCCAGGAATCTAGATATGAAAGAATTAAATCTAAATCCAAATTTGTTCCACAAATGCAATCCAAGAATGTGATTGACACCTTTCAAAAAGTTGTGGTGAATTACATCAATAGAAAAGTGGAACAATCCAAATGGAAGAGGAGCCAACATGCAGCTAATATATCTCGATCAGAATTAAAAAATGTTGATAATCTGGCCTGAGACTCATCAATTGTCATTAAAGTAGCCAATAAGTCAGGCAATGTGGTCATAATGAATAAGACTCACTACATTGCAATGGCCAATATCCATCTGATGACACCTGACTGCTATACAATTTTCAAGTGTGATCCAACATCAGAAGTCAAATACATGGAGAAATCTGTTCTAACTATCACATGTCCAATTTCACCTACTATGTATTTCCTGCCAAAATCCACAAACCATTTGAACACATCCCAGAAGCACGACCCAGCTTGAATTGTATTGGATGGGCAACTAAACCAATTTCAGAATATCTGGATAATATTGCGTTCCCATACGGGTTAGAATTAAGAGCATACCTAAAATATACCACACACGTATTGAATATAACTAAAAAAATAAGATGGGATCCACAATATCTATTGGCCACCTTGGATGTCAACGCTCTGTATACTTCATTACAACACAAATTGGCAATTCAGACTCTTGACTACACTTTCAGCACAAGCTCGGCATCTTATTATCATCATGTTGAGATGTTCAAAGAAATCCTGCAACTTATACCCACCCACAACAAATTCATGTTCAATGACATCTATTACCAACAGAGCAAGGGTGTCGCCACAGGGGTTAAGTTCTCCCCATCCTTGGCTAATTTATTCATGGGCCTGTCCGAGGACAAACATGTGTAAAATAACTTTGAGTTCTCACAACGGGTGATAGTGTGGAATCGCTATATAGATGACATACTCATGATATGGAGAGGAGACAACATCACTCTTGAGCAATTTCTATGTGGATGGGAACAAGTTGCCAACACGTACATTTAGGAAACCAACCAAGTTTAACTCCACCTTATATTCAACCAGTTGTCACCATCCCAGGGTAATCGAAAACATACAAACCAGTGAATTTATTAGAGCTCGATGTAATTGTCAAGAGGAAGCAGCATTTTATAGTGAATGTCAACTTCTTACAACTAGATTCCAAGAGAGAGGGTACCGGGCTACCAGTATCAACACAGCACAGAACCAGGAAATAACAATGCAAGGAACTGACACTTTGATCCAGGTATGTAACAAGAATGAAAAGCACCCACCCCAAACCAAATTCATCACACAATTTTGTCAAGATAGCCATCTAGTGACCAAAATCATGAGCAAACATTGGTATCGGTTACAATTAGACAAAGAACTCAGTGGATTTATAGATGAGATAACCAGACCCATATTCATGAGAGCACCAACACTTAAAAGCAAACTCAATCCTTCCTTCCTCCTAGGTGAAGTGACACCACCAACTGTCAGTTGGCTCGCACTATCCAGGCAGGGCTTTAGGACATGTGGAACGTGCACCATGTGCCAATATACATATCAGGCCACAACACAAATCAAAGATGAAAAGGGTACTGTGAGAAACGAGACGGTGTCTCACCCGCTAGTCCCCGGCGATCTGTCATCCAGGTGGCCAGGACACGACCTTTGCTTTTGGATTCAGTTCCTGTGGATGGACCAGTGTGGGAGGATAACCTTGGATTGATTAATCACTTTAAATGTGCAGAAATTAGAATTATGGTGCTTGGCAGAAAAGCGCTTTTGAAGGACAATCTATTTTATGAGGCCAGAATGTCTTGTGTGATAGAGGGTTTGTTAAGTAGTATATACTTAGTATACATTACTGAAAAACGAATTGCAAATCAGAGCAGCGACCAAGTTATGGTCAGAAATAGAGTAATACACCATTTTGTAATAGGTCAGGCATGGTGAGGTGATTCCTAAGATGGTGGATTTCTCTGAGTCATAATGGACAGTCTTTTTTTAATAAAAGTTCATCCAGGGGACAATGGTGGGGGAATGAGTGAGTAAAAACCTGTTTAGACTTGTTCTGATTGGCAGATAGGCCAACAAATCAAAAGTAGGAAGAGGGATTGTACATTGATCATGCCATATAAGTCAACGAACCAGAGGCTGGAAAGGGGCTGTACTTATGATCAGGCCATTACCTCATCTTCCTAGAGTGTATATAAGGAAGGGTGAACCTAGTGATTTTAGCAAACTCCCAGAGATGCCATTGATGCTGTATCCTGTGTATCCTGTGTCTTGCCTGCTGGAAGAAATAAACTTGCTGACTTTGAAAAATTCTGCCTCAGTCTGCTGATGTGCTCCAGAGTGTTTTCTTGACCCCAGAGATGCCAAGGCCCATAGGGAGGGTGATGGGACCCTCCTCAACACCCCTGTCCCAATTTTCCAACATTAACACTTTCTCACAGACAGCTCACTGTGAGAGAAAACAGACTAACACCTGAGCCGTATACCTGATATGTCCAAACACAATGGTCAGGAAGAGTCAGGCAATTAAAGATAATTGCACACACCTGACTTCCACCACACTTCCCCACATGGATAAAAGGTGGAGCATGAAAGCACACTCGGAGCAAGGCAAGACACGAGGAAGCAACCGTTCCAAGATAGCAGTTTATTATGATGAGAAAGATGGCAAGACCATAGAGGGTTGCAGGGAAGGAAGTGCCCGTGATCTTTTTGGAGAAAAACTTCTACTTTCACAGGCCACCGAGAATGAGAAACATAAGACTTGGAATTAAAGCTGAAGAAGCATGTATTGTGTGTCAGAGGTACAGAGGGCTCGCCCGCGTCAATACCCAAGGTGGGAGGAACATTTGCTGCCATGATAGTGTCCTTGGCTCATACAACAAAGCAGTGCCAGTAAAGTCAGCAGAGCCGGTGAGTCTGGGAGACTGATAGCAGACAAGTCTGCGTTGGAACCAAGGTTGCAAGCGGCAACATTGTATGACGAAATCTGAAGACAACAGTGGCCCTCATCAGGAGGTTGGAGGTAACCATGCTGCTTGTAGCTTCATGGTTGCCTCCTTACCGCAATCTGGGCCCGATCCCTCGAATGAGGACTTACCGGGCCATCGCAACCTTGGCAGACCCGGTAATTCCCCATCCGAGGAACCCGGACCCGGTCCATCCCCATTCCCATTAGAGCCCTCATAGGGCTCAGTGGGAATGGGGATGGAGCTAACAACGGGCCTGTTAATGATGGGCCTGTTGTTAGCTCCCTAGTGTCCTCGCGGGACCCGGTATGGATGCCTGGTTTTTCCAGGCGCCCATTGCAGGTGTCGCGAGGAGACCTCGTGGTAGGGCGGAATGGGTTTACCGGCACCAGCACCTTTACCGGTGCCGGTAAACCCATTCCGCCAACCTTATGATGAGGGCCAGTGTCTGAAACATATGTGATGAGCAAAGCGAATATAATTGAACATCCAAAGAGTGACTGAACTTTTGAAGCAAAGATAGATACCATATACAGAGTTGTCCTGCACCACATGGGTGTTCAGTAGAATGTCTCTGTTAGGTATCCAACTGAGAGCTGACAAATGTAAATTGGGAATTGTGTAATTGAAGTGGTCCTGCAACGGGTCAATCTAAACCCTCTGCTCATTCAAAAGTCTTCGATAGCTAATGAGAACTGCAATTAGTCCGAGCCCGGCTGAGGGAGACTAATTGCCCGGCTGAGGGGGATTGAGGTGAACCGTCAGTCACCTGAGAAAGAATATTCTCTGAACATTGGAGAAGGGGATCTGAACCCGGAAGAGGGGGATCCAAATTAATGATTGTTGTATGAAAAAAGGATTTGAGACCGGCTGAGGGGGATCCAGGGTGAATCACTGGAATTGAGTACTTATAAGAGAAAAATAGCTTTGTGTTTTGTTTTTGATACATCAGGCCCTCTGAATCAAGAGACTTTGATAAGTAAAGAGACCTGGTCACAGGTGGCCCTGATGATGGTAATGGAACTGTATCCTCATACTGAAGAAGCCAGAGTGTGTGCTTTGCTCAAGTGAACTGCCTTGTCCCGTGCTGAAAACGTGGGGAAGGGAGACTAATGGCCTGCACATCCTGACATATCATTTTTCTGAACACTTCTTTCTTTTTCATGAACACTACCCCACACAATGTGTATTTAGAAGTAAGGATTGGCAATTGTTTTCTTTTAGTATAGACCCTTTTATTTTGACGAGACTTCACTCGGACACTTTATTATTATTTTATGGTCGTAGCCTGCTCCCATCTGTAGATTTAGGATTAGATAGGCATTTATCACGCCCTTGCTGAAGTTCAATAAAGATCCTCGAACTGTGGTCACTTGTGTCTGTCTTACTATTGATACCATGCCTTCCTTACAGTACCACAATCAAAATAATGGAACACATTAATTGTAGATCTAAGTACATCGTCAATGCCATCCAATGTGTTTGTTGGCAGATCTACATGTGCTGCACCATCCACAAACTCCGTGAGCACCTGGCGACGATTGGAAGTCAAGCTCCTAAATTTCCATTGGCTGCACATTTGCAGCAGAAGCACCAAACCGAGAACAAGAAAGATATAAGGTTGATTGGCTTGGAAACATTCTCCCTTGGTGAAAGGGGACGTAATAAAGAGGGCAAACTTCGGCAAGCAGAAGCAAAACTAATTTGTAAATTATGAACAACTGAGGTTGGCCTTAACACCGACAATGAGATAGGGTGCTTTTCATAGTATTAAGACACAGGGCCTGATTCATTTAAGTATTTGCACAGAAAATCGGGGATCCTGAGTACATTTGATCCCCGGGTCCGTGCTTAGAAACCTCTGGGTATTAAGCGTGTTATAAAAAACAAATATATCATAGCATACAAATGGTCAAATACTGCATTCATTCAAATGCAGCAGTACCATGCACCCAGCCGCATTACGCTAGAAGCTGCAAACACAATGGTGCAGCATGCATAAGAAATTCATGAGAAAACACAAACACCACAAACCCTAATGTGCTGGTACACAACATATCTATCATCCCACAAAAATGCATACATACCAAAATCTTTGTGACTTTAAACTAGTGCTGCACACCGTAATAGTTGATTCATAATCAAGACAGGCCAAATGTGACATACAACCATAATCCCACAAACCCTGCTAGGGATCTGAAGTGTCACTCATTACACATGATAAACGTTCCATGAGCCACATATCAGTCCAACCATCAGCACCTGCTAGAGGCCACAAACAGTTGACCCTGCTACCCACTACCAAACAACCATGAAAGCCCCACACAGTTAGAATGCACACTTTTTATAATCAGTGAACAATGGCCCCAGCAATCCATCTGAAGAACACAGCCATACCCATCATTAAAAGAACCCCCTGTGAAACATATCCCCCTTAAGAAGTAGCGTTGGAACACAAGCCAAGTCAATCCAAAGTGAACACACACAGTGCCACACACGCATGCAAACACCACACAAGTGTCAGCAAATGCCATTCACTTACCTGTCCAGGGAACCCACCTGCCTTGCATACAATGCACAACATCAGGAGATGCTTCCCCTAAATTGAATACTATGCATAGTAACAGCAGAAACAACATGCACATACATGACAACACATAATTTCATAAAGAAAGTATGCAGCCACCACCCACTGCAGGAGCAACACATGGTGCCACAGGGTGAATGGGAATTGATTGTGATTATCCCAGGAGTACAGTGTACCACGACAGAGAGAGGGAGAGAGAGTGACACAGAGAGGGAATCCCAAGGAAATCAAGTAGTACACTGCCTGGTTTTCAGATGTACAATAATATGCTGTACAGCACAGTAGATGTGGCCATAGGGGAATACAAATAGGTAGGTAATAGAGTGACATGAGCAACACTTAAATTACCATACTGGCATGTCAGCATGCAAAGGACATATAAGATACACAAGACATGCAGCAAACATGCACACTAATGACACATGCTCAACATGCAAGACAGTGTTAAAGCTTACCTGCTGACTGTGCCAGCATGGTGTCAGTCCCGCATCACCTTCACCCGCAACTGTGTCTCATAATCAGGTACAGGAAGGACAGTGCGTGGTAGAGGGCATGGGGGGGCATGGTCGTCAAAGGGTTCAAGGTGTCTGCCTCGGGACAGAAGTCACTGCCAGATCATGAATTATTGAAACATCATGGGAGAAGACATTAAAACAGTCATTGTGAAGTACCATTGACACAGCACACACTTGCAACATAACACAACACCCATAATTACCTGCACATGCCATCCAGTGCACCATCATGTAAACATGCAAGTTGACGTCAATATGCATGCCTGCATGTACACTACTGCACAAGTCTTGGCCTTGAGATGTTATTGGCACACATCAATGGAAATAAAGTAAAAAATGAAAACAAAAATAAACTAGGAAAGGGCAAATCAAAATATACAAGGCCAACATCCGGGCCTGGGGTATAAAAAAAAATGTAAATCAAAAATGACCCTCATGTACCGGGGGGGGGGGTCGACTCAGGAGGGGGAGGGACAGGGTGCATGTCAACTTCCACATGGGTGGAAGTTGAAAAAAAAAACAATTCCCTCCATGGGCTCATGGACCGCACAACTATGTTGGACTGGGAGGCATGTCTCTGCTGGCACCACCTTCCTGTGTAGAATGAGAAGGTGGTAGTGGTGCCGGAGGTTCACCATGCAGTGCCATGGCCTGTTCATCAATGGCAGCGGCCAGGTGTGACACTGATGAATGCACTGGCGCAATGAGGGTTTGGAGGTCACCATGCATAACCTCACCGAATGCATGGAGTTCCTCTGAGATATCTGCCTCAATAGTTGCATCTCCTGTTGGTGCAGTCTCCTGTGGGCTGCCTCTTTCTCATAGATTGCAGCTCTGAGGGACAACAACTCTTGCCTCAGGGCCTGGCCCTCTGCAAGCAGGGATGCCTGAAGAGAACTCAGATTGGTCTGTTGGCTCCTGATGTTGGTCTCCATGTACAGCCTATGTGAGCGGCATGTGGATTGCACTGCCTGCAGCTGGTGCTCCACCTGTGTTGCTGGTGGGATCATGGACCTGGCCACCCTATCCATGCCCTCAGCCAAAATATCATAAGCCGCACCCTGTTATTGCGCAGCAGACAACATCAACTGCTCCCATACCGTCTGCCCAGCCAGCATACATCCCCCATGTGTACGAGGACCACGCCTGATCAAGGGAGCATGGCCCTTGTTGTGATCTAACTGTCTCTGGCTACAGGACTGCACACCTCCCTTGGACATCTGGCCCAGGACCAGAACCCAATACTTGGGAGCATGGCCCTGAAGCTGTAACCACCACAGACAGCCGTGACACAACTGACTGGCCCTGTGAAGGCACCTGGCCCCCTGCATACTCACAGGCCCCAACTCGTCCAGCACTTGGTGCATTCACCTTCAGCAGAATTGAGGATTGGACATCCGGTTCAGCACATGAGCTACTGAATTCATAACAGTCATTGTCATATCTGGACATTCCCAGGATGGTCTGTAACACCAGTGGATTCTTCTGGGCTGCCACAACACATCCTCCACTGGTGGTCTGGACCGGCACAGACTCTTGTTCCTCCTCTTCCTCCTCCTCTGCATCTGGTGCCTCATCATCTGCACAAGGACATATAAAGACATGAGGATTCGTGTGAATTGTGTCTACAGAAAAAAACATCTGTATCACATTGCTGTCCTGAATCACAATGAGAAGATATCGCATTCACACACTATGTACAAGAAGCCATCTGATTATGGCATATGCAGACTTGCAACAACATTCCATGTTCTTGCCCATGTAGCCAGTGGACACATTGACAACATGGTTCCTTGAAAACACATTCTGGCCCATGCCACAACTATTGACAAATACCTGATAAATGGGCATGATCATATGGCTCTGTAACATGCTATTAAATTACATATCAACAGGTACACACACATATTCACATCCAAGTACACATTGATCACATGCCACACCAGTGTTGAACTGGCACAGGGAGTGAACACAATGTGGAGTCCCAGTTGAAGTATGACTGTAATGCAAATAATACACATTTGTCTAACTTTTCGCCTGACCAAATTCTTCTAAACACCGTGGCAAAGACGTAACCGTTTACTACCAGAACTGTGCTATCCTATACAAAGACCCTGAACTGTTGACTTTGGGCCAGGCCTATGAACTGAATTGCTGGTTGTAGTTAACCGAAACCCTTTGCCTTGCCTATGAAAGTATTTGTGCTGTTGATTCTCATAACCTTGTATTTTTAACCCTTTTTAAAATAACTGAAGTGCCATTTTGCGCCCACATCAGGGGAGCTGAACTTGTTCAGAAACATATTGGTTGTGTATTTGTAGTATATTAGTATATGATATTGAGCTGCTCTTGCTAGTGTAATGTTTTCAAACTGACTCTGTAAATGAATGTATATTCTGTTACCAAGAAACCTTGAGTGAGTGTTTGTTTGAATTGCTGTAATTGTTGGGCCTTTGTGTAACTTGCTCTACTGCTTACTAAACTCTTGAGATAAGTCCAGATGCTCAGCCACTGCTACCACATTACTGTGTAGTGCAGGCTTGTACCAAAGGTGAAATTGTACTGACAGTTGTAGTCTTAATTGCATGTAGTGTCTCTAAAGGTTTCTGCATGTGATTCTGCCTAACAAGGGCATTATAATTCCCCAGGACCTGCTCCACCAGGATTTCAACTTTCCTGGCAGTGAAGTTGATAGCCCTCTGCCTCGCTGCCATGGGGTTACCACTGTGGTCATAAGATGATGGTGCTGTTGACATGGCAACCCCTGAGGCAGGTGTGGGTGGGCAAGGTGGTTCTGGAGGCGGGCGGTGGAGGGGTGGTGATGGTATGGCACTTTGGGAGTCCAGTGAATCAGCTACTGTGATCACAGGACCAAGGAAAGGAGCACTGGCAATAGCTGGATAGCAGGCACTCAAGATGCAGGGCAGGTGGGCAGCAGGCACGCACACTGGGCAGGCAGCAGGAGATGGCTCAGCAGGAGGCAGCTCAGGGCAGTAGGAGGCAGGTTTAAAGGCTCGTAGGCAGGAGTGTGGGTCTTCCGTGTTTAATGCGTGGGCAGTCGAAAACAGAATGGTGGTTGGTTACTTTGCATGTTCGAAAAAAGCGCACACACGTGAAATCTGAGGAAAAGCCCTCAGCATGTAACTTACATGACACGCGTTGCGCACTAGCGTTCATTACAACAGAATCAAGGATATAGAAGTGCACGTAGAAGCAAATCCAACCGTACAAGAGATTGGGCATAGACGGATGAGTGGATTACTGTGATCTTTGGGGTGCCACTCAATTCGTTCACTTCTGGGTCAGTCCAAACTTCATGTGAATGTTTATATTGCCACACACACATTGGTGCAGTACACTGATGATTGTGTTCTGTGTCTACTTTTCCACAGTTGCATCAGAAGAAGAGGACGGAAGAAATGCTGTGGAGCATGGCAGCAGGGAAGCCTCCATCAGATGGAGGCGCAAGGACCAGCCAAGCCCCCATGACAGCACATCGTCGGGGGCCGCGCCGGGACCATAGGGCAATGCTGATGTGGGTAAGTCCAAGAGGGAAAAGGTGGGAGTGGACTCCTCAGCACCAGAGGGGCAGGTGATGCAACACAGGGACCATCCAGTGGAGAAGATGCCACATCCAGGTTGGCGGGGGTGGGAGGAGGTGGCTGTAGAAATACAGCCCATGGGGTTGGGGGGTTGATGAGGTGGGCGTGACTACTGCAGTTCTGTCCCTTTGGGGCACAAGGTTGTGCAGGCCACCCTTGTGGTACTTGTGTGGAAAATCCTGTCCCTGGGCCAGCAGATGCAGCTGTATGCGTCTGCTGGCATGCCTCAACCCAGACCCAGCCCATGGGTCTGATGTGTACAAACAGACCGACACTCCAATTCCAACGGTTGCTGCCATTCAGGACATTGTGGTACCCCTGTAGGTCAGTGTGGCGAGGCATACAGCCGGCATACGTGATGATGTGCAGGCTTCACATAGACTGCTTGCACGTCATCGCAAAGAGGTATGCCATCGCCTCATGTTACTCGCAACATTCCTGGTCCGGTTTGTGTTGCATTGGCTGTTTAGTAATGTGACCCCCTCCTCGTCTTCCTCCTCTGTCCGTCAGTTGTCCTCCGGGGCACCTTCCGGCCCACATACTACCAGGGCCCCCTGTGCACCAGTCCCACCTGGATTGCCCAATCTGGTGGAGCTAATATCCCTACCTGAGTTGGGAGTTGGGAGTCGAGGGTCAATCGGCTGAGGTGGTCACCGTGCCGATCCAGGCACTGACAGGGACACCGGAAATGGAGGGATAGAATGCACCCACGAACAGGGAACAGGCCGTATGCCCCCAGGTATCGTCATCAGCCTAGTGGGTGTCCACACGAAGCAGGCACCAGGCGCTGTGGCAGCAAGAGGCTTTAAGGAGGAGGCTATTTTTCTCAGGGCCAACCATCACAAGGGGGCAGGTAGACGGTGTGCGGCAGGATGTAAACATGGAACTCAGACAGATGATGTCTTCCGTGTCCATGGGCTATGGGCAGTGAAATGGAGCAGAGAGGCAGCGGGCTCAGGAGGCTAGGGTTATGATGGCCAGGGCAGAAGTTGCACTGCGTTGGGCAAGGAAGTGGGCTGCCATTCTGGAAGCAACTTGCAGGGAGGCAGAGGGGATGGAGAGGCATATGCCGGAGGCCCTGCAAGCCCTCCAGGAAACAACAGAGGCCCACCTGGGGGAAGAGGATGCTGCACTGGATGATGCCCCCGTGGAGAGTCTGAGCAACTTTGGTGAGGAGGATATGGACCAGCCTGCTGCCTCTTATATAGTCATTTAGGTGTAGGTTTCCGTTTATTTTTTTGATTTTCACCAGACTATTCAAACATTCCTTCCCATTTTTAATTGTATATAGTTATTTAGGCATAATGAGTGTGTTTTTTTAGTAAATTTACATGGACAGCTTTTTATTTCTGTTTGCAAATTTATTATATAAATATTTATTGAATATGTATCTTTTTGTTTGTTCAATTCCTCACTTCTTGCTGTTAATTTGGGTGTGGGCCAGTTCTATTTTGAGGCTGTGCTTCTCTCCATTGGGAGTCCTCTGTCTGGTTGCGTACTTGCTTGGGAATTGATCTTGCTGGAATGGTTGGTGATGGCAGGATGCACATGTGCCTGATATGTGTTATGGTAGGTCAACTAGACCGATGGGTGTGCACTGTCTAATCGGATTACCTTTGACCTGTGCTGCATTACTCTGTGTTTGGCTTCACTGTGGTTGGAGTGGAGGGAAGTGGGCTGACTGTGGGAGTATTCTATAGTCACCGTCATTGCACATGCTTTCTTAACCTGTGTAAAACACATCTCTTACATACACCTTCAGCAGCATGTGGTATCACACAATGCCTTCTCTCAGGTGTTGGTCAACCTCTCCCACTGGTATTTGTATTTATTTTATTTGTAGCACGCACCAGGCCCAGGGGCATCCGGGCGCGAAGAACTTGGTAAGGATATTTACATAGGTTGCACAAACAGATACATAATAATAACAGAACAGAAATTTACAGTATAAAACAAGGTGTTTCAGTAAGCAATAATCTAGTTCCAATAATAGCAACAGAAAAGAAATTTACAGTATAATACAAGGCGTTTCAGTAAGCAATAATCTAGTTACATAAGTTAGTCTAAGCAGAATTTAGATGATGCATCAGCTACAACTAGAGGTGGTTACAGTAGATTTGCGTAGTAAGCCAGAGTTTGGTTTTCCATTTGAATGAATTGAAGGAAGGCTCAGTCCTGATAGTGGTGGGAAGAGTGTTCCAGAGCTTAGTGGCCAGAACGGGGACGCTCACGCCCACGGCTGTTTGGAGTTTAAATCTGGGCACGGATAAACTGTGTGTCTGGGCAGTTCTTAGGGGTCGAGAGGAAGTGTGGAGGGAGAGGCAGTTGGAGAGGTGGGGGGGCTTTGTTCATCAAGCATTTGTGGGTAAGGGCCAGTGTTTTCAGCGCAATTCTCTGTTTGACAGGGAGCCAATATAGGTTAGACCTGATGTCGGAAATGTGTTGGTTTCATGGAATATTTAACGCCGCTCTAATGGCGTTGTTCTGGGTAATTTGTAGTTTGTTAAGGTTAGCTTGGCTGGTTCCCAGGTAAAGGGCACTGCAGTGGTCAATCTTGGACATGATAAGCGCTCTAGCTAAAGTGATACTATTGGGGGTGGTCAGGAAGGGTCTGTAGACTGCAATAAGTTTGCAGGTATATGCCGACGCTGACCTTATGGCATTAGTTTGTCTTGTCAGGGACAGGGTGGAGTCAAGATGGATACCCAAGGTTTTAGTATCCTTGGATACTTGAATGGCATTACCATCAATGGTGAAGGACTGATACAAGTGACCTAGTTTGTTGAGCTGTTGAGAGGAGCCCAGGTTAAGGAGCTCCGCCTTATCATCATTGAGACAAAGTTCGTTTGGGGCCATCCAGGCCTGGATTACCAAATATACTTCATTCAATGCCTTGGTGTCTACAATGTGGCCACCTGTGATGGGAATGAGTATGTGGGTGTCATCCGCATAGTTGGAATAGGAGACACCCAGAAGGTCAAGGACATGAAAGAGCGGTTTGGTGAACACATTGTAGAGTGTAGGTGACACACATGAGCCTTGAGGTACCCTATAATGGATGGGGGCTGGGTCAGTAGCTGCTGAAGGAGAGAATACCCTCATGTGTCTGTTACTGAGAAAGGAGTTGATCCAGGCAGTGGCTGAGTTGGAGAAATGAGCAGCAGACCGGAGGTGCTGGCACAGGATTTTATGATTGACCAAATCGAAGGCCGCAGACAGGTCTAGGAGTAATAGTAAGGCTAATTTACCAATCATCTTTCAAGTCTTCGATTTGCGTTTTCAAGGCCGTTTTGGTCCCGTGTCTGGGACGGAAGCCAGATTGTCTAAGTCCAAGGAGGTTATTACGTTCTAGATAGTCTTGGATCTACAGGTAGGCCGTGCGATCAAGTATTTTGAGCATGAACGGGACGTGTTGTGATAGGCCTGTAATTAGGTAGTATGGTTGGGTCTAAGGAAAGTTTTTTAGCAAAGGGATTACCCAAGCATCCTTGAGATTGTTAGGAACAATGCCTGTTTTAAAGGAGGAGTTAATAAAAGCCGTTATGAAAGGGGCAAGGTCATGAGCCGATTCCTTAATGATAGAGGCAGGGCAGGAATCACCTTGGCAATTGGACGGTTTAATTCTATTGATGATGGCTTCCACTTCAGCAATGCTGAGTGGAGAGAAGGCGAATGGTTTGATTTTAGGTGATGCAATGGGAAGAGACCTGTGAGGAGAGGTCAGCGATTGTCCAGCTTCAATCTAGATTGTTTATCTTTAATTTTAGCTTGGAGAGAATTCATTTTATTCAGTAAGGATGTCTGCATATTAGCGCACCACTTGCTGTCTTTAATTCAAGAGTCGGGCGGTGTGGTAGGGGATTCAAGTTCCTTTAAGATCTTGAATAATTCTCTGGTATTTGAATCTGCTTGCAGGATGTGGGTATTGAAGGATTCTTTTTTGGCAAGATAGATGGCTTCTTTATAGTTGAGGGTGGCTAATATAAGGCCATCCTTATGAACATTTGAATGAAGGCTTCTCCAGCGGTTTTCAGCGCAACGTTAGCTTTACGTAGTATTCTTAGCTGTGGGGTAAACCAGGAGTTAAGGTGCGCATGCAGTTTAGGCGTTCTCAGTTTAATGGGGCAATGGAGTTTAAGGGTGAGAGCATCGCTTGGTTATAGGTATCTACAAGGATTGTAGGATCAGAGCAGGCGTAAGTGATCTTGTTAAGAGCGGGGAGTAGAAGTGGGATTAATTTCTCTCTGGTTATATCCCTTTTATTTCTCGTAGGGAGGGCAGTCACCATTGTAGGAAGAGGGCGTAGGGCTGCTTCAAGCGTAAAGGTAATTATATGCTGGTCAGTCCGTAGGCAGGGTAGATTAGAGAGAACCTTGATGTTGCAGTTGGTGTCAGCAAGCCAGTCAAGTGTCCTTCCTTTACAATGTGTAGGTTCTAAGATATGCTGAGCGAATCCAAGGTCAGTAAGAGTATTAGCCAGGTCTATGGCGGTAGGGTCATTGAAGTCACAGAATCCCAAATTAAGGTCACCTAGTAGAATAATTTGCGAGTTGGTTTTGGATTTATCTAGTAATAAGGTAGATATGTCATCCGCAAAGGAGGAGGCTGGGCCAGGTGGTCTATAGATAAGGTGTAGGGTGGCAGTTTGGCTAGGCGATAGAGGTAGCTTGACTGAGATTAGTTACGCAGTCTCCAAGTTGATGTTTGGTACAGCTCTTAGGTCGAGTGAGTTTTGTGGATGAAGGCGACTCCACCCCCTCTAGTTTGGGCCGTTTTATGATCGCAGCGCGTAATACTGTAGTCCAGCGGTATGGCAAGAGATAATGCGGGACCAGATGCTGCATGTAGCCATGTCTCAGATATAGCAATGAAGTCAAGCTTTTGGGTCGTGATAAGATCGGCAATGTCAAGCGCATGGGCAGTGACTGATCTAGCATTGATAAGTGCTCCTTTGATCTGAATGGTTTTGGCAGTTGGGTCTACAGTTGTGGAGTTGTTACTGGTGTGGGGCAAGCGTAAGTCAAGGGGGCTATGACTGGGTGAGGGGGGTTTGGGCCGGGTGCGGGCAAGAGAGTAGGAGCGCCTATTCACAAGGCAGAACCTGGATCCTAGTCTCTTATTTCTGAGGTGGGTGGAACAAGGTTGATTCAGTGTAGGTTTCTTGGCAAAGTGTTCTAGCCAAAGAGCAGGGGCATTAAGGTACTGGTTAGTGGAGGCATCGTTATGATTGTGCTCATTATACACTGGCTGGAGGCAGCCCTTGATATAGTAGAGTGGGCACAGTAGATGATAGTGATCAGGGTATGCAGGTGCTACAGTAGGTGATGGCTGGCCGGAGAGGTGGATGGGTGGTGTAGAGGAGAGCAGCCAGGCCAAGATGGATGGTATTGTAAGCAAGAGAAGGAAACAGGTTAATAGGATGCGCAGGCACTTGATAAGACATAGTATTATGAGTACAGCTGGTGAACCTGAGGGCGCAATCTACAACAGTGTCACAGCTAGAGGATACTAGTGCTAGAGCAAAGTGCTGACATCTGTAACGCTTATAAGGTATCCATGATGGGCACAATAGATACAATCAGGCTAAATGCAGTGTCTAGGACTAGCAGCTGGACAGGCACAATAGGTACAATCAGGCTAGATGCAGTGCTTAGCAGCAGGACAGGCACAATAGGTGCAATCAGGCTTGATGCAGTGTCTAAGACTAGCAGCAGGCCAGGCACAATAGGTACAATCAGGCTAAATGCAGTGTCTAGGACTAGCAGCAGGACAGGCTCAATAGGTACAATCAGGCTAGATGCAAGTGCCTAGTACTTAGCAGCAGGACAGGCATAGTAGATATAGTAGATATCAGGATACATTCAGTGTCTGATACTAGTAACAACTAGTAAGGACAGAAACAAAGGAGCGGGCAAACAGGCTCTATATAGAGTCCATACTGATTGCAAAGCCAGGCACTGAGGTCTAATGCAAGGTCAGGTGCTAATTGCAGTAACAAGGAGTATGCAGTAGTGGCACATATTTCATATTCCAGGGTGGCTGCACAATTCACCAGTCTCTGTGAATTATGGTCGGTCTGACTGCCCTACCATCAGCAATGCATGGACCGGTCATGTGAGAGTTCCCAGACAGCTATTTGGCCACCCAGCTCACTCATGGTCAGGCTGTGACATGCCTGGCCATTTCTGTGTATTCTGCTACAATGTTTCATATGTTTGATCCAACACTCACATTCTGTCCCTGTGCTTTGATGCCATGGCAATTTTGCATGTGCCACATGCACATGTTTTGCTCTCAATTGTCACATGTGTATGTTGGGAGATGATTAAGGCCTGGAAGGGTGTGTGAGCAGAAGCTCCACTGATGGATGGACCTCTGGTGATTGCAGTTGTTTGGATTTGTTTGATACATGTTCATGTAGCCATTCATGGTGCGTTCACACCACAGACATTAAGGTGAGCAACAGACAATCATTGCAGTTATGATGTGTCACACTGTCAGGGTGCTGCCTGTGGGGGCATCACAGGTGAAGGCTGCTGGGGGGGTGTCCGATCTGGAGGGGGCTGCTTGCAGGGGGCATCACAGGTGAGGGGGGCTGGGAGGTGGTGTCCCGTCTGGAGGGGGCTGCCTACGGAGGGCATCACAGGTGAAGGGGGCTGCGGTGGTGTCCCATCTGGGGGGGGCTGCCTGAGGGGGCGTCACAAGTGAGGAGATATCCCAATTGTAGACGGCTGCCTGCGGGGGGTGTCAGAGATGAGATGGCTGGCGGGTGTCCCTGTTAAGATGGATTTCTGAACTCTGACCTAAAGGGGCAGAGGTTCAGAAGGCCAACCTAGTTTCTTGGAACAGGGTAAACTCTGGACAAGCCAGACCAATCAGGCTTCCTTGAAACCGCGGCAATGACAGAGCAAACTTTCTGCGTAAGCTGGTCAGCCCACTGGTTGGCCCAGGGACACTTCCGAAGAGGCTTACTTGCAGGTATTGATGAAGGTGCCAAGAATAGTTGCTCACACTATTCCAATGGGTCGAAGCGCCTTCGCAGACCTTCTAGGACGATCAGATGCAGAGGGGTCTCGCAGGTTGACAGCGGGCTCAGGGTGCCAAACCTTCCAGAGGGTCACCAGTGGTTCCTCGACTTGAAAGGGGCCCCTACGGGTCCCTCGCGATATGGAAACAAGGCAATAACCATACACGAAAAGATGCGCCAGACACAAGGTTCAAATTCCCAATGCTAGGGTTTATTGCATTCAAAAATAGTCCCAATTGGCCAACTGTGGTCTCACGCCCCGCGACGTGAGTTTCCTAGACCTCGAGGGACGCAAGAGAGTGAATTACATACATCAGTTACATATATACAAAATGCTTATCATACAATCAGCTATGTCATGTTTAACACCCCCTTTATTAAGTTTCTTTGAACTCGGGATGACGATGGACATTTCCGACGGGTATGACAATTATGACACTTTCGATGTCTATTCTAGTAACAATGTGCAATTAGAAAGTGCGGAGGCATCTTTTAGTTGTTGAACAGAACATGGTGGTTCTGTTCTTGGAAGCAAGCTGCACACGGGGGAAGAGCCACATTCCAAGCTTTGCTATATTTGAGGTACTATTCGTGTCCTGGGAGCCGACACGCTCTAAAGGGTTTTGCGAAGGGGGGCCGTAAGAAGAGCATAATACAAGCCTTTAGCTGCTTCATTCCAACTTATTCTACCACAGTACGAGACTGGCTGGCAGCTGTGAAATGATTAAATGCCCTGCAGCTCTCCCTCAAGGCTACAGAGAGGGAGTGTTGGCATTCCTTTCTGGGCTACTCATGAGGAGTTTCAACGAATTCCTGAGTCCCGCGACCTTGCCCTTTCATATTCAGACAACAATGTTAACAGTTGAGAAGAGTAAGCAGAATTCGCAAGAATTGCAAGCTGCAAAGCAGTTTTAGACAGAAAGCAATGAGCAATGGTTAACAAGCAAAATGGCGATTCTTGCTACGTTTAAAATGGACGCTTTTTGGTCAAGCATAGCAGTCTGTATTTCTATAATTCGGTGCATAAGACGGTTGGCCTACGGCCATCAAGTTACATCTGTCATTCAAATGAAGGGTATTCACTTTTCCAGATTGACAGACTCGGCTTCTTGTTGCAGGATACTTTGCTCCTTATCCTTTGTTTGTGTGAACTCAGGAGATCGACATGGTAGTGGTGTTTTCGGCCTCCTCTTATCCAAAGTTCCCTTCGTGTCAAAATGGAGAGGACCCAATGGGAGATCTGCTCACAAACACTCACTCCATACATGGATCAATCACAGACCACGGTGGTCCCAGGCATTCAGGACTCTCCATACTCTCTTGCACCTAGTATGTGTATTGGGAACAAACATCCCACCCCACATACTGGAGGCACACACACAAGGCATGCAGAAGCCCGCAAAAGCTTTGGGTTTCGCGGGAAAGTGCATGACCAAATAAGGACTGACCCGGGTCGGCTCGACCTGGGGAAGGTGGCCAAAGGAAAGGACAAAGAACCTCGTGGCATGGCCATTTTGGAGCCAGGCCACCTATTTGTGCCAAACGCGGTAAGCGCATATAACATGGCATAAAATGGTTCAAAACATAATATAAATGATAGTTGCCACCAGTCCTGTCCGTGACATACCTGCACAGTTCATAATAAGCCCAGCAAGATTTTCTAGGGCCTTTGGAATGACTAGAGACCCAAGGGTGCGGTAAAGTAAGTTACATTGCACTCTTCTTACATGTTGCACAAAAGCTGCAACATGAGGAAAGGACTAAGGGAGAAAAAAGTCTCCCAGTACTGACTGTCTTAAGGGCATTCCCCATAGGAAGTGAGCGAAAGCCCAGAGGAGTGCGGCTGAGGGCAACGCTTCTCTGGCAAAGGTTAGATCAGGGTGTAAAACACCAGCAAAAAGTTTGGGGATTGACACACGGAGGGAAGATTACATTCAAATATGAAATCTTTCCTAACACTCGCCCCTCCCAGACTAAGGACAGAGGCAACTAATCCATCCCTGGATGAGTTGCTTGTTCACGTTGGTTAAACATTCTGGACAACCCATCAGCATTGCTATGTTGGACACCTGGCCTATGCTCAATAGTGAAGTCAAAGCCTTGCAGACTTATGGACCACCCAAGCCACTTTGGATTCTCTCCCTTCATGTTCATTAGCCACTTTAAGGGCTTTTGGTCAGTTTGCACCGTGAAGTGGGTCCCATAGAGGTAGGGCCTCAGCTTCCGTAGGGCCCACACAACAGAGAAACATTAGTTCTCTACTGTGGACCATCTGAGTTCTCTCTCCTTAAACTGGCGAATAATGAAGCCAATAGGGTGTTCTTTACCCTTCTCATCTACTTGTGACAAACCCTCCTTTTGGCCGTATGCCAAATGTCTATTCATTCATTGCATCCTCTTCCGATGAGGATAAGTCTGGGGTATCTATGTCTGAACCTCTCATGCTATCATGAGCATCATCTTCATCATTAATGTCTATAGCCATGAATTGTTTTACTGTTTTTGTTTCATCAGTGTCTCTGTTATTTCGGTCATGCATTTGTTTTCCTCTTGACTCCCTTAGTACATCCCTCAGTTGTTTCAGTGCAAACTATTGGTAAGCATTGTATGCAACAGCAACAGGTTATGAATATACCAAGTACCACCATTAGTATCGAAATTAACTTCCATCCCCAGGACTGCAACAGTCCCCACAACCAGGATCCTATCCCCCAACCCCCTTCTTCAGTAGAGAGTGTGGAACTTAGGACATGTAATTTCCGGATTGCTTTAAATATCGTAGGAGAGTAATCACCTATATGCACACAGCATGCAGTTTTTACGAGTTTGCAAACTCCTCCACGATCAACTAATATTATATCGAGAGCCATCCTGTTTTGTAGTGCCATTAGTCTTATTCCTTTTTCTTCTAACGTCATATTCAATAAAATATCCGTTGTTGAATCTATTGTATTTTTTAATATTCTAGACAGTTTTCTTATATTGTAGGAATTTTCTATTTGGGACAAGAATGGTATAAATGATTTGGCTATTTCTATTGCTATCATTCCATCCTCGCTACTCCTTTGAGTTCTACCTTTTGTTCGTCTGGCTACTTCTGCTGTTGCCAAGAGGAACACTCCTGGAAACAGTAGACCTAAGAAGCATGTACCTCCCCAGTTCCTAGGTAACCATGGATATGCTTTTTTTCCACATATAAAGTAGCAGGGTCCCCTACGTAGACAGGTTCTATTTCGTGCTTTAAAACCACTGTGTTCAGGCAGCTGCTAAATGTTCCTACTTTATAGGAACCTTTTTTTCTGTAAACATAGGGGAGCAGTTTCAGGGCTGTGATCCACTGTATAGGCAGGGGGCACAGCATCTTTATTCCATTCATCCCTCATTCGAAATGTCATTACTGATGTTTCTTCTGCTGGCGGGGTCAGTCTATTCTGCCTATGTAATCTATCTAGTCTTGTTGTCTTTCGTGTATTCTTCCTCATGGGATCTGGTGAAAACACGCAAGCTTTGTGGAATATGGAACAACCCACAGGTCTCATGATCACTTCCTCAAATTCATTCATATTGGTCTCATCTAGCTGACCCGTATTACTCTTGTTCCATTTCCCAAAGAACATTGCACTCAACGATACTTCACATGAATAAACCAATGGTAACGGTTGTACATACCAGCCTATCCCTTTCCCACCGTGCTGTGGTAAATGGGCACAAACCCAGCAATCTTTTTTCTTTAAAACCGCATGGGTCATGTTCATGATGAGCAACAATGTATTATTGCCATATCCTTCTCTATGGGCCTCATTACACGTTGTGCGGTAGCGGTAAAATCCGCAAATTACCGGCATGGCGCCCTTAACGTGTCCGCCCTTGTAGGAGGGCGCTAATAGCGTACCATTACGCGGACACAAGCTTTGCGCCATGCCGGTAATGCCCCTCCAGCCTTGCCGCTAATCTCCCCCAAAAGTCACTTACTGCCTTCCCCGACTGTTCAGATAGCAGGTCCGCCTTGACGCATCGTGCAAATAGCAGCCACCGCTAATAGCGGTGACCGTTAAATACCGGAACCGGAAATAACATCATCGCACAGGAACGGGAAAGAGCATGGCGGCCATCTTTAAAAACACAATCCATTGCCATCCTCTGCCCCCTGGACCTGTTTGTGTTACCTTGCTGCCTGAGATCCATTGCTACACTGTTACCATGCCCAAGGCATTAAAAAAAACCACAGACCGCCAGTGAAAGGAGAAGTTCTCCACTGAGGAGTTAGTGATGCTGACTCAGACCTTAGTGGAAAATGCAGAAGTGGTCTTCGCATATGACATGCGGCGGGAGACCCTCCTAAAGAAGAAAGCTATCTGGGCCGAAGTGGCAACAAAAGTGAGTGCTGTAGGCACCAGCACGCGCACTGTACACGAGTGCAGAAAACGATGGGACGACCTGAGACTCCGGGTCAGGATGATCCTGGCTGAGAACCACAAGACTGCCACCGCTGGAGGATCAGGGTCACCAATCAATTTCAAGGAGTGGGAGGAGACATGCGCAAACCTCATCGGGGTAGAATGTATTGAGGGAGTCGGGAGGATGGAGCACAGCGTGCCAGACACTTCTGATGGAGGTAAGTGCACTGATGCAAATGAATGTACAGGTCCCCCCAAATGGCAGTCCTGGATCACTGCATGGATGGCCCGGCATCCACACATGCATCCCACCCTGCGATTGTCAGCGCCAGACCCCAACACATACACATGTATACATCAACAGAGCCAAGTGCCACACACAACACTGCATGGACGAGGCACTGAAATGACACCTCACATGCTTCCTCCACAATGAAGTTCAAACGGCCCCAAATTAATTCATTATGTAGCCTGCATTGAGTACATGCAACCATAACCAATGACATCCCCCTTCTTGTCCCCGACAGGGTCGCATACAGACAGCGAGGGAGTATCCTAGGCACCCCCTGTGTAAAAGGAGAAAAGGCCACAACCCAGCGAGGACGCACCAACAACATTAAGGGGAAAAAGGCCAAGGCCCCTATTGCAGTGTCCAAAACAACTCCTGCGCGCCACTGCCAGTGCCACGCAAAACCCTACTGCCTCGCCTCTGGAGGTCCACTCCCCCCCCCAAATCACCGCCACCGAGGGTCCACCCTCAGCTGCTGCCAGTTCGGCAGGGGAGGCGGCAGCCATTGCCCCATTGTCCGACGTGGATGAGCCCACAGATCTCGATCTGCCTATGCACACCCCAAGCCCTGCTGTAACCCCCGAGCAATCACCCCTACACACACCTGGCTCGCACGTCACTGTTCACGAGTCAATGGAGGCCTTCAGTAGCCCCCGAGAGGTGGCATCTGCACACCAGCCAGCATCAGGATGCGCAGCAGACACACCACCACAGGCCACCACTGCCCTTGACCTGGCCAGAGTCATCCATCGCCAGCAGGCTCTCACAGACCTCGTAAGTCAACATGTGGAGGAGTTTGCCCGTCTCAGGGCTGACCTCGGGGAGACATCCAGGCACTCCAGGGAGGGAATGGAGTCGTGCACAGACAAGCTGTGTGGGGAGCTGATACGTGTCCGGGAGGTGCTAACAAGCATCGCAGATGCAATGGAGCGCCAATTTCCACCAGGACAGTCTGCCACCTCTTCGGCCCCCAGTTCGCGGCAGACAGGCCCACTCAGATGCTCTTTACGCACCACCAGGCGCACCTCCAGCCAGCCCCCAAATGCTGGCCCTGGCAATGAACAATAGGGCGTGAATGTCCATTGACCTCTGTGCATGCCTGGACACATACATTGTTGGAGACTCATGAGGGACAGTTGTAGGGGGTGGGGGGAAGGGTGTGATGGGACAGTTGTGGGGGGTGGGGGAAGGGTGTGATGGGACAGTTGTGGGGGGAAGGGTGGTGGGATGGTTGGGGACTTGCACATTTTTCTGTTTCTGTTCATTAATACACTGTTGTTTGAGCAAAACACAGGCCTTGACTCCTTCATTGTGTATGATCAATTTAAGCCAAGGTCCATTGTGAGCTAACAAACAGACACCAGTGCATCACCATCCAGATACAGGTGACAGTATGACTGCATGTTACTCAGAATATTTGGTTGATCAAATGCTGTCTCCCAGCACGTCCCTCCTGGCCAGCCCCTCTTGCATGACCTGCAGCCCCTTCACCTCCATCCTCATCCCCGTCATCATCCTCATCAGGTGCCTCCATTTCAACGTCAGGGGGCAGTGGCACATTCCGTGGTGATCTTTGCCACCTTCTCATGGCCATACAGGAGGACGCCACTAGACCTGCTAATGCACCTAAACCGTGACTTCAGAAGTCCAAAAGTCGGCTCGATGACGAGGCGGGTACAGGTATGTGCATGATTGTATTCTTCTTTGTGCCTGTTCTGTGGGTTCCATACAGGTGTGAGGAGCCACCTCTTCAGGGGATAGCCAGCATCACCTACATGGGGGGAGGAATGGGTTCCTGTTACTTTTTGACACATGTGTGGCCTGTTCATGTCACATACTTTGGCCTATCATTGTGATTCATGTACACATTCAACTGCATCAATGAATATGGTCTGTGTGACTGCTTTGTGCAAAGGTGAGCACAAGCATGCAAGTAGACATGCCCCATTGATGCCTCCAACAGTGACTGCCATGTCCTGGGTGAGGCCAGGTCATTGGTGTCCCTGTGGGCAGGCACATTTGGTACCACACTGGTGGTGTACTGTCCTTCCGACATTGCTGTTGCCATGCTGAGAGGCAACACTTCAGTGGTGCCATGGGTTTGTGGTGCATTGCCATAGCTAGGGGGTATCCCTTTGCATGCATCCAAGGGCACAATGCATTGTTGATGTTGTGCTGTAGGAATGCTGCATGACTATGTTGACGGCATGGATGACATTTGTGTATTTCGTGGCGTGGAGTGTTGTGCAATGTGGATGAGGATTGATGTTTGATGTCACTAGATTTGGATTGTCAGCTGTGTCGTGTGGCATATACTTGCATGTCCGTTCATCCCAAGTACGCTGCTGCCCTCACAGATGCCCATTAGCGTACATCTGTATGTGCATTTGGGCGACGGACTACAGGCTACACCCAGTTGGAGTATCTATCTACCCCCCAAAGCACACCTAGTTGGAGTATCTATTTACCCCCCCAATGCACACCCAGTTGGAGTATCTATCTATCCCCCCCAATCACACTGCCATGTGCTTGGCCTGGAACTCACCAAGTAGCCACGAACGTTGTCCCATTTGTCGCTCCATGTAGCGGGAGATAGTTGAGTTCCACAGGACCATGGAATCATGGGTAGATCCTGGAAATCGGGCAGAGCAATGTGTGATTATCTTGTTTGTGTCACATACCATTTGGACATTGATGGAGTGGAATTGCTTCCTGTTTCGGTAGACTACTTCATTGTGATGTGGGACGACCAATTCCACATGTGTACAGTTGATGGCCCCAATGCAACTTGGGATGCCTGCCAGTGAATAGAAGCCAACTTTGGTGTTTGCAATCTCCTGGGTGGATATGTGTTCGGGTGCATGCTTCAGGAGGGCATCGAGTACCTGGTTCATTATGCGTGAGAATACTGGTTGGGAGATGCCATGCATCTGCCCCACTGTATGCTGGTAGGTTCATGTGGCCAGGAAGTGGAGCACTGTCACCACCTTGAGTAGAGAGGAGATGGCAGTTTGGATATCTATGAGGCTCACAATGTCGTTGTGTATCATGTCCACGATGCTGGTGATGGTGTCCCGGTCCAGACGGTACAGGGTGTGTATCTGCTCAGGTGTTAGGTTAAATGGACTGGCTCTGAGCCGGGGAATTGGTGGGTGCCTCTGTGGTATGATTAGGTGGCGTGGTGGTGCTTGCTGTGCCTGTCTGGCCCTCCTCCTCCATCTGCCTCTCCTCTGTGCAGCCTGTTGTTGTAGCAGCAGTGCTGCAATCAGCTCCTATAGGCCATGTAATGCTGCCAGTATTGGAACCATCTTGGTGCGGGAAGGGTTGTGGGAAGGGGTGTGGTGTGCTTCTTTTGAGCAGCCATAGTCTCCATTGCCTCCACCTGTGCTGATTTTGGCCACCTGTGGCAGGTGTTGACACTGCTTAGTTCTTTTAACGGGTGGTTCACGATGGCGGTATTGCCGCCATGCCGTTAAGGGGTTTTGGGGTATTTACCATGGCGCTATTGACGTGTGCACTAGCCTTGTGATGGTGTGCTATTAGCGACATGTCGTTATTTACGGGTTGGCGGGTCGCGCGCAGGTGGACTCACCGCTATTAGTGGCACTGTAATTAGCGGTGCCGCTAATGCCGGTGAGCCGGGTCGTAATCCGCATGGGCATTTAACGTTACCGGTATTCCATTACCGGTAATGTTAAATACCTACCGCCATCCGTGTAATGAGGCCCTATGTCTTTCTTCCATTGGGGACAAAGTACCAGTGATTAATTGAACCGTGCTTTCAGTAGCTGCTTTTGGCAAAAGTGTTTCTAATGGGTGCGCGGACTCCAGGAACCATAGTGTAATAGCTGTTATTGTTGGTACACGGGACCAATGTCCAAATCAGTACCTTATTCCTTTTACAATGCTTTTTCCCTAAATTTACACTCTCTAAATCTATCATCTTCTCAGCAGGGGTGCAGGAGGAGGCTGAAACCAGTCTTGATTTGTTCTTCATCGTCCTTCTTCTTGCTGGCAAAGTTTGTCGCAAATGTCTCCCATTCTTGATGCCAGAAAAGTTCAACGAAAATGTCACAGTTCAATTCTGCCAGCCCGTTCACAGCCTAGATCACTTATCCACTCCGAGCAAGATTAGTTGTTCTTTCTCCCACTGCTCAGACGATTTCTGAACAATTCTTTATTGATTGAGTACTGTGTGCATCCAGCTTGTCCTGCTCTGGCTTAGGACACATGCACTCTATCAGCCTTAATACTTATGAGCGTCCAGCTTGTCCTGCTCTGGCTCCTGACACATGTACTTTTATAAGCACACTGAGGAGCCGTGAGTCTTGAATTGTCCGACTTGCACAACTCTCCCACTTCTCTCCTCTACGCCCCTGGCTCCTAGTCCGTCCGTGAGTGGAACCAAAGGCAAAAGAAAAGCACCAAAGATCTGTGGATCACTTTGCCTGTCGAGGCCGCAAATTATACCGTTTCACTCCTGGTATTGTATGATCCGTGAACAGTGCCGTTGCACTTTTAGTATCAGGCTCAGTGGCAGCCTGCGGCACAATGATGGGTAGAGATGAGCGCTGTGGCAATGATGTAGTTTCTTTCTTTGGCTTTGGTGCGTTTTCAGAGACTGGCGGGCGCCAAAGGGGTACACGCGTTGTTTCTGCTTGCGTTTGCAATGCAGGGTTTGTGTCGCTCGGCAGTGATGTTGTTTCTGCTGAGCAACGTTGGGGCACTTTTCGCCCTTTCCTCTAACTGGCAGCCTCCTCAGGCTCTGTTTCGAGTTTCACTTCTCGCTTGGACTTTGTTTCAACTTTCACTTCTCTCTCAGGCTGATGCTGTGGCAATGGACTGGCAACAGTTTCTTTAGTTTCCGAGACCGTTTCCTTTCTCTGGTCGTCGGAAGTTGTCAGCAGTCCAGGGAATCTTTTGGCATGTGTCGCATGGATCCATGCCTTGCGTCCGTCCACTCGAATGACCGTTTGCGTCGTCAAAAGTACTTGGTAGGGGCCGCGCCATCTGGGTGCTAATGCTGTCTTCCGCTCAAAGTTCTTTATTAGGACCCAGCTTCCAGGCTCCAGCGAGTGCCCCGGTCCGGTGTATCGCACTGGTAACGCCTCCTGCACCTGCTGATGAATTAAATGCAACTTCTGCATTAAAAGGCCACAGCACGTGCTTAACATAGGATGCTCAACCTCACATAATCTTTTGGGCTGCGGTGCGCACCATACATTTGCCGGTCTCCCCATTATAATTTCATAGGGGGAGAGCCCAGTTTTAGCCTGCACAGAAGTGCGCATGCACGATAGTGCTAGGGGTAATGCATCCACCCAACTCAATTTGCTCCCAGCACAGATTTTAGCTATCTTTGACTTTAAGATACTGTTATGTCTCTCAACAAGCCCAGCATAACTGGGATGCCTGGAACTGTGGAATCATTTCTCTATCTGCAGACCTGCACAGATCTGTAGTACTACTGCGCCCACAAAGTGTGGGCCGTTGTCTGACCACAGGACACGGGGCAACCCAAACCGGGAGAAATACTCTTTCAACATTACTTTTGCCGTTGACATGGCAGTGCAGTCTTTTAAAGGATATGCCTCCACCCACTTGCTAAATGCACAAATCACCACTAACACATATTTGTAGTTCTGGCACCTTTCCATTTCTATGAAATCAACATGGATCACCTCAAATGGCATGGAGGGTGGGCCAAAACTACCTACTGGAGTCACGGTTCCCTTCCCTACATTGTGTTGCAGGCACGTAATACAATTCTGTACTAGCCTTTCTGCATTCTTTTTTATGTGCTCATTTTCCCATACTGTGGATAAATGCTGTACCATCTTCTTCGCACAAATATGGGTAGGGCTATGTGCCATTGTAACCATTGCGGTTACGTAACAATTTGGCAACATCCAGTTCTTGGTCTCTTTGTCCACCCAACATCCTTCCAAATCTAACTCAGCAGAGCCCTCAGCCCATCCCTGAATATCTTCGGTCGTGGCCTCAGCCTGCATTTCTTTGACTGTGGCAACTCCATTCTCTATCATACAAGGTACTTCCTCAGTCTGTACTGTCATCATTTTATTTCCCAAATCTGTGGCTGTTTGTTTTGCAATCCTGCCTGCAAATGCGTCTCCCTCTCCCACTTTACATGTTACTTTTTTATGCGCCTCGCATTTCACTGTAGCTAGGCGCTTTCGAAACGTGAGTGCAGACAACAATCGCACAATCAAAGGCCCATGCTGAATCCTGGCCCCATGTGATGTCAAGAAACCCCTCTCAGCCCAGAGTCGGCCAAAGTTATGAACCACGCCAAAGGCGTACTGGCTGTCAGTATAAATGTTCACATTCAAATTCTCAGAGAGTTCACAGGCTCGGGTCAGTGCTATTATTTCTGCGGCTTGTGCCGAATTGTAGGGGATTCTTCTGCTTTCTACAACACTCTCTAGGGTAGTAATTGCAAATGTGGCCATCAGGTAATTCAAAACAAGAGCCGTCACAAAACAACTCCCCATCTGGCTCTTTCCGTGGGATGTCGCTCAAGTCAACTCTTCCCTTTGTTTCTTCTTCAGTGACCATTAAACAATCATGGGGTGGTGATTCATTGTCACCAATTTCTGCTATGGGCAATGGCATTAATTCTGCAGGGTTCAATGCTCTACACTGCATAATTTGGATGTGGGGTGCAAACAAGATGAGCTCATATCTTGTTAGTCTAGCAAAAGTGAGGTGTTGCGTCTGTGTTCTATTTAATAGAACATCTATAGCATGTGGCACCATCAGAATTAAAGTGTGCCCCAATACCATTCCTTCCGTTTGTTTCACTGACGCAGCAGCCGCTGCGACGGATCGCAAACATCGTGGTAGTGCGCGCACTACAGGGTCCAGTGCAGAAGAATGATAGCCGCACGGCCTATTTCTTCCACTTTGTTCCTGTGTCAAAACCGCCAATGCACATCCTTCAATCTCGCTCACAAATAGTCTAAAGAACTTTTTATAGTTAGGAGTGCCTAAAACTGGCGCAGCACACAATGCAGCTTTCAATTGCTCAAACGCTTTCTGACTTTCCTCATCCCACTGTAAAGGTACCACTGCATCCTTTTTAGTTAACTTTATCATCGGCTTCACAATCAACGCAAAATCACTGATCCACTGCCGACAATAAGAGGCATGCCTATTACAGATCTCAATCCTTTTTGAGTTTTTGGAATAGGCATACTAGAAATACTTTCTATGCGTTCTGGTGTTAATCTTCTCCCTTCTTTCAAAAGTAGGTAACCCAAATAAGACACCTCCTTTTGATTATACTGGAATTTCTTCAAACTCGCCTTGTGACCATGGGTCGCTAGGTGTGTCAATAGTAATATAGTACTTTCTTTGCAGATTTCTTTTGTGTCAGCAGCTTGTAATAAGTCATCTATGTACTGCAAGAGTATGCAACCTTCGGGTAATTCTAACATGTCTAGCTGCTCTTTTAGCGCTCTGCAGTAAATGCTCGGGCTTTCTGTGTATCCTCCTAGAGTGAACGCGAACAGATATCTACTGCTTTTATCCACTGGAATGCTAAAGAATGCGTTCTTCAAATCAGCTACACTAAAGTATTCTGCAGTGGCAGGTATCAGTGTCAGTATTGTTGTGACATCTGGAACCAAAGGGAATTGTGGGTCTACCACTTTGTTCAATGCGCGCAGATCAATTATGAAACAATATGGTACTTCATTGTCTCCTTTCTTGTAAACTGGAAGAATCGGACTGTTGCACGTGCTACCTGCAATTTCTTCAACCACCCCCAATCTCACCAGGTCAGTAACAATACTCTTTAATCCCTTCTCACCTTCAACAGAAATTTTATACTGGGGAATTCGTGGTAATGTAACACCTTCTTTCAAAGTTATTTTTGCTGGCTCTATTTTCAAGCATCCTACATCGTTATCATGCATTGCCCACAGACAGGTTGGTATTCTACTTAGCTCTTCTGGTAACGCTTTTGACATAAATTCCGTCACCGGTGCATCGTGAGGCCACATCGTGAGGAACACCCCATCTGCCGTACAATGTATAACTCCCCCCAATTTTCTCAACAAATTTAATCATTTAATCAAGTTCTCCCCACAATTTTCTGTCAGAAGAAATGGACACTGTTCCGTAAATGGTCCTATTGTAATCGGGACAGCTTCGGACATGGGGTTAATTACTGGTGTACCTGCGAACCCTACAGAAACATTCTTTTGCCCCGACAGTGGGATCTCCGGAACCAAGTGGTGGTCTATCAAACACTTCTGTGCCCCTGTATCTACAAGGAAACGGTGCTCCTTATTCCCGACTCTCATTTCTACGTAGGGTCCTCTCTAATTCACGGGAATAGATACTGGTTCCGACCCCTGACGTGGGCTGTCCTATTGCAAAAATAACACATTGTCTGATGTGTAGTCTCCGCTGCTGCTATAATATGTGTTTGGCTGTGTATCAAAAATATTCCCATTTCCCCCTCTGTGTCCTCCACTCTGATAATTTCTCTGTTGGCCCTGCCCGCCCTGATTTTGAATCGTAACACTTTGGTTCAATGCCTGGTTCTGTTGCGCTTGGTTTTGACCTTAGGATTGGTTTTGAGTACCTCCATTGGTATACCCCTGCTGCTGCTGCTGCATGCTATTTCTGTTTGGGCCATTTGACCCCTGATGTCCTCTCTGAGGCCTTCTCTGGCCAAACCCACCTCTATTCTGTAGGTGCGGGCATTGCGCTCGCCAGTGTCCTTCCTCCTTACAGTGCGCACATTGATTTACTACCAATGACACCCCGTGCATATTATTCTAATTTCCGAACTTTTTGCATTTCCTCTACCTTTATTGTATCCAATGACCTGCTGCAGTAACACTCCTACTATCGTTCGCATCGCTTCTTTTCTCAGCTCCAATGGGTACCCATTACATATCTCACTCACTTCCTTCACTGACGTTCTTTTGTTCGACATCCATCGCCTTCCTGGGTGCTGCGAAATTGTGTGTCTGCGGTCTGCGCTTGTGGGAGGGCGCGAGCTGTGGGTGGGGCTTGGGTTAATGCTTCCGTGAGGGGAAGTGCTTGGGCTTTGGGAGGGGGTATGAGAACTACTGGTTGGGCCTGCGCAGTCACTACTGGCGTGTTTGGTTTCGATTCTGGTTTTGGGCCTCGACCCGTATTAGTTAGCAAATGTTCCATTAATTCATCTGCTATGTGTAGTTCCCGCTGCGGGTATACTCCTTCTGTGTTCATTTGCTCATGTCTCCCTTCCCGTCTTAGACTTGCCGTCCACTCCTCCTCCTCCTTTTCTTCTGCTACCTCAACCTTCGATTTGTGCCTACGCGCATGCGTCTCTCTACTCCTAAGTCGGAGCATTGCTTCCCTCCTCCAATCTTTGACAGTCTCAAAAGCTGCGGGTTGCGCTATTTTCCTAATCAGCACCCTTTCTAGGTTATCTATCCTCGCAATCTCAAAACTACCATTAATCGGCCACTGATGGTCCTGTTGCTTTCTAGTTTGCCTATGCCAAATTTCACAAAATATTATCGCACCCACACCTTATTTTGCATACATGTCATAAGCCGGCGTTCCCCCAGGCGGTGCACTTTGGCCATATTCCAAGGACTGTCTACCGCAGTGGAAAAGCCCTGCTAAAGTGGACAGTACGCCAGGCATGTTTTTAACCTTCCCCTTTGGTTAGCTAACCTTTACCTGGACGTTTGAATTTGCAAAATCAACACTCTACCAAAAATCAGGTTTTTGTTTGAATCGGGGAATGACTCACCTGATAAAGCAAGTCGCCTGTCCTAACGCAACGTCGTGTTTGCGCTTCTCTGGCTTCTGCCTTGTCTCGGAACCCTCGCCTCCTTTGCCCTCTGGCCCGGTACGTCGATCAGGGATCAGATGTGTGCAGATCTGCGAAGGAATCTCTCCTCACTTCTACAGGGCACCCCGTACACCTCTTGATCCCGGCTCGATCATCCCGTCCTCGCCGTTCTTCCGCCTTTACTCCGTTACAATGTATACGATGGGGCAAGTGGGGGAGGGTCCCTATTTGGGCGCCATCTTGAAAGGGGCCCCTAGGGGTCCCTCGCGATATGGAAACAAGGCAATAACCATACACGAAAAGATGCGCCAGACACGAGGTTCAAATTCCCAATGCTAGGTTTTATTGCAAGCAAAATTAGTCCCAATTGGCCAACTTTGTTCTCACACCCCGCGACGTGAGTTTCCTAGACCTCGAGGGACGCAAGAAAGTGAATTACGTACATCAGTTACATATATACAAAATGCATATCATACAATCAGCTATGTCATGTTTAACACCCCCCTTTATTAAGTTTCTTTGAACTCGGGATGACGATCGACATTTCCGACGGGTATGACAATTATGACACTTTCGATGTCTATTCTAGTAACAATGTGCAATTAGAAAGTGCGTAGGCATCTTTTAGTTGTTGAACAGAACACGGTGGTTCTGTTCTTGGAAGCAAGCTGCACACGGGGGAAGAGCCACATTCCAAGCTTTGCTATCTATGAGGTACTATTCGTGTCCTGGGAGCCGACACGGTCTAAAGGGTTTTGCAAAGGGGGGGCCGTAAGAAGAGCATAATTCAAGCCTTTAGCTGCTTTATTCTAACATATTCTACCACAGTACGAGACTGACTGGCAGATGAGAAATGATTAAATGCCCTGCAGCTCTACCTCAAGGCTACGGAGAGGGAGCGTGGGCATTCCTTTCTGGGCTACTCATGAGGAGTTTCAATGAACTCCTCAGTCCCGCGTCCTTGCCCTTTCATATTCAGACAACAATGTTAACAGTTGAGCAGAGTAAGCAGAATTTGCAAGAATTGCAAGCTGCAAAGCAGTTTTAGACAGAAAGCAATGAGCAATGGTTAACAAGCAAAATGGCGATTCTTGCTACGTTTAAAATGGCCGCTTGTTGGTCAAGCATAGCAGTCTGTATTTCTATAATTCGGTGCATAAGATGGTTGGCCTATGGCCATCAGGTTACGTCTGTCATTCAAATGAAGGGTATTCACTTTTCCAGATTGACAGACTCGGCTTCTTGTTGCAGGATACTTTGCTCGTGTGAACTCAGGAGATCGACATGGTAGTGGTGTTTTCGGCCTCCTCTTATCCAAAGTTCCCTTCGTGTCAAAATGGAGAGGACCCAATGGGAGATCTGCTCACAAACACTCACTCCATACATGGATCAATCACAGACCACGGTGGTCCCAGGCATTCAGGACACTCCATACTCTCTTGCACCTAGTATGTGTATTGGGAACAAACATCCCACCCCACATCCTGGAGGCACACACACAAGGCATGCAGAAGCCTGCAAAAGCTTTGGGTTTCGCGGGAAAGTGCATGACCAAATAAGGACTGACCCGGGTCGGCTCGACCTGGGGAAGGTGGCCAAAGGAAAGGACAAAGAACCTCGTGGCATGGCCATTTTGGAGCCAGGCCACCTATTTGTGCCAAACGCGGTAAGCGCATATAACATGGCATAAAATGGTTCAAAACATAATATAAATGATAGTTGCCACCAGTACTGTCCGTGACATACCTGCACAGTTCATAATAAGTCCAGCAAGAGTTTCTAAGGCCTTTGGAATGACTAGAGACCCAAGGGTGCGGTAAAGTAAGTTACATTGCACTCTTCTTACATGTTGCACAAAAGCTGCAACATGAGGAAAGGACTAAGGGAGAAAAAAGTCTCCAGTACTGACTGTCTTAAGGGCATGTCAGTTTCCCCATAGGAAGTGAGCGAAAGCCCAGAGGAGTGCGGCTGAGGGCAACGCTTCTCTGGCAAAGGTTAGATCAGGGTGTAAAACACCAGCAAAAAGTTTGGGGATTGACACACAGAGGGAAGATTACATTCAAATATGAAATCTTTCCTAACACTCGCCCCTCCCAGACTAAGGACAGAGGCAACTAATCCATCCCTGGATGAGTTGCTTGTTCACGTTGGTTAAACATTCTGGACAACCCATCAGCATTGCTATGTTGGACACCTGGCCTATGCTCAATAGTGAAGTCAAAGCATTGCAGACTTATGGACCACCCAAGCCACTTTGGATTCTCTCCCTTCATGTTCATTAGCCACTTTAAGGGCTTTTGGTCAGTTTGCACCGTGAAGTGGGTCCCATAGAGGTAGGGCCTCAGCTTCCGTAGGGCCCACACAACAGAGAAACATTAGTTCTCTACTGTGGACCATCTGAGTTCTCTGTCCTTAAGCTGGCGACTAATGAAGCCAATAGGGTGTTCTTTACCCTTCTCATCTACTTGTGATAGTACAGTTCCTATTCCAGTATCAGAGGCATCTGTCTCCACAATAAAAGGTCTTTGGTAATCAGGGGCCCTGAGCACAGCATTGGACACCCCATCAGCATTGCTATGTTGGACACCTGGCCTATGCTCAATAGTGAAGTCAAAGTCTCGCAGACTTATGGACCACCTAAGCAAGTTTGGATTCTCTCCCTCCATGTTCATTAGCCACTTTAAGGGCTTATGGTCAGTTTGCACTGTGAAGTGGGTCCCATAGAGGTAGGGCCTCAGCTTCCATAGGGCCCACACAACAGAGAAACATTAGTTCTCTACTGTGGACCATCTGAGCTCTCTTTCATTAAGCTGGCGACTAATGAAGCCAATAGGGTGTTCCTTACCCTTCTCATCTACTTGTGATAGTACAGTTCCTATCCCAGTGTCAGAGGCATCTGTCTGCACAATAAAAGGTCTTTGGTAATCAGGGGCCCTGAGCACAGGGGCCTGGCACAAGGAGTCTTTTAAGCCATTGAAGGCCTTTGCGCACTCTTCAGTCCAAGTACATTCTTGGGTTTCTTTGGAGTAGCGAGAGCAGTCAGAGGGGCAGCTATGGTGCCATAGTCTGCCATGAAATTTCTGTAATGCCCAGTGAGTCCTAAGACGGCTCTCACTTGGGTCTGTGTAGTGGGGGTAGGCCAGTCTTGTACTGCTTGTACTTTACTGGGTAGAAGCTGTATCCTTCCTCCACCTACTTCATGTCCATGGTAAACCACTGAGCCTTGTCCATAAGGCATTTACTGGCCTTTATGGTCAAGTGGGACTTCTGAAGAGCCTGTAACACAATCCCAAGGTGTTTCACATGGTATTCCCAGGTGGCACTGAAAACTGCTATATCATCCAGATATGCAAGACATAATTTGGCAAACCCATTCAACACATGATTCACAAGCCTCTGGAATGTGGCAGGTGCCTTCTTCAACCCAAAAGGCATTACCCTGAACTGGTAAAGGCCCTGTGGAGTTGAGAAAGCTGCCTTCTCCTTGGCATGTTCTACAAGGGCTATTTGTCAATAGCCTGCAGTGAGGTCAAACGTGCTAAGGTACTTGGAGGCACCCAAGGTATGCACCAGCTCATCTGTTCTAAGCAAGGGGTGTGCATCTGTCTTGGTGACAGCATTCAGAGCCCTGTAATCCACACAGAACCTCAATTTAGAAGTACCTGCTTTTGGAACCAAAACCACAGGGCTGGACCAAGGACTACTAGAGGATTCAATCCCCCCAAGATCCAACATTTTGTTGACCTCTGTCTTAATGTAAGAATGTACTTTGTCTGACATTCTGTATCCCCTACTTTTGGTAGGTACAATGTCTCCTGTGTCTATGTTATGTTTGCACCAAGGTGTCAAACCAGGGGACTGTGAAAACAGGGGGGAAATTTGTCTAAGCAAACTTTTCACCTCAGCCTGCTGATCAGAAGTCAGGTGAGGGGCCACTCAGGCACCCTCAATGGAGTTATCTGAAGGACTGCTTTGGAATAGGTCAGGGAGAGTTTCAGACTCCTCATCCTCAACATATGAAGCCAATAGCAGTGCTGCAATTTCATCTCTTGGGATGAAAGCCTTCAGCCTATTTACATGGAAAACTTTTGGAGCCTGTCCAGGCCTTCCAATGTCGACTAAATAGTTGACCTCACCCAGTGACTCCACCACTGTGTAAGGGCCGGACCATTTATCCTGTAAAGCCTGTGGCCTTATGGGATTCATGATCAGGACTTTCTGACCAGGTGTAAAGTTAATGAGGGAAGCTTTCTGGTCATACCAATGTTTCACCAGAGCTTGTCCTGCCTTCAACTTGTCACTAGCCAGACCCATCAGGAGTACTGTCCTTTTTCTGAGCCCTAACACATAGTCTACTACGTTGGTAGTAATGGGAGGAGTGGGCATCTCCCATCCCTCCTTGACTATGGCCAAGGGTCCCCCCACAGGGTGACCAAACAGAAGTTCAAAGGGTCTGAAGCCAACACCCTCTTGTGGTACCTCTCTGTAGGCAAACAGTAAGCATGGTAAAAGAAGATCCCATTTTCTTCTTTGAGGTTCTTCCAGAGCCCCAATCATACTGTTCAAGTTCCTGTTAAACCGCTCCACTAGACCATTGGTCTGGGGGTGGTATGCAGAAGAAAACCTATAGGTGACCCCACATTCCTTCCACACAGCCTGCCTCTGTCAGACACAACTTCTTTAGGGAAGCCTACCTTAGTAAAGATGCCAAGTAAATCTTTTGAAACTGACTTGGCAGTCACAGTTTTCAATGGGATGGCCTCAGGATACCTGGTGGCATGGTCGACCAGCACCAGCACCAGGATAAACCTATTGCCTGAGGATGTTTGGGGGTCAAGGGGACCAACAATGTCGATCCCTACCCTCTCAAATGGTACCCCCACAACTGGGAGTGGTACCAATAGTGCTTGGATTGTTGTACCACTCTTACCAGATAACTGGCAGGAGGCACAACTCCTGTAGTGACTTTCTACTTGCACCCCTATCTTGGGCCAGTAGAAGTGCATGGATAACCTTTGCTTGGTCCTCTTAATACCAGGGTGACCAGCAAGGGGCACTTCATGGGCCATCTCCAGGAGGAAGGGTCTTACAGCAAGGGGAACCACAAACCTCTTATGGTCTTCATCTGTAGACTTTGTAGGCTCACTATACAGGAGCCCACCTTCCCAATAAATCCGATGCTTCCCAGCAGTTCACCCTCAAGCTGTGAGCAGGCCTTCCAGAGATGGGCACTCAAGTTGGCCTTTACTGAATTATTCCCTGTCAGGACCACCGTCTACTAACAAATCGTTTAGTTCAGGATGGTCATTGGGGTCAAATACTTCAGGCATCACCACCTCGTCATCAGGTCCGGGTGATTGACCAACTACCTCCACCTCAGTGGTAGGCGAGTTAGGGGGAATATTTTCTTTCCCTCTTTTTACTTTTTTGAGTCCTTTTAGCCTTAGGTTTCCCCTTTGGCTGGGGCAGGGCATTGGTCTTGGCCAGTGCTGCCCTTGTTTGAGACCTTGTGCAGGGTCTGTCAGCAGTGTCTCCCACAAGCCCTAAAGCTTGGAGATCATTGCCCAACAAGACCTTTCCTGGGACACTCCTCTGAATGTTCACTGGAATCCTGACTGCTGTACCATTGATAGTAAAATTTACAGGTATTACTGGGAACATGAGAGGTGGGCCATCAACCAACTTGGTGGGCATCAGAGTAGCTCTGGCAACTTCCTCTGGGTCTACCAAGGTAGAATCCACTACAGTTCAACTGCACCCACTATCCCTAAGAGCTGGAGTAACTACTCCATTGATCAGCACACTGTCCTTAAAGTAGTACTTGGTGTTATCTAAAATCCTAGCATAAGCCTCTAAGACTTTAGGCTCCCAGGAACCCAGGGAAACTAAAAATACCTCATCTTCTATCCCACTGGGGAAGGAGTCTGAGGAGAAGGATGCTCCGGTAATCTCTTCTTCCTCGTAGTAGGAGAAGGCCAGATTAGCAGAGTGGGCCCCCAAGGTTTTGAGTTTACATCTGGGATCCCCCTTCATGTGGTCAGTTGCTCCACAAGCAAAACAAGATCCATTGGGTCTGTTCACATAGGGAGGCTTACTATAACCAGAGTTCTGTTTCGGAGGCTGACCTCCACTACCCTGTGAGTTCTCTTGTGTCTTACCCTTATTTTTCTTTTTGTGGCCCTTTTGGGAAGAAGATTTATCAGTTTCCCCACCCTCCTTATCTTTGGACTTTTTCCCTTCCTCCTGCTTACTAGAATGAGTCTTGTCCTTATGGGACACTCGATGTGACACCCACAAATCTGTTGCAATTGCTAGCTTCTTAGTATCTATCTCCTTTGAATCGGCCAAATGCTGCTAAATCTCAGGGGAAGAAAATGCAAAAATATGTTCCAGCATTACAAGACTTATCGTACCTTCAAAGGTAGAAACCTTATAAACTTCGACCCAGCCAGTCAAGTTCTTTAAGGATTCAGTTACATAAGATACCCAAATCCACCTTCTTTTTTCTTATACTCTCTGAATCTTTTTAAGTATTGGGCAGGAGTCTTTCCAAACTTTAAGATGAGAGTCTGCTTCAACATTGCAAAATCTGCTCTCTCAGCTTTCAACATTTCCATAATAGCACTGCAGCCAGAATGGGGTAGTCTGCTAAGTAACCAGGCAATTTTATCAGCATTGTCAACTTGTTGAACTTCACATGCATACTCAAATGTATTCAGCCAGTCCATAATGTCATTCTTTTCCTCATACACACTGAGCAGATCTTTTGGAAACCTTGGATGAGAAGAGGCCCCAGACCCATGTCCAGGACCCATGGACCCATTGGCAACTTGAAGCTTGGCCAGTTCAAACTGGTGATCCCTGTCTTTTTGTTTTTCTGCATGCTCTATCTTTAGTTTGGCCATGTTGAACTCAAGCTCCTTCTGCCTAAACAGCAACTCTTGCTTCTTGAATTCAAGTATGGCCTCCCCAACAGCACTGGCAGAGGAAACATTCAACATTACATCCTCCATGTCCTCATGGTCTCTGTGGATCAGTGCAGCAGTAGAACCATCAGTTATACCAGTGAGAGCAGCCCCACTTACTTCTGCACAGTCCTCGGAAGCTATAGCTCTAAGCTGAGCTTCTTGCCAGTCCATGATTCTCTGGATCATTTCTACTTTTGTGCCTTGAGAGGAAACACCTCTCTCAGCACACATCTTTCTTAATGTGTCGGATTTCGAAGCATTAAAAGTTAACAAGGTACTTCTTACCATACTGTTAGATAGGACTATGGACTTTTAAAAGTTATACTACAACAATTCACTATTTGCCTTGGTAGCAATAACGTGAGATGCCTTTGCAACACTGGATTCCTTCGGTCCTATCCCACCGCTGTACACCAATTTGTTAAGATGGATTTCTGAACTCTGACCTCTGTGTATCTCCTTGTTGGCTCTCCAGCGTTCGCCTTCTGCCCCTTTCGGGTGGCGACGCCTGCCGTGCGCGGCGTACTCCACGCCCTTACTTCTTTTTCAGCTTTCACCTTCTGCTACGTGCAGTCGGTGATGCCTTCTCTCCACGGTCCTCCGCGTTCCAGTTTTTCTTGCTCCCTACCTGCTCTGTTCGTTTCGGGCAGCGCTGCTGCCTAGCCTTCTGTTTCCTTTTCTTTCACCGGCATCTGCCTGGAGTTCCAGCCCGTGATCCTCCAGCCGGCTCCTCCTTTGACGGCGCTGGTAACTCATTGTCCTGTTCTGTGCAGGATATCACTTGTTTATCAGCCTTTTCTCTCTCTCTCTGGTCCTGCGTCTTGCTTATACTTTTCATGTCTTTCTAGGGTTCCTGTGCACGTTTCCTCTTCCTTTATACTCCCATTTCTTTCTCTCTTTTATTCTCACTTCTCACCTTTCTTGCCATTGTGCTCCCTTTAGTATTTCTTCTGGATACTCCCACCCTCTTTCCTTGCTGCAACTATCCCTTGCATTTCTTACCGGATTCTACACCTTTGGATTGCAACTTTTGGACTCAGTTATACCATTTTTTGAACTTTGGACAATAACTTTGAAAGTCTGTGCCACCACATCATTGAACTCTGATAATTTCTCTGTTGGCCCTGCCCGCCCTGATTTTGAATCGTAACACTTTGGTTCAATGCCTGGTTCTGTTGCGCTTGGTTTTGACCATAGGATTGGTTTTGAGTACCTCCATTGGTATACCCCTGCTGCTGCTGCTGCTGCATGCTATTTCTGCTTGGGCCATTTGACCCCTGATGTCCTCTCTGAGGCCTTCTCTGGCCAAACCCACCTCTATTCTGTAGGTGCGGGCATTGCGCTCGCCAGTGTCCTTCCTCCTTACAGTGCGCACATTGATTTACTACCAATGACACCCCGTGCATATTATTCTAATTTCCCCTGCTTTTTGCATTTCCTCTACCTTTATTGTATCCAATGACCTGCTGCAGTAACACTCCTACTATCGTTCGCATCGCTTCTTTTCTCAGCTCCAATGGGTACCCATTACATATCTCACTCACTTCCTTCACTGACGTTCTTTTGTTCGACATCCATCACATTGTTTCCCCCACCCATGCCTGCAATCTCTGTTTATCACCTATCTGTCCCGGTACCAGCAAATGCTTTGCACCACCTGAAAAAACTCTCGGCCACAATTTTTGCATATACAACCTCAACGCCTCCTTCCTACCTTTCTTAATACGCTCACTACTATATTCAGGTGTAGCAAACATTTCAGCATATCTATCATCCATTTCATTTTTCAGTTCAATGAGTTTGTACACATGTTTTCTTACATCCTTATCTCTTTGCTCAATGCGTGCTAACTTATTCAAATCTAACAATCGTTGTGGCGGTAAATTCCCAAGTATCTTTTTCCATTCTCCCACCAAAATTTCCCCCATGCATTCCAACACTACCTGTCTCTCATTGCTTCTTCGGTACACATACAATGAGGCCAATGCTGCCATCCCATCATTTCCTCCTATGTACATTTCTGCCTCTTGCTGTAATTCAATCTTTCTTTCTTTGCTAATCGCTCTTCGAGTTACCCGTCCAAATCCTGTTCCTTCAGCCCCGCCTCTTGCCTCCCCGGTCTCAATTTCAACTTTGGGAGGGGCGGATGGTGCTGAATCTGTTTCTGGAGCGGGAGGTGAGGATGGGACAAATGACACAGGTGGCATCTGTGAAGGGCCTTCCTGGGTGCTGCGAAATTGTGTGTCTGCGGTCTGCGCTTGTGGGAGTGCTCAAGCTGTGGGTGGGGCTTGGGTTAATGCTTGCGTGAGGGGAAGTGCTTGGGCTTTGGGAGGGGATATGAGAACTACTGGTTGGGCCTGCGCAGTCACTACTGGCGTGTTTGGTTTCGATTCTGGTTTTGGGCCTCGACCCGTATTAGTTAGCAAATGTTCCATTAATTCATCTGCTATGTGTAGTTCCCGCTGCGGGTATACTCCTTCTATGTTCATTTGCTCATGTCTCCCTTCCCGTCTTAGACTTTCCGTCCACTCCTCCTCCTCCTTTTCTTCTGCTACCTCAACCTTCGATTTCTGCCTACGCGCATGCTTCTCTCTACTCCTAAGTCGGAGCATTGCTTCCCTCCTCCAATCTTTGACAGTCTCAAAAGCTGCGGGTTGCGCTATTTTCCTAATCAGCACCCTTTCTAGGTTATCTATGCTCGCAATCTCAAAACTACCATTAATCGGCCACTGATGGTCCTGTTGCTTGCTTTCTAGTTTGCCTATGCCAAATTTCACAAAATATTATCGCACCCACACCTTATTTTGCATACATGTCATAAGCCGGCGTTCCCCCAGGCGGTGCACTTTGGCCATATTCCAAGGACTGTCTACCGCAGTGGAAAAGCCCTGCTAAAGTGGACAGTACGCCAGGCATGTTTTTAACCTTCCCCTTTGGTTAGCTAACCCTTACCTGGACGTTTGAATTTGCAAAATCAACACTTTTGTTTGAATCGGGGAATGACTCACCTGATAAAGCAAGTCGCCTGTCCTAACGCAACGTCGTGTTTGCGCTTCTCTGGCTTCTGCCTTGTCTCGGAACCCTCGCCTCCTTTGCCCTCTGGCCCGGTACGTCGATCAGGGATCAGATGTGTGCAGATCTGCGAAGGAATCTCTCCTCACTTCTACAGGGCACCCCGTACACCTCTTGATCCCGGCTCGATCATCCCGTCCTCGCCGTTCTTCCGCCTTTACTCCGTTACAATGTATACGATGGGGCAAGTGGGGGAGGGTCCCTATTCGGGCGCCATCTTGAAAGGGGCCCCTAGGGGTCCCTCGCGATATGGAAACAAGTCAATAACCATACACGAAAAGATGCGCCAGACACGAGGTTCAAATTCCCAATGCTAGGGTTTATTGCAAGCAAAATTAGTCCCAATTGGCCAACTTTGTTCTCACGCCCCGCGACGTGAGTTTCCTAGACCTCGAGGGACGCAAGAAAGTGAATTACGTACATCAGTTACATATATACAAAATGCATATCATACAATCAGCTATGTCATGTTTAACACCCCCCTTTATTAAGTTTCTTTGAACTCGGGATGACGATCGACATTTCCGACGGGTATGACAATTATGACACTTTCGATGTCTATTCTAGTAACAATGTGCAATTAGAAAGTGCGTAGGCATCTTTTAGTTGTTGAACAGAACACGGTGGTTCTGTTCTTGGAAGCAAGCTGCACACGGGGGAAGAGCCACATTCCAAGCTTTGCTATCTATGAGGTACTATTCGTGTCCTGGGAGCCGACACGGTCTAAAGGGTTTTGCAAAGGGGGGGCCGTAAGAAGAGCATAATTCAAGCCTTTAGCTGCTTTATTCTAACATATTCTACCACAGTACGAGACTGACTGGCAGCTGAGAAATGATTAAATGCCCTGCAGCTCTCCCTCAAGGCTACGGAGAGGGAGCGTGGGCATTCCTTTCTGGGCTACTCATGAGGAGTTTCAACGAACTCCTCAGTCCCGCGTCCTTGCCCTTTCATATTCAGACAACAATGTTAACAGTTGAGCAGAGTAAGCAGAATTTGCAAGAATTGCAAGCTGCAAAGCAGTTTTAGACAGAAAGCAATGAGCAATGGTTAACAAGCAAAATGGCGATTCTTGCTACGTTTAAAATGGCCGCTTGTTGGTCAAGCATAGCAGTCTGTATTTCTATAATTCGGTGCATAAGATGGTTGGCCTATGGCCATCAAGTTACGTCTGTCATTCAAATGAAGGGTATTCACTTTTCCAGATTGACAGACTCGGCTTCTTGTTGCAGGATACTTTGCTCCTTATCCTTTGTTCGTGTGAACTCAGGAGATTGACATGGTAGTGGTGTTTTCGGCCTCCTCTTATCCAAAGTTCCCTTCGTGTCAAAATGGAGAGGACCCAATGGGAGATCTGCTCACAAACACTCACTCCATACATGGATCAATCACAGACCACGGTGGTCCCAGGCATTCAGGACACTCCATACTCTCTTGCACCTAGTATGTGTATTGGGAACAAACATCCCACCCCACATGCTGGAGGCACACACACAAGGCATGCAGAAGCCCGCAAAAGCTTTGGGTTTCGCGGGAAAGTGCATGACCAAATAAGGACTGACCCGGGTCGGCTCGACCTGGGGAAGGTGGCCAAAGGAAAGGACAAAGAACCTCGTGGCATGGCCATTTTGGAGCCAGGCCACCTATTTGTGCCAAACGCGGTAAGCGCATATAACATGGCATAAAATGGTTCAAAACATAATATAAATGATAGTTGCCACCAGTCCTGTCCGTGACATACCTGCACAGTTCATAATAAGTCCAGCCAGAGTTTCTAGGGCCTTTGGAATGACTAGAGACCCAAGGGTGCGGTAAAGTAAGTTACATTGCACTCTTCTTACATGTTGCACAAAAGCTGCAACATGAGGAAAGGACTAAGGGAGAAAAAAGTCTCCCAGTACTGACTGTCTTAAGGGCATGTCAGTTTCCCCATAGGAAGTGAGCGAAAGCCCAGAGGAGTGCGGCTGAGGGCAACGCTTCTCTGGCAAAGGTTAGATCAGGGTGTAAAATACCAGCAAAAAGTTTGGGGATTGACACACAGAGGGAAGATTACATTCAAATATGAAATCTTTCCTAACACTCGCCCCTCCCAGACTAAGGACAGAGGCAACTAATCCATCCCTGGATGAGTTGCTTGTTCACGTTCGTTAAACATTCTGGACAACCCATCAGCATTGCTATGTTGGACACCTGGCCTATGCTCAATAGTGAAGTCAAAGCCTTGCAGACTTATGGACCACCCAAGCCACTTTGGATTCTCTCCCTTCATGTTCATTAGCCACTTTAAGGGCTTTTGGTCAGTTTGCACCGTGAAGTGGGTCCCATAGAGGTATGGCCTCAGCTTCCGTAGGGCCCACACAACAGAGAAAAATTAGTTCTCTACTGTGGACCATCTTAGTTCTCTGTCCTTAAGCTGGCGACTAATGAAGCCAATAGGGTGTTCTTTACCCTTCTCATCTACTTGTGATAGTACAGTTCCTATTCCAGTGTCAGAGGCATCTGTCTCCACAGTAAAAGGTCTTTGGTAATCAGGGGCCCTGAGCACAGCATTGGACACCCCATCAGCATTGCTATGTTGGACACCTGGCCTATGCTCAATAGTGAAGTCAAAGCCTCGCAGACTTATGGACCACCTAAGCAAGTTTGGATTCTCTCCCTCCATGTTCATTAGCCACTTTAAGGGCTTATGGTCAGTTTGCACTGTGAAGTGGATCCCATAGAGGTAGGGCCTCAGCTTCCATAGGGCCCACACAACAGAGAAACATTAGTTCTCTACTGTGGACCATCTGAGCTCTCTTTCCTTAAGCTGGCGACTAATGAAGCCAATAGGGTGTTCCTTACCCTTCTCATCTACTTGTGATAGTACAGTTCCTATCCCAGTGTCAGAGGCATCTGTCTGCACAATAAAAGGTCTTTGGTAATCAGGGGCCCTGAGCACAGGGGCCTGGCACAAGGAGTCTTTTAAGCCATTGAAGGCCTTTGCGCACTCTTCAGTCCAAGTACCTTCTTGGGTTTCTTTGGAGTAGCGAGAGCAGTCAGAGGGGCAGCTATGGTGCCATAGTCTGCCATGAAATTTCTGTAATGCCCAGTGAGTCCTAAGACGGCTCTCACTTGGGTCTGTGTAGTGGGGGTAGGCCAGTCTTGAACTGCTTGTACTTTACTGGGTAGAAGCTGTATCCTTCCTCCACCTACTTCATGTCCATGGTAAACCACTGAGCCTTGTCCATAAGGCATTTACTGGCCTTTATGGTCAAGTGGGACTTCTGAAGAGCCTGTAGCACAATCCCAAGGTGTTTCACATGGTCTTCCCAGGTGGCACTGAAAACTGCTATATCATCCAGATATGCAAGACAGAATTTATCCAACCCATTCAACACATGGTTCACAAGCCTCTGGAATGTGGCAGGTGCATTCTTCAACCCAAAAGGCATTACCCTGAACTGGTAAAGGCCCTGTGGAGTTGAGAAAGCTGCCTTCTCCTTGGCATGTTCTACAAGGGCTATTTGTCAATAGCCTGCAGTGAGGTCAAACGTGCTAAGGTACTTGGAGGCACCCAAGGTATGCACCAGCTCATCTGTTCTAAGCAAGGGGTGTGCATCTGTCTTGGTGACAGCATTCAGAGCCCTGTAATCCACACAGAACCTCAATTTAGAAGTACCTGCTTTTGGAACCAAAACCACAGGGCTGGACCAAGGACTACTAGAGGGTTCAATCCCCCCAAGATCCAACATTTTGTTGACCTCTGTCTTAATGTAAGAATGTACTTTGTCTGACATTCTGTATCCCCTACTTTTGGTAGGTACAATGTCTCCTGTGTCTATGTTATGTTTGCACCAAGGTGTCAAACCAGGGGACTGTGAAAACAGGGGGGAAATTTGTCTAAGCAAACTTTTCACCTCAGCCTGCTGATCAGAAGTCAGGTGAGGGGCCAATCAGGCACCCTCAATGGAGTTATCTGAAGGACTGCTTTGGAATAGGTCAGGGAGAGTTTCAGACTCCTCATCCTCAACATATGAAGCCAATAGCAGTGCTGCAATTTCATCTCTTGGGATGAAAGCCTTCAGCCTATTTACATGGAAAACTTTTGGAGCCTGTCCAGGCCTTCCAATGTCGACTAAATAGTTGACCTCACCCAGTGACTCCACCACTGTGTAAGGGCCGGACCATTTATCCTGTAAAGCCTGTGGCCTTATGGGATTCATGATCAGGACTTTCTGACCAGGTGTAAAGTTAATGAGGGAAGCTTTCTGGTCATACCAATGTTTCACCAGAGCTTGTCCTGCCTTCAACTTGTCACTAGCCAGACCCATCAGGAGTACTGTCCTTTTTCTGAGCCCTAACACATAGTCTACTACGTTGGTAGTAATGAGAGGAGTGGGCATCTCCCATCCCTCCTTGACTATGGCCAAGGGTCCCCCCACAGGGTGACCAAACAGAAGTTCAAAAGGTCTGAAGCCAACACCCTCTTGTGGTACCTCTCTGTAGGCAAACAGTAAGCATGGTAAAAGAAGATCCCATTTTCTTCTTTGAGGTTCTTCCAGAGCCCCAATCATACTGTTCAAGTTCCTGTTAAACCGCTCCACTAGACCATTGGTCTGGGGGTGGTATGCAGAAGAAAACCTATAGGTGACCCCACATTCCTTCCACACAGCCTGCCTCTGTCAGACACAACTTCTTTAGGGAAGCCTACCTTAGTAAAGATGCCAAGTAAATCTTTTGAAACTGACTTGGCAGTCACAGTTTTCAATGGGATGGCCTCAGGATACCTGGTGGCATGGTCGACCAGCACCAGCACCAGGATAAACCTATTGCCTGAGGATGTTTGGGGGTCAAGGGGACCAACAATGTCGATCCCTACCCTCTCAAATGGTACCCCCACAACTGGGAGTGGTACCAATAGTGCTTGGATTGTTGTACCACTCTTACCAGATAACTGGCAGGAGGCACAACTCCTGTAGTGACTTTCTACTTGCACCCCTATCTTGGGCCAGTAGAAGTGCATGGATAACCTTTGCTTGGTCCTCTTAATACCAGGGTGACCAGCAAGGGGCACTTCATGGGCCATCTCCAGGAGGAAGGGTCTTACAGCAAGGGGAACCACAAACCTCTTATGGTCTTCTTCTGTAGACTTTGTAGGCTCACTATACAGGAGCCCACCTTCCCAATAAATCCGGTGCTTCCCAGGAGTTCACCCTCAAGCTGTGAGCAGGCCTTCCAGAGATGGGCACTCAAGTTGGCCTTTACTGAATTATTCCCTGTCAGGACCACCGTCTACTAACAAATCGTTTAGTTCAGGATGGTCATTGGGGTCAAATACTTCAGGCATCACCACCTCCTCATCAGGTCCGGGTGATTGACCAACTACCTCCACCTCAGTGGTAGGCGAGTTAGGGGGAATATTTTCTTTCCCTCTTTTTACTTTTTTGAGTCCTTTTAGCCTTGGGTTTCCCCTTTGGCTGGGGCAGGGCATTGGTCTTGGCCAGTGCTGCCCTTGTTTGAGACCTTGTGCAGGGTCTGTCAGCAGTGTCTCCCACAAGCCCTAAAGCTTGGAGATCATTGCCCAACAAGACCTTTCCTGGGACACTCCTCTGAATGTTCACTGGAATCCTGACTGCTGTACCATTGATAGTAAGATTTACAGGTATTACTGGGAACATGAGAGGTGGGCCATCAACCAACTTGGTGGGCATCAGAGTAGCTCTGGCAACTTCCTCTGGGTCTACCAAGGTAGAATCCACTACAGTTCAACTGCACCCACTATCCCTAAGAGCTGGAGTAACTACTCCATTGATCAGCACACTGTCCTTAAAGTAGTACTTGGTGTTATCTAAAATCCTAGCATAAGCCTCTAAGACTTTAGGCTCCCAGGAACCCAGGGAAACTAAAAATACCTCATCTTCTATCCCACTGGGGAAGGAGTCTGAGGAGAAGGATGCTCCGGTAATCTCTTCTTCCTCGTAGTAGGAGAAGGCCAGATTAGCAGAGTGGGCCCCCAAGGTTTTGAGTTTACATCTGGGATCCCCCTTCATGTGGTCAGTTGCTCCACAAGCAAAACAAGATCCATTGGGTCTGTTCACATAGGGAGGCTTACTATAACCAGAGTTCTGTTTTGGAGGCTGACCTCCACTACCCTGTGAGTTCTCTTGTGTCTTACCCTTATTTTTCTTTTTGTGGCCCTTTTGGGAAGAAGATTTATCAGTTTCCCCACCCTCCTTATCTTTGGACTTTTTCCCTTCCTCCTGCTTACTAGAATGAGTCTTGTCCTTATGGGACACTCGATGTGACACCCACAAATCTGTTGCAATTGCTAGCTTCTTAGGATCTATCTCCTTTGAATCGGCCAAATGCTGCTAAAGCTCAGGTGAAGAAAATGCAAAAATATGTTCCAGCATTACAAGACTTATCGTACCTTCAAAGGTAGAAACCTTATAAACTTCGACCCAGCCAGTCAAGTTCTTTAAGGATTCAGTTACATAAGATACCCAAATCCACCTTCTTTTTTCTTATACTCTCTGAATCTTTTTAAGTATTGGGCAGGAGTCTTTCCAAACTTTAAGATGAGAGTCTGCTTCAACATTGCAAAATCTGCTCTCTCAGCTTTCAACATTTCCATAATGGCACTGCAGCCAGAATGGGGTAGTCTGCTAAGTAACCAGGCAATTTTATCAGCATTGTCAACTTGTTGAACTTCACATGCATACTCAAATGTATTCAGCCAGTCCATAATGTCATTCTTTTCCTCATACACACTGAGCAGATCTTTTGGAAACCTTGGATGAGAAGAGGCCCCAGACCCATGTCCAGGACCCATGGACCCATTGGCAACTTGAAGCTTGGCCAGTTCAAACTGGTGATCCCTGTCTTTTTGTTTTTCTGCATGCTCTATCTTTAGTTTGGCCATGTTGAACTCAAGCTCCTTCTGCCTAAACAGCAACTCTTGCTTCTTGAATTCAAGTATGGCCTCCCCAACAGCACTGGCAGAGGAAACATTCAACATTACATCCTCCATGTCCTCATGGTCTCTGTGGATCAGTGCAGCAGTAGAACCATCAGTTATACCAGTGAGAGCAGCCCCACTTACTTCTGCACAGTCCTCGGAAGCTATAGCTCTAAGCTGAGCTTCTTGCCAGTCCATGATTCTCTGGATCATTTCTACTTTTGTGCCTTGAGAGGAAACACCTCTCTCAGCACACATCTTTCTTAATGTGTCGGATTTCGAAGCATTAAAAGTTAACAAGGTACTTCTTTCCATACTGTTAGATAGGACTATGGACTTTTAAAAGTTATACTACAACACTTCACTATTTGCCTTGGTAGGAATAACGTGAGATGCCTTTGCAACACTGGATTCCTTCGGTCCTATCCCACCGCTGTACACCAATTTGTTAAGATGGATTTCTGAACTCTGACCTCTGTGTATCTCCTTGTTGGCTCTCCAGTGTTCGCCTTCTGCCCCTTTCGGGTGGCCACGCCTGCCGTGCGCGGCGTACTCCACGCCCTTACTTCTTTTTCAGCTTTCACCTTCTGCTACGTGCAGTCGGTGATGCCTTCTCTCCACGGTCCTCCGCGTTCCAGTTTTTCTTGCTCCCTACCTGCTCTGTTCGTTTCGGGCAGCGCTGCTGCCTAGCCTTCTGTTTCCTTTTCTTTCACCGGCATCCGCCTGGAGTTCCAGCCCGTGATCCTCCAGCCGGCTCCTCCTTTGACGGCGCTGGTAACTCATTGTCCTGTTCTGTGCAGGATATCACTTGTTTATCAGCCTTTTCTCTCTCTCTCTGGTCCTGCGTCTTGCTTATACTTTTCATGTCTTGCTAGGGTTCCTGTGCACGTTTCCTCTTCCTTTATACTCCCATTTCTTTCTCTCTTTTATTCTCACTTCTCACCTTTCTTGCCATTGTGCTCCCTTTAGTATTTCTTCTGGATACTCCCACCCTCTTTCCTTGCTGCAACTATCCCTTGCATTTCTTACCGGATTCTACACCTTTGGATTGCAACTTTTGGACTCAGTTATACCATTTTTTGAACTTTGGACAATAACTTTGAAAGTCTGTGCCACCACATCATTGAACTCTGATAATTTCTCTGTTGGCCCTGTCCGCCCTGATTTTGAATCGTAACACTTTGGTTCAATGCCTGGTTCTGTTGCGCTTGGTTTTGACCATAGGATTGGTTTTGAGTACCTCCATTGGTATACCCCTGCTGCTGCTGCTGCTGCTGCATGCTATTTCTGCTTGGGCCATTTGACCCCTGATGTCCTCTCTGAGGCCTTCTCTGGCCAAACCCACCTCTATTCTGTAGGTGCGGGCATTGCGCTCGCCAGTGTCCTTCCTCCTTACAGTGCGCACATTGATTTACTACCAATGACACCCCGTGCATATTATTCTAATTTCCCCTGCTTTTTGCATTTCCTCTACCTTTATTGTATCCAATAACCTGCTGCAGTAACACTCCTACTATAGTTCGCATCGCTTCTTTTCTCAGCTCCAATGGGTACCCATTACATATCTCACTCACTTCCTTCACTGACGTTCTTTTGTTCGACATCCATCACATTGTTTCCCCCACCCATGCCTGCAATCTCTGTTTATCACCTATCTGTCCCGGTACCAGCAAATGCTTTGCACCACCTGAAAAAACTCTCGGCCACAATTTTTGCATATACAACCTCAACGCCTCCTTCCTACCTTTCTTAATACGCTCACTACTATATTCAGGTGTAGCAAACATTTCAGCATATCTATCATCCATTTCATTTTTCAGTTCAATGAGTTTGTACACATGTTTTCTTACATCCTTATCTCTTTGCTCACTGCGTGCTAACTTATTCAAATCTAACAATCGTTGTGGCGGTAAATTCCCAAGTATCTTTTTCCATTCTCCCACCAAAATTTCCCCCATGCATTCCAACACTACCTGTCTCTCATTGCTTCTTCGGTACACATACAATGAGGCCAATGCTGCCGTCCCATCATTTCCTCCTATGTACATTTCTGCCTCTTGCTGTAATTCAATCTTTCTTTCTTTGCTAATCGCTCTTCGAGTTACCCGTCCAAATCCTGTTCCTTCAGCCCCGCCTCTTGCCTCCCCGGTCTCAATTTCAACTTTGGGAGGGGCGGATGGTGCTGAATCTGTTTCTGGAGCGGGAGGTGAGGATGGGACAAATGACACAGGTGGCATCTGTGAAGGGCCTTCCTGGGTGCTGCGAAATTGTGTGTCTGCGGTCTGCGCTTGTGGGAGGGCTCGAGCTGTGGGTGGGGCTTGGGTTAATGCTTGCGTGAGGGGAAGTGCTTGGGCTTTGGGAGGGGATATGAGAACTACTGGTTGGGCCTGCGCAGTCACTACTGGCGTGTTTGGTTTTGATTCTGGTTTTGGGCCTCGACCCGTATTAGTTAGCAAATGTTCCATTAATTCATCTGCTATGTGTAGTTCCCGCTGCGGGTATACTCCTTCTATGTTCATTTGCTCATGTCTCCCTTCCCGTCTTAGACTTGCCGTCCACTCCTCCTCCTCCTTTTCTTCTGCTACCTCAACCTGCGAATTGTGCCTACGCGCATGCTTCTCTCTACTCCTAAGTTGGAGCATTGCTTCCCTCCTCCAATCTTTGACAGTCTCAAAAGCTGCGGGTTGCGCTATTTTCCTAATCAGCACCCTTTCTAGGTTATCTATCCTCGCAATCTCAAAACTACCATTAATCGGCCACTGATGGTCCTGTTGCTTTCTAGTTTGCCTATGCCAAATTTCACAAAATATTATCGCACCCACACCTTATTTTGCATACATGTCATAAGCCGGCGTTCCCCCAGAAGGTGCACTTTGGCCATATTCCAAGGACTGTCTACCGCAGTGGAAAAGCCCTGCTAAAGTGGACAGTACGCCAGGCATGTTTTTAACCTTCCCCTTTGGTTAGCTAACCTTTACCTGGACGTTTGAATTTGCAAAATCAACACTCTACCAAAAATCAGGTTTTTGTTTGAATCGGGGAATGACTCACCTGATAAAGCAAGTCGCCTGTCCTAACGCAACGTCGTGTTTGCGCTTCTCTGGCTTCTGCCTTGTCTCGGAACCCTCGCCTCCTTTGCCCTCTGGCCCGGTACGTCGATCAGGGATCAGATGTGTGCAGATCTGCGAAGGAATCTCTCCTCACTTCTACAGGGCACCCCGTACACCTCTTGATCCCGGCTCGATCATCCCGTCCTCGCCGTTCTTCCGCCTTTACTCCGTTACAATGTATACGATGGGGCAAGTGGGGGAGGGTCCCTATTCGGGCGCCATCTTGAAAGGGGCCCCTAGGGGTCCCTCGCGATATGGAAACAAGGCAATAACCATACACGAAAAGATGCGCCAGACACGAGGTTCAAATTCCCAATGCTAGGGTTTATTGCAAGCAAAATTAGTCCCAATTGGCCAACTTTGTTCTCACGCCCCGCGACGTGAGTTTCCTAGACCTCGAGGGACGCAAGAAAGTGAATTACGTACATCAGTTACATATATACAAAATGCATATCATACAATCAGCTATGTCATGTTTAACACCCCCCTTTATTAAGTTTCTTTGAACTCGGGATGACGATCGACATTTCCGACGGGTATGACAATTATGACACTTTCGATGTCTATTCTAGTAACAATGTGCAATTAGAAAGTGCGTAGGCATCTTTTAGTTGTTGAACAGAACACGGTGGTTCTGTTCTTGGAAGCAAGCTGCACACGGGGGAAGAGCCACATTCCAAGCTTTGCTATCTATGAGGTACTATTCGTGTCCTGGGAGCCGACACGGTCTAAAGGGTTTTGCAAAGGGGGGGCCGTAAGAAGAGCATAATTCAAGCCTTTAGCTGCTTTATTCTAACATATTCTACCACAGTACGAGACTGACTGGCAGCTGAGAAATGATTAAATGCCCTGCAGCTCTCCCTCAAGGCTACGGAGAGGGAGCGTGGGCATTCCTTTCTGGGCTACTCATGAGGAGTTTCAATGAACTCCTCAGTCCCGCGTCCTTGCCCTTTCATATTCAGACAACAATGTTAACAGTTGAGCAGAGTAAGCAGAATTTGCAAGAATTGCAAGCTGCAAAGCAGTTTTAGACAGAAAGCAATGAGCAATGGTTAACAAGCAAAATGGCGATTCTTGCTACGTTTAAAATGGCCGCTTGTTGGTCAAGCAAGCAGTCTGTATTTCTATAATTCGGTGCATAAGATGGTTGGCCTATGGCCATCAAGTTACGTCTGTCATTCAAATGAAGGGTATTCACTTTTCCAGGATGACAGACTCGGCTTCTTGTTGCAGGATACTTTGCTCCTTATCCTTTGTTCGTGTGAACTCAGGAGATTGACATGGTAGTGGTGTTTTCGGCCTCCTCTTATCCAAAGTTCCCTTCGTGTCAAAATGGAGAGGACCCAATGGGAGATCTGCTCACAAACACTCACTCCATACATGGATCAATCACAGACCACGGTGGTCCCAGGCATTCAGGACACTCCATACTCTCTTGCACCTAGTATGTGTATTGGGAACAAACATCCCACCCCACATGCTGGAGGCACACACACAAGGCATGCAGAAGCCCGCAAAAGCTTTGGGTTTCACGGGAAAGTGCATGACCAAATAAGGACTGACCCGGGTCGGCTCGACCTGGGGAAGGTGGCCAAAGGAAAGGACAAAGAACCTCGTGGCATGGCCATTTTGGAGCCAGGCCACCTATTTGTGCCAAACGCGGTAAGCGCATATAACATGGCATAAAATGGTTCAAAACATAATATAAATGATAGTTGCCACCAGTCCTGTCCGTGACATACCTGCACAGTTCATAATAAGTCCAGCCAGAGTTTCTAGGGCCTTTGGAATGACTAGAGACCCAAGGGTGCGGTAAAGTAAGTTACATTGCACTCTTCTTACATGTTGCACAAAAGCTGCAACATGAGGAAAGGACTAAGGGAGAAAAAAGTCTCCCAGTACTGACTGTCTTAAGGGCATGTCAGTTTCCCCATAGGAAGTGAGCGAAAGCCCAGAGGAGTGCGGCTGAGGGCAACGCTTCTCTGGCAAAGGTTAGATCAGGGTGTAAAATACCAGCAAAAAGTTTGGGGATTGACACACAGAGGGAAGATTACATTCAAATATGAAATCTTTCCTAACACTCGCCCCTCCCAGACTAAGGACAGAGGCAACTAATCCATCCCTGGATGAGTTGCTTGTTCACGTTGGTTAAACATTCTGGACAACCCATCAGCATTGCTATGTTGGACACCTGGCCTATGCTCAATAGTGAAGTCAAAGCCTTGCAGACTTATGGACCACCCAAGCCACTTTGGATTCTCTCCCTTCATGTTCATTAGCCACTTTAAGGGCTTTTGGTCAGTTTGCACCGTGAAGTGGGTCCCATAGAGGTATGGCCTCAGCTTCCGTAGGGCCCACACAACAGAGAAAAATTAGTTCTCTACTGTGGACCATCTGAGTTCTCTGTCCTTAAGCTGGCGACTAATGAAGCCAATAGGGTGTTCTTTACCCTTCTCATCTACTTGTGATAGTACAGTTCCTATTCCAGTGTCAGAGGCATCTGTCTCCACAGTAAAAGGTCTTTGGTAATCAGGGGCCCTGAGCACAGCATTGGACACCCCATCAGCATTGCTATGTTGGACACCTGGCCTATGCTCAATAGTGAAGTCAAAGCCTCGCAGACTTATGGACCACCTAAGCAAGTTTGGATTCTCTCCCTCCATGTTCATTAGCCACTTTAAGGGCTTATGGTCAGTTTGCACTGTGAAGTGGGTCCCATAGAGGTAGGGCCTCAGCTTCCATAGGGCCCACACAACAGAGAAACATTAGTTCTCTACTGTGGACCATCTGAGCTCTCTTTCCTTAAGCTGGCGACTAATGAAGCCAATAGGGTGTTCCTTACCCTTCTCATCTACTTGTGATAGTACAGTTCCTACCCCAGTGTCAGAGGCATCTGTCTGCACAATAAAAGGTCTTTGGTAATCAGGGGCCCTGAGCACAGGGGCCTGGCACAAGGAGTCTTTTAAGCCATTGAAGGCCTTTGCGCACTCTTCAGTCCAAGTACCTTCTTGGGTTTCTTTGGAGTAGCGAGAGCAGTCAGAGGGGCAGCTATGGTGCCATAGTCTGCCATGAAATTTCTGTAATGCCCAGTGAGTCCTAAGACGGCTCTCACTTGGGTCTGTGTAGTGGGGGTAGGCCAGTCTTGTACTGCTTGTACTTTACTGGGTAGAAGCTGTATCCTTCCTCCACCTACTTCATGTCCATGGTAAACCACTGAGCCTTGTCCATAAGGCATTTACTGGCCTTTATGGTCAAGTGGGACTTCTGAAGAGCCTGTAACACAATCCCAAGGTGTTTCACATGGTCTTCCCAGGTGGCACTGAAAACTGCTATATCATCCAGATATGCAAGACAGAATTTATCCAACCCATTCAACACATGGTTCACAAGCCTCTGGAATGTGGCAGGTGCATTCTTCAACCCAAAAGGCATTACCCTGAACTGGTAAAGGCCCTGTGGAGTTGAGAAAGCTGCCTTCTCCTTGGCATGTTCTACAAGGGCTATTTGTCAATAGCCTGCAGTGAGGTCAAACGTGCTAAGGTACTTGGAGGCACCCAGGGTATGCACCAGCTCATCTGTTCTAAGCAAGGGGTGTGCATCTGTCTTGGTGACAGCATTCAGAGCCCTGTAATCCACACAGAACCTCAATTTAGAAGTACCTGCTTTTGGAACCAAAACCACAGGGCTGGACCAAGGACTACTAGAGGGTTCAATCCCCCCAAGATCCAACATTTTGTTGACCTCTGTCTTAATGTAAGAATGTACTTTGTCTGACATTCTGTATCCCCTACTTTTGGTAGGTACAATGTCTCCTGTGTCTATGTTATGTTTGCACCAAGGTGTCAAACCAGGGGACTGTGAAAACAGGGGGGAAATTTGTCTAAGCAAACTTTTCACCTCAGCCTGCTGATCAGAAGTCAGGTGAGGGGCCAATCAGGCACCCTCAATGGAGTTATCTGAAGGACTGCTTTGGAATAGGTCAGGGAGAGTTTCAGACTCCTCATCCTCAACATATGAAGCCAATAGCAGTGCTGCAATTTCATCTCTTGGGATGAAAGCCTTCAGCCTATTTACATGGAAAACTTTTGGAGCCTGTCCAGGCCTTCCAATGTCGACTAAATAGTTGACCTCACCCAGTGACTCCACCACTGTGTAAGGGCCGGACCATTTATCCTGTAAAGCCTGTGGCCTTATGGGATTCATGATCAGGACTTTCTGACCAGGTGTAAAGTTAATGAGGGAAGCTTTCTGGTCATACCAATGTTTCACCAGAGCTTGTCCTGCCTTCAACTTGTCACTAGCCAGACCCATCAGGAGTACTGTCCTTTTTCTGAGCCCTAACACATAGTCTACTACGTTGGTAGTAATGGGAGGAGTGGGCATCTCCCATCCCTCCTTGACTATGGCCAAGGGTCCCCCCACAGGGTGACCAAACAGAAGTTCAAAAGGTCTGAAGCCAACACCCTCTTGTGGTACCTCTCTGTAGGGAAACAATAAGCATGGTAAAAGAAGATCCCATTTTCTTCTTTGAGGTTCTTCCAGAGCCCCAATCATACTGTTCAAGTTCCTGTTAAACCGCTCCACTAGACCATTGGTCTGGGGGTGGTATGCAGAAGAAAACCTATAGGTGACCCCACATTCCTTCCACACAGCCTGCCTCTGTCAGACACAACTTCTTTAGGGAAGCCTACCTTAGTAAAGATGCCAAGTAAATCTTTTGAAACTGACTTGGCAGTCACAGTTTTCAATGGGATGGCCTCAGGATACCTGGTGGCATGGTCGACCAGCACCAGCACCAGGATAAACCTATTGCCTGAGGATGTTTGGGGGTCAAGGGGACCAACAATGTCGATCCCTACCCTCTCAAATGGTACCCCCACAACTGGGAGTGGTACCAATAGTGCTTGGATTGTTGTACCACTCTTACCAGATAACTGGCAGGAGGCACAACTCCTGTAGTGACTTTCTACTTGCACCCCTATCTTGGGCCAGTAGAAGTGCATGGATAACCTTTGCTTGGTCCTCTTAATACCAGGGTGACCAGCAAGGGGCACTTCATGGGCCATCTCCAGGAGGAAGGGTCTTACAGCAAGGGGAACCACAAACCTCTTATGGTCTTCTTCTGTAGACTTTGTAGGCTCACTATACAGGAGCCCACCTTCCCAATAAATCCGGTGCTTCCCAGGAGTTCACCCTCAAGCTGTGAGCAGGCCTTCCAGAGATGGGCACTCAAGTTGGCCTTTACTGAATTATTCCCTGTCAGGACCACCGTCTACTAACAAATCGTTTAGTTCAGGATGGTCATTGGGGTCAAATACTTCAGGCATCACCACCTCCTCATCAGGTCCGGGTGATTGACCAACTACCTCCACCTCAGTGGTAGGCGAGTTAGGGGGAATATTTTCTTTCCCTCTTTTTACTTTTTTGAGTCCTTTTAGCCTTGGGTTTCCCCTTTGGCTGGGGCAGGGCATTGGTCTTGGCCAGTGCTGCCCTTGTTTGAGACCTTGTGCAGGGTCTGTCAGCAGTGTCTCCCACAAGCCCTAAAGCTTGGAGATCATTGCCCAACAAGACCTTTCCTGGGACACTCCTCTGAATGTTCACTGGAATCCTGACTGCTGTACCATTGATAGTAAGATTTACAGGTATTACTGGGAACATGAGAGGTGGGCCATCAACCAACTTGGTGGGCATCAGAGTAGCTCTGGCAACTTCCTCTGGGTCTACCAAGGTAGAATCCACTACAGTTCAACTGCACCCACTATCCCTAAGAGCTGGAGTAACTACTCCATTGATCAGCACACTGTCCTTAAAGTAGTACTTGGTGTTATCTAAAATCCTAGCAAAAGCCTCTAAGACTTTAGGCTCCCAGGAACCCAGGGAAACTAAAAATACCTCATCTTCTATCCCACTGGGGAAGGAGTCTGAGGAGAAGGATGCTCCGGTAATCTCTTCTTCCTCGTAGTAGGAGAAGGCCAGATTAGCAGAGTGGGCCCCCAAGGTTTTGAGTTTACATCTGGGATCCCCCTTCATGTGGTCAGTTGCTCCACAAGCAAAACAAGATCCATTGGGTCTGTTCACATAGGGAGGCTTACTATAACCAGAGTTCTGTTTCGGAGGCTGACCTCCACTACCCTGTGAGTTCTCTTGTGTCTTACCCTTATTTTTCTTTTTGTGGCCCTTTTGGGAAGAAGATTTATCAGTTTCCCCACCCTCCTTATCTTTGGACTTTTTCCCTTCCTCCTGCTTACTAGAATGAGTCTTGTCCCTATGGGACACTCGATGTGACACCCACAAATCTGTTGCAATTGCTAGCTTCTTAGGATCTATCTCCTTTGAATCGGCCAAATGCTGCTAAAGCTCAGGGGAAGAAAATGCAAAAATATGTTCCAGCATTACAAGACTTATCGTACCTTCAAAGGTAGAAACCTTATAAACTTCGACCCAGCCAGTCAAGTTCTTTAAGGATTCAGTTACATAAGATACCCAAATCCACCTTCTTTTTTCTTATACTCTCTGAATCTTTTTAAGTATTGGGCAGGAGTCTTTCCAAACTTTAAGATGAGAGTCTGCTTCAACATTGCAAAATCTGCTCTCTCAGCTTTCAACATTTCCATAATGGCACTGCAGCCAGAATGGGGTAGTCTGCTAAGTAACCAGGCAATTTTATCAGCATTGTCAACTTGTTGAACTTCACATGCATACTCAAATGTATTCAGCCAGTCCATAATGTCATTCTTTTCCTCATACACACTGAGCAGATCTTTTGGAAACCTTGGATGAGAAGAGGCCCCAGACCCATGTCCAGGACCCATGGACCCATTGGCAACTTGAAGCTTGGCCAGTTCAAACTGGTGATCCCTGTCTTTTTGTTTTTCTGCATGCTCTATCTTTAGTTTGGCCATGTTGAACTCAAGCTCCTTCTGCCTAAACAGCAACTCTTGCTTCTTGAATTCAAGTATGGCCTCCCCAACAGCACTGGCAGAGGAAACATTCAACATTACATCCTGCATGTCCTCATGGTCTCTGTGGATCAGTGCAGCAGTAGAACCATCAGTTATACCAGTGAGAGCAGCCCCACTTACTTCTGCACAGTCCTCGGAAGCTATAGCTCTAAGCTGAGCTTCTTGCCAGTCCATGATTCTTTGGATCATTTCTACTTTTGTGCCTTGAGAGGAAACACCTCTCTCAGCACACATCTTTCTTAATGTGTCGGATTTCGAAGCATTAAAAGTTAACAAGGTACTTCTTTCCATACTGTTAGATAGGACTATGGACTTTTAAAAGTTATACTACAACAATTCACTATTTGCCTTGGTAGGAATAACGTGAGATGCCTTTGCAACACTGGATTCCTTCGGTCCTATCCCACCGCTGTACACCAATTTGTTAAGATGGATTTCTGAACTCTGACCTCTGTGTATCTCCTTGTTGGCTCTCCAGTGTTCGCCTTCTGCCCCTTTCGGGTGGCGACGCCTGCCGTGCGCGGCGTACTCCACGCCCTTACTTCTTTTTCAGCTTTCACCTTCTGCTACGTGCAGTCGGTGATGCCTTCTCTCCACGGTCCTCCGCGTTCCAGTTTTTCTTGCTCCCTACCTGCTCTGTTCGTTTCGGGCAGCGCTGCTGCCTAGCCTTCTGTTTCCTTTTCTTTCACCGGCATCCGCCTGGAGTTCCAGCCCGTGATCCTCCAGCCGGCTCCTCCTTTGACGGCGCTGGTAACTCATTGTCCTGTTCTGTGCAGGATATCACTTGTTTATCAGCCTTTTCTCTCTCTCTCTCTGGTCCTGCGTCTTGCTTATACTTTTCATGTCTTGCTAGGGTTCCTGTGCACGTTTCCTCTTCCTTTATACTCCCATTTCTTTCTCTCTGTTATTCTCACTTCTCACCTTTCTTGCCATTGTGCTCCCTTTAGTATTTCTTCTGGGTACTCCCACCCTCTTTCCTTGCTGCAACTATCCCTTGCATTTCTTACCGGATTCTACACCTTTGGATTGCAACTTTTGGACTCAGTTATACCATTTTTTGAACTTTGGACAATAACTTTGAAAGTCTGTGCCACCACATCATTGAACCCATCTATGGACTAGGGTTTTTTCTGCCTTCGGGCTTTTTCCCTAGAATCGAGGCTGGCCCCCTGGGATCCCCCTAGGGCAGATACCCACTTCTGTCACGGTGGCCTCCGGCGGGGCCAGACCTTATCTACATGAGAAAAAGAAGGTTAAAGTACCCAAGGATAAAGTGTCTACAAGGAAGAAAGAGCACAAGAAGATGGAGGCGGAACAGCTGGTACTAACCTCTGAGGATTCAGGTGAGGAGAAGGTGGAGGTAGACTCGGATCTTGACACATGCTTACCATTGCCCCCTACTCTTCCCGCTCCCCATCGTTGAACTCACTCACCACCCTCAAAGATCTCTTTTGTCCCGAACCCCCACTACCACCCCTCATTCAGTCTCAGCAACCCAGACTGTACTGATCTGACCTCTCCTTCCATCACAATGACTGACACCTCACCCCCTCTTCACAATCCAACCAAGCCCTCCCAGCCACGAGTGCCAAATAAACCACCATGCCTCATGTGGCTTCTGCCTCCTTTTCAATGCCCGCTCCATGGCGAGAAACAGACACACTATCTTTGACCTCCTATATCCTCTGACAATCCTGACCTCATTTTCATCACTTAAACTTGGTTCTCAGATGATTTTGCACCAGTAGTTCATGAGGCCTTCCCGTCTGGTGACTCGCTTATCTCCCACAACAGACCTTCCAGAGGTGGCAGAGTAACAATCCTCTACAAACCTCACTTCCCCATCTCACTCACTGAAACCCAGCCATGCAATGCTAACTGTGTATCCCTTCTAGTAAAATGCTCTCTACCATTAACACTCACTCGAAGCTTTCTACTCATATACAGACGCCCTGGATATGACAAACAATTAGCCAACAATCTCTCAGACTCACTAGCTACCATTCAGGTAAAGCACCCAACACTCACACTATTTGGGAACTTGTATCAGGTTTGATGTGCACAACAACCCCATGACCCAACCTCCGGTCAACAGTCTAGAAGCACTCAACCTCTCCCGGCATACCACAGCTACAACCCACTCTGGTGGTCACACCCTTGATGCAATCCTCAGCTCCTATGACCATGTCTCTGTATCAAGTCCCAACCGCTCATCTGGACAGACCACTATGCCATCCATTTCTCTTTCCAAGCCCAGCCATGCAATGCTAACTGTGAATCCCTTCTAGTAAAATTCTCTCTACCATCAACACTCACGCGGAGCTTCCTACTCATATAGAGAGCCCCTAGATATGACAAACAATGTGCCAACAATCTCTATGACTCACTAGCTACCATTCAGGTAAAGCACTGAACACTCAGACTACCTGGGGTCTTATATTTGGTTCGATGTGCCGAACAACCCCCATGACCCAACTACTGATCAACAGTCTAGAGGCACTCAACTTCTCCCGACATGCCACAGGTGAAACCCACTCTGGTGGTCACACCCTTGATGCAATCTTCAGCTCTTATGACCTCATCTCTGTATCAAGTCTCAAACCGCTCATCTGGACAGACCACTCTGCCATCACTTTCTCTGTTCACACACCACCCCCTCCACCTATGGCTCTCCCTGCCCCCACTCATGACCACAAATGCTGTAACAAAGTCAAGGTACTCCCTGACCTAGCTGAATCCCTGCTACGCAGTCTCTCAGCAGCGCCAACCTCAGATGGACACTTATCCATCGAATCCTTTGACTCCTGGCTTAAAAGAACACTACTTCCTCACACCCCGCAGCCTCTCGCAAAGGACCATCCCCTAAATGGTTCACACCCTACCTGAATACTTTCAAAAGCCAAAAGAAGTCTCTTGAGCGCAAATGGTGAACATCTAAAACCACATTCAGCAGATATATGTTCGCCCGCCACCACCGTAACTACAAATCTGAGATCTGAAATGCCAAAAAAGCCTATTACAATAAATGAATCCTGAACTGTCGCAGCAGCAAATGTCAAAATAGAAAGAATATCGTGCCTCCTATTGTAATAAATATATTTAATATTGGCCTATGCCAAGCTGCTCGGAAGTAGCTTGCGAAGAAATCTGTGTTGCAAGGTACTGAACTTAAATCCATGTAGGCCGCCATTTTAGGTCAAACCGCCATTTTAGGATTTATTGTATAAAAGTCACCCTGTGAGCTAAAATGGTGGACGATGTCATTGCAAAATACAACATGGCCGTCTTGACCTCTGTACATAGCTAATGTGTAATCTGCCTGCAGGCCACTTGTTGAGGTCATGAACCGAGACCTTGTCCTTCACTGACCTATGTGTAGAAGGATTACTCGTGCAATGAAAACTAATCCACGAGCATATGTCGAGATAATGTATTCAAATACTGAACAAAGAACATCTGTTTTACTACATTGTATCAATGTTTATGAAGGCATGCATGGAAAACTTTAAAGTACACAGCTAATGCATACGCTTGTTGATACATGTATTAGAGGCAAACCAGTTATATGCGGTTATTTGAGAATTGGCACGAACCCTAGATCAGTGATATATTAAAAGGAATATTAACCCGAAGTGGGGCTGGGCATCGCGCCCACAAAATGTATAACAAGCAAATGCATTCTAATGTACAGGGTCTCTCACTGAACACACTGAACCACGCTGGAGTTCGTTGTGTTGTACTGAGGGCCGATAGCTATCTGATTTTTCTCTGTTTTTGTAATAGGATTTAGTATAGAATAAAGTAGTTTGTATGTTCCTTTGTAACCCGTGTCTGCTGTATTTTTCCTTTTGGGGTACTCAGCCTCGATATTCTTTTTCTGTTTTCAGAGTTGGCGCCCAAATAGGGACTCTCAAGATTGATGCCAGATTGTTGAAGGTTGACACACGCTATCGGACCGGGGTCGGACGGTGTGACATAAAGGGGCCCCTGGATGAGACGCGACACCTCAGCAGCGCTGCACGACCCGATCCCTGGACGATTAGCTTATGGTCTGAGACGGCATCTTGACAAGGGTCCACTTATCGAGGCGTGCAGATTTGCCGAAATCACCATACATGAGGTAAGATTAGTTAGGTAAGATTCTTAGAAGTACCGATCGGTCCTTCTTAGGTTTGGTCAGGTGAGTCGTGACCCGATTCTTAATATAACCCGGACAATTTGAATTTTGGTGCATTGTATCTGCAGACACAATTATTGACCAGGTAACACCAACAATTTGAGATATGCCTGGGAAATTGTCTACCTGCTTTAGGGCATTATTCCGCAGTGATAGACAATCGTTGGAATTTAGCCGTCCCGCACCACAGGAGGGGTCACCGGCATGTACTATGTACTGTAAGAACGTCATTGGAAGCAAAGCATTTAATGATATTTGGCACAGACAAACCAGACATGCCTCCGAACTTCAGTGGCCAATCAATGGTACTTTTGAGATCCCTCGCATTGAATATTTGGAGTCAGTCTTGTTAAAGGAAAAGGCTAGACCTGCAGCATTTGATGTTTTTCAGAATTGGAAAAGAGAGGCGTTGCATTAACTTAAAGGTAGAGAGAAACATGCACGTCGTCATAAAAAGAATGCCGAAAAAGCATTGTTATGTAACCAAAACAAACAGTCTGAGGCGACTTAAAATATGTATAGGGCTTTCTCACTTGGAATTCAGAAAATCTATCCTTCTAAAAATCTTCATATTTCTGATGAGTTTATTGACAAAATATTAAATGAACGAAGGCCTGGTGCCTCTGCGCCACCTCCGTATGTTCCTCTTCCCACTGCTGTACCTCTTCCTGCTGTTATTCCTGCTCTTCCTACACAACCTGTTGTTCCTACTCCTCCGGTTTTTGTCCCTCCACCTGCTCCTCTGCCTCTTTTTATCGCACCAGTTATAGTACCTCCATATAATTTGCCTGCTCCCTCTCTTCCAAGTGGTCCTGAGCCGCTTGTAATCGATCGAGGTACGGGAACAAAAGTTGTCACTCGCAATACTGTACCGTCGGAGAAGAAATGTGAGTTAATTGCATGGGCTAAGCATTGTATGGAGAAGGATGATCAAGCTAGTGTTTTTGCCACACTTTGTAATACAGATAATTTTCCTGAGAAAAATGTTTTTATTGAAGGTTTAGGGATTCAGTTATGTATAATGTGGGGAAGATTAAATAATACAGATGTTCCGCAAGGGTTGAGTGATCTAAATACTCTAGCACTTTCCAGATACACTGTGGAGAAGGTAAATGAGCATGTCAAGAGGTTAGTTGGGTATAGAAAGTAATTAGAAAAGATACAGAATGAGGATGATGAAGAGGAGAATATGTATGTACAGAAACAGTTCCTTCCGTGTCGTAAACCGATATTGGAGGAAATGCGAATTTGTAAGAAAGATGCGATTAGATGGATTTCAGACATATCGATAACTCCAGTTGAGGTATATGACACATATAGTCAATATACGTTGGAAATGCAGAGGAAAGTGATACAGGTAATGGTAGAGTACCTGCAGGATGAATGTGTAAAAAGGAAGATTAGTTGTCCCACAGAGTTATTGAGCATTTATAAGAGAGCTTTTTCACTTGACACTTCTTCGACTGCTTTAGCTCTCAACTTGGCTCTGTTGCTTAGTAAGCGTTCGGAGTTGCCTACATCTCAGTTGCCTATGAGAGAGGTTCTTTCGACATTTGTCCCAAAGGTTGAGGTTGCGGCCGATGCTGCACAGGGTATACTCGCTGTGAACATTCCTGCACATAATGTATCACAGTTTGTTCATGTCCTGTTTTCATGGCAGGAAGTGAACACCATTAGACAGTCTATCCCGTACATTAGGAAAAATCCGCCAGGGTTCTATAAAGAGATGGAATCTGTTTTGCAATCCTCAGTGTTCACCTTAGGTGACATTGATTTGTTGTTTCCTGTAGTCCTGCCCGTAGATTTATGGAAACAAGTTAGAACTATTGACAATGTACCCGGGTTGGGAGATACATGGGCGAATATAACTAGACGCGATGGGGAAAGGCCAGCTGGCGAAAGACCACAACAGGTGATATTAACTCTGCCTGATAGAATCATTGCTAAATTAAAAACCATAATTCCCGAAAAGAGAATTATTTGGGACAAGCTTACGGCCTGTGTCCAAGGAAAGTCTGAAGGAGCTACCGAGTTTTTTAATCGGTTCGAACAGGTATTCTCAGATTTCAGTGGACAAGACTTAGGCACAGAGTCTGGGAAAAGATTATTTGTGGACAAATGTGTACGTGGATTACTTCCTGACATCCAGTCACAGATTATGTCTTCTGAGAGTGCTTGGCAGGCGAAATCACAATCATAAGTACTGCACATGGCTCAGTACTATGAGAACCATGTCAATAATGAAAAAGATAGGATTGAAAAACGGAAAGGGCATTTAAAAACTAAAGTGCTATTGCAGCAAATTGTTAAGGGCCCCAGAGGGGGTAATTCTCAGGTTAGAGGTCATTATGTCCCACAGGGGAATGTGCCCTTGGCTCCTGTGAATATTAATCAGTGTGCTTATTGTCGTCGAGAGGGTCATTGGCGAGCACAATGCCCCGTCCTTCAACAAAGGTCGAATAATACATTTGGTAATATGGGTAGGCGATCCAGAGGTCACCCGGGCGTAGGGGGCCCTGGTAAAGGACAGTTTACACAGGACCCTCAACAAACTTTTTCGCAGGACAATCAGACTCCGAGTTCGGACACTAGGAATATATTTGATCATCGTTCCGCTGCATATTTATCTGAAGAGCTTCCTTTTCATGATATTCTGTTTCGTTATGATTGCCCGAAGCAGGGTTTGGAACCTACACCTATTCCCGTCAATCAGAAAGGTCCCTACATTGAAATGGTGGTGGGAAATAGGAAACATCAGTTTTTGATAGACACTGGTGCACAAAAGTGTTCCATTGATCATTCACGGGTTCCAAACATTCCACTGTCAGGGCAAACCAATGTTTCTGTAGGGTTTTCCGGTACGCCAGTTGTTTGTCCGGTTTCTATGCCGGTACCTATTTCTTTGGGTCCCTTCACGGACCAGTGTCCTTTTCTGTTGACTTCGGATTGCGGATAGAACTTGCTGGGGTTGAATTTGTTAAAAGGATTAAATGCAGTGATTTATTGTTCTTCTGATAGAGTGTGCTTGACGATTTCACCACAGCAATTTTCTGCCTCGCAATTTTTGACTAGACCTTTGCCTCCAGAATTCATTGATGTACCAGAGAGCTTGTGGGCTGTCGACGACAATGATGTCGGTGTTTTACAGATCAAGCCTGTTAAGATAGTTTTGAAACATGGAATTGAGTTGCCACGCATTCATCAGTATAAGATTTCTGTTGAGGATGAGCGAGCTTTCAAATGTATTGTTTTCCGATTTTGTGCACCGCGGTGTGATTGAAGAAATTTCAGGAAGTTTGTGTAATAGTCCGATTTTACCTGTGTACAAGAAATGCGATAATATAATTCCATTCCGTTTTATAATTGATTTACGTGCCATTAATAAAGTTGTGGCACCACACTTTCCAATTGTGCCTGATGTAACGACGATCCTAACCATGATTCCAGCTACAGCTACTTACTTTAGTGTTGTGGATTTAAAGAATGCGTTCTTTAGTATTCCTATACACAAGGATAGTAGATATTTGTTCACGTTCACCTTAGGGGGACTCTTGTTTACCTTTACTAGTGCACCTCAAGGGTACACAGAGAGTCCTAGTCTTTATAGTAGGGCTTTGAAAGAACAACTTGATACCCTTGAACTACCTGTTCTTTGCTGCAGTACGTTGACAATTTGCTTCTAGCTGCTGACTCTGAGAGTGCCTGTAAGGAGGGCACTGTGTTATTACTTATTCATCTATCTAAGCATGGTCACAAAGCTTTGCTTAAAAAATTTCAATATTGTTGTCAGGAGGTCGCCTATTTAGGCTATCTCCTGTCAAAGGAGGGAAGAAGATTGACACCTGAAAGAATAAAACACATTTCTGGCATGTCTGTCCCAAATACACAGAAGGAAGTTAGGGCCTTGATAGGTATGGCTTCTTACTGTAGGTTGTGGATCCCGAATTTCTCACTAGTAATCAAACCGCTGGTGGCTTTGACAAAGAAGGACATTTCTTCGCCATTGCCATGGAATGTGGTACACCAGCAGTCATTTGACTTGCTTAAGACTGCATCATGCTCTGCACCAGTTTTGGGCACACCAAACTGTGAAAAGGCCTTTGTATTGTTAGTGCATGAATGTGATGGATGTGTTTTGGCTGTATTAACGCAGGAACATGCAGGGAAGAATAGGCCGTGCAGTTACTATGCTTTCGCCCTTGATCCTGTAGCATGCGCTTTGCCAAGATGTTTGCGGGCTGTCGCTGCTGCTGCCGCGTCTGTAAAACAGAGTGAAGGAATGGTCTTAGGCCATGATCTAACACTGATGGTGCCTCACTCTGTAGATGTTCTATTGAACTGAACTCAAACGCAAAACCTCACTTCTACACGGTTGACAAGATATGAATTGATCTTGTTTGTTCCTCACATTCAAATTAAGAGGTGTGAACTCCTACCTTTTCCGCAAGATACTACTTGCAACGATGAAGAGTCACATGATTGTTTGTATACGACCGAACAAGAAACAAAGGGCAGAATTGATTTGAAAGATACTTCTTTGGATAATCCGCAAGGAGAGCTGTTTTGTGACGGCTCCTGCTTTAAACTTCCGGACGGTACATCCACAGCCGGTTTACATTGATCACGGTTGTGGAAACTAAGAGAATTATGCATAATTCTGGGCATGCAGCAGAGATTATAACATTGACCCGAGCTTGTGAACTCTCTGAAGTGCTTGCAGTAAATATATATACTGTTAGTCAGTATGCCTTTGGGGTGGTTCACAACTTTGGGAGACTTTGGTCAGAAAGAGGGTTCCTAACCTCGCATGGCACCAAGATTCAACATGGCTCCCTAATAGTGCAACTACTTTCAGCACCTGCACTCCCTACTCAGTTAGCAGTTATGAAATGTGCAGCACATCGAAAGATTGTGGATGATATTGGAAAATGGAACGCTTTCGCTGATCAGATAGCTAGACAAAATGCCACAGATCTTTTCACGGAAATGTATGTTTCAAGGGAGACTGTAGATGCCTATGTAATGGATGAGGGTGTTGGGTCTGTGCGGGATATCCAAGCTGATGCCATGATGGAAGAGTCTAAGAGGTGGGCTGAAGGCTTGGGAAAACTTGATGATGATGGGTGTTGGGTGGACATGGTCGAAAGGAAAATGGCTGTTACCCAACGCCTATGTCATGATGATGGTTGTAATGGCACACGTCCCTACACATTTTTGTGCCCAGCAGGTTACGAAAATGTTAGAAAAGGTTTCGGCAAATGACAAGATTTCAAAAATTGCCCAGCACTACGTCCAGAACTGCATGATTTGCCTACAACACAATGTGGGAAAGGGGACATCAACTCCAAGGGGATGTTTTGGCCCACCTTCTGTCCCCTTCGAAGTTATTCACTTTGATTTCAATGAAATGGAACGATGTAACAATTTAAAGTAAGTCCTTGTGGTCATTTGTGCCTTTAGTAAATGGGTTGAGGCTTTCCCTGTTAAAGATGCTACAGCCAAGACCACTGCGAAAACCATGTTAAAAGAGTACTTCCCCGAGTTCGGTTTGCCGAGAGTTATCTGGTCAGACAATGGCCCACATTTTGTCGCCGCTGTAATCCTACAGATATGTACAGCGTTACGAATTGACAAATGGTTCCATTCGGCCAGACATCCTCAGAGTGCCGGACTAGTAGAAAGACACAACGGTATCATCAAGAACAAGCTCGCTAAGACGTGTGCCGGCACCAAACTAAAATGACCGGACACCTTACCGATCATGTTACTAGCCATGCATACAACCCCTCAAACTAAGACTGGGCTCTCTCCATTTGAGGTGGTAATGGGGAGACCTGCCAATATCTGGAATCTTCCAAAATGCCGAAATTTAAAGAATGTTGAAAATGTACTACTTTCAGATTATTGTAGCCAATTGACTAAAAACCTGTATTTGATTTACCACCAGGTACGAGAAGCTTCTCCTGTGCGATATGAGGGCCCGGGCCACGGCATACGACCTGGGAGTTGGGTGCTCGTCAAATCAATTGAGCCCACCTCCTGCCTCACGCCTCGCTGGCGTGGGCCGTTCCAGGTCCTGTTGGTCTCCCAGACAGCGGTGCAGGTAGCTGGACGAAAGAACTGGATCCACACATCACACATCAAGAAACTTCCTCGCCCTGTGCCACACGCTACAGAAGAAACAGAACTCCTCGCTGATACTGCAACCAATGATCCCAAAGCAGTAGGCAGCACTGAGAGTGTGTTGGAGAATATCTCTGAGCCCAGGAGGCTTGGGGAAGCTGCCATTTTGTCTCCACACTCTCCGCAAATTTTGCACCCAGAAACGGCTGTTTCAAATTCAGCCTCCTCACTTGCCTCTGACGCGTTGCTTCCAGCAGGAAGTGACGACATATTGTTTCCGGATCAATCAGTACCAGGAAAAGTACGATACAACTCGTGACCACGAAGATAGACTTATGGCACGGTTCGGCTGTGCCTTCGGAGAAGGAAAAGAGTAATCGAGGGCTTGCTTTTGCCCAAATTTGAGAAAGGGGATTCTGTTGGCTAGGGTTGTGGAAGGACTAAGAAATCGCAACCGGGGGGTTGCCAGCAACGAACATTGGGGTTTCCATCTGAAGACTGCAATGCCTGCTACCGCCGCCGCTCGTATTGGACTTGTAAATAAGGGGGTGACCAACCGGGACAATGGACAAAATGCCTGGTCCCCGAAAACGGATTGCTGTATTCTTGTAATGATATTTGGATTTTTTATAGTCGCCGCCTTAGGATTATGGTACCTTGAGGAAACTCATTCTTTTGTTGCCTACTGAAAGTGCACCCATTGTTCCTACTCCCTTTGTACATTTGCACACTGTATCCCCTCAGGATTCACAGCACAGACAAAGGTACCATAATAACACTCTACTACTTATCATGAATGCTCCACATGCCATTTTTAATAAATCCAACTGCTGGGTCTGCTCACATTTACCACAACACGGGGATAAGGGGCTAGGTTGGTATATTTATCCCTTACCGTTGACAACTGCCTGCTATGCTTCTCTTAGAGCACTGTTCTTTGGCCGATGGAATGATAGCATCTCAGGGAACTTCGATGGCACCAATTTCAATAGTTTTGAGAAACGTGTTTTTACTCCCCTGGGATGCTTGCTTTTTGTAAATAGGAGTAAACCAAATATTGCTTCTATTAGGCCTTCTGACAAACTGTCTCGTCCTTTCCAATCTTTGATTTCTTTTAAAATGGCTCTGATAGGCAATAAGGATGCCATGCCCCCTTCTTACAATGTTAACCATAGCCCCGATTCAGTTTCCTTTTGCATACAGAGGATTGGAACTCAGTCAATGTGAACATTTTTAGGTTGTGCCAATGTTGCAAATTTGACTGGAGAGAACAGACCTTCGTATGTAGGCGAACCTATCTACTTTGTCTGCGGTAATGTAGCATTCCCATGGTTGCCCAGGGATTGGTAGGGAACTGTTATTTAGGGATAATGTTACCTGGGGTGTTTATAGCTAGTACAAAAGAAGTTTTGAAAGCTCATCCACGGCAGGATGAGAATGGTGACACCCCAGCACAGGTATTGGGAGATATAGCAAAATCAGTTGTGCCATTTTGGGGGCAGATAGTGAATTCAGAAGATATCAGAAAACTAGCGAGAGTACTGGAGAGAACCATCAACCGGACCACAGACATACTCTATAATAAGACGTTAGAACAAAAGGCGATAAGATTAGTAGCACTTCAGAATCGAATGACATTAGATGTCATTCTAGCTGAGTGTGGTGGAGTATGCAAATTAGTGGCGTCCGCTTGCTGTGTTTTCGTACCAGATTCCTCCCCAACTATCTTCAAGGCAATACAAAATCTGCACATCCTTAGTTCTGAAGTGCATGTTCCAGAGGGAAACAGGGATCTAAGCGCTTGGTTCTCGGACTTCTTGCGGTCTTGGGGTTGGAAGGTGCTTTCGGTCTTATTGATTATTTTGGGAATACTGTTGTTTCTTTGTTGTTGTATTCAGTGTCTGCCTGGTATGTGTTCGATACTAAGGGGATGTTGCGCACAAGCGATAGGTTCGATAGGACATAAAGTATATGCCCTAGATAAGACTGCCAAAGAATACGTATTGAAGGATATTTTAGCAAAAGACCTAATGGCAATAGATATTTCTGATAGTGATTCAGGGTGCATGGACAATGATGCATTGAGTTATTTGCAAGGAGATCCAAAATAGTTTTTAGCACTTGGCATAGGCCAAAAGGAGGGTTTTTCGAAATATAAAGTATATCGTGCCTCCTATTGTAATAAATATATTTAATATTGGCCTACGCCAAGCTGCTCGAAAGTCGCTTGCGAAAGAAATCTGTGTTGCAAGGTCCTGACCTTAAATCCATGTAGGCCGCCATTTTAGGTCAAACCGCCATTTTAGGATTCATTGTGTAAAATCACCCTGTGAGCTAAAATGGTGGACGATGTCATTGCAAAATACAACATGGCCATCTTGACCTCTGTACATAGCTAATGTGTAATATGCCTCCACGCCACTTGTTGAGGTCATGAACTGAGACCTTGTCCTTCACTGACCTATGAGTAGAAGGATTACCCGTGCAATGAAAACTAATCCACGAGCATATGTCAAGACAATGTATTCAAATACTGAACAAAGAACATCTGTTTTACTACATTGTATTAATGTTTAAGAAGGCCTGCCTGGAAAACTTTAAAATACACAGCTATTGCATACGATTGTTGATACATGTATTAAAGGCAAACCAGTTATATGCAGTCATATGAGACTTGGCATGAACTCTAGATCAGTGATATATTAAAAGGAATATTAACCCGAAGTGGGGCTGGGTATCGCGCCCACAAAATGTATAAAAAGCAAATGCATTCTAATGTACAGGGTCTCTCACTGAACACACTGAACCACGCTGGAGTTCGTTGTGTTGTACTGAGGGCCGATAGCTATCTGATTTTGCTCTGTTTTTGTAATTGGATTCAGTATAGAATAAAGTTCTTTGTATGTTCCTTTGTAACCCGTGTCTGGTGTATTTTTCCTTTTGGGGTACTCAGCCTCGATATTCTTTTTCTGTTTTCACACAAAGAGCTCTACAGGATCATCTCTGAATCAGTGAAACCCACCTGCACCTCTGCCAAGACCACACCCACGCAAACGCTCTGTGACTCCCTCTCACTCCATTTCTATAACACATCACAAAACAGGATGGCAACCCTTAATACCAAACTTTCCACCCTCATCCCTTGCCCCATAGCTGCCCCTCCTGATTCCATTTCTCTGACCAATGCAATGCCATCCTTCGACTCTTTCAACCCCATCTCAAGAGACGTGTTCCTTGATCTACTATCTGGCAGCAGACCCTCCGGAACCCCCTTGACTCCTGGCCCGCATCTCTTCCGAAATAAATATTCCCCTCCATTTGTGCAGGAGAACAAGCAAGGTCCATACTAAATGACTCCCTCACCTCTGGAATCTTTCCAGAGGCCTTTAAAATAGTGCATGTCAAATCGCTTCTAAAAAAGGAATCTCTCGACCCCCTTGACCCTAAGAATTACAGGCCAATCTTCAATACCCAATTCTTGGAGAAACTCATTGACCATGCTGCGTACTCTCAGCTCAACTGCTTTGTAGATTGGACCCTGCTCAATCAGGCTTCAGGCTGTGCGATTGAACAGAAACCACTCTGATCTCGATCAGGGATGATCTCAAGGTTTTGGCAGACTGGGAGGGCTGTGCAGCACTGGATATCCTTGATCTGTCAGCAGCCTTTGACATTCATAACCATTCTATCCTCCTTGACCGGCTCCACTCCATAGGAATCCGCATCTCAGCACTGAAATGGATTGCCTCCTTCCTCAACAACAGGAAACAAATCGCTTTCCTCTCCACCTTTGTTTCAATCGCCTGCACCGTGAACACTGGAGTAACCCAAGGTTCCTGCTTCTCTGCTCTCCTTTTCAACCTCTATCTGATCACGCTACCAGGGATCATCCGCGCACACAACCTCACCTGCTACAACTACGCTGACGATACCCAAATTATCCTGAGAATCCCCAAAACAACCTCCAATGCCCTGACCTTGAATCTTGCCTCAGAGATACTGTCCGATAGATGACAAGAAACCACCTGCTTCTGAACCCAGATGAAACTGAGATCATGGTGTGCGGCAACACTGCACTTCTCCCATAACCCCTCCCTTGGCACTCTCCTTGTACCTCTGAAATAGTCAAAGCCTTGGCTGAACTATGGACTTGGTCTTAACTCTCTCCAATCAGATCAATACTGTATCAACATCCTGTCACTGCCACCTCAAACCCCTAAGATACATTTTCCCCTACGTCACCTACCACAACAGACTCGCCGCTATTATGTCCATTGTTATGTCGAGACTGGACTATGCCAACTCCTTATACCTGGTTTCACCGGCATACCAATTTAACAAACTCCATAGAGCCCAAAACGCTGCCGCCAGACTCCTTCATGCTCTGAGACACATGGATTAAACATCTCACACTCTCCACACCCTTCACTGGCTCCCTGTTGTACGAAGGGCCACTTTCAAAACCCTATGCATTACCAAGCCAAGCAGTGCACAAGTCCGTCCCTGCATGCCCAAAAGAGATGATTACACCCTACCACCCATCACACACCCTAAGGTCAGCACTGCCCTCTTACTAGTGATTCCAGCCTCCAATTCAGCCTGGATTGGAGGGTCTGCCTTCTCAACCTTGGATCCTACTATGTGGAATTCACTTCCTCCACACATTCGACACAACCAAGACTACATGGCCTTCCACAAAGCTCTAAAAACCGAGCTCTTTACATAAACCCTGATTAGGACCATCTAGAGCCACTGACTGAAACCCACCAACATCAGGAATCATGACTAAAATGACATTACCATGGAAAGTAATTATAGCCGACCGACAAATGTTCTGCGAGATACTGATCGAAGAGACCACAGAAAACGACCAATAAATCATCAAGACAGAATTAGGAACTGTATGCTACAGATGGCAACAGTAGCATCCTGCAGGCTCAATGATATGCAACTGTTAACTCTCTGCTTCCCGATTCTACTACACAGGCCTAGCAACCTCTCCCGCCATCAAGTTGCTCATATCCATTTGCTCCCTACCTTGCCCGACTCCATACCTAAGATACAATCCCTTGTTGGCGCAAAGCATCCAGACCCTACAATGCCACTGTCCAGCCTGTGCCTTAGCATCACTGCCTTGGTGTGTCTATGTTGGTGTGAGATATTTCCTGTCCCATAACCAAATATCCTGCCTAGATCCACCCTGCAACCCTCCATAAACCACAACCTGGAGACCCGGAAAATGGGCTCAAGTGACACATAGTGCTGAGCCTAAGAATAATAACCCACTGACCGAACAAAACATAGCTTACTACGGTCCAACCTATGAATCTACCTCAGAGTTCTGCTACCACGAAACATGAGGATGACCACTTCCAACTCATCCATGTAATCCAAGAACAGTGGGCCCCCGAAGAGTATATCATCCACTCCAGACACTCTGCTCTCCAACCACTATGCTCACTCTCTACTTTACACCAAGACACAATAGAGCACAGCTATACCCCTCAATCAATTTCGGCCTAGCTGCACACATTCCAACAATACCCCATGAGCACCTCAACATCCTACTAGACTGCAGCTATACCACACAAATCAATTGGCCTATCTGCGCACATAAACGTCCTACACAGGCCTAACACCACCAGAATACAGTGTCAGAGAACAACCACCTGACAGCAGACATTCGACTGGTCTCTCACTACCACCAAACCTAGTGTTAGGATGTAGCTACTATCAAACAAATCACGTTAGTTGCATATATTTTGAGTGCACCCAAGCACCCTATACTACCCTACTCTCTTGAATGACTTGGACTGTGGTCCCCAAGGGCAATCAACCCACAAGTGCTTTGAGATCATACCAATGATATATAGGGTGTTATATAAATGCCAAATAACATAACATAACTCAGAATCTGTTATTCTGAATACAGGAGCAGATCTTTATTAATAATGCTATTACTCATGAGAATGTTCAAAATATTCACCAACATATACAACGTGTGTCTACCTCTGTCTAAAGAAATATGCAGTAAGAAAGATTACATAGTATGACTTTAAGACCTCAAAAAGGGAATATGAAGTAGTTGACTAATCTACTTCTATAGCTTTTAAAGGACTCGATCTAAGGAGCAGATGGTTTTTCCGTGGTGGAAAGGAGCCTGTGAAAGTATGAAAAAGATATGTCTGAGTGCCTGCAAATGAATATAACCTAAGGAAATCAGACAGGGGAATGCTGACTACATATTAATCAGCTGAAGACCTCCCATCCCTTTTCATTTCCCAAATAGGAATCATCTGAACCCATAGTTTAATTGGCCTTTCAGTAAGATTTGAGTGTGACTAGAACAAACTGTAAACTGGAATATGCAGTATAATTAAGGAGGGTTAGGGGAAAGGTTTACTAATTAAACTATATAATTTGAATTATATTGTTTAAATAAATAAGTAGGCAAATGAAATGAAGAATAGAAAGCAAGCATAATCTCCTCTATCCATGCCCTATGCTAAAGCAGCATTTGAATCCCTCTCTCACAAAACCAAACAATACGTCTAAGTCCATTCTGGTGATCAGATCCTAGTTGAGGAGAATATTTTTGGCGGTCCCCAGTCCCAAAGAAAAAACATGGTGTTGCCAGTGTGAGAAAAACCGGAGGAACATACTCAAGAAAAGCCTCAAAAAACACTTTGGAAAATATCTGAACCAGATGCGGATAAAACCTTTGATTATTTTAAGTTGAAGCATGGTTTTGGAGAATGTTATGTTTATATGTTTTCCCAGTACTTGAGCAACCCCTCAGACCAAAAATGAGGAAAATCAGTGTTTCCGGATACAAATCTTGTGTCCACCTTGCTGAAACTCGATTGGTATAGCTTTAATTCTGTCAGTCAACTGCTTATTATTCTCAGCGTCTTCATTGAAAACTCAGGGACCTCTAAATACATGTGCGTCCCCACTATGAAACGCTGGTTTTTGAGAAGCAGCATGGTCAGCCAAGGGGACAATGTCAGAGTGGGGGCCACGAGCGCGTAGGAGTATAGGGAGCTCAGTCCGCCCCAGTTCTGTGAGGGTCGGGCATTTGATGATACTTTTGTTAGGGCCACAATCCCTGCTCACAGGATCGGGTGTATGGTCACTCGTTGTGCTTGCACTGTTGCTGTCCAGTTTGACAGTCCCCTTCCATCTAAAATATTTTTAAAAAGGAATCTGGTGAGTGTTGTGATATGTAAGTGTTTCATGAGCACGGCTACCTCCTCAGCAAACCCCACTAGTCTGTATGCTTTTCATTAATGACCCCTTCCGCCTACTCATTTGTATAAACACTGAACCTTCAATGCACCTCTGCAGCCTCCTCGTGCACCTTGGCAAAGCATGCCTGCCCTTCTTTTCACATGACAACGTGTGCTCTGTGGTAAATAGTCGCCACCCCTTTCTCAGCCCCTATCTTACTTATTTTAGTATCATTGTTCTCATCTGCACTGTGCTTGGGTGTGCCTGTTACATGTGGGATGAGAGAGCATGCACAACATGTGTCATGTGGGCCTTTATTGCCACACCTTCTTCACATACTCACACCACGTGTTGTCTTACTTAGCACTGTGCTGACCATAAATGCTGTCTCCAAACAATTCAAACATGATTACCACCTTTTACATTATTAATACTAATGGGAATACATTGCCCCCTTTCTTCTTTAAACAAAATAAAACCAGTAACAAACAACAATAAAAACACATATTTCTCCTGCTTGGGATGCTCCTGCTACTTCCTGCTGCATCCATGTACAAAAGCTTGCTGTTCTCCTGTAGAGGCAAAATGAGGATAGAAAAGTCATGGTAATATGCCTATACTTCCCATTAGTCAGCCTTCCATTCTTCTCCTTCAAGGGGGGCACCAGCCTTGTCCCAGTGCACTTCGGTAAGGTGACAGAGCTGATAATGTCTGTGTTCTTGCCCATGATGGGGTGGTGGAGGCAGTGCCACTTCCTCTGTCTCTTGTGCTGGGCAGTCTGTGTCTGCAGAAATGATTGCAGGCCTGGTTTGATGAAGTTGTATTTGTTACAAAATGTTCTCTGTCCTGGTGTTGTTAGCTCTTCTACAGGCTATGGTGGATCGCAATCTGTTCTGTTCTTGCTGTGTCTGTCCTGACGAAATATAAGTCCAACAATTTCTGTTATTTCCCTAAAATCTCCCTGAAACTCAACACCTAACACTAGAGCCGTTTTATGTGCTATTAATGTTCTGTGTGCATGCAGGTGTAAAATCTTTGTACGTGTGCTTGCCTATCACTTATCCCTACACAACAATCATTGTACCTTGCTAAAACACAACCAAAACGCAATATCTTTTTAATCTATTAAACACTTATACATTCAATACTCAACATAAGAAAACAACATAAAAAATATTACTGCACCTTTTATCCATGGGTCTCATTTATGTTCTGCATGCTCTGGAAATAATTCCTCTGGAAGGCCATATGGGCAAGCAAAACATTACTTATAAGCCTGTTACGATATGCTAAAAAAAAGCTATTAAGCTAAAACCTTATTTCTACACCTCACTACTTTACCTATACCTTCTTTTCTCCACTAAACGTCAATAGGGGAAATCGCGCGTCCCCTTCCTCTACACTTACCTTTTCCTTCTTGTCACCTTAGTGTCACTTACCCCTCATGTTCAACAATAGCTCTTTCCTTGTGAGGCATTTTCCTACTATGTTAATAAGCTGCACACTGGTGACGCCCTGGAGGGATCCTTTTGGATATGGCATAATGATCCTTTAAAATCTAGAATACAAATCACTTGTCCCGTTAATGTATTAATACTCACTCTTTTACGAATAAAATATCTATTTTGTTACTTACTTTACTATGTTGTTCTTTGTGCTGGCAAATATGCTCTTACCCTATGTACTGCACCTTGCCCCGCAGCCCATCCCTTTTGGCCCTGGCAGTTGCATGTAGTCGAGTATGTCATTTTATTTCATGTAGCCCCTCTCTGTATGTTTGAAATAATCCAAATGCACTATGGATGTGACATGTGCTCAGTCTGCATGTACCCCTATCGTTACAGTGTAACCTCCTCCACTGTTCTTCCCTGCAGACGGTGTTCTTAACTTGTGTGTGTATCCTTACACTACCCTGGTGGTAATCTTGAATGCAATGTTCTTGTGCCCTTCAAGTAAATGCTGCAATAGGCTATAATTATGAGTGCAGGAACTGCATTCTGCATCGCCCATGCTGTTTGGAGGTCCCAGGCCTTGAACAATAATCTAATTGCTTTATTAACTATTTCACATGTGGCACTATCTTACTCCCAATATAATGGAATGTTGCTTCTATTTGGTCCCTAGGACTCTAATTCTTTTTCAAATATCTGGGCACAAACATGGAGAGCTCTTCCAGTTATTGATGTATCATTGTGTGTGTTAAAAGCATTGTACAAGGCACCTCAGTCTTTTCAATTATTGCCCAGCAATGTACTTGAACTTCAAAAATGGTTTCTCCTCCTTCATCAGGTATAGCTATCTGTGCAAACGCTCTATGCACCGTACAGCGTGCTTTTCACTATGCTTGACCTGTTGCTGATAAGCGTACCTTGTCTGCTTTTGTGCTCAGTTCTTCAATGTATACCATTACTAGCAGTTGTGATTCGTATGGTAAAAATAAAATAGACAAAGGTATATTTATATTTTATACTTTTCACATTGTGTGCACCATGGAACCTAGCCACATGCCACATTTCAGGTTGGTAGCATATTGTGAAGTATGCTGGACATTTCGAACAGACGCATACACATATCCACAAATGTTCCCAAAAAAGAAAAAATAGACAAAGCCATATTTATATTTTATACTTTTTACATAGTCTACACCATGGAACATACCCACATGCCAAATTTCAGGTTTGTAGCATGTTGGAAAATATACTGAACATTTTGAACAGATACACGCAGATATCCAAGCATTGCAGACCACTTCAAAAAAATGCTTAGAAGAAAACATTGAACAATTTATATTTCATATGTTTTCCATTGTCTACACCATGTAACCTACCCATGTGTCAAAATTCAGGTTTGTAGCATGATGGAAAGTTTGCTGAGCATTTCGAACAGACACACACATAGCCACAAATATCCCTTTTATATATATAGAAAAGAGATAAACATTCCTGGTACTGGTTCTACTGTTACTGCTAGTCTAAAAACACTCTACTACAATACACAATTTTTAATTTGACTACCTGACAATTTAACTGAAGACGTTATTCTCTCTTTAATCTCTACCCACAATATGTTTCTATTTGTACACATTTTCTAAAAACACCAATGCCTAAATGTTTGGCACCTTACCCACTTTTACTTCATATTGCTATTCAAAAAATATAAACCTACAATTCAGAATATCTACACTAACCAACTATATACCCAATTAACTTTTGTACCCCTTCTATAGCATAATTCAATAGTTTTTTCTGTACTTCCTTAGCCTCCACGATCTTTCTACCATCTTCTCTCTTTTGATTTTTCTACTGCAACAATCAGAAATTATGCACTATGGTCAGCTGTGTTTCTGGCCATGGTTTTGCCTTCATATCCATAAGCTTTTGAGCTGTCTCTGTACCTTTTCTGGTAGCCCTTAACATAGTATATGATGCAATACTGGTATAGATTTTCCCCACGGCTCGCACGTTTCCAAGCTCCACTGCTCTTGGAAATTCTGAATGTAAATAAGTGGATCCTCATCTTCCTGTATCTTGTGTGCCATCATAGCGCCCATATCCGATGTACCAGGATATTGTACTCGAAGCAGTTCCATCATGAGCTGTGTTTTTGGAAGTGACACCTGCGTATCCCACTCTCGACCAAATGTCATCAGCTCTCTCCCCAGGTATAGCTGCTAGAAAACCCCTAATGTCCCTTATAGCTAGCGTATTTTCTCCTGTCATTTTCTCAAATTCATAGATCCATTTTCCATCACCCAATATCAGAATCTGGAGTTTACACCTTAAATTTTCCTTATCCATTTGGGGCCATGGTATGTAGTGCGGTCTGACCCCACACTTTTCTAACAATGGGAACTGTGAGATCCCAAAACGCCTTCATCCCCCATCGTCTGCCTGTCCGTAGCAGGGACAATGGTTTCACACCGTCTTCTTCCCGGTAATGACCTTAGCCTGCTCACATAAGGTGGCGAGTCCCCCCTCACACTATGGGATCACCATTTAGGTTGATCTGGCCGCGCCAGGGGCTCTGGCGTCCTCAATTTAGATTGGTCCAGATCTGACCATCTTGCTTCCCTGTCTGTCGGAGAACACCGCTCAGGACCACATGAACTAGCTCCCTCCTCCCCACATAAGGT